>NC_059197.1:23711537-24311537 GCF_020615455.1 Coregonus clupeaformis | reverse complement strand
GTTCAGAAAATCCCTGCTGAACTGCACATAGACGTATTTAGAGAACACAGAGGCCTAGGGTCAGTGGATTCATGTTTGACTGCAGCCTAGTGATTTGGTTACTGTGCATTTCCATGTAAAAAGCCCCATGAGCACTAGTTTAAAGTTGTATTGTTACATGCACAGGACACAGCAGGTGTAAAACAGTGGAATGCTTAAAGTGGAATGCTTATCCTCTACGGGATCGGTGTCCCGTATACAGGACGGTTGAGCTAATGTGCGCTAATGTGATTAGCATGACTGTTGCAAGTAACAGCAAACTTTCCAGGACATAGACATGTCTTATATGGGGAGAAAGCTTAAATTCTTGTTAATCTAACTGCACTGTCCAAATTACAGTAGCTTTTACAGTGAAAAAATACCATGCTATTGTTTGAGGAAAGTGCACAACAACAAAAAACTTATCACAGCAACTGGTTTGATACATTCACCTTTGAAGGTAAATAATGTACTTACATTCAGTAATCTTGCTCTGATTTGTCATCCTAAGGGTCCCAGAGATAAAATGTAGCATCGTTTTTTTTTATCAAATCCATTTTTATATTGAAATGTAGGAACTGGGTTCTACAGTTTGAACCCCTGCTGTCTCTGGCTCCGAACCCACCCCGCCCGGCCATCTAGATGTGTGAAAGTTAGTGTATAAGCTAATGAATAATAATAATAATAATAATAATAATAATAATATTATGCCATTTAGCAGACGCTTTTATCCAAAGCGACTTACAGTTACGATCCATCATGTATGACATTCCTGGGAGTGTGTAAACTTACATTTTGTATTGCCATATCATTTGTGTATGTTCTCTATAGTTACAGTTGAAGTCAGAAGTTTACATACATTTTAGCCAAACACATTTAACCTCAGTTTTTCACAATTCCTGACATTTAATCCTAGTAAAAATTCCCTGTCTTAGGTCAGTTAGGATCACCACTTTATTTTAAGAATGTGAAATGTCAGAATAATAGTAGAGAGAATGATTTATTTCAGCTTTCATTTCTTTCATCACATTCCCAGTGGGTCAGAGGTTTACATACACTCAATTAGTATTTGGTAGCATTGACTTTAAATTGTTAAACTTGGGTCAAACGTTTCGGGTAGCCTTTCACAAGCTTCCCACAATAAGTTGGGTGAATTTTGGCCCATTCCTCCTGACAGAGCTGGTGTAACTGAGTCAGGTTTGTAGGCCTCCTTGCTCGCACACGCTTTTTCAGTTCTGTCCACAAATGTTCTATAGGATTGAGGTCAGGGCTTTGTGATGGCCACTACATTACCTTGACTTTGTTGTCCTTAAGCCATTTTGCCAAAACTTTGGAAGTATGCTTGGAGTCATTGTCCATTTGGAAGACCGATTTGCGACCAAGCTTTAACTTCCTGACTGATGTCTTGAGATGTTGCTTCAATATATCCACATAATTTTCCTTCCTCATGATGCCATCTATTTTGTGAAGTGCACCAGTCCCTCCTGCAGCAAAGCACCCCATCACAGCATGATGCTGCCACCCCCGTGCTTCACGGTTGAGATGGTGTTCTTCGGCTTGCAAGCATCCCCTCTTTTCCTCCAAACATAACGATGGTCATTATGGCCAAACAGTTCTATTTTTGTTCATACAGGCACGTGGAGGCCACACACACTATTCAGCCTCATTTTGACTTGTTTTAAGGACATTACATCAAAGTTGGATCAGCCTGTAGTGTGGTTTTCCACTTTAATTTTGAGGGTGACTCCAAATCCAAACCTCCATGGGTTGATACATTTGATTTCCATTGATCATTTTTGTGTGATTTTGTTGTCAGCACATTCAACTATGTAAAGAAAAAAGTATTTAATAAAATTATTTCATTCATTCAGATCTAGGATGTGTTATTTTAGTGTTCCCATTATTTTTTTGAGCAGTGTATATATATATTCACATACATACATACAGTGGGGAGAACAAGTATTTGATACACTGCCGATTTTGCAGGTTTTCCTACTTACAAAGCATGTAGAGGTCTGTAATTTTTATCATAGGTACACTTCAACTATGAGAGACGGAATCTAAAACAAAAATCCAGAAAATCACATTGTATGATTTTTAAGTAATTAATATGCATTTTATTGCATGACATAAGTATTTGATCACCTACCAACCAGTAAGAATTCCAGCTCTCACAGACCTGTTAGTTTTTCTTTAAGAAGCCCTCCTGTTCTCCACTCATTACCTGTATTAACTGCACCTGTTTGAACTCGTTACCTGTATAAAAGACACCTGTCCACACACTCAATCAAACAGACTCCAACCTCTCCACAATGGCCAAGACCAGAGAGCTGTGTAAGGACATCAGGGATAAAATTGTAGACCTGCACAAGGCTGGGATGGGCTACAGGACAATAGGCAAGCAGCTTGGTGAGAAGGCAACAATTGTTGGCGCAATTATTAGAAAATGGAAGAAGTTCAAGATGACGGTCAATCACCTTCGGTCTGGGGCTCCATGCAAAATCTCACCTCGTGGGGCATCAATGATCATGAGGAAGGTGAGGGATCAGCCCAGAACTACACGGCAGGACCTAGTCAATGACCTGAAGAGAGCTGGGACCACAGTCTCAAAGAAAACCATTAGAAACACACTACGCCGTCATGGATTAAAATCCTGCAGCGCACGCAAGGTCCCCCTGCTCAAGCCAGCGCATGTCCAGGCCCGTCTAAAGTTTGCCAATGACCATCTAGATGATCCAGAGGAGGAATGGGAGAAGGTCATGTGGTCTGATGAGACAAAAATAGAGCTTTTTGGTCTAAACTCCATTCGCCGTGTTTGGAGGAAGAAGAAGGATGAGTACAACCCCAAGAACACCATCCCAACCGAGAAGCATGGAGGTGGAAACATCAGTCTTTGGGGATGCTTTTCTGCAAAGGGGACAGGACGACTGCACCGTATTGAGGGGAGGATGGATGGGGCCATGTATCGCGAGATCTTGGCCAACAACCTCCTTCCCTCAGTAAGAGCATTGAAGATGGGTCGTGGCTGGGTCTTCCAGCATGACAACGACCCGAAACACACAGCCAGGGCAACTAAGGAGTGGCTCCGTAAGAAGCATCTCAAGGTCCTGGAGTGGCCTAGCCAGTCTCCAGATCTGAACCCAATAGAAAATCTTTGGAGGGAGCTGAAAGTCCGTATTGCCTGTAACTTCTTCTTTAAGAGGCTCCTCTGTCCTCCACTCGTTACCTGTATTAATGGCACCTGTTTGAACTTGTTATCAGTATAAACGACACCTGTTCACAACCTCAAACAGTCACACTCCAAACTCCACTATGGCCAAGACCAAAGAGCTGTCAAAGGACACCAGAAACAAAATTGTAGACCTGCACCAGGCTGCGAAGACTGAATCTGCAATAGGTAAGCAGCTTGGTTTGAAGAAATCAACTGTGGGAGCAATTATTAGGAAATGGAAGACATACAAGACCACTGATAATCTCCCTCGATCTGGGGCTCCATGCAAGATCTCACCCCGTGGGGTCAAAATGATCACAAGAACTATGAGCAAAAATCCCAAAACCACACGGGGAGACCTAGTGAATGACCTGCAGAGAGCTGGGACCAAAGTAGCAAAGCCTACCATCAGTAACACACTACGCCGCCAGGGACTCAAATTCTGCAATGCCAGACGTGTCCCCCTGCTTAAGCCAGTACATGTCCAGGCCCGTCTGAAGTTTGCTAGAGTGCATTTGGATGATCCAGAAGAGGATTGGGAGAATATCATATGGTCAGATGAAACCAAAATATAACTTGTTGGTAAAAACTCAACTCGTCGTGTTTGGAGGACAAAGAATGCTGAGTTGCATCCAAAGAACACCATACCTACTGTGAAGCATGGGGGTGGAAACATCATGCTTTGGGGCTGTTTTTCTGCAAAGGGACCAGGACGACCGATCCGTGTAAAGGAAAGAATGAATGGGGCCATGTATCGTGAGATTTTGAGTGAAAACCTCCTTCCATCAGCAAGGGCATTGAAGATGAAACGTGGCTGGGTCTTTCAGCATGACAATGATCCCAAACACACCGCCCGGGCAACGAAGGAGTGGCTTCGTAAGAAGCATTTCAAGGTCCTGGAGTGGCCTAGCCAGTCTCCAGATCTCAACCCCATAGAAAATATTTGGAGGGAGTTGAACGTCTGTGTTGCCCAGCAACAGCCCCAAAACATCACTGCTCTAGAGGAGATCTGCATGGAGGAATGGGCCAAAATACCAGCAACAGTGTGTGAAAACCTTGTGAAGACTTACAGAAAACGTTTGACCTGTGTCATTGCCAACAAAGGGTATATAACAAAGTATTGAGAAACTTTTGTTATTGACCAAATACTTATTTTCCACCATAATTTGCAAATAAATTCATAAAAAATCCTACAATGTGATTTTCTGGATTTTTTTTCCTCATTTTGTCTGTCATAGTTGACGTGTACCTATGATGAAAATTACAGGCCTCTCTCATCTTTTTAAGTGGGAGAACTTGCACAATTGGTGGCTGACTAAATACTTTTTTTCCCCACTGTACACATACGTATCCTTAAAAAATATATATTTACCTTTATCACTTTCCAACCCCACCACCCCTTCCCTAATTGGAGTAAACTAATGAACAACAATGCTTAGGCCTCTACTTCCAGCTAATATATACTATATACATTTTATGGACACAGTCAATTTTACATTAATTCTATTTTGTTTGTTTTTCCTCCTGAACTTCCTCTACCCTCAACCTCTCCAATCATTTCATCGTGTTTGCTTCTATATGCCATATCTTTCTAACTGCGCACTTTCACAAAAGCTCTCAACCTGTAACCTATATACTTATTATGGACACAGTATGCTTACATTATTAGTTATCTTGTTGTTATTAGTTGTTGTTAGTTGTTAATAGTCCCATCCTTCAAATCCATTCAACACCACCCATCTATCTCTTAACACCATCCATATTGGATTTCTATTTGCCATATATTTTTCAACTGTACTGTGATGTTTTACAAAAGTTCTGAACCTTTCTATTCTCATTGTTTCTACAGATTGTAAATTGAAAATAAACATTTTTGCTAAAAGTATTATAATATTATTGATCGATTGACTATGAGTTTTCAGATCACCCAGTAATGCTATCTGCAGGGGTTAGCTCCAGGTAAATATTGCAATCCTTTAGCCATTCCTGGACCTGTGTCCAAAAACAAGCTAAAAATGGACAGTACCAAAACAAATGATCTAATGGTTCTGTCTCTTCACAGCAAAATCTGCAGAGCTGGGAAGATTGTATCCCCCATATAAATAACATTCTATTGGTAGCAAGAATTTTATATAATAATTTTAATTGAAAAATTATAAGTTTTGAATCCGGTGTCGTTTTACGTATCAGTTCATGAACACTATGCCATGGGATTGGTACGTCAACAATCTCTTCCCAACTATTTTTCAATCTATATGGGATGGCTGTCAATCTTTTGGTCCTTAAATGAAACTGGTATACTTTTTTATTTATCACAGTTTTCTTTAACCAGTTATGTTCTTTAATGCAAGGCCGACAGACAAGTTCCTTACTTTTTCCCCCTTCCACTTTCCTCTTCCATTTTTGCCGTAATGCTGCAATTATTTGGTTGTAATTTAGGGTAGAGCAGACATTTCCATATGTTTTTGTTAGCTGCATGTGCGACAACTCCACCAGTCCTACAATTTACAAAGATTATACCTTTTTTAAACATTTTGTCCAAAAAAAATGTATATTTGAGTTTAACCACAATATTTGTTGCATTATTTGTTCTGTTGTTTCTGGAGGATTAAATTGAAATTGCAACCAACTTTCTATGGCTTGTTTTAGAAATAGTGATATGTGGGAGATGATTTCCTTTTCAAATAACTGAAAGTGAGAGGTTGTAATCTGAATAAAGGGAAAAAGGCCATTCTTGAACATTGGTTGAGACAATCTTACTAATTTGCTAGAGAACTGGGGTGGCAGGTAGCTTAGTGGTTAAGAGCATTGTGCCAGTAACCGAAAGGTCGCTGGTTCTTATCCCCGAGCCGACTAGATGAAAAATCTGTCGATGTGCCCTTGAGCAAGGCATTTAACCCTAATTGCTCTGGATAAGAGCATCTGCTAAATAACAAACAACAAAGCATTTTGGATATAAGTATAATTTTTGTATGATTGAAGCTTTTAGTGATAGGTCTAATGCTTTAATATTTAATAATTTCTGTCCTCCGAATTCATATTCATTATATAAATAGGCCCGTTTAATTTTGTCTGTCTTGCCGTTCCAAATAAAATGGAATATTTTTTTCTCAAATAATTTAAAAAACTGTTCGCTAGACGAAGGCAAGACCATAAGCAAATAGGTAAACTGGGATAATACTAAAGTTAATCAGGGTGATTTTCCCACAAATTGAAGGTATTTACCTTTCCATGGTAGCAAGATCTTATCTATTTTTGCTAACTTTCTATTAATATGTATTGGAGTGAGATCACTAACCTCCTGAGTGGTGCAGTGGTCTAAGGCACTGCATCGCAGTGCTAGCTGTGCCACTAGAGATCCTGGTTCGAATCCAGGCTCTTGAACATTGGGTAAAACAATCTTACTAATTTGCTAGAGAACCAGTTCGGATTTAAGTATGACTGAAGCTTTTAGTGATAGGTTAATATTTAATAATTTCTGTCCTCCGAATTCATATTCATTATATAAATAGGCCCGTTTAATTTTGTCTGTCTTGCCGGTCCAAATAAAATGGAATATTTTTTTCTCAAATAATTAAAAAAACTGTCCGCTAGGCGTAGGCAAGACCAAAAGCAAATAGGTAAACTGGGATAATACTAAATAGTTAATCAGGGTGATTTTTCCACAAATTGACAGGTATTTACCTTTCCATGGTAGCAAGATCTTATCTATTTTTGCTAACTTTCTATTAAAATTAATTGGAGTGAGATCATTTATTTCATTTGGGATATGTATTCCGAGTATATCCACATCATCATCAGACCATTTTATCGGTAAACTACATGGTAATGTAAAAAATTGTATTTCTTAGTGATCCAATACGTAATATAGTACATTTATCATAATTTGGTTGTAATCCAGAGAGGTTAGGAAATGTATCTAGATCCTCTATGAGGCTGTGGAGGGATTCAAGTTGTGGATTTAAAAGAAAACATGAATCATCAGCGTACAATGACACTTTTGTTTTTAAGCCCTGGATTTCTAATCCCTTGATATTATTGTTGGATCTGATTTTAATAGCTAACATCTCGATGGCCATAATAAATAGATATGCCGATAGTGGACAACCTTGTTTCACTCCTCTTGACAGTTTTAAACTTTCTGAGAAATAGCCGTTATTTACTATTTTACACCTAGGGTTACTATACATGATTTTAACCCATTTTATAAGAGATTCTCCTAAATGGAAATGCTCCAGGCATTTATATATAAACCCCAGTCGTACTTTATCAAATGCCTATTCGAAGTCTGCTATGAATAGCAGGCCTGGTTTCCCAGATTTGTCATAGTGTTCTATTGTTTCCCGTACTTGTCTTATATTATCTCCAATGTATATTCCATGTAAAAAACCTGTCTGATTAGAATGAATAATGTCTGACAATACCTTTTTTATTCTATGCGCTATACATTTTGCTAGAATTTTTGCATCACAACACTGAAGTGTAAGGGGCCTCCAATTTTTTTAATGGACTGGATCTTTATATTTTCCACCTGCATCCTGTTTCAGTAGTTATGAAATCAGACCTTCTTCTTGAGTGTCTGATAATCTACCATTTACATAGGAGTGGTTAAAACATGCTAATAACGGTCCTCTGAGTATATCAAAAAAGGTTTGGTATACACAAATGCTTTGTTTGTAAATTATGTCTGAGTGTTGGAGTGTGCCCCTGGCTATCCGTAAATAAATAAACAAGAAAATGGTGCTGTCTGGTTTGCTTAATATAAGGAATTTTTAAATTGTTATACTTTTACTTTTGATACTTAAGTACATTGTATCAATTACATTTACTTTTTATACTTAAGTATGTTTAAAACCAAATACTTTAAGACTTTTACTCAAGTAGTTTTTTACTGGGTGACTTTCACTTTTACTTGAGTTATTTTCAATTAACGTATCTTTACTTTTACTCAAATATGACAATTGGGTACTTTTTCCACCACTGCTGCTGAGTAGTCCTGTCATGGTCAGTTTTGCTGTGAGAGAAGTGATGTATGAAGACTGAAAAGACTAACAGTGGGCGTATGTGTTACATAAGCCACCACAACTCAATATTAATGATCCCATCATAAATTATTTATTTGGTGGTATTGCAGACCCAAGCTATTTCCATCATGTTGGGTAGAGGCGACACAGCTAGCGAACATAATGAGATATTTACATATTTTTCTCCATCTACACTCTTGTAGCCCAAAGGGAACCACTGCCTCTGACTGCCTCTGCAGCACACAGCCATGAATTAAGCATTCATAAAAGAAGCTGTGACAAATGACAGCACAGTTACTTCAGGGCTGTGCCGTTGATCCAGACTTAACCCACATTTGATGCCTGTTTGTCATATGCTGCTCTGGCTCCAGTGTTCTCCTCCCACTCTTTATATTGCTATGATTTACAGTGTAGGGCAATGGGGGCTGTCAGTGCCAGCAGGGCCAAAAGGAACTGCTTATTGCCCAGGTGATGTAGTGTAGTGAGGGAAGGTGGGGGATGGTCTGCTGGAAGCTCTACGTCCCCTAGTTGGCGCTCAGTTCCAATACCGTGGCCATATTAGAGATTCTATGTGCAGCCCCTCGCAGTCGCAACACCACAATCAATTTACTTCATGCATTATTCAATCCCACAGTATGTCCCTGAAAATGGATGGTCTGTCATATTAGCCTTTGCACACCAATAAAGTACGGTTTCCAGGTTTCCTTGTTTGCGGTGAGGTTCTGTCTGTAGCAAGCCTCAGGTGAAGCCATTGTAGTCACATCTGGTTCAAGGCCATTCACTATGTACTTGAAAGCAATGCAATAAGCATTCCTTGTGTTGTAATTGTCCCTGTCACCACAACAAGCAGGGCAAAGCCCTTACATTTTATTGAATGCCCTGAACTCAGTCACTTCAACATTGCGAAAAGTAAATCAGTTACAGAGGAAGTATTGTTTTATTGTTACATTCTTACTCAAGGGTTATTGTGTATATACACATGTTTCACAAGGTTTATCTTCTAACCTGAAGGAATGGATGACTCTAGTTTCTATGGCTACAGGTAACTACAGCTTCAGTCCAAGCTCAAGTGCGACCTAGCTGTGTATTTGGTCAGTTAATGTATAAACGTTGTACGATGAAATTAATAGTTAAACTGGCTTGTGTGACTTATGTACCCCTCCGGACATTCTTAGCGCATTTTAGCAGGACTTCACAGACAACACCCGTCAAACATGCTGTGAGTACAGTACACTAACTACTGATAATGCTATAGGTTGTACCAAGGGAGAATACTGGGTCATGGTTTAGGCACTATTCGTTAGGAGTTTGCTGAATTCCTGTATGACAATTCAAGACAATACACTACTATGTGTGCTTCAACTGAGCGTCTAGGCCTAATCATTGCCAAAGATGTGTTTGATAGGGTCTGAAGTTGTCTTAGATTTACTTTTTATTTTACCTTTATTTAACTAGGCAAGTCAGTTAAGAACAAATTCTTATTTACAATGACGGCCTACACCGGCCAAACCCGGACGACGCTGGGCCAATTGTGCGGTGTCCTATTATCTGTCTAGAGTTTGAATTGTTTCAATGGCAAATGTATTCCAGTTTATAATTCTCTCATGCAGCAGTACGATTGAAAGTGAGACAGTCAGTATGACACACTTTTTTCAATCAGAGACTTCAAGTAGTGAAAAACACTACTTGAAGCAGATTCAGGTCAGATCTTTCCAATCTCTGACACAAGGGACGACTCTGTTGGGAGAATATATTGGAGGTGGGGTTTCATTTGTGTCTTACCAGATATCAAAACTGATCCAGATATCAAAACTGATCCAAATATCAAAACGGATCCATATCAAAACTGATCCATCTATACTGTATGACATCCAATAAAGTATTTGGTACAGTTTTAGATAAGTCCTCTTGTTATACATCAAACATATCCATTGGTTAGTGCAAGTAACTTACTGTAGTTACAATGTAACTTATTGTGACAGTTTAACAACTAATGGTTAGCGTTCAATCTGCATACTGCAATATGGCTATGTACACTGTATGTCAAGTTTATATTATGGTGTATATTTGGTGTAAATGTGGGTCTTACCATCCCCTCTCAGAGCCTGTAATAACTCATCCAGTCTGCTCTTGTCTCTGTCTCCCAGTTCAGGAACAGTGGGCAGCTTTATCTTGAGAATGTGTGTGTGGTAGTGGCTCAAGTGTTTTGATCAGATTGTGTGAGTGGAATGTGTGTGTTAGGGGGACCTGGAAGTGTTTGTTTGGGGTTGGGGTGGGGGCATTGTATGAGTGTAGTGGGGGGGTCTGGCAGTGTGTGAGTATAGTTTGTGTGTGGGGGTCTGGCAGTGTGTGAGTATAGGGTGTGTGTGTGTGGGGGGGGTCTGGCAGTGTGTGAGTATAGAGTGTGGGGGGGGATCTGGCAGTGTGTGAGTATAGTGTGTGTGGGGGGGGGTCTGGCAGTGTGTGAGTATAGAGTGTGTGGGGGGGGGGTTCTGGCAGTATGTGAGTATAGTGTGCGTGTGGGGGGTCTGGCAGTGTGTGAGTATAGTGTGTGTGTGGGGGGTCTGGCAGTGGTAGTCGCTTTAGCCCCTGTGGAGTCTCTGTTGTGAGCAGATAATACCTGGAATATTTTAGGGAAACAGGACAGTATCTTTCACCAGGCTTTAGTGTCTCTGTCTGGACCGTGGATTTAAATATTTCAGAGACAAAACCTTTCGGCAAGATACTGGAGATAAAAGATAGCAGTTAACAAGACTTGGAAAGTGTTGCTAATGCAATAGAAGAGATTAGAAATGCCTCCCAGATGCATTTTTAGAAGGGTTATTTCTGATATGTTTTTTTCCAGGAGCAGATTATTATTTTTCTTAAGTGTACAAGTCTTCTTCAGCTTTCAACAAAGGAATGTGGTGAATGAGAAATGTTAACCCTGCTCACGTTTTTTTGTAAGTGGCTATTTCTTGCCTTTACAGATAACCTAATAGGAGTGGCGCAGTGGTCTAAGACACTGCATTGCAGTGCTAGCTGTGCCACTAGAGATCCTGGTTCGAATCCAGGCTCTGTCGTAGCCGGCCGCGACCGGGAGACCCATGGTGCGGCGCACAATTGGTCCAGGGTAGGGGAGGGAATGGCCGGCCGGGATGTAGCTCAGTTGGTAGTGCATGGCGTTTGCAACGCCAGGGTTGTGGGTTTGATTCCCACGGGGGGGGCAGTATAAAAAATTGTGTATGCACTCACTAACTGTAAGTCGCTCTGGATAAGAGCGTCTGCTAAATGACTGAAATGAGATATGGTTGTCGCGTAGTCTATTAAAGTACTCCGTTTCGATTGCCTCTCAGAAACCCATCCTGAAAAGCAATTGCTTTGGAATTAATTCAAAGCCCGGAGAAAACCCCATGACCACTACTCTGTCTGCCTCTAAGTCTGATGTAATGCCAGTGCTCTTTAAACCTACAGTGTTTTGTTACATCTCCTACAGTAGCTGTCACGTTCAAAGCACATAGTGAATCAATTGTGTATGCGTTATGAATGATTTAGTAAGGCTTTATGCCTTTCATTGCTTGTGTTTTGAAAGAGGCATGCAAAATGGTGCATAATGTACACTCCATACACTAGTCTAATCAACACACACATGCACACACCCTCAGAGAAGTGAGTTTACTAATAACCTACACCTGATTTATTGTAGAGCAGGTGCAATCCAGGCATTGCTGATTGTTTCACTAGGGTATACATCTCCCTTCAACCCTTAAAACAACATTGATAACTACCTGGAAAACTTAGGCAGAACTTTACTGTCTGGTACACCAGTTGAGAAACCACAGAAGCTAAGTTGACAGTGGGAGTAAAAGGCCCTCTCTAAAAACCTTTGGAGTCATGGACACAACCACCATTTCACAAGGTCTCAAAACACGTAATGATTGACCGTATTTTACTGAAGCATTATTTAGCCTATTCTGCAGTTTTAAACTAGTTCCTCAGAGGCAACGTGATGAACAAAAAATATTTCATAGGTTCTGTTTTACTTTTGAATACAGTGAAGGAGACTGGAGGAACATTGCTCTCAGTTTCTCTTTGGATAATTCTGAAAATCTGTCTAATGCAAATGTATTATGTTAATAGCTGCCCCTATGACTTTATGATCATGTTAAAGATGATGTCAGAGTTCATCTTTGAAAGTGCTCATCCTCAGATATCAGACCATCTCTCCATGTCAGCTACCTACAAGTAAAGCCAAAATAAAGGAAACTCTTGAGTAAATGAGGGATACAAAGTATATTGAAAATAGGTGCTTCCACACAGGTGTGGTTCCTGAGTTAATTATTCAATAAACATCCCATCATGCTTAGGGCCATGTATAGCAATGCCCAGTTGCCCAAAGGAGCAAAGGAGCATAGGGGGTTTAAAGGGTGTGTGTGTGTGTGTGTGTGTGTGTGTGTGTGTGTGTGTGTGTGTGTGTGTGTGTGTGTGTGTGTGTGTGTGTGTGTGCGTGCGCATGTGTGTCTCAGTCACCAGATCTCAACCCAATTCAACACTTATGGTAGATTCTGGAGCGGCGCCTGAGACAGCGTTTTCCACCACCATCAACACAACACCAAATTATAGAATTTCTCATGGAAAGATGGTGTTGCATGCGTCCAATAGAGTTCCAGACACTTGTAAAATCTATGACAAGGCACATTGAAGCTGTTCTGGCAGCTCATGGTGGCCCAACATCCTATTAAGACACTTTATCTTGGTGTTTCCTTTATTTTGGCAGTTACCTGTATGTCTTCAAAGTTTCTGGATGGACTTAAAATTCCTCTAACTGGGAATCAAATCAGTACTTCACACCGAGATAGAATGGGTTTAATGGGTAGCCAAGTAGCACAGCAGGACAGGTGGGATTCTCTTAAATACCACAGTATACAGTAGGTGAACATCTCCACCACAGACCTTTATCTCTGTATGACTCATGATCAGTGTTTGTGTGTGTCTTGTAGTGCCATCTAGTGGCTATAACTAAGAAGTACATACATTGTAGTGTACTGATGTACGCATTCTCAGGACACAGAATCACTGTAGCAGTGAAATATTCTATGAATGCATCTGAAGGAGTGTGTAGGGCCACATCGTATGTTTTCACCGGATTTATAGTGTGAGTGATTGTGTATTTGTGTATGACTGACGTGTTCCTCTCTGTTGTGTTCTGTCACGCAGCAGCCAGCAGAGTAGCCAGCAGAGCAGCCAGCAGAGCAGCCAGCAGAGCAGCCAGCAGAGCAGCCAGCAGAGCAGCCAGCAGAGTAGCCATGACGATGACTCCACTCGCTTCCTGACTCCCTTCATCCGAGAGGAGAGGTAAATACAAGAAGATTCTGAATTAACTTGTATGTGTATTCTGTGTGTTTGTATTCTATGTTTTGTATGTATGCAAAAGGGTTTAATCGTTTGTGTGGATTGATGAAAGCAAGGGGAGAGCACTGACTATGAATCAGGATGCTCAGGAAATGACTGTATTCACCGTCTACTTCTTATACTGCTGCTTTTTCACCACTAGATGGCAGTTGGTCCTCAACACTGCTCTTTTTCACCACTAGATGGCAGTTGTCCTCAGTGCTACTCTTCTTCACCACTAGATGGCAGTTGGTCCTCAACACTGCTTTCTTTCACCATTAGATGGCAGTTGGTCCGCAGCCCTACTCTTTTTCACCACTTGATTGGCAGTTGGTCCTCAGTACTGCTCTTTTTCACCACTAGATGGCAGTTATCCTCAGCCTTACTCTTTTTCACCACTAGATGGCAGTTGGTCCTCAACACTGCTCTTTTTCACCACTAGATGGCAGTTATCCTCAGCCCTACTCTTTTTCACCACTAGATGGCAGTTGTCCTCAGTCCTACTATTTTTCACCACTAGATGGCAGTTGTCCTCAGCCCTACTCTTTTTCACCACTAGATTGGCAGTTGTCCTCGGTCCTACTCTTTTTCACCACTAGATGGCAGTTGTCCTCAGCCCTACTTTTTTTCACCACTAGATTGGCAGTTGGTCCTCAGCACTGCTCTTTTTCACCACTAGATGACAGTTGGTTCTCAAAACTGCTGTTTTTCACCACTAGATTGGCAGTTCGTCCTCAGCACTGCTCTTTTTCACCACTAGATGGCAGTTGGGCCTCAGCACTGCTTGGCACTGTTGCATCTGGACTGTAACACTCATTATTGACCATTTAGATACACTTTCCATGGTGTTGGTAATGAGTGCAATGAACATGTTCTTCAATGGGACATGTCAGTCTTCAGTTTAGCCATGTTTAATCATTGGAATTTAGCAACAATAACAAGAAGTGATATAAGGTAAGGATTCAAAGCACTTGATATTATCAATCAGTCAATCAAATGTATTTATAAAGCCCTTTTTACATCAGCAGATGTCACAAAGTGCTATACAGAAACCCAGCTTAAAACCCCAAACAACAAGCAATGCAGATGTAGAGGCACAGTGCCTAGGAAAAACTCCCTAGAAAGGCAGGAACCTAGGAAGAAACCTAGAGAGGAACCAGGCTCTGAGGGGTGGACAGTCCTCTTCTGGCTGTGTCGGGTGGAGATTATAAGAGTACATGGCCATTAAGGTCAGATTGTTCTTCAAGATGTTCAAACGTTCATAGATGACCAGCAGGTTCAAATTATAATCACAGTGGTTGTAGAGGGTGCAACAGGTCAGTACCTCAGGAGTAAATGTCAGTTGGCTTTTCATAGCAGAGCATTCAGAGGTCGAGACAGCAGGTGTGGTAGAGAGCGAGAGCGAGAGAGAGAGAGTTGAAAACAGCAGGTCCGGGACAACGTAGCACGTCCAGTGAACAGGTCAGTGTTCCATAGCCGCAATTAGAACAGTTGAAACTGGAGCAGCAGCACGACCAGGGGAACTGGGGACACCCAGGAGTCATCAGGCCAGGTAGTCCCAAGGCATGGTCCTAGGGCTCAGGTCCTCCGGGAGGGGAGGGAGGCTGAGTATATCCCACAAAGATCTCCTCCACCGCACGAGCCCAAGCGGTCGCAAAACCGGACAGGAAGATCACGTCTGTGACTCTACCCTCTATAGCATCATAGGAACAGCATGGAAGAGCACTAGTAAGCCAGTGACTCAGCCCCCGTAATAGGGTCAAAGGCAGAAAATCCCAGTGGAGAGAGGGGAGCTGGCCAGGCAGAGACAGCAAGGGCAGTTCGTCGCTCCTCACTAAGTGAGTGACCTGTGGTTAATTCACATGTTAGTGGAAGGGCTTTGAATGTGAGTGAGAACATACTGTTCCTTAATGTGTGAACCTACCTCCTCTCCCTCTCTTGGGCTGTGTTGTGAGTGGGCTGTGTGTGAGTGGGCTGTGTGTGAGTGGGTGGATGGCTCCAGCTCCAGCTCTATATTACCTCTGTCAGCGGTGGGGATATACTGCAGTGGTCTCAGAGAGCACAAATGTCAGGCATGGGGAGTAAATCAGATAGAGAGCAGAGAGAGAGCGTGGTGCAGGCCTGCCTGCCTGGAGAGAGAGAAGATCATACCTCAGCTATGAGATACCGCACCAGGAGGAACACAATGGCCTGAGCTCACGCTGGAGAAAGGGAGGGCTGTTTGAAGCTTCCAAAGGCACCTGTCATATCTGCCTCTTTCAAATGCAGTGTCTTTGTATTGAAAATGTATTCGTCATACAGTGGTTTAGTGGTGAAAGAAAAAGATCAGACATTCAAACAAATCGCAGCCAAATTGACTGTGAGGAGGCTTAAAGCAGTAATAATGGCTTGAGTAAAATGAAATACAGAGTATTAACCATATTATTGAAGAATCAGCAGCCTGAGCTGGTTCTGTTGGAATACCCCCTTTTTCTCTATATATATATATTTCTCTCTCTCCCACTCTCTTCTATAGTATCTATGGTAGGCTATAACATTCTACTCTCCCTTTCCTATCTCTCCCTCTTTCTCACTCTCTCCTGCTCCCCTCTCCTCTCCGTCCCGCTCTTTTTCTCTACAGTTCCTCCCCCGCTATTTCTCTGTGTACTGCTCCGAATAGGAACCTTACCTTTGACCTTATGGGATTTCTCCTGCATGCTACTCTTTTCTCTCTGCTTGTAATACCTGGCTGCTGCTGCTGCTGCTGGGGGGTGAACGGTCTGTACCCAGCTTCAGAGGGCACGGAATGTCATGTCTCCTCTGCAGGTAACAGCTACATTTAATGTCTGCTCTGGGTGGCTGTCTGCAGCGGTTTGTTTGCTCACAGTGCAGCTACAGCATGGCACAGGCTAGCTGGCTTACCGGTAGGATTGTGTAGATGTTCCGGTGTAATAGGAGCAGGCTAGGTTATTAGGATTAGCATTCATTGCACCAGCTGAAGAGGTTTTGCTCTGACAAGTGCATTCTGTGGTTTGTTGTGTTTGCTAACTGGTTTACAAGATTATCCAGGATGACCGCCTCTTCTCTCATTGTTTTCGGTGCCTGTTACAGAATGCTGCGATTGGACAATAACTGTTGATTATGCAATTTTTCTCAGGATAATTTTGAGGCTTTGGTCAACTGTTAGATACCAAGATGATGAGAGACAATGACTTGTCAAGATATTCACCTGTATGAGGGAAGTAAACGAGGATGCCCCTGTGAGTGATATCTCCTTTCTCTCCTCTCTGAATTCCAGGTCTGACAGTGCAGCGGACAAGATCAGGTAAGTCTGTACTCTTCCCTATACTTCCTATTTTTTAAAATACATTTTAGTCATTTAGCAGATGCTGTTATCCAGAGCGACTTACAGTAGTGAGTGCATACATTTTCATATTTTTTCATATGGTCCCCTGTGGGAATCGAACCCACAACCCTGGTGTTGCAAGCACCATGCTCTACCAATTGAGCTACACGAGACTATTCTCTGCTGGGGGGTGGAACCTGTGCTTTGGGGTTATGGAGTGATATATAGGTTGTGGGGTTATGGTGTGGTGTATAGGAGGCTGCTGTCCTGTCACCCCATGGCCCCCAGCCCGCCCACCTTGCATGTGACAGATCCATGGCCCCCAGCCCGCCCACCCTGCATGTGCTAGATCCGTGGCTTTGTCCCTGCTGACTGAGGTGTCTGAATATGCTTTACATTTGGAAAGGCGAGTTGTGAATACAGTTGCAAGCCATGGAATGTCATTGTTTGCTTTTACTGGAGAAACAACATCAGTCACAATGTGGGACACAAACAGGGCTTTGTTAGTGGACAGCAGGCTGCTGCGATTCGTCTGTTAGCTACTCTGTTTGGTCGGGTTTGAAGATCTGTGCGCAGTCACTTCATTCTGAAGGGTTTTCTGTTATACCTGTGGAGACACTTGCCAGATCTGAGTAACACTGTTTATATGACACAAGCCCAAAAGGTGAGTGATTAGTATTGCAATGGGGATGTATGAGAGATGCATGAAGGTTTTGATTTGTATGTGCAGTATGGTAGTTGTCTTTGTTCACCTGTCATTACTCATTGTGCATGTGTGTAGGAGGGGAACCTACTATCCACACACAGTTCACAGTTCAATAGGTCTGTCAGCAGTGTGTTGTTTTAGTGTGGATGTGTGTGTAAGTGGGATGACTGGTTGTTGCTGTGTTAAGGTTGGGATTGCTGATGGAAGAGATGTGGTAGGTAGGGAGAGGGGTCTAAGGACCATGTTGATGTGTTTGCAGGTGAAGCTGCCTAAAACACAGGGAGCTGATCCTCAGTTGTCCCTCATCATTGTTAGGCAAGTTTGAGGTCATTTGTCTGGCGTTACCAGGGTTACTTACAATTAATGTAGTTACACAGATATACCCACTTTCATAACTATCTTATTCAATTGTCAAAATGTATTCCTATTGGTCGTTAATATCTATGACATCTGTTCAGATCATGAAGGACAGGACATGATCAGGCTCACTGGTGGAGTGTGGTGGTATGTGCCTGGCCTGGCTTGAGTTGAGTTGAGTGGCCAGTCATGCGGGTGGTGTGACCAACAAACAGAGCCAGGTTTGGACCACTATAGCCCCTGACCACCATCACATCACGTGAGCTACAGATGGTCTACTAAACTCCATCTGATCCTGTTTCTTTGTGTCCAGCCATTATGCTCCCTGCCTTTCAAAATAGCCCATACAATAAGTGTATTGTGGGAGTGTGGATGAAGCCGATTGTTGCTTTTCTATAGCCGACTTAAGTGTACCTTCATGTCAAATATGTCAACTCAGCAAAATATTACAACTTTGTTTAGAAATGTATCTCATGCTTTAAGACAACACAGGATGGAAACCTCCGTCTTCAGCATCTTACCCAGCTCATAAACATCCAGCTGTAATGCCACACAGTCATGGTTAAGGCAGATAATTGAGAGCATCTTCATGCATTATTGAGAAGTCTAATTTCAGGCCATAGGAAAGGCATTTTATCTTCCTATGTTGTGCAATTGGGCCCTCAGTTCTGTGGTCAACAGGGTATTTACCTTGCACTGAGACCAGAAGACTGGAGAGCTAATGCCTTGGTGGTCCTGTTTCACACAATGATGACTTGCGATCAATATGTCATTGGATGCATTGACCACTGTAAACGATACATGCAGAAAACCATTTAGTTGGCCAAAGTGTGGATGTGTTGTGTCTAAAAACTGTCTAAACCTGCACTTTTCAGGACTAAAATAAAAAGATGCTGACTTGAGTCGTGATATAGGTTTCGCTGCGTAGTAACAACAAAGTTTGTACGCTGTTGATTTATTGGTTGAATACACCAATAAATGTGTTAATTTGGGTATTTTGAAGGTAAACATAAAAATACAAGGGTGTTACCAATGGTAACCAGAGTAAAACTGTTTGCGCATTCTCTTAAATAAAATACAGTCTTGTGCTTGTGGGGCGTTATCCATTTATTCCTCAGCGGAATAGATTTCCGTCTTTCAATCGGTAGATCATTGATCCATCCCTCCGTCCGTGGGGTGAGACAATACCTATTCTCCATTCATTTTGTGAATGTCAGCTAAACCTGATCCTCCTCTTTACTCTGTTAGGGAGCCCTGGAGGAAACAAAGACCCACAAAATGAATAAATCATTTGCAGTAAATTGTCAAATTGTTGCGGAGGGGAGTTAGTTCAAGGTTAATCTTTTTTTGAATAATACTGCACCTTCTAATGAGTCAGTTTATACAGTAGCTACAGTACTCCATCTCTGATTTTATGAGGTGACATTCACTAATGTTTGTCACTGATCTATATTATGATAAAGACGATTATGATTATGGTGATGACAATTATGATGATGGCAATGATGATGCCAATGATGATGGTAATGATGATGATTTGGGATTTTAAATGATGACGTGATGATGGATGACTATGATAATTCTGGGTCAGGGACAGGGCAGGGCAGCTATGTCTGTAGGAGATACTGTGAGGTCATGACGCAACTGCACTCCTCCCCCTTCCCTCTCTCCCCTCTCTCTCTCTCCGTGCAGTGGAGAGAAGTGCTGACATGCCTATTCACGGAGACGCCGCAAGGCTCCAGTCTAGAGCAGCTTGTGCTGCTAACGCATGTTTCGCAGCTCCAACAGCACAGAGAGAGAGAAAGGAGGAGGGGAGAGGGAGAAGGAGAAAGATTGAGAGAGAGGAAAACAGAGAAAGAAGAACACCCTCATCCGGCAACCACGTCTCTGTGAGCCTACCAAGGACCTTCCCACACACACACACACCATGGCAAGCCAACCAATCAGAGCGTTTGCGTCCTTGACCCATCCTCCTCTGTACAACTGCTCATCCACACACAGCTGAGAGCAGCAGCAGCAGCAGCATCCGTGGAGGAGAGGTACTGTAGGAATGTAACGTTACCCATAGAGCATGTGACCTGAGCAAGAAACAACCTCACCACCAACCTCTTTACTGGAGAGTTTTACAGAAAATAAAAAGGAAATACCTTAACATTTTTATCAACCATGTGGAATTCGATGCAGAAGATGAGAGTCGGATGATGTGTGTTCAATTTGTACTTTGATGGTTATAATGGATGCATTCCAGTCACTCAACCTTAACTCTTTGGACTTGTTGATGTGGGTTTGAATGCTTCTCAGAAGACCAACCTACTGAGACGTTTGCTGTCTACGTTTATACAGCACTTTTTATGCTGCCATGAGACTTGAGCTTTCTTTTTTAGAGCTTGGGTGTGTTGTGTGAGAGGGGACGTGGTGATTGTACGTGTGGAGGCTGGGAGGATGACATAGCAGGCCAGTAGTATTGTGACAGACTGAGGCTGAGAGAGGGACACAGGTGGACAGAGAGCAGAGCGGGCGAGGCCATGAGAGCCAGGAGAAGGGACAGCATGGTGTCTGTCTGTTCACTATGCACAAAAACAAGGTCAGGTTCCTTTGTCACTATTCTTATCATGTTTTTACCTATAGTTTGTTAAGTCTTGTACCACATGTAAAATGAGTCGATTCTGCTTCTACAGTTTTTCCTCTGTTAATAGAATGTGGTCTCTTCATAAGAGGTTGACTTTAGTAAGAACTGTGTCATCTTATGTGTATAAGAGTGCAGTACACTTTTCTACTTTCTATTTTCTAAGAAAGTGAGTAGTGAGTAATACTGCTGTGTTAAAGGTCCAATGCAGCCATTTTTATCTCAATATCAGATCATTTCTGGGTAACAATTAAGTACCTTACTGTGATTGTTTTCAATGAAAATGGTCAAAAAGAAACAAAAAATAATTTTGCTCACACTGTTTAGGGTGGTCTGAGTGGGGAGGGGAAAACTGAAAACTAGCTGTTATTGGCAGAGAGGTTTGGAACTCTCTTTCTTATTGGTGTATTAACAAATTTACTGCCTGGGGATGTCACCAGGTAGGCCAAAATTCCATCCCACCAAAACAGGCTAAAATTTCAGGTGGTCTTTTCAAACAGAACTTATACTAAAAGGGTATTGGGCCTTTAAGACATGTTTTTTCTGCTGATGATGACAATGACTTCTCTAATCTTTGTTGTTAAATGCATTTTGTCTTTCAATATCCAATTAACCTGCAACAGTTTCAACAGCCCCAGTTTCCTTCCCTAAGCACTTCATAACAAACATAATACAGTATGTGGAATTTGATCGATCGTTACAACACCTATCTATGTAACATAATCAGATCGACACTCCTGTTAGCAGACAATAGCATAAATCACTACAGAACATTAGACAATTATAGATGTTTATAATTGTTTAAGATCTCCAGTGAAGTATAGGGATTTTCCTCCCAAATCTGTACTGGGATATGTGCTCCTCAGTCGGCTCCATTAGGGGTAATTTGGCTAGATTTATGTTCCCTGTAAAGCTGAGAACCCAGCGCGGCCTGCGGGCACTCCCTGTAATTCACAGTGATAAATGCTATCCTTGCGTAACTCTCTCTGTCTCTTTTTAATTACTGCGAATTATTGTCACTAATGAGCACATTGAGGGCTATTAGGAGAAGCCCACCTCAGTCCGCCATTACTGCAACGTGATGGAATATGATATAATATGATCATTCTAGAGGTAATGGATTGGTCCAAGTTACCCAGTTTATCAAGAGGGGTTTCTCTGACACACATAATAATATATGTGTTTACAAGTGTCTTGGTTCTTAGGTAGATTTTTTAAGACTATTTTAAGATTTACCGTTTCCAACGGTAACAGTTTGATGTCCCACATGGATGCTGATTGCTGATTTATTAAACACACAAACACACCCAGTCAGACAGTCTATCAGTCACAGTCTAACAGGGTTTAAACAGCTCCTGCTATATGCTGGTTGTGCATCTGTCTCGCCTGAGATCTCCCTACACAGGTGAGACAAGTTACCCAGCTAGACACTCAGTGGTCTCAACTGGTGTATTAATGATATGGCTGGTACTTTATGTCTTTCATCTCTGTCACCAATAGGGTACTGTACACTTTTTTACTAAGGTTTTCCCCTCACTGATCCATCCTTATGCAACCATTAGACCATGTGTCTGCAGGCAGGCAGGTAGACCTGAACCTGAGCTGCTGTGATGTGCTGACTAATCATCAGACCTCTGGTGACTGGCTGTAATTCTGTTATGATCATTAGTGAATCTATCCTGCTGCTTACTGAATGCAAATTGTACTGCATACAAGCACTCATGTACCGGTACATATCCACAGGGTGTACACACAATATGTAATTATAAGCAGAACCCATCTGTCCAATACCCAGTTAGGTAATTAAGTTAGATCCTTAATTGTGGAGTAGCGGTGGGCTGATGATGAAAACGCTGCAGGCCCACGTGGGTAACTTACCAGGGATACTGCAGAACTACAGAGAACTGTCGACTGGCAATGTGTTCAAAGAGGACATGCAGAGCCTAAATGAAGTTAAAAATATCCCTCCCTTTTCATCCCATCCATCTTCTTTTGGGAGGTCTCTCCCAGATTTCATAAATCAAGAGGTGTAATCTGTATCCTATCTGCCCAGACGTGGCAGATAATACGCGTGGGTTTGAGGGAAAATCATCAGCCAGCCAAGCTCAGGGAACCACTTTAATGGGTGCCGGGAAGCCCACTTTCACACATACTAAGTGAGAGAGTGGGAAGTTATGAGTCTGCCTATTAAGTGAAATCCAGTAATGTAAGACTCTCACCCTCTGAGGATATGAATTGATAGAATGAACTAAGGGCCGCCGAACAGAGTGATTCATGGGAGATGTGGGCACAGCACTGCATGTTGAGTCACTGGTGATAGCAATGGATGGAATAGAGAGAGAGAGGCCTGGAGGATGAGCCACCAGCCTCCCACGCAAATCATCACTCCATGGCCTTGGGTGATTGTTTTGCCTGTGTTCCCTGTAGTCAGTGGGCACCGGAGAGAGGCAGAGCTTTCCCCCATATGGGTCTGAATATTTCACCCATCCCTTGGTAAACCAGTAGCCCTAAATGAGTTAGGTTAGGATAACTCTATTATTTTGATATAAGTAGATATCACTGAGTTGGCTCTATTATTAAAATCTGAATGAAGCCATTCTCCACACTCTTTATAATAATATGATAATAGCAGGAACAGAGCGCACATCATCCTCAGCCTTTAAAGATCATGCCGCGCTTCATCATGTTGAGCAAAGCCAGACAGGGACAATGTTCATATCCTCAGGCATCTGCTAGCCTGGGCCTCCTTTGATAATGGGGGGTCAGCTGTATGTTATTTCTCAGAGGACCAGGTATACAGATACTGACTCACCGCCAGTGGGATGTGGTGAACTGACAGAACTCTCATTGTGCTCCCACCCCCGTCCGGTGGCATGCTGGGAGTTAGGCGTCATGGTTATTCACCTGTGTGCCAACCCATGTCCCGTTTCCTCAGCCATATTAAAGTCTCACACCTTCTTCTCTACTGATAGGCCAAGCAGAGGAAGTGGAAGAAACTGATATGGAGACCACAAAGGTAGGATATACTGTATTCACTAAACAGACACATGTACTGTAGTTTGTTTAAAAACACTCAAATCAAAGCCTTCAATATTGCGCCATTCATTCATGGTTATAATGTATATCCTACCCAGATAAAACACTTCACTCAGCTGTAACCATATTCAGGAATACCACAAGAGGGGGCACTCTCCATATGGTGTGAATGCCCTGACAGCCCTGGCACTGTGTAGACCCAATGGCTCCAGTCAGTCTTCGCATATCATAGTCTCATGAAATACTGTACTAGAGTTGCTGCCACTTGTCCCTTCCTGCAAGCCCATGGTCTATCAGGTCTCTGTCAGCATTGTATTGTACAGGGACAGTCACCATGGCTCCAGTGTGCTCTGCACTGCACTGTACTGCCTGCACAGAGTCACCCTGGTCAGCTGATCCAGAGATGGCCCACTACTGTACTGTATTGTATGCCCCTAAGGAACAGGACAGCTATATCCTAAAACTAGATCCAGGCTAGATGTATTTTAACAGAATGCTTTACCGGAGTTACCTTGGTGCATTCGCCCCACTCCAATTGTCCCAGTGGATTTGTCAAACAAGGAAACACAACCAAATATGTCAAACCATTAGGGTAATAGGTCACCTCTGAGAGCTATGTAATATGTGTTGTTTGTGTCCGTTTCTGATGTCCATCAGAGTACACTGTAACCACCCTCTTGGTGGTACACGACCTGATGATGATGTAATCACAGCTTTCCATCAATTATTTTCATCCCCTGAGGTGAGATTTTAGAGGGAAGTATTGTATCTCTTTGTAGGTTTTTGGAATGTGAGGTTTGGGGCTGCAAGGCTGTTTTGTGGAAGCTTTGTTAAATTATGCTGCTTTTTCACAGTGAGCAGCGTGGCTCATCTGCTCAGCTCAAAATAGCTCAAGTGCCATCCTTGAATGCCTTGTGGGGTTTTGTGGCATGACAACCGACAGTAAACAGATGAAAAAGACTTTGTGTGTGTGTGTGTGTGTGTGTGTGTGTGTGTGTGTGAATGAATGAATGAATGAAAACAGCAGGCAAGGTCCACATATGGCCTTCAAACAGCAGGCAAACTACTCCTGACTTTGATAGTGACGCATTCCATTAATCTCTATGGTAACAGAGTATTCTTTCTGGGGTCTTGAAAAATACCAAATATTTGTTTTGTTTTTGGAATGTTGGTTCATATCTACGCAAGGTTTTTATTTTAGCTGTCCAGAAATATGAGGCAGATACGTACATCCTCATGTGTCACTGATAGGAAAGGTTTAGAAGAGGGTGAGTAAAATGGGAAACGTGAAGGAATAGGGAGGGTGAAGAATGTGTGTAAAGTAACACATGCGCATAACTTTATAAGGTTGTTTAGCTATGGGGAAGAGGAGTCCTGGGGGGGCGGGACGGGTAGTTCCACCTTAATAATACCTTCCTCCACCAGGAAGCACAGAGTGTGGTTTGTAAGGACACAGGTTTGTAAGGACACCACCAGTTCAGATGCAAACCTCCAGTGGTTTGCATCTGAACACAGAGCTATAAACAGAAAGAGGCCTGAAGCTGAAGCTGATCTCACAATGCATGCACATGGGCATTCAGTTGTTATGAGAATAAAGGGTAAAGGTTACGTCATGATGCTGTGACTACACTCAGCACAGCAGGCATCACTGTTGTGTACAGTTTTATCCATTTGGAAGGGACTTAATACTCCAATGTGCAATTGACTGTTTTAGTTTGTATTAAAGAGTAGGGGGGAGTATTAATAATGTCAGTCTGGTGCTTGTCTTGACCGTATTCTGAATTTAGTTTCCCAGCTTTATTAGAAGAAAGGCACAATCAAATCAAATGTTATTTGTCACATGCTTCGTAAACAACAGGTGTAGACTAACAGTGAAATGCTTACTTATGGGCCCTTCCAAACAATGCAGAGAGAAAAATAGAAAAAATAGTAGAAAATAATAACACGAGGAATAAATACACAATGAGTAACGATAACCTGGCTCATATGTACAGGTAACTGCCAAAATAATGGAAACACCAACAAAGTGTCTTAACAGGGATATGGGTCACCAAGAGGCGCCAGATCCGCCAAAACAGTGTCAATGCACCTTGGCATAGATTCTACAAGTGTCTGAAACTCTATTGGAGGGATGCGACACAATTGTTTTACGAGAAATTCCATAATTTGGTGTTTTGTTGATGATGGTGGAAAACGCTGTCTCAGGCGCCGCTCCAGAATCTCCCATAAGTGTTTGATTGTGTTGAGATCTGGTGACTGAGACACACACACACACACACACACACACTTTAAACCACTTATGCTCCTTTGAGACTCCTCTTTCAAAGTCACTGAGATCTCCTCTTGTAGCCAAAATAATGGGCAGCTGGTTATTTTTCTACATGACCCTAAGCATGATGGGATGTATTAATTGCTTAATTAACTCAGGAACCACACCAGTGTGGAAGCACCTTCTTTCAATATACTTTGTATCCCTCATTTAGTACTTTGTTTTGGCAGTTACCTCTATGTCCACTGCAGAGATTAATAAGTCAAGTATTGAAGGAGGAAGTTAGGGACAAGTAGTGGGTACAGTACTGTAAATACAATACTGTAGTACAGACAGGCCCTGGGAGACTGTCCCTATTGCCTATGAGCATCACCAGTGAGGTCACAACGATACAGAATCCATACAGAATAGAATAGAATGCTGACTAAACCTGATGAGAGCAGAACACAATTCTCCAGTCCTCACCACACCATATGACATCACTTCCTGGAACAAGCACAGCTGCCACTATTTTTAGCGTTCACTTGGGATGAGTCATTGATATACTGTGAGAGTACAGGAGCACATCTCTCACAGAACAGTCTAAATGGGATCCTTGAGACGTCCCAACTCTGACGTCAACCCATTGTAGTTTAATTTTTAAACAATTAAGGAAAGGGGTTAAGGTTAGGGTAAGGTAAGGGTTATGGTTAAGGTTAGGGTAAGGGTAGGGGTTAGGGTTTAGGGTAGGGTCGTCCCAAGGTTCCCGGATAGCACTAACCCATCTCTCACTGTGGCAGAACACTACTGCTGTTCACTGCAACCTACAACCTGTTTGTCATTGACACATCACTTGCTACCCCCTCCATTTGACCCCACCACGCACAAGGAGAGAAGGAAAACAAAGGTGTGTTTGATAGCCTGTTGCACTCGCATCAAGTCTGGTTTGATCTGTTGTCTCTTTCTCTGTCCGTTGTCACAGTCAACAGACAACAAGAGTCCCTTTGTCAGTCATGGTGCCTGGAAACATTATTATTTTTTACTCGAATATGATGGACTATGATGGAGTTGTCTATTGGTTTCTTTATGCATTATTGAAAACCAGAAGGCCTCCAAACAGCCTGTTCCCTGGCCCCACCCCTCTCCTCTCCTCTTTTTGTTCTGGTATTAATTGTGTGTGTTGGGGATTTGGTGTGAGAGCTGGTCTATTTTGGTCCTGCTTGCCTTGCTGCAGCAGAAGCAGGAAGTGGCAGAGTTTTTAATGAGTGCTTTAATGTGGGCACGTGCCCTACTTTGTGGTTTTATTTATGGGGGAGCCAGAGCATGATCAGATCTCTCTTTTAACTTTCGGGAAGACTTGGGAAAACACACAGTGTTTCCTTGGCTTGGTCCTTGTTTCTGCCCTGTGGTGTTTTGGTTATGCCTGGGCTGGCTAATCCCATAGGATTTAAACTGTTGAACTGTATGTGTGTTAGATTGTCCATGTGGATTACATCAGGTGTGTGTGTGGTTGTGACAGTAGGGCCATTACAGCTCTGTATCTACTCATTGGCCATGTGTGACTGTGGAGTTGGCATTAGCGAGAGTGGACACATTTTCCCTGGTCAGTCTGACAATAAACAAATGTGACAGCCACCCAGTCACCTGATCGCCCATAGTCGTCTGATTGGCTGGCAGTGGTCAACCTATACGTATCTGAAAAGAACAGTGGCTATAAATCTGGTCCTAGGGAGAGACTCCCAGCAGGCAGCACAATGGGAGCCCTGGCCTGCCTGACAGAGAAGAAAATAGACATCCCATCCCACACACCACACCACAGTGTGGGATTCATGCAGATTAGCTAGCAATACTATTCTTAGAAACAAATAAAAAGTCTGGGCTGGATTAGGACTCAGGACATTTGAAATAGTTGGACAAATCATGTGAGTGTGTTGCTGCTGGCTCA
Organism: Coregonus clupeaformis; assembly: GCF_020615455.1. Lineage (NCBI taxonomy): Eukaryota > Metazoa > Chordata > Actinopteri > Salmoniformes > Salmonidae > Coregonus > Coregonus clupeaformis. Next base: position 24,283,671 of record NC_059197.1, on the reverse strand, counting down.
CATAACAGTGACATAATACATGTACTGAGATGACATAATACATGTAGAGATGTACTGAAACTACACATGCATGTCCTGATCTACAGCCACTGCAAGCTGTAGATCAGGACATTGACATTGCTGTTCTTTAAAAAAAATATATATATATATATATAGTGAGGGAAAAAAGTATTTGATCCCCTGCTGATTTTGTACATTTGCCCACTGACAAAGAAATGATCAGTCTATAATTTTAATGGTAGGTTTATTTGAACAGTAAGAGACAGAATAACAACAACAGAATCCAGAAAAACGCATGTCAAAAATGTTATAAATTGATTTGCATTTTAATGAGGGAAATAAGTATTTGACCCCCTCTCAATCAGAAAGATTTCTGGCTCCCAGGTGTCTTTTATACAGGTAACAAACTGAGATTAGGAGCACACTCTTAAACGGAGTGCTCCTAATCTCATTTTGTTACCTGTATAAAAGACACCTGTCCACAGAAGCAATCAATCAATCAGATTCCAAACTCTCCACCATGGCCAAGACCAAAGAGCTCTCCAAGGATGTCAGGGACAAGATTGTAGACCTACACAAGGCTGGAATGGGCTACAAGACCATCGCCAAGCAGCTTGGTGAGAAGGTGACAACAGTTGGTGCGATTATTCGCAAATGGAAGAAACACAAAAGACCTGTCAATCTCCCTCGGCCTGGGGCTCCATACAAGATCTCACCTCGTGGAGTTGCAATGATCATGAGAAAGGTGAGGAATCAGCCCAGAACTACACGGGAGGATCTTGTCAATGATCTCAAGGCACTGGGACCATAGTCACCAAGAAAACAATTGGTAACACACAACGCCGTGAAGGACTGAAATCCTGCAGCGCCCGCAAGGTCCCCCTGCTCAAGAAAGCACATATACAGGGCCATCTGAAGTTTTCCAATGAACATTTGAATGATTCAGAGGAGAACTGGATGAAAGTGTTGTGGTCAGATGAGCCCGAAATCGAGCTCTTTAGCATCAACTCAACTCGCCGTGTTTGGAGGAGGAGGAATGCTGCCTATGACCCCAAGAACACCATCCCCACCGTCAAACATGGAGGTGGAAACATTATGGAAACATTCTGCTAAGGGGACAGGTCAACTTCACCGCATCAAAGGGGTGATGGACAGGGACATGTACCGTCAAATCTTGGGTGAGAACCTCCTTCCCTCAGCCAGTGCATTGAACATGGGCCGTGGATGGGTATTGCAGCATGACAATGACCCAAAACACACGGCCAAGGCAACAAAGGAGTGACTCAAGAAGAAGCACATTAAGGTCCTGGAGTGGCCTAGCCAGTCTCCAGACCTTAATCCCATAGAAAATCTGTGGAGGGAGCTGAAGGTTTGAGTTGCCAAACGTTAGCCTCGAAACCTTAATGACTTGGAGAAGATCTGCAAAGAGAAATGGAACAAAATCCCTCCTGAGATGTGTGCAAACCTGGTGGCCAACTACAAGAAACGTCTGACCTCTGTGATTGCCAACAAGGGTTTTGCCACCAAGTACTAAGTCTTGTTTTGCAGAGGGGTCAAATACTTATTTCCCTCATTAAAATGCAAATCAATTAATAACATTTTTGACATGCATTTTTCTGGATTTTGTTGTTGTTATTCTGTCTCTCACTGTTCAAATAAACCTACCATTAAAATGATAGACTGATCATGTCTTTGTCAGTGGGCAAACGTACTAAATCAGCAGGGGATGAAATACTTTTCCCCTCCCTGTATCCTGTATCTGTATACATACCTTTTGTCTTTCTACTGACACTATTATAATTCTAAATTCCTGTGATGGAGCTTATTATAACAGCCACAAACCTTTAATAGTCAGTGTTGATGCTGGTGTAGTGCAGTCAGCAGTGGATGTTGATGAGAGTGGGACTGTCAGGGCGTCAGTGAAATGCGGTAGGCGAAGTCAAGCGCAGGACACAGAGCTGATCAGAAGACGTACTTTACTCGAAGGTAAAATAAATAACAACAACCTCCACACAGGGAGGGAACAAACCCGCACACTAACGACTGCCGAAACATGAAACAATCACACACAACACACAAAGTGTAAGACAGAGGGTTAAATAGGGATGACATCACTACATAATGGGAAACAGGTGTAACCAATAAAGACAGAACAAGTCGAACATAGATACATGGATCGGTAGCAGCTAGTACTCCGGTGACGACGAACGCCGAAGCCTGCCCAAGCAAGGAGGAGGGGCAGCCTCGGCTGAATCCGTGACAGTACCCCCCCTTGCCTCGGGGACGGCCAGGAGGACGCGGAGCAGGGCGGGTCGGATGACTCTGGTTGAAATCCCTCAACATGGAGGGATCTAGGATGTCCCTCCTAGGGACCCAGCACCGTTCCTCCGGACCGTACCCCTCCCACTCCACAAGATACTGCAGGCCCCCCACCCGACGCCTCGAATCCCAGTGGGGGCGGAGGAACCTCCCGTACCTCAGACTCCTGGAGTGGACCAGCTACTACCGGCCTGAGGAGAGAGGTAATTAATAGGAAGTTGTAACCTATAACAAACCTCGTTCAATCTCCTCAGGACTTTAAATGGCCCCACAAACCGCCGACCCAGCTTCCGGCAGGGCAGGCGAAGGGGCAGGCGAAGGGGCAGGTTTCAGGTCGAGAGCCAGACCCGATCCCCCGGTGCATACATCGAGGCCTCACTGTGGTGGCGATCGGCGCTCGCCTTTTGTCGCCTGATAGCCCGCTGCAGGTGTAGATGAGCAGCGTTCCAGGTCTCTTCCGAGCGCCGAAACCACTCATCCACCGCAGGAGCTTCGATCTGGCTCTGATGCCAAGGTGCCAGGACCGGCTGAAAATCTAACACACACTGGAAAGGCGTAAGGTTAGTAGATCAGTGGCGGAGGGAGTTTTGGGCTATCTCTGCCCAGGGGATATAACCCGACCACTCCCCCTGCTGGTCCTGGCAATAGAACCTCAGAAACCTACCCACATCCTGGTTAACTCTCTCCACCTGCCCATTACTCTCAGGGTGAAAACCTGAGGTGAACTAGGGACCCCGATCTGACACAATGTCCTCAGGTACCCCGTAGTGCCGGAAGACGTGTGTAAACAGGGCGTCAGCAGTTTGTAGGGATGTAGGGAGACCTGGCATAGGAATGAGACGGCAGGCCTTCGAAAACCGATCCACAATGACCAGGATCGTGGTGTTTCCCTGCGAGGGGGAGCTCCATCACAAAATCCACCGATAGGTGGGACCACGGCCGTTGTGGAACAGGTAGGGGTTGTAATTTCCCTCTGGGCAGGTGTCTAGGTGCCTTACACTGGGAGCACACAGAGCAGGAGGAAACATAAACCCTCACGTCCTTGGGTAGAGTGGGCCACCAGTACTTCCCACTAAGACAGTGCACTGTCCGACCGATGCCAGGATGACCAGAGGAGGGTGACGTGTGAGCCCAATAGATCAATCGATCACGAACCTCGAGCGGCACGTACGTCCGTCCCTCCGGACACTGGGGGGGAGTAGGCTCGGTATGCAACGCCCGCTCGATGTCCGCATCAACCTCCCACACCACCGGTGCCACCAGACACGACGCCGGGAGTATGGGAGTGGGCTCAATGGACCTCTCCTCTGTGTCATACAGTCGGGACAGGGCATCTGCCTTAGCATTCTGGGAACCTGGTCTGTAAGTGAGAGTAAACACAAATCGAGTGAAGAACATGGCCCATCTTGCCTGACGAGGGTTCAACCTCCTCGCCGCCCGGATGTACTCCAGGTTACGATGGTCAGTCAAAATGAGAAAAGCGTGTTTAGCCCCCTCAAGCCAATGCCTCCACACCTTCAGGGCTTGAATCACAGCTAACAGCTCCCGGTCCCCCACATCATAATTGCGCTCCACCGGACTGAGCTTCTTAGAAAAGAAAGCACAGGGGCGGAGTTTTGGTGGCGTACCCGAGCGCTGAGACAGTACAGCACCGATCCCAGCCTCGGACGCATCCACCTCAACCTGGAATGCCAAGGAAGGATCCGGATGATGCCTAAAAGCCCTGTCCGCCTCAGCTGACCACTGCAGATGCACCGGCCCTCCCTTTAGCAAGGAGGTAATGGGAGCCGCTACCTGCCCAAAGCCCCGGATAAACCTCCGGTAGTAATTGGCAAAACCCAAGAACCGCTGCACCTCCTTCACCGTGGTTGGAGTCTACCAATTACGCACGGCCGAAACGCTGTCAATCTCCATCTCCACACCTGACGCGGACAAGCGGTGGAAGCCTAGGAAGGAGATGGACTCTTGGAAGAACAGACATTTCTCCGCCTTCACATACAGGTCATGCTCCAACAGTCTACCAAGCACCCGACGCACCAGGGACACATGCTCGGCTCGTGTAGCGGAGTATATTATAATGTCATCTATATACACCACTACACCCTGTCCATGCAGGTCCCGGAAAATCTCATCAACAAACGATTGGAAGACTGAAGGAGCATTCATCAGACCGTATTGCATGACGAGGTACTCATAGTGCCCCGAGGTGGTACTAAATGCTGTCTTCCACTCATCTCCCTCCCGGATACGCACCAGGTTGTATGCGCTCCTGAGATCAAATTTAGTGAAGAAGCTAGCCCCGTGCAATGACTCTGTCATACTAGCAATCAGAGGTAATGGATAGCTATATTTTATTGTGATCTGATTGAGACCACGGTAGTCAATGCATGGGCGTAAACCTCCATCCTTCTTCTTCACAAAAAAGAAACTCGATGACGCAGGCGAAGTGGACGGCTGAATGTATCCCTGTCTCAGAGATTTGGTGACATATGTTTCCATAGCCGCCGTCTCCTCCTGTGACAGAGGATACACGTGACTCCGGGGAAGCGAAGCGCCTACCTGGAGGTTTATCGCACAATCCCCCTGTCGATGGGGTGGTAATTGAGTCGCCTTCTTTGTACAGAAGGCGAGAGCCAAATCGGCATATTCAGGCGGAATGTGCATGGTGGGACCCTGGTTCTGACTTTCCACCGTAGTTGCCCCTACGGAAACACCTACACACCTCCCCAAGCACTGATTAGACCATCCCTTGAGAGCCCTCTGTTGCCATGAAATAGTGGGGTCATGAGAAGCTAACCAGCGAAGCCCCAACACCACGGGAAACGCAGGAGAATCAATCAGATACAAACTAATTATTTCCTCATGGCCCTCCTGCGTCTTCATCCTGAGAGGCGCTGTGACTTCCCTAATCAGCCCTGACCCTAAAGGGCGGCTATCTAGGGCATGGATAGGGAAGGGCACATCGACTGGCACAATAGGAATCCCTAACTTACGGGTAAACTGACGATCAATAAAGTTCCCAGCTGCGCCTGAATCTACTAGCACCTTATGCTGGGAATGAGAAGAAAACTCGGGAAACACAACATTCATACACATATGCGCAACAGGGAGCTCTGGGTGAGTTGGGTGCCTACTCACCTGAAACGGCTCATCAGTGCGCTGCCTACTGCCTCGACTCCTTGGAGGCCCTCCCCAGCACCGGCCAGCAATGTGTCCTCTGCGGCCACAGTTGGTGCAGGGGACAGCCCCTCTACTGGTCTCCCTCATAGCAGCACCTCCGAGCTCCATAGGGGTAGGTTCGGAGGTGCTGGGGGATGGAATGGACGGCCCCTGATCCAGACGTCCGCGGGTAGCCACCAGGTTATCCAGTCGAATCGACATGTCCACCAGTTGGTCCAGGTTTAGGTTGGTGTCCCTGCAGGCCAATTCCCGACGAACGTCCTCCCTCAAGCTACAGCGGTAGTGGTCGATGAGGACCCTCTCATTCCATCCTGCGCTGGCAGCCAGAGTCCGAAAGTCCAGTGCAAATTCCTGCGCGCTCCTCTTCCCCTGTCTGAGGTGGAATAGACGCTCACCCGCCGCTCTCCCCTCTGGTGGATGATCGAATACCACCCTAAAGCGGCGGGTGAACTCTGCATAGCTGACAGTTGTGGCGTCTATTCCCCCCCACTCGGCGTTGGCCCACTCCAGCGCTTTACCGGACAGACATGAGATGAGGGCGGACACGCTCTCGTATCCCGAGGGAGCCAGGTACAGCTCTACCTGGAGCATAAAACCCTGACACCCGGCAGCTGTACCGTCATAAGCCCTCGGGAGCGAGAGCCGAATCCCACTGGACCCAGGAGGTGAAGCGATGGGTATCGGTGTAGGTGGTGGTGTAATCGGAGGAGGTATAGGAAGACCTCCTCTCTCCCATCGTTCCATAGTGTTAACCACACGTTCCATGGCGGTGCCGAGAGCCTGGATCATGGCCGCTTGTTGTTGTACGCGTTCCTCCATCGATCCGGCTGGCATCTCTGTACCTGCTGACTCCATGTAGATGGTGTGTGATTCTGTCAGGGCGTCAGTGAAATGCTGTAGGCGAAGTCAAGCGCAGGACACAGAGCTGATCAGAAGACGTACTTTACTCGAAGGTAAAATAAATAACAACAACCTCCACACAGGGAGGGAACAAACCCGCACACTAACGACTGCCGAAACATGAAACAATCACACACAACACACAAAGTGTAAGACAGAGGGTTAAATAGGGATGACATCACTACATAATGGGAAACAGGTGTAACCAATAAAGACAGAACAAGTCGAACATAGATACATGGATCGGTAGCAGCAAGTACTCCGGTGACGACGAACACCGAAGCCTGCCCGAGCAAGGAGGAGGGGCAGCCTCTGCTGAATCCGTGACAGGGACAGATCTGTCCCAGGGTCAGATCTAGGCTGCCTGACAGGGAAAAGGCTATACGGACACACCTGACCTGCAAACCGATTTTTTTATTTCAGATTTTCTTTTAATTAGGTTAAGGTTAGGGTTAAGGTTAAGGGTTTGGTTAAGGTTAAGGTTAAGGTAAGGGTCAGGTTAGTCGTTTTGCAGGTCAGCAGTCTCCTTATAATCTCTCCCGCCTGACAGGCTTTCTCTCCTACAGAGAGTCCATTCAGCACCACCCTGCAACTGCACTGGAGCCTCAGCCTTACAGACAAACCTCCACAGCATCCTCCTGTTGCATTCTGTACATTGCAGAAGAACAGCCAGGGCTGAAATCATCTCAACATCAAAAGAACAGTCACTGGATAAAACAAACTAGTCAAAATAAATGAATAAATATCAAACCAGTCATAGTAAGTAGTGACTTCCACAACAACGTGCAGAAAACTAGACATAACATCCCTAAAAACATCAGACTAAAATGGCCACCAGAGCTACCTCCTCAATGCCCATAGATGGCCAGTGCCGTTGATTACATTCATTACTCTGATGAAATCATTATAGCAACAAGAGGTTTTGCGTCATCATTGGTTCACGGAAGCAGTCTTCATAGGCAGGGACACAATAACCATGTCAATTTGTACACAAAGACACTGGGCAAGAGAAAATGCTACGTGTAATTGCTTAGAATTCTGCTGGTTTCCAGGAAACATCATGTGGAGTGGAAGACATTGTGATCGTTTATGTCACTCTGTTACTTTGGAAAACATCTCAGACCTCAAGTATACCTCTCTTTGGTAGTGGTTCATCTTTCTCTTTGGTATTCCATAAAGGAGCTGGGTATGAGTAAAGTATTGTCATGCTGTGTGAGTTAATCTGAGTCGATGGCCCCCTCACTGTTCTATCCTTCTGCATCAGCTATAGCACACAAGGAGGGTCAGGACTGGCACTAAAGCTATAAACAATGTATTTTGTCCTTGCTTTGTCAAATCAAATCACATTTTATTGATCGCGTACACATTTTATGCAGATGTTATCGTTGGTGTAGCGAAATGATTATGTTCCTAGCTGCAACAGTGCAGTAATACCTAACAATACACGCAAATACCAAACATCTAAATAAAGGAATTAAGAAATATATAAATATTAGAACGAGCAGTGTCAGACTCCAGAATATAAATACAGTATATATGTGTACATGATGGTGTGTATAGACAGTATATGAATAGAAAAGGTGTGTACAGCAGTAGTTATATAGGATGAGCCTTGACTAGAATACAGTATATAAATATGAAGTGGGTAAAATAGTATGTAAACATTATTAAAGTAACCAGTGTTCAATGACTATGTATACTGTACAAAAATACAAATGCAACATGCAACAATTTCAAAGATTTTACTGAGTTACAGTTCATATAAGGAAATCAGTCAATTTAAATAAATTCATTAGGCCCTAATCTATGGATTTCACCTGACTGGGAATACAGATATGCATCTGTTGGGCACAGATACCTTAAAAAAAAGATGTGGATCATAAAACCAGTCAGTATCTGGTGTGACCACCATTTGCCTCATGCAGCGCGACACATCTCCTTCGCATAGAGTTTATTAGGCTGTTGATTGTGGCCTGTTGAATGTTGTCCAACTCCTCTTCAATGGTTGCTGGATATTGGTGGGAACTGGAACACGCTCTCATACATGTCGATCCAGAGCATCCCAGAGACATCTGTGGTATTGTGTTGTGTGACAAAACTGCACATTTTACAGTGGCCTTTTATTGTCCCCAGCACAAGGTGCACCTGTGTAATGATCATGCTGTTTAATCAGATTATTGATATGCCACACCTGTCAGGTGGATGGATTATCTTGGCAAAGGAGAAATTCTCCCTAACAGGGATGTAAACAAAGTTGTGCACAACATTTGAGAGAAATATGCTTTTTGTGCATATCGAACATTTCTGTGATATTTTGTTTCAGCTCATGAAACATGGGACCAACACTTTACATGTTGCGTTTATATTTTTGTTCAGTGTACATACGGCAGCAGTGTTTAAGGTGCAGGGTTGAGTACCGGGTGGTAGCCGGTTAGTAACAGTGACTAAAGTAATGTCTGTGATAGTGTGACTGGAGATGACTTATCACATCTCTGGAAGATGTTCTGGCATGTTCAGCATTTTGTTGTACTCTGACAATTTGGAGTGTAATTTACATCATTCTGTGAGGTAAAGTTCTCATTCTGTGAGCCCCTCTGTTCGGTCTCCCTCTCAGGCCCACCTGCATTGGGAGCAGAGTGAGGGGAGTGAGGGGAGGGAGGGACAGTGACTCAGTAGCAGGCTCTCTCTCTCTGCTGATGTGGATGGAGCAGCAGATTTATCACGGGTCTGACTCTGAGTCGGCTCTCTGCCAGGCTTGTTCTGTTCACCAGAGCATTAACATGATCTCACCCTCCATTCACACCCTGTCTCACTCCCTCCCTCCTTCCTCCCTTTCTCATATCCCTTGCTTACTTCTTAAACTCGCTCTCTCTCACGAGGGAGGTGCATCCACAGAGCACGAGGAGTGTCAGAGACGTTCAAATTAAACAACATATAATTTAACTATCTTAAGTAGGCCTAGTCGACAAGTGCCGTGTTGACAAGTGCTTTGTAACAACCCATAATTCCCTAATGAATCCCACTTACATATTAGTGCAATGAATACACATAAATGAATGTGTGTCATATTTATTCTGCTGTAGTTCCACCTGCCTAGTGCAATAAACTGGAGAGTCAGTAACGGTCTGGGTTGTGGTAACAGACATGGAGAGTGGTTACCATTGGTGATAGCTGCATTAGCTGTCTTAATGAGGTGTAATGTGTACCCTCTTTAAGGCGATTACAACGGGGGAATGTGATGCACTCTGACCCAGTCAGTGCCTGTGGTTTAGTTGACTATTGTGTTTGGAGACTGTTGTTGTCATTAAGGGGGCATGGAGGAGGGGCTATGTGACACTAATACCCTGTAGCTTCAGGAAGTGATTTAGCTTCCTCACCTCCCCATGTATAATACCTTTAATGTTCTCAATGTGTGGTGAAAAGAACAACCATGGCAAAATCCATGGCAAAACATGTCAACACACTCACAAAATATGCTCCCATACGTAAGCACACCCGCACACACACACACAAACAGACAGAATACCCCAGTGCACACTATGTCCCTGTATTAAGAGATGAAGAGGTCTAGCTGCTGACACTGATTACCTCTGGGTCTGACAAGAGGAAGCGTAAACCTACTGCAGTAGCCCCAGGACCATGCAGCCTGGTTCGTGCAGGAGAGCGAGTGAGCCATCTAGGGAAGAGGAGGGAGGACGGAAGAGGAAGAGAGGGAGGGAGCAGAGCGGAGCATGCTCAGTAGGAACCTGGCAAGTGCAGCTTTCATCTGCGGCGGGGGATGAGAGAAAAAGAGAGAGAGAAAGAGAGAGACTGGCTGGTAAGTTAGCCCACATTATGTATATACAGTATGGTCTCCCTCACTCTCAGTTAAACTGGAGAACAACTGGCTGTTGAAAGGGCTACTGGCACTAGTTCTTACCACTGCAGATTCCTCAGCCTGCGCTAGCGAGGGGGAGAGCCCAGCCGAGAGGAGAGAACAGGCGTACACCATCACCCAGGCTTCAACCGGAGCAGATCTGTCCATCCACTACTCTCTCTATCCCTCTCTCCTGCTCGGTGTATGGGAGGGCAGGCTGTGCCAGCCTCTGTCCCAGCATGCTGTGGTATGAGCGTGCGGCACAGTGCCGAGAAGTCGCCATGGCCATCAGACACTCCTCTTTGCACTGATGAAAGGCTTCAAACTTGCATGGTAAGACAAGACTGTGTCTACATCAAAGGGAATGTTCAGATGTGGCTGTTGTTGCTATTTAAGCGTGTGTCTGTGAGAGAGGGTAGGAGTGGCTGTAAACACGTGTGATTGTTTGTGGGGTTTTTTGTGTGTGTGTGTGCCTGCGTGTGCGTGCATGTGTGTGTGTGTGTGTGTGTTTGTGTGTGTGTGTGTGTAATACTTCTAATGTAAGAAATTATTTGTTTACAGGCATGCGTGTGGGGGTACAATAATGTGTAAGAGGATATGGTCTGAGAAGGAGATTCACAACCTTTCTCTCATTAAGCATGAGCCTGGTATGTATGTCCAGTACTGGACACATGGCAGTGGAGCATCTACCAGTTCTTTTTACTGTGTGGACACATGGCAGTGGAGCCTCTGCCAGTGACTGTTACTGTGTGGACAAATGGCCAGTGGAGCCTCTGCCAGTGACTGTTACTGTGTGGACACATGGCAGTGGAGCCTCTGCCAGTGACTGTTACTGTGTGGACACATGGCAGTGGAGCCTCTGCCAGTGACTGTTACTGTGTGGACACATGGCCAGTGGAGCCTCTGCCAGTGACTGTTACTGTGTGGACACATGGCCAGTGGAGCCTCTGCCAGTGACTGTTACTGTGTGGACACATGGCCAGTGGAGCCTCTGCCAGTGACTGTTACTGTGTGGACACATGGCCAGTGGAGCCTCTGCCAGTGACTGTTACTGTGTGGACACATGGCAGTGGAGCCTCTGTGGAGCAGCTGTGTGTGTGTGTGTGTGTTTTTTTATGTGTGTGTAGTCCCGTGTAGCTCAGTTGGTAGAGCATGGCGCTTGCAACACCAGGGTTGTGGGTTCGATTCCCACGGGGGACCAGTATGAAAACGTATGCACTCACTAACTGTAAGTCGCTCTGGATAAGAGCGTCTGCTAAATGACTAAAATGTAAGTGTGTGTCCAGTGATGGGTCTTTTGTATGACTATTAGGGACAGGAAGAAATGGGTAGGGCAGCAAGAACAGAGAATGATTTAGCTAGGGGACAACATTTCATGATTTAGCTAGGGGACAACATTTCATGATTTAGCTAGGGGACAACATTTCATGATTTAGCTAGGGGACCACATTTCATGATTTAGCTAGGGGACAACATTTCATGATTTAGCTAGGGGACAACATTTCATGATTTAGCTAGGGGACAACGTTTAATGATTTAACTAGGGGACAACATTTCATGATTTAGCTAGGGGACAACATTTCATGATTTAGCTAGAGGACAACATTTCACTGTGGACCCCGAGTGAAAGGCCAGCTACAGATCCATCCTCCCCTCCTGTCTCCCAGGCACTCTGCGTTCTACCAGGAAATCTGACGTGCCGTAGCTCCAACCTGTCAATACCTCACTCCCAATACACTCCTGGGCTTCATAAACTACTTGTTTTTACTGCATGTAACTTTACCATGGTAGAAAGCCACAGTATGTTCTGTTCTCACGTTGCCTGGTGCCATGGCTTAGCTTCCTCATGGCCACATCTGGACAGCTAAACTGTAGCTTAGTCTAATCCATAACTGTTCTTTTCATTCCCACCCTACTGTAACAGTAAACTTCTGCTCTGGTGGATTAAATCCATTTTCTCAGTCAGTGGTATTTCCCTTCATTCCAGCTATAGTGTTTTCAGACCCCTTGACTTTTTCTATGTTTTGTTACGTTACAGCCTTATTCTAAAATTGATTAAATTGTTTTTTCAATCTACACACAATACCCCATAATGACAAAGCAAAAACAAGTACATTTGATTGGCAGAGGCTTCCTCCATACATCACTATAGATGGAGTCTTTGCTGTCGCTCTGTTTCCATGATAAACCTTTATGAAGAAATGCTGGCCTTGTGGGTTAGCATTGTGGGTTTGTGGTGTTGTTATGATGAATGAGAGGAGAGGTGGATGAGTGGGTGTTAGCATAGTGTTACTTATTTATGAAAGGAGGATGAGGAAGAGGAGGAGTGGGAAAACCAGGGAGGGGGCAGTGTGATAAGTAATGATTTGGCACCTGTCCCAGTGTGGGGATGTCTGCTGTTGATATGATATTCGGAGTGGGTTTAATCTGCACAGAGGCAGCAACAGCAGGACAGGGAGTGAAGCCAATACACAGGAACCCAACCTGGTCTCAGAGCAGTTCGTATGATTCTGTTCGCAAATCCGAGGCACTCCATTAACAGTGCATTCGGAAAGAATTCAGAACCCTTGACTTTTTCCGCATTTTGTTACATTACAGCCTTATTCTAAAATTGATTATATCTTTTTTTTCTTCTCATCAATCTACACACAATACCCCATAATGACAAAGCAAAAATAGGTTTTTAGAATTTAAAAAAAAACGGAAATACCTTATTTTCATTAGTATTCAGACGCTTTGCTCTGTGACTCAACATTTTGCTCAGCTGCATCCTCTTTCCATTGATCATCCTTGAGATGTTTCTACAACTTGATTGGAGTCCACCTGTGGTAAATGTAATTGATTGGACATGATTTGGAAAGGCACACACCTGTCTATGTAAGGTCCCACAGTTGAGAGTGCATGTCAGAGCAAAAACCAAGTAATGAGGTCGAAGGAATTGTCCGTAGAGCTCCGAAACAGGATTGTGTCGAGGCACAGATCTGGGGAAGGGTACCAAAAAATGTCTGCAGAATTAACCTCTTACGGATCTGACCATTTTTTTCAATTTTCTCCTAAAATGACAAACCCAACTCTAACTGCCTGTAGCTCAGGACCTGAAGCAAGGATATGCATATTCTTGAAACCATTTGAAAGGAACCATTTGTGGAAATGTGAAATTAATGTAGGAAAATATAACATATTAGATCTGGTAAAGATAATACAAACAAAAAAACATGCGTTTCTTTTCTTCTTTTTTTTTATCATCTTTGAAATGCAAGAGAAAGGCCACAATATAACATTGCAGTTTAGGCACAATTTAGATTTCGGCCACTAGATGGAAGCAGTGTGTGTGCAAAGTTTCAGGTTGATCCAGTGAAGCGTTGCAATTCTGGACTATTTTGTATCAAGTCTGCCCAAATGTGCCGAATTAGTTAATTGATACATTTTCAAGTACATAACTATAGAGAACATACAAAAATGATATGGTAATACAAAATGTAAGTTTACACACTCCCAGGAATGTCATACATGATGGATCATTAGCTTATACACTAACTTTCACACATCTAGATGGCCGGGCGGGGTGGGTGTGGAGCCAGAGACAGCAGGGGTTCAAACTGTAGAACCCAGTTCCTACATTTTAATATAAAAATGGATTTTATCAAACAAAATTATGTTACATTTGATCTCTGGGACCCTTAGGATGACAAATCAGAGCAAGATTACTGAATGTAAGTACATTATTTACCTTCAGAGGTGAATGTATCAAACCAGTTGGCGTGATATGTTTTTTGTGTTGTGCACTCTCCTCAAACAATAGCATGGTATTTTTTCACTGTAATAGCTACTGTAAATTGGATCATCCAGTTAGATTAACAAGAATTTAAGCTTTCTGCCCATATAAGACATGTCTATGTCCTGGAAAGTTTGCTGTTACATACAACAGTCTTGCTAATCACATTAGCGCACGTTAGCTCAACCGTCCCGTATACGGGACACCGATCCCGTAGAGGTTAAAAGTCCCCAAGAACACAGTGGCCTCCATCATTTTTAAATGGAAGAAGTTTGGAACCACCAAGACTCTTCCTAGAGCTGGCCGCCCAGCCAAACTGAGCAATCAGGGGAGAAGGGCCGTGGTCAGGGAGGTGACCAAGAACCCGATGGTCACTCTGACAGCGCTCCAGAGTTCCTCTGTGGAGATGGGAGAACCTTCCAGAAGGACAACCATCTCTGCAGCACTCACCAATCAGGCCTTTATGGTTGAGTGGCCAGACGGAAGCCACTCCTCAGTAAAAGGCACATGACAACCCACTTGGAGTTGGCCAAAAGGCACCTAAAGAAACAAGATTCTCTGGTCTGATGAAACCAAGATTGAACTCGTTGGCCTGAATGCCAAGCGTCACATCTGGAGGAAACCTGGCACCATCCCTAAGGTGAAACATGGTGGTGACAGCATCATGCTGTGGGGATGTTTTTCAGCAGCAGGGACTGGGATCGAGGAAAACCCTAGCCTAGTCAGGATCGAGGAAAAGCTGAACGGAGCAAAGTACAGAGAGATCTTTGATGAAAACCTGCTCCAGAGTGCTCAGGACCTCAGACTGGGGCGAAGGTTCACCTTCCAACAGGACAACGACCCTAAGCACACAGCCAAGACATTGCAGGAGTGGCTTCGGGACAAGTCTCTGAATGTCTTTGAGTGGCCCAGCCAGAGCCCGGAATTGATCCCGATCCAACATCTCTGGAGAGACCTGAAAATAGCTGTGCAGCATAGCCCCCCATTCAACAGGACAGAGTTTGAGAGGATCTGCAGAGAAGAATGGGAGAAACTCCCCAAATAAAGGTGTGCCAAGCTTGTAGCGTCATACCCAAGAAGTCGCAAGTCTGTAATCGCTGCCAAAGGTGCTTCAACTAAGTACTGATGAAAGGGTATGAATACTTATGTATGTGATATTTCAGTTTTTTGCTTTGTCATTATGGGTATTGTGTGTAGATTGATGAGGGGAAAACAACAATTTAATCCATTTTGGAATAAGGCTGTAACGTAACAAAATGTGGCAAAAGTCTGCACTGTAATATGATATGTTAAATTTCGTATGGTTACAGAAGAAAGTAGGGTGGTTGGTCGGGGTGGATGGGTCTGTGTATAACGCAAATGTCTAGCAACCCTTAGGTTGCGAGTTCGAATCTCAACACGGACAACTTTAGCATTTTAGCAACTTTTCAACTACTTGATACTTATTAGCTACTTTGCAACGACTTAGCATGTTAGCTAAACCTTCCCCTAACCCTAACCTCAATCAATCAATCAAATGTATTTATAAAGCCCTTTTTACATCAGCAGATGTCACAAAGTGCTTATACAGAAACCCAGCCCAAAACCCCAAACAGTAAGCAATGCAGATGTAGAAGCAATGCAAATGTGGAACATTAACCCTTTAAGCTAACCCTTCACCTAACCCTAACCTTAACCCTAACCCCTAGCCTAGCTAACCTTAGCGAGCTAGCTAATGTTAGCCACCAAGCTAGAATTCGTAACATAACGCTTTGCTAAATCGTAACGTCATACGTTTTGCAAAATCGTAACATAGTGTACTTTTTGCAAATTCGTAATATATAAAACGTTTTGTAAACTCGTAACATATAATACGAATTGTCATTCGTAACATATCATACAAAATGGGTGATGGACATCCATCAATGAATACATACCATACGAAACGTAACATATCATACTAAATGGCGCGTCTCGGATTTACAGACAAAATAATCCGAAATGCTTTGAGACCAGGTTGAGGAACCAGGGGATGGAACTCACACTGCACGTGTGTAGTCTACTGGTGGCTGATACTGGTGGCTGTGTGTGTGTAGACATAAAGGCAGTTCCTTTCTCATGTGGACCAAACACTCACACTCAGAGCTGACTGCAGTGTTTGCCTGTAGTTTTGAGCACTTCAGAACATATACTGTAAGTAGCACACTGTGGGGCAGAACCCCCATCCTCCTGTTCATACAGGCAGTCCCATAACCTCTCTCTCACACTCACACACACACACACACACACACACACACACACACACACACACACACACACACACACACAACAGTAATCTTTGATACAGGGACATGTTCTGCAGGGTTATTTTCACAGTGACGTAACAATGGAGGCTCCCTGACCCGGGCTGCACCAAGATGGGGATGAACAAGTAAAAGCCAAAAGGGATGAAAAAAGGCCCTTATAAAAGAAATGTCTCTGTATTATTCAGTAAGGCCAGTGCCATGGTAACTTTTATGTGGCAAGCTGAATTCGTATGATTCGTAATGATTCCGATGGAAGCATCCAACACGTGAGAAAACGCTAGACAATTTCCCCTATCACTTGCATACACAGACACACACTATATCTCTCTCTCTCTCGAGTGAGACACAAGAGGGGAGAAGGAATGGGGAGGGATACACTGCAGTATAATGGGGGAATAGCATGGCTGTGTTTTCCTCAGCACAGCAAGGGTTCTGGAGGGAAGAAGATTGTTTGCATTTTTACATTTTAGTCATTTAGCAGACACTCTTATCCAGAGCTACTTACAGTTAGTGAGTGCATACATTTTCATTCTGGCCCCCCGTGGGAAACTAACCCACAACCCTGGCATTTCAAGCGCCATGCTCTACCAACTGAGCTACATTGTTCTCCCTGGACTGGAGCTTTGCTGTTGCTACTGTCGCTCTCTCAATTCAATTCAATTTATTTGGCATGGGAAACATATGTTTACATTGCCAAAGCAAGTGAAATAGATAATGAACTAAAGTGAAATAAACAATCAGAAATAAACAGAAAACATTACACCCACAAAAGTTCCAAGGAATAGTGACATTTCAAATGTCATATTATGGCTATATACAGTGTTGTAACGATGTGCAAATAGTTAAAGTACAAAAGGGAAAATAAATAAACATAAATATGGGTTGTATTTACAATGGTGTTTGTTCTTCACTGGTTGCCTTGTGATTTTGTTATTAGGTTTGAGCAAAATAACACAGCATTAGCCATGGCTGAATGCATAGAATATGTAGGAAAATAGCTTTAGGAAATTGGCAAAGAACAATTCTAAAATTCAGGAAGATGGGGGCCTGTAAAATATTCTCAAAAAGTCAGCCGCGCCGACGGCCAACAGTGCCCATTGCCACGCCCTTTTAGATCCAGAAAACCCCCCTGCTTTCCCTGTATATCCAGCACCCTGATGTAATACATAACATTAGTAGTGCAAGGATAATGTAATAACATGACGCTGTTCATGTATGTGACATAGACAAGCACCATAGACTAGCAATATAATGCTATATAATCTGACACAGGTTGATATGTTTTAGGTTCTAAGCTTCCTTTTATCAAATTGTGGTCAACTGAAACAAGCTCTAAAGTGCTCGGAGATACACCTATCATCCTATCATAATCAATACAAACCTGCAAAACAACAGTCATATCATAACTATCTGGCCATATTTTGCTTCAACATACTCTTGTGTGTTTGATTGCTGGCATTGGCAAGGGGATAGTACAGCCCTTATCTGTTGATTATGTCTGAGGAGAAGGGATGGTGATGTCTGTATCTCAGCTTTGGGTTATCATTGGATTGACTGTCATTCAAGCGGAGGTGGATTCTGGCTAAGACACAGCCTGTGAAAACTAAGTGCCATCTCTGCATGGTTTGACAACCATTTTCTGCATCATATTCTCACAAGTTTGTATCCAAGCTTTCCAATACTACTGTGCGAGAAAAACAGATATATCAGAAAGCAGGGGACACTGACCCAAAGGCAGCGGCTCTCCTTCATATAGGCTGAATGGTTATTGAACAAGCCTGTTGTAATGATGTATAGAATGGAGTCAGGCCGGGGCAGTTGAGTGTAAACAGAAGCTGAGAGCATTAGTCTACAGTGTTAATACTCCTCCTGTATTCACACCGGGTCCTGCACCTCGTCATTAATGGACCGTGAGCCGTGTTATTTAGGAACAGCCAAGCGTACACAGTGCACAGCGTCCGTCCGTGCCATTCCTGCCTGACGGATGGTTAACTAATGAAAGTGCACGCTGAAGGGTTCCATCCATAAGCTTGTTTTTTCAATGAGCGTTGACTGAACAATAAAGTTGTTTTCCATTAAACTTTTTAAAAGCATAGTAAAAAACCCACTCCCTGAATGTAATAATACCTTTTGTGAGCACCTGGTGATTATGGAGCAGTTGGAATATAACCATTCTCTCTCCCAGGTAAAAGGCATAGGTCAGGTTTTGATTTGTCACAGGTCAGCTGATAAAGGTCGACGTTTCCAACCCCACTCTGCATGTTTTTGTAAAGCACAAAATGTGAATTGAATTACCCTTGTATTGAGGCATTGTGTTTCTCTATTCTTTGTTTTAAGATATACAGCATTTCAAATAGTTCATTGTGTTTCATCCATATCAGGTTACTTCGATGTATTAGTATGATTCTTTCTAGATAAAATCACTCACAGACTAGTCATACTGTAATACAGCAGCTGGGTGTACAAGTACATGAAGTATTGACTTGATCAGAGTGGTTCCCTATAGTGGTCAGATTTCTAGGGGTACAGCAATAAGTTGGGGCCCAAATGAAGAAATACCCCCCTCTCCCAGTCAGTCAGTCCTGCCTGTCACAATCAACCCTCCTCACCACCCCCTTGCCTAGAGACCTGCTTCTGCCACGTCCTCCACAGATGGCACTGTCCCTGTCCCGTCGGCCATTGGTGCCATGCCGTGTGTCCCGTGGAGGGCTTTGTCCTGTTGGCAGCCTGTTTCCTCTCCCTCTGTCACCCCTCAGTGACCCTGGCCCCCACAGCTCCCTGCAGCCCCAAACACGCTGTCTGTCTGTCCCCAAGTGGCTCTCAAAGCAGGGCAGCAGGGACAGATGTACAGTGGTAGTTTCACTGTGATACATATCCAACTTGTAGTCGAGTGTTGTCATAAAACACTATTAAACTGTGGCTTGTGAGTATTCTCACACACACACACAAACACACACTACAGTTTTGCTGAATTGTCTCAGCAGGACACACTAAATATCTCCTCTGTATCCTGTCTGCTGAGTGTATGGGGGAGAAATTGTGTTTTGACAAAGTTCTAACCCCAGAGGAAAGCACATCGATCCATGCTCAGAGGATGCTGCTGTCACATTGGAGCTTGTGCAACACTGCTTTCAGCAAAGTGCACTTTAAAACACTATGCGAGTAGATAACCCATTGTGTGAGTGCTATCCTAATGTGTCCCAACACCCATTGACAGCCTAAATATCTTATTGTGAGGCGGTCCATTCTCCCCAACCACACCCCACCCCCCCTCTCTCTTTCTCTCTCTCTCTCCCCCTCCCTTTATCTCTCTCTCACTGTCTTTCTCTGGTCTCCCACTTCAAGAGTGGTGGCAACACACACAAATGGCTTGTCGCCATGGAAACCAAATGGCCAAATAACACAGGCTGAGACAGACACTTCTGATACAGCTATGCAATGCCGCATCGGGGTTGCCATGGTGATGTTGTAAACAGTCCATTGGCCCAGAAAGGCGGAACAGAACAAAGGCTCTCAACATTGGGCGGTCATTGGCACAGCATCTAAAAGAACACAATACTGACCCGTATGGGACTAGTAGTAAACCAGGCCTGGGGCAGAACAAGCCATTTAGCCATCTAGCTACTCCTATGGACCCCATACACTACCCACTCATGCCTTAGTGTTCAGTTGGGCCATCTGGGTCTCCCCTGGGTGCACAACAATGACAGCAAAAAAAAAAGTAGGTCAGTTTTGATGTGAGGCCAGACAGGCTTATCCAGGCAGGGAGAGACTTGGCTGTGGGCTGAGTACGAGCCTGGGCCCTTTGTCCCACAGCGCTAGCCAGAGAACCCACAGGGTCAATTATTTCCAGCACCAGACCTCAGGCTTTTATTGGGGTGTTTTCTTTACATGAAACTGAGGCTAAATCATAAGGCACAAATATGGGTCGTTTCATTGCAGTATGTCTGATGCTATACTATGTACTATGTACTGTACAAAGTTGACAAATGGGTATTTTTGATATCTTCAAGAGATTCTTGTGTATGCAGCTTTCAAATGGAAGAGCATGAGAAGGTTAGGTGTTTAATCCACTTTACCTCAGCATTTAAGCTATGTGAGTGACCCAACTTTGGACATAGAGTTCCACCCCGTTGGATAAGGCCTTTTTGGGTGAACCCATGGGTGAAGTTTTCCGCTCAACCTGATGGACTTAGTGAGATGGTGTATCCAGACAACATACACATCCTTAATATAAATCACAACTTTGCCTGTGGTATTTTTAGACACTCTCTATCTTGATGGAACCACTCTAGTCCAGCCCTCCGGAGGCAGCAAGAGGCTATAGCCTGATGAAGGGTAATAGTAATTTGTGTAAATTAGTTATTCATTATGGCCGTGTTTACACAGGCACCCCAATTCTGATCTTTTTTTTCACTAATCAGATCAGCTCTGAAAAGTATCTGCTGTGAAAATATCTAATGTGATTGGTCAAAATACCAATTAGTGGAAAAATATCAGAATTGGGCTGCCTGTGTAAACGCAGCCCTGCTGATTTTGTACGTTTGCCCACTGACAAAGAAATTATCAGTCTATAATTTTAATGGTAGGTTTATTTGAACAGTGAGAGACAGAATAACAACAACAAAATACAGAAAAACGCATGTCAAAAATGTTATAAATTGATTTGCATTTTAATGAGGGAAATAAGTATTTGACCCCTCTGCAAAACATTACATTTACATTTAAGTCATTTAGCAGACGCTCTTATCCAGAGCGACTTACAGTTTAGTCACATTATGATTATACTTTTTTTTTGTATCTTTATTTTATTTATTTATTTATTTTTCATACCCCTGTGGGATACGAACCCACAACCCTGGCGTTGCAAAGCGTTGCAAACGCCATGCTCTATCAACAGGTTTGCACACATCTCAGGAGGGATTTTGTCCCACTCCTCTTTGCAGATCATCTCCAAGTCATTAAGGTCTGGAGACTGGCTAGGCCACTCCAGGACCTTAATGTGCATCTTCTTGAGCCACTCCTTTGTTGCCTTGGCCGTGTGTTTTGGGTCATTGTCATGCTGGAATACCCATCCACGACCCATTTTCAATGCCCTGGCTGAGGGAAGGAGGTTCTCACCCAAGATTTGACGGTACATGGCCCCGTCCATCGTCCCTTTGATGCGGTGAAGTTGTCCTGTCCCCTTAGCAGAAAAACACCCCCAAAGCATAATGTTTCCACCTCCATGTTTGACGGTGGGGATGGTGTTCTTGGGGTCATAGGCAGCATTCCTCCTCCTCCAAACACGGCGAGTTGAGTTGATGCCAAAGAGCTCCATTTTGGTCTCATCTGACCACAACACTTTCACCCAGTTCTCCTCTGAATCATTCAGATGTTCATTGGCAAACTTCAGACGGCCCTGTATACAGTGGGGGAAAAATGTATTTAGTCAGCCACCAATTGTGCAAGTACTCCCACTTAAAAAGATGAGAGAGGCCTGTAACTTTCATCATAGGTACACGTCAACTATGACAGACAAATTGAGATTTTTTTTTCCAGAAAATCACATTGTAGGATTTTTAATGAATTTATTTGCTAATTATGGTGGAAAATAAGTATTTGGTCACCTACAAACAAGCAAGATTTCTGGCTCTCACAGACCTGTAACTTCTTCTTTAAGAGGCTCCTCTGTCCTCCACTCGTTACCTGTATTAATGGCACCAGTTTGAACTTGTTATCAGTATAAAAGACACCTGTCCACAACCTCAAACAGTCACACTCCAAACTCCACTATGGCCAAGACCAAAGAGCTGTCAAAGGACACCAGAAACACAATTGTAGACCTGCACCAGGCTGGGAAGACTGAATCTGCAATAGGTAAGCAGCTTGGTTTGAAGAAATCAACTGTGGGAGCAATTATTAGGAAATGGAAGACATACAAGACCACTGATAATCTCCCTCGATCTGGGGCTCCACGCAAGATCTCACCCCGTGGGGGTCAAAATGATTACAAGAACGGTGAGCAAAAATCCCAGAACCACACGGGGGACCTAGTGAATGACCTGCAGAGAGCTGGGACCAAAGTAACAAAGCCTACCATCAGTAACACACTACGCCGCCAGGGACTCAAATCCTGCAGTGCAAGATGTGTCCCCCTGCTTAAGCCAGTACATGTCCAGGCCCGTCTGAAGTTTGCTAGAGTGCATTTGGATGATCCAGAAGAGGATTGGGAGAATGTCATATGGTCAGATGAAACCAAAATATAACTTTTTGGTAAAAACTAAACTCGTCGTGTTTGGAGGACAAAGAATGCTGAGTTGCATCCAAAGAACACCATACCTACTGTGAAGTATGTGGGTGGAAACATCATGCTTTGGGGCTGTTTTTCTGCAAAGGGACCTGGACGACTGATCCGTGTAATAGGAAATCATAAGGCACAAATATGGGTCGTTTCATTGCAGTATGTCTGATGCTATACTATGTACTATGTACTGTACAAAGTTGACAAATGGGTATTTTTGATATCTTCAAGAGATTCTTGTGTATGCAGCTTTCAAATGGAAGAGCATGAGAAGGTTAGGTGTTTAATCCACTTTACCTCAGCATTTAAGCTATGTGAGTGACCCAACTTTGGACATAGAGTTCCACCCCCGTTGGATAAGGCCTTTTTGGGTGAACCCATGGGTGAAGTTTTCCGCTCAACCTGATGGACTTAGTGAGATGGTGTATCCAGACAACATACACATCCTTAATATAAATCACAACTTTGCCTGTGGTATTTTTAGACACTCTCTATCTTGATGGAACCACTCTAGTCCAGCCCTCCGGAGGCAGCAAGAGGCTATAGCCTGATGAAGGGTAATAGTAATTTGTGTAAATTAGTTATTCATTATGGCCGTGTTTACACAGGCACCCCAATTCTGATCTTTTTTTTTCACTAATCAGATCAGCTCTGAAAAGTATCTGCTGTGAAAATATCTAATGTGATTGGTCAAAATACCAATTAGTGGAAAAATATCAGAATTGGGCTGCCTGTGTAAACGCTAGCCCTGCTGATTTTGTACGTTTGCCCACTGACAAAGAAATTATCAGTCTATAATTTTAATGGTAGGTTTATTTGAACAGTGAGAGACAGAATAACAACAACAAAATACAGAAAAACGCATGTCAAAATGTTATAAATTGATTTGCATTTTAATGAGGGAAATAAGTATTTGACCCTCTGCAAAACATTACATTTACATTTAAGTCATTTAGCAGACGCTCTTATCCAGAGCGACTTACAGTTTAGTCACATTATGATTATACTTTTTTTTTGTATCTTTATTTTATTTATTTATTTATTTTTCATACCCCCTGTGGGATACGAACCCACAACCCTGGCGTTGCAAACGTTGCAAACGCCATGCTCTATCAACAGGTTTGCACACATCTCAGGAGGGATTTTGTCCCACTCCTCTTTGCAGATCATCTCCAAGTCATTAAGGTCTGGAGACTGGCTAGGCCACTCCAGGACCTTAATGTGCATCTTCTTGAGCCACTCCTTTGTTGCCTTGGCCGTGTGTTTTGGGTCATTGTCATGCTGGAATACCCATCCACGACCCATTTTCAATGCCCTGGCTGAGGGAAGGAGGTTCTCACCCAAGATTTGACGGTACATGGCCCCGTCCATCGTCCCTTTGATGCGGTGAAGTTGTCCTGTCCCCTTAGCAGAAAAACACCCCCCAAAGCATAATGTTTCCACCTCCATGTTTGACGGTGGGGATGGTGTTCTTGGGTCATAGGCAGCATTCCTCCTCCTCCAAACACGGCGAGTTGAGTTGATGCCAAAGAGCTCCATTTTGGTCTCATCTGACCACAACACTTTCACCCAGTTCTCCTCTGAATCATTCAGATGTTCATTGGCAAACTTCAGACGGCCCTGTATACAGTGGGGGGAAAAATGTATTTAGTCAGCCACCAATTGTGCAAGTACTCCCACTTAAAAGATGAGAGAGGCCTGTAACTTTCATCATAGGTACACGTCAACTATGACAGACAAATTGAGATTTTTTTCCAGAAAATCACATTGTAGGATTTTTAATGAATTTATTTGCTAATTATGGTGGAAAATAAGTATTTGGTCACCTACAAACAAGCAAGATTTCTGGCTCTCACAGACCTGTAACTTCTTCTTTAAGAGGCTCCTCTGTCCTCCACTCGTTACCTGTATTAATGGCACCAGTTTGAACTTGTTATCAGTATAAAAGACACCTGTCCACAACCTCAAACAGTCACACTCCAAACTCCACTATGGCCAAGACCAAAGAGCTGTCAAAGGACACCAGAAACACAATTGTAGACCTGCACCAGGCTGGGAAGACTGAATCTGCAATAGGTAAGCAGCTTGGTTTGAAGAAATCAACTGTGGGAGCAATTATTAGGAAATGGAAGACATACAAGACCACTGATAATCTCCCTCGATCTGGGGCTCCACGCAAGATCTCACCCCGTGGGGGTCAAAATGATTACAAGAACGGTGAGCAAAAATCCCAGAACCACACGGGGGGACCTAGTGAATGACCTGCAGAGAGCTGGGACCAAAGTAACAAAGCCTACCATCAGTAACACACTACGCCGCCAGGGACTCAAATCCTGCAGTGCAAGATGTGTCCCCCTGCTTAAGCCAGTACATGTCCAGGCCCGTCTGAAGTTTGCTAGAGTGCATTTGGATGATCCAGAAGAGGATTGGGAGAATGTCATATGGTCAGATGAAACCAAAATATAACTTTTTGGTAAAAACTAAACTCGTCGTGTTTGGAGGACAAAGAATGCTGAGTTGCATCCAAAGAACACCATACCTACTGTGAAGTATGTGGGTGGAAACATCATGCTTTGGGGCTGTTTTTCTGCAAAGGGACCTGGACGACTGATCCGTGTAATAGGAAAGAATGAATGGGGCCATGTATCGTGAGATTTTGAGTGAAAACCTCCTTCCATTAGCAAGGGTATTGAAGATGAAACATGGCTGGGTCTTTCAGCATGACAATGATCCCAAACACACCGCCCGGGCAACGAAGGAGTGGCTTCGTAAGAAGCATTTCAAGGTCCTGGAGTGGCCTAGCCAGTCTCCAGATCTCAACCCCATAGAAAATCTTTGGAGGGAGTTGAAAGTCCGTGTTGCCCAGCGACAGCCCCAAAACATCACTGCTCTAGAGGAGATCTGCATGGAGGAATGGGCCAAAATACCAGCAACAGTGTGTGAAAACCTTGTGAAGACTTACAGAAAACGTTTGACCTGTGTCATTGCCAACAAAGGGTATATAACAAAGTATTGAGAAACTTTTGTTATTGACCAAATACTTATTTTCCACCATAATTTGCAAATAAATTCATTAAAAATCCTACAATGTGATTTTCTGGATTTTTTTCCCTCATTTTGTCTGTCATAGTTGACATGTGCCTATGATGAAAATTACAGGCCTCTCTCATCATTTTAAGTGGGAGAACTTGCACAATTGGTGGCTGACTAAATACTTTTTTTCCCCACTGTATGAACTGTAACTCAGAAAAAATTGTTGAAATTGTTGCATTTTGCGTTTATATTTTTGTTCAGTATACTTCACACCTTGTAAAAAGATGCATAAGGGAATAGAAAGAGAAGCTTGTATTGCCTATTGATGTAAACACATTTCTAGAAATGGCATAGTTCTTACTTTTCTTGTAGGTGGGTGTGGGTGTGTGGACTGGACTGTACTGTATGTGTATTGTAAGTTTTATATCAGTGTGCTCTGGGGTGGATTGGGCCTTCTGGAGAAAGGTTGTATGACTCAGAAGAGGCCAGAATGTAAAGTGACCTGAATGCCGGTGATGTCAGCCCCTCCATTCATGCGCTCTCTGTGCCTTCACTCTCTTTCCCTCACACTCTCTCTGCTACTATCACTCCCTTTCCCTCACACTCTCTCTGCCACTGTCACTCTCACTCACTCATACATACTCTGTCACTGTCACTCTCCCTCCCTCAGACTCTTTCTGCCACTGTCACTTTCCCTCCCTCACACTCTCAGCTAACCATCACTCTTTTCCTCACACTCTCTCTGCTACTATAACTCTCCCTCCCTCACACTCTCTCTGCACCTTCATTCCTTTTCACTCAGACTCTCTCTGCCACTGTCACTCTCCCTACCTCAGAATCTCTCTGCCACTGTCACTCTCTTTCACTCACACTCTCTCTGCCACTCTCCCTCCCTCACAAATTGTCTGCACCTTCACTCTCTTTCCCTCAGACTCTCTCTGCCACTGTCACTCTCCCTCCCTCAGAGTCTCTCTGCACCTTCACCCTCTTTCCCTCACACTCCCTCTTCAACTGTCACTCTCCCTCCCTCACGCGCTCTCTGCACCTTCACTCTCTTTCCCTCACACTCTCTCTGTCACTGTCACTCTTCCTCCCTCACACTCTCCCTGCACTATCACTATCCCTCCCTCATTGCGCTCTTCACCTTCACTCTCCCTCTCTCATGCACTCTCTGCACCTTCACTCTCTTTCCCTCACACTCTCTCAGCCACTGTCACTCTACCTCCCTCAGACTCTCTCTGCCACTGTCACTCTCCCTCCCTCAGAGTCTCTCTGCACCTTCACTCTCTTTCCCTCACACACCCTCTTCCACTGTCACTCTCCCTCCCTCACGCGCTCTCTGCGCCTTCACTCTCTTTCCCTCACACTCTCTCTGCCAAAGTCACTCTCCCTCCCTCAGACTCTCTCTGCCACTGTCACTCTTCCTCCCTCACACTCTCCCTGAACTGTCACTCTTCCTCCCTCATGCGCGCTCCTCACCTTCACTCTCCCTCTCTCATGCACTCTCTGCACCTTCACTCTCTTTCCCTCACACTCTCTCTTCCACTGTCACTCTCCCTCCCTCACGCGCTCTCTGTGCCTTCACTCTCTTTCCCTCACACTCTCTCTGCTACTATCACTCCCTTTCCCTCACACTCTCTCTGCCACTGTCACTCTCACTCACTCATACATACTCTGTCACTGTCACTCTCCCTCCCTCAGACTCTTTCTGCCACTGTCACTTTCCCTCCCTCACACTCTCGCTTAACCGTCACTCTTTTTCCTCACACTCTCTCTGCTACTATAACTCTCCCTCCCTCACACTCTCTCTGCACCTTCATTCCTTTTCACTCAGACTCTCTCTGCCACTGTCACTCTCCCTACCTCAGAATCTCTCTGCCACTGTCACTCTCTTTCACTCACACTCTCTCTGCCACTCTCCCTCCCTCACACATTGTCTGCACCTTCACTCTCTTTCTCTCAGACTCTCTCTGCCACTGTCACTCTCCCTCCCTCAGAGTCTCTCTGCACCTTCACCCTCTTTCCCTCACACTCCCTCTTCAACTGTCACTCTCCCTCCCTCACGCGCTCTCTGCACCTTCACTCTCTTTCCCTCACACTCTCTCTGTCACTGTCACTCTTCCTCCCTCACACTCTCCCTGCACTATCACTATCCCTCCCTCATGCGCGCTCTTCACCTTCACTCTCCCTCTCTCATGCACTCTCTGCACCTTCACTCTCTTTCCCTCACACTCTCTCAGCCACTGTCACTCTACCTCCCTCAGACTCTCTCTGCCACTGTCACTCTCCCTCCCTCAGAGTCTCTCTGCACCTTCACTCTCTTTCCCTCACAAACCCTCTTCCACTGTCACTCTCCCTCCCTCACGCGCTCTCTGCGCCTTCACTCTCTTTCCCTCACACTCTCTATGCTACTATCACTCCCTTTCCCTCACACTCTCTCTGCCACTGTCACTCTCCCTCCCTCATACTCTCTCTGGCACTGTCACTCTCCCTCCCTCACACTTTCTCTGTCACTGTCACTCTCCCTCCCTCAGACTCTTTCTGACACTGTCACTCTCCTTCCCTCACACTCTCTCAGCCACTGTCACTCTCCTTCCCTCACACTCTCTCTGCCACTGTCACTCTCCCTCCCTCATGTGCTCTCTTTACCTCACCATCACACTCCCTCCCTCACACTCTCTCTGCCACTGTGACTCTCCCTCCCTAACACTCTCTCTGGCACTGTCACTCTCCCTTCCTCACACTCTCTCTGCACATTCACTCTCCCTCCCTCAGACTCTCTCTGCCACGTCACTCTCCCTCCCTCACACTCTCTCTGCATCTTCACTC
Organism: Coregonus clupeaformis; assembly: GCF_020615455.1. Taxonomy (NCBI): domain Eukaryota; kingdom Metazoa; phylum Chordata; class Actinopteri; order Salmoniformes; family Salmonidae; genus Coregonus; species Coregonus clupeaformis. The sequence goes on along the minus strand of NC_059197.1, from coordinate 24,255,211 downwards.
TCCCTCCCTCACACTCTCTCTGCACATTCACTCTCCATCCCTCACACTCTCTCTGCCACAGTCACTTTCCCTCCCTCAGACTCTCTCTGCCACTGTCACTCTTCCTCCCTCACACTCTCCCTGCACTGTCACTCTCCCTCCCTCATGTGCGCTCTTCACCTTCACTCTCCCTCCCTCATGCACTCTCTGCACCTTCACTCTCTTTCCCTCACACTCTCTCTGTGACTGTCACTCTACCTCCCTCAGACTCTCTCTGCCACTGTCACTCTCCCTCCCTCACGCGCTCTCTGCACCTTCACTCTCTTTCCCTCACACTCTCTCTGCTACTATCACTCTCCCTCTTTCACGCTCTCTCTGCACCTTCACTCCCTTTCCCTCACACTCTCTCTGCCACTGTCACTCTCCCTCCCTCATACTCTCTCTGGCACTGTCACTTTCCATCCCTCAGAGTCTCTCTGCACCTTCACTCTCCACCCCTCACACTCTCTCTGCCACTGTCACTCTTTCTTCCTCAGACTCTCTCTGCCACTGTCACTCTCCCTCCCTCACACGCTCTCTGCCACTGTCACTCTGCCTCCCTCACACTTTCTCTGTCACTGTCACTCTCCCTCCCTCATACTCTTTCTGCCACTGTCACTTTCCCTCCCTCACACTCTCGCTTAACCATCACTCTCCTTCCCTCACACTCTCTCTGCTACTATCACTCTCCCTCCCTCACACTCTTTTTGCACCTTCACTCCCTTTCACTCAGACTCTCTCTGCCACTGTCACTCTCCCTACCTCAGACTCTCTCTGCCACTGTCACCTCTTTCACTCACACTCTCTCTGCCACTCTCCCTCCCTCACACGTTGTCTGCACCTTCACTCTCTTTCCTCAGACTCTCTCTGCCACTGTCACTCTCCTTCCCTCACATACTCTCTGCCACTGTCACTCTCCCTCCCTCACACTCTCTCTGCCACTGTCACTCTCCTTCCCTCACACTCTCTCTGCCACTGTCACTCTCCCTCCCTCATGCGCTCTCTACACTTTTCACTCTCCATCCCTCACACTATCTTTGCCACTGTCACTCTCCCTCCCTCAGACTCTCTCCGCTACTGTCACTCTCCGTCCTCACGCTCTCTCTGTCTGTCACTCTCCCTCCCTCAGACTCTTTCTGCCACAGTCACCCTCCTTCCCTCACACTCTCTCAGCCACTGTCAGTCTCCCTCCCTCACACTCTCTCTGCCACTGTCACTCTCCTTCCCTCACACTCTCTCTGCCACTGTCACTCTCCCTCCCTCATGCGCTCTCTACACTTTCACTCTCCATCCCTCACACTATCTTTGCCACTGTCACTCTCCCTCCCTCAGACTCTCTCCGCCACTGTCACTCTCCGTCCCTCACGCTCTCTCTGTCACTGTCACTCTCCCTCCCTCAGACTCTTTCTGCCACAGTCACCCTCCTTCTCTCACACTCTCTCAGCCACTGTCAGTCTCCGTCCCTCATGCGCTCTCTTCACTTTCACTCTCCATCCCTCACACTCTCTCTGCCACTGTCACTCTCCCTCCCTCAGACTCTCTCTGACACCATCGCTCTCCCTCCCTCACACTCTCTCTGCTACTGTCACTCTTCCTCCTCACACTCTCTCTGCACCTTCACTCTCTTTTCCTCACACTCCCTCTGACACTGTAACTCTCCCTCCCTCATGCACTCTCTGGCACTGTCACTCTCCCTACCTCAGACTCTCTCTGCCACTGTCACTCTCCCTCCCTCACACTCTCTCTGCACCTTCACTCCCTTTCCCTCAGACTCTCTCTGGCACTGTCACTCTCCCTCCCTCATACTCTCTGCCACTGTCACTCTCTTGCCATCACACTCTCTCTGCCACTGTCACTCTCCCTTCCTCACACTCTCTCTGCACCTTCACTCTCCCTCCCTCAGACTCTCTCTGCCACGTCACTCTCCCTCCCTCACACTGTCTCTGCATCTTCACTCTCCCTCCCTCACACTCTCTCTGCACATTCACTCTCCATCCCTCACACTCTCTCTGCCACAGTCACTCTTCCTCCCTCACACTCTCCCTTCACTGTCACTCTCCCTCCCCCACACTCTCTCTGTCCATTCACTCTCCCTCCCTCACGCGCTCTCTTCACCTTCACTCTCTTTCCCTCACACTCTCTCTGCAACTGTCACTCTTCCTCCCTCACACTGTCTCTGCACCTTCACTCCCTTTCCCTCAGACTCTCTCTGCTACTGTCACTTTCCCTCCCTCAGACTCTCTCTGCTACTGTCACTCTCTTTCCATCACACTCTCTCTGCCACTGTCACTCTCCCTCCCTCAGACTCTGTCTGCACCTTCGCTCTCCATCCCTCACACGCTCTCTGCCACTGTCACTCTGCCTCCCTCACACTTTCTCTGTCACTGTCACTCTCCCTCCCTCATACTCTTTCTGCCACTGTCACTTTCCCTCCCTCACACTCTCGCTTAACCATCACTCTCCTTCCCTCACACTCTCTCTGCTACTATCACTCTCCCTCCCTCACACTCTTTTTGCACCTTCACTCCCTTTCACTCAGACTCTCTCTGCCACTGTCACTCTCCCTACCTCAGACTCTCTCTGCCACTGTCACCTCTTTCACTCACACTCTCTCTGCCACTCTCCCTCCCTCACACGTTGTCTGCACCTTCACTCTCTTTCCCTCAGACTCTCTCTGCCACTGTCACTCTCCTTCCCTCACATACTCTCTGCCACTGTCACTCTCCCTCCCTCACACTCTCTCTGCCACTGTCACTCTCCTTCCCTCACACTCTCTCTGCCACTGTCACTCTCCCTCCCTCATGCGCTCTCTACACTTTCACTCTCCATCCCTCACACTATCTTTGCCACTGTCACTCTCCCTCCCTCAGACTCTCTCCGCCACTGTCACTCTCCGTCCCTCACGCTCTCTCTGTCACTGTCACTCTCCCTCCCTCAGACTCTTTCTGCCACAGTCACCCTCCTTCCCTCACACTCTCTCAGCCACTGTCAGTCTCCCTCCCTCACACTCTCTCTGCCACTGTCACTCTCCTTCCCTCACACTCTCTCTGCCACTGTCACTCTCCCTCCCTCATGCGCTCTCTACACTTTCACTCTCCATCCCTCACACTATCTTTGCCACTGTCACTCTCCCTCCCTCAGACTCTCTCCGCCACTGTCACTCTCCGTCCCTCACGCTCTCTCTGTCACTGTCACTCTCCCTCCCTCAGACTCTTTCTGCCACAGTCACCCTCCTTCCCTCACACTCTCTCAGCCACTGTCAGTCTCCCTCCCTCACACTCTCTGCCACTGTCACTCTCCTTCCCTCACACTCTCTCTGCCACTGTCACTCTCCCTCCCTCATGCGCTCTCTACACTTTCACTCTCCATCCCTCACACTATCTTTGCCACTGTCACTCTCCCTCCCTCAGACTCTCTCCGCCACTGTCACTCTCCGTCCCTCACGCTCTCTCTGTCACTGTCACTCTCCCTCCCTCAGACTCTTTCTGCCACAGTCACCCTCCTTCCCTCACACTCTCTCAGCCACTGTCAGTCTCCGTCCCTCATGCGCTCTCTTCACTTTCACTCTCCATCCCTCACACTCTCTCTGCCACTGTCACTCTCCCTCCCTCAGACTCTCTCTGACACCATCGCTCTCCCTCCCTCACACTCTCTCTGCTACTGTCACTCTTCCTCCTCACACTCTCTCTGCACCTTCACTCTCTTTTCCTCACACTCCCTCTGACACTGTAACTCTCCCTCCCTCATGCACTCTCTGGCACTGTCACTCTCCCTACCTCAGACTCTCTCTGCCACTGTCACTCTCCCTCCCTCACACTCTCTCTGCACCTTCACTCCCTTTCCCTCAGACTCTCTCTGGCACTGTCACTCTCCCTCCCTCATACTCTCTGCCACTGTCACTCTCTTGCCATCACACTCTCTCTGCCACTGTCACTCTCCCTTCCTCACACTCTCTCTGCACCTTCACTCTCCCTCCCTCAGACGCTCTCTGCCACGTCACTCTCCCTCCCTCACACTCTCTCTGCATCTTCACTCTCCCTCCCTCACACTCTCTCTGCATTCACTCTCCATCCCTCACACTCTCTCTGCCACAGTCACTCTTCCTCCCTCACACTCTCCCTTCACTGTCACTCTCCCTCCCCCACACTCTCTCTGTCCATTCACTCTCCCTCCCTCACGCGCTCTCTTCACCTTCACTCTCTTTCCCTCACACTCTCTCTGCAACTGTCACTCTTCCTCCCTCACACTGTCTCTGCACCTTCACTCCCTTTCCCTCAGACTCTCTCTGCTACTGTCACTTTCCCTCCCTCAGACTCTCTCTGCTACTGTCACTCTCTTTCCATCACACTCTCTCTGCCACTGTCACTCTCCCTCCCTCAGACTCTCTCTGCACCTTCGCTCTCCATCCCTCACACTCTCTCTGCCACTGTCACTCTCCCTCTGTCAGACTCTCCCTGCACTGTCACTCTCCCTCCCTCAGAGTCTCTCTTCATCTTCACTCTCTTTCCCTCACACTCCCTCTGCCACTGTCACTCTCTCTCCCTCACACTCTCGCTGCCAATGTCACTCTCCCTACCTCACACTCCCTTTTCAACTGTCACTCTCCCTCCCTCACACACTCTCTGCCACTGTCACTCTCCCTCCCTCACACTCTCTCTGCCACTGTCATTCTCCTTCCCTCACACTCTCTCTTCACCGTCTCTCTCTGCACCGTCCCTCTCCTTCACTCACACTCTCTCTGTAACTGTCACTCTCCCTCCCTCACACTCTCTCTGCCACTGTCACTTCCCCCCCCCTCACACTCTCTCTACACCGTCACTCTCCCTCCCTCACACTCTCTCTGCTCCGTCTTCTCCATCCCTCACACTCTATCTGCCACTGTCTCTCTTTCTCCCTCACACTCTCTCTGCCACTGTCACTCTCCCTCCCTCACTCTCTTTTTTCACTGTGACACTCATTCCCTCACACACTCTCTGCCAATGTCACTCTCCCTCCCTCACACTCTCGCTGCCAATGTCACTCTCCCTACCTCACACTCTCTTTGCCACTGTCACTCTCCCTCCCTCACACACTATCTGCCACTGTCACTCTCCCTCCCTCACAGTCTCTCTGCACCTTCACTCTCCCTCACACTCTCTCTTTATCTTCACTCTCTTTCCCTCACACTCCCTCTGTAACTATCTCTCTTTCTCCCTCACACTCTCTCTGCCACTGTCACTATCCCTCCCTCACTCTCTTTTTTCACCGTGACACTCATTCCCTCACACTCTCTCTGCCACTGTCACTCTCTCTACCTCACAGTCTCTCTGCACCTTCACTCTCCCTCACACTCTCTCTGCACCTTCACTCTCCATCCCTCACACTCTCTCTGCAACTGTCACTCTTCCTCCCTCACACTGTCTCTGCACCTTCACTCCCTTTCCCTCAGACTCTATCTGCTACTGTCACTTTCCCTCCCTCAGACTCTCTCTGCCACTGTTACTCTCTTTCCCTCACACTCTCTCTGCCACCGTCACTCTCCCTCCCTCAGACTCTCTCTCTGCACCTTCGCTCTCCATCCCTCACACTCTCTCTGCCACTGTCACTCTCCCTCCATCAGACTCTCCCTGCACTGTCACTCTCCCTCCCTCACACACTCTCTGCCACTGTCACTCTCTCTCCCTCACACTCTCGCTGCCAATGTCACTCTCCCTACCTCACACTCTCTTTGCCACTGTCACTCTCCCTCCCTCACACACTCTCTGCCACTGTCACTCTCCCTCCCTCACACTCTCTCTTCCAATGTCACTCTCCTTCCCTCACACTCTCTCTTCACCGTCTCTCTCTGCACCGTCCCTCTCCCTCACTCACACTCTCTCTGTAACTGTCACTCTCCCTCCCTCACATTCTCTCTGCCACTGTCACTTTCCCTCCCTCACACTCTCTCTACACCGTCACTCTCTCTCCTTCACACTCTCTCTGCACCGTCATCTCCATCCCTCACACTCTATCTGCCACTGTCTCTCTTTCTCCCTCACACTCTCTCTGCCACTGTCACTCTCCCTCCCTCACTCTCTTTTTTCACCGTGACACTCATTCCCTCACACTCTCTCTGCCACTGTCACTCTCTCTACCTCACAGTCTCTCTGCACCTTCACTCTCCCTCACACTCTCTCTGCACCTTCACTCTCCATCCCTCACACTCTCTCTGCAACTGTCACTCTTCCTCCCTCACACTGTCTCTGCACCTTCACTCCCTTTCCCTCAGACTCTATCTGCTACTGTCACTTTCCCTCCCTCAGACTCTCTCTGCCACTGTTACTCTCTTTCCCTCACACTCTCTCTGCCACCGTCACTCTCCCTCCCTCAGACTCTCTCTCTGCACCTTCGCTCTCCATCCCTCACACTCTCTCTGCCACTGTCACTCTCCCTCCATCAGACTCTCCCTGCACTGTCACTCTCCCTCCCTCACACACTCTCTGCCACTGTCACTCTCTCTCCCTCACACTCTCGCTGCCAATGTCACTCTCCCTACCTACACTCTCTTTGCCACTGTCACTCTCCCTCCCTCACACTCTCTGCCACTGTCACTCTCCCTCCCTCACACTCTCTCTTCCAATGTCACTCTCCTTCCCTCACTCTCTCTTCACCGTCTCTCTCTGTACGGTCCCTCTCCCTCACTCCACACTCTCTCTGTAACTGTCACTCTCCCTCCCTCACATTCTCTCTGCCACTGTCACTTTCCCTCCCTCACACTCTCTCTACACCGTCACTCTCTCTCCTTCACACTCTCTCTGCACCGTCATCTCCATCCCTCACACTCTATCTGCCACTGTCTCTCTTTCTCCCTCACACTCTCTCTGCCACTGTCACTCTCCCTCCCTCACTCTCCTTTTTCACTGTGACACTCATTCCCTCACACTCTCTTTGCCACTGTCACTCTCCCTCCCTCACAGCCTCTCTGCATCTTCACTCTCCCTCACACTCTCTCTGCACCTTCACTCTCCATCCCTCACACTCTCTCTGCCACTGTCACTCTCCCTCCCTCACTCTCTTTTTTCACAGTGACACTCATTCCCTCACACTCTCTCTGCCACTGTCACTCTCCCTTCCTCACACTCTCTCTGCACCTTCACTCTCCCTCCCTCAGACTCTCTCTGCTACCGTCAATCTCCCTCCCTCACAGTCTCTCTGCACCTTCACTCTCCCTCACACTCTCTCTGTACCGTCCCTCTCCATCCATCACACTCTCTCTGCCACTGTCACTCTCCCTCCCTCAGACACTCTCTGTCACTCTCCCTTCCTCATAGTCTATCTGTACCTTCACTCTCTTTCCTTTCACTCCCTCTGCCACTGTCACTCTCCCTCCCTCACGCTCTCTACACATTCACTCTCTTTCCCTCAGACTCTCTCTGGCACCGTCACTCCCCATCCCTCACACTCTCTCTGCACTGTCACTCTGCCTCCTTCAGACTCTCTCTGGCACCGTCACTCTCCATCCCTCACACTCTATCTGCCACTGTCACTCTGCCTCCCTCACACTCTCTCTGCCACTGTCACTCTCCTCCCTCACGCTCTCTCTGCTACTGTCACTCTCCCTCCCTCAGACTCTCTATGCACTGTCACTCTCCCTCCCTCACACTCTCTCTGCCACTGTCACTCTCCCTCCCTCAGACTCTCTCTGGCACCGTCACTCTCCATCCCTCACACTCTCTCTGCCACTGTAACTCTGCCTCCCTCACACTCTCTCTGACACTGTCACTCTCCCTCCCTCACACTCTCTCGGAAACTGTCACTCTAACTCCTCAGACTCTCTCTGCTACTGTCACTCTCCCTCCCTCACACTCTCTCTGCCACTGTCACTCCTCCTCCCTCACAATCTCGCTGACACTGTCACTCTCCCTCCCTCAGACTCTCCCTGCATTGTCGCTCTCCCTCCCTCAGTCTCTCTGCACCTTCACTCTCTTTCCTCACGCTCTCTCTGCCACTGTCACTCTCTCTCCCACACGCTCTCTCTGTACCTTCACTCTCTATCCCTCAGACTCTCTATACCACCGTCACTCTCCCTCCCTCACACTCTCTCTGCAACGTCATTGCCCTCCCTCACACGCTCTCTGCCACTGTCACTCTTCCTCCCTCACACTCTCTGTGCCACTGTCACTTTCACTCCCTCACTCTCTCTCTTAACCGTCACTCTTACTCACTCACACTCTCTCTGCCACTGTCACTCTCCCTCCCTCACACTCTCTCTGGCACTGTTACTCTCCCTCCCTCACACTCTCTCTTCACCTTTACTCTCCCTCCCTCAGACTCTCTCTGCCACCGTCACACTCCCTCCCTCACACTCTCTCTGTCACTGTCACTCTCCCTCCCTCAGAGTCTCTCTGCATCTTCACTCTTTTTCCCTCACACTTCCTCTGCCACTGTAACGCTCCCTCCCTCACGCACTCTCTGCACCTTCACTCTCTTTCCCTCACACTCTCTCTGCCACTGTCACACTACCTCCCTCAGACTCTCTCTGCCACTGTCACTCTCCCTCCCTCAGAGTCTCTCTGCACCTTCACTCTTTCCCTCACACTCCCTCTTCCACTGTCACTCTCCCTCCCTCACGCACTCTCTGCACCTTCACTCTCTTTCCCTCACACTCTCTCTGCTACTATCACTCTCCCTCTTTCACGCTCTCTCTGCACCTTCACTCTCTTTCCCTCACACTCTCTCTGCCACTGTCACACTCGCTCCCTCATACTCTCTTTGTCACTGTCACTCTCCCTCCCTCAGACTCTCTCTGCCACTTTCACTCTCACTCCATCACGCTCTCTCTGCACCTTCATTCCCTTTCTTCCACACTCTCTCTGCCACCGTCACACTCCCTCCCCCACACTCTCTCTGCACCTTCACTCTTCCTCCTTCAAACTCTCTCTGCACCTTCACTCTCTTTCCCTCACACTCTCTCTGCCACTGTCACTCTCCCTCACTCAGACTCTCTCTGACACTGTCACTCTCCCTCTCTCAGAGTCTCTCTGCACCTTCACTCTCTTTCCCTCCCACTCTCTCTGCTACTATCACTCTCCCTCCCTCACACTCTCTCAGCCACTGTGACTCTCCCTCCCTAACACTCTTTCTGGCACTGTCACTCTCCCTTCCTCACACTCTCTTTGCACCTTCACTCTCCCTCCCTCAGACTCTCTCTGCCACATCACTCTTCCTCCCTCACACTCTCTCTTCATCTTCACTCTCCCTCCCTCACACTCTCTCTGCACATTCATTCTCCATCCCTCACACTCTCTCTGCCAAAGTCACTCTCCCTCCCTCAGACTCTCTCTGCCACTGTCACTCTTCCTCCCTCACACTCTCCCTGAACTGTCACTCTTTCTCCCTCATGCGCGCTCCTCACCTTCACTCTCCCTCTCTCATGCACTCTCTGCACCTTCACTCTCTTTCCCTCACACACTCTCTTCCACTGTCACTCTCCCTCCCTCACGCGCTCTCTGTGCCTTCACTCTCTTTCCCTCACACTCTCTCTGCTACTATCACTCCCTTTCCCTCACACTCTCTCTGCCACTGTCACTCTCACTCACTCATACATACTCTGTCACTGTCACTCTCCCTCCCTCAGACTCTTTCTGCCACTGTCACTTTCCCTCCCTCACACTCTCGCTTAACCGTCACTCTTTTCACTCACACTCTCTCTGCCACTGTCACTCTCCCTACCTCAGAATCTCTCTGCCACTGTCACTCTCTTTCACTCACACTCTCTCTGCCACTCTCCCTCCCTCACACATTGTCTGCACCTTCACTCTCTTTCCCTCAGACTCTCTCTGCCACTGTCACTCTCCCTCCCTCAGAGTCTCTCTGCACCTTCACCCTCTTTCCCTCACACTCCCTCTTCAACTGTCACTCTCCCTCCCTCACGCGCTCTCTGCACCTTCACTCTCTTTCCCTCACACTCTCTCTGTCACTGTCACTCTTCCTCCCTCACACTCTCCCTGCACTATCACTATCCCTCCCTCATGCGCGCTCTTCACCTTCACTCTCCCTCTCTCATGCACTCTCTGCACCTTCACTCTCTTTCCCTCACACTCTCTCAGCCACTGTCACTCTACCTCCCTCAGACTCTCTCTGCCACTGTCACTCTCCCTCCCTCAGAGTCTCTCTGCACCTTCACTCTCTTTCCCTCACACACCCTCTTCCACTGTCACTCTCCCTCCCTCACGCGCTCTCTGCGCCTTCATCTCTTTCCCTCACACTCTCCTATGCTGCTATCACTCCTTTCTACACTCTCTCTGCCACTGTCACTCTCCCTCCCTCATACTCTCTCTGGCACTGTCACTCTCCCTCCCTCACTTTCTCTGTCACTGTCACTCTCCCTCCCTCAGACTCTTTCTGACACTGTCACTCTCCTTCCCTCACACTCTCTCAGCCACTGTCACTCTCCTTCCCTCACACTCTCTCTGCCACTGTCACTCTCCCTCCCTCATGTGCTCTCTTTACTTCACCGTCACACTCCCTCCCTCACACTCTCTCTGCCACTGTGACTCTCCCTCCCTAACACTCTCTCTGGCACTGTCACTCTCCCTTCCTCACACTCTCTCTGCACATTCACTCTCCCTCCCTCAGACTCTCTCTGCCACGTCACTCTCCCTCCCTCACACTCTCTCTGCATCTTCACTCTCCCTCCCTCACACTCTCTCTGCACATTCACTCTCCATCCCTCACACTCTCTCTGCCACAGTCACTTTCCCTCCCTCAGACTCTCTCTGCCACTGTCACTCTTCCTCCCTCACACTCTCCCTGCACTGTCACTCTCCCTCCCTCATGCGCGCTCTTCACCTTCACTCTCCCTCCCTCATGCACTCTCTGCACCTTCACTCTCTTTCCCTCACACTCTCTCTGTGACTGTCTCTCTACCTCCCTCAGACTCTCTCTGCCACTGTCACTCTCCCTCCCTCACGCGCTCTCTGCACCTTCACTCTCTTTCCCTCACACTCTCTCTGCTACTATCACTCTCCCTCTTTCACGCTCTCTCTGCACCTTCACTGCCTTTCCCTCACACTCTCTCTGCCACTGTCACTCTCCCTCCCTCAGACTCTCTCTGACACCGTCACTCTCCCTCCCACACGCTCTCTCTGCTACTGTCACTCTCCCTCCTTCACACTCTCTCTGCCACTGTCACTCTCCCTCCCTCAGACTCTCTCTTCACCGTCACTCTCCCTCCCTCACACTCTCTCTGCAACTGTCACTCTCTTTCCCTCAGACTCTCTCTGCCACTGTCACTCTCTTTCCCTCACACTCTCTCTGCCACTGTCACTCTCCTTCCCTCACACTCTCTCTGCACCGTCACTCTCCCTCCCTCACACTCTCTCTGCCACTGTCACTCTCCTTCCCTCACAATCTCTCTTCTCCGACTCTCTCTGCAATGTCCCTCTCCATCCCTCACGCTCTCTCTGCCACTGTCACTATCCCTCCCTCACACTCTCTCAGCCACTGTTACTCTCCCTCCCTCACACTCTCTTTGAACTGTCACTCTCCCTCCCTCACACTCACTCTGCACCGTCATCTCTCTCCCTCACACTCTCTCTGCACCTTCACTCTCCCTCCCTAAGACACTCTCTGGCACCGTCACTCTCCCTCCCTCACACTCTCTCTGTACCTTCACTCTCCCTCCCTCACACTCTCTCTGCACCTTCACTCTCCATCCCTCACACTCTCTCTGCCACTGTCACTCTCCCTCCCTCAGACTCTCTCTGCCACTGTCACTCTCCCTCCCTCAGAGTCTCTCTGCACCTTCACGCTATTTCCCTCACACTCCCTCTGCCACTGTCACTCTCCCTCCCTCACGCACTCTCTGCACCTTCACTCTCTTTCCCTCATACTCTCTCTGCTACTGTCACTCTCCCTCCCTCATGCTCTCTCTGCACCTTCACTCCCTTTCCCTCAGACTCTCTCTTCCACTTTCACTCTCCCTCCCTCAGACTCTATCTGCCACTGTCACTCTCCATCCCTCACATGCTGTCTGCACCTTCACTCTCTTTCCCTTAGACTCTCTCTGCCACTGTCACTCTCCCTCCCTCACACTCTCTCTTCCACTGTCACTCTCCCTCCCTCACACGCTGTCTTCACCTTTACGCTCTTTCCCTCAGACTCTCTCTGCCACTGTCAATCTCTCTCCATCACACTCTCTCTGCACCTTCACTCCCCCTCCCTCAGACTCTCTCTGCACCTTCACTCTCTCTCCCTCACGCTCTCTCTGCTACTGTCACTCTCCCTCCCTCAGACTCTATCTGCCACCGTCACTCTCTCTCCCTCACACTCTCTCTGCCACTGTTATTCTCCCTCCCTCAGACTCTCTCTGCCACTGTCACTCTCTTCCCTCACACTCTCTCTGCCACTGTCACTCTCCCTCCCTCAGACTCTCTCTTCACCATCTCTCTCCCTCCCTCACACTCTCTCTGCACCGTCACTCTCCCTACCTCAGACCCTCTCTCTCACTCTCCCTCCCTCAGACTCTTTCCGCCAAGGTCACTCTCTCTCCCTCACACTCTCTCTGCCACTGTCACTCTCCCTCCCTCACACTCTCTCTGCACCGTCACTCTCCCTACCTCACACTCTCTCTGTACCGTCACTCTCCCTCCCTCACACTCTCTCTGCCTCTGTCAAGCTCCCTCCTTCTGATTCTCTCTGCACCGTCCCTCTCCCTCCCTCACACTCTCTCTGCTACTGTCACTCTCCCTCCCTCACACTCTCTCTGGCACTGTCACACTCCCTCCCTCACACTCTCTCTGGCACTGTCACTCTCCCTCTCTCAGACTCTCTCTGCACCTTACCTTCACTCTATCTCCCTCACACTCTCTCTGCCACTGTTACTCTCCCTCCCTCAGACTCTATCTGCCACCGTCACTCTCCCTCCCTCGGACTCTCTCTCTCACTCGCCCTCCCACAGACACTTTCTGCGACGGTCACTCTCCCTCCCTCAAACTCACTTTCCCACTGTCACTCTCCCTCTGTCAGACTATCTCTGCCACCGTCACTCTCCCTCCCTCACACTCTCGCTGCCAATGTCACTCTCCCTCACTCAGTCTCTCTCTGCACCTTCACTCTCTTTCCTCACTCTCTCTCTGGCACTGTCACTCTCCCTCCCTCAAGCACTCTCTGCACCTTCACTCTCTTTCCCTCACACTCTCTCAGCTACTGTCACTCTCCCTCCCACACGCTCTCTCTGCACCTTCACTCTCTCTCCCTCACACTCTCTCTGCCACTGTCACTCTCCCTCCCTCAGACTCTCTCTGCCACTGTCACTTTCCCTCCCTCAGACTCTCTCTGCACCTTCACTCTCTCTCCCTCACGCTCTCTCTGCCACCGTCACTCTACCTACCTCAGACCCTCTCTCTCACTCTCCCTCCCTCAGACTCTCTCTTCACCGTCACTCCCCCTCCCTCACACTCTCTCTGCCACTGTTACTCTCCCTCCCTCAGACTCTCTCTGCCACTGTCACTCTCTTCCCTCACACTCTCTCTGCCACTGTCACTCTCCCTCCCTCAGACTCTCTCTTCACCATCACTCTCCCTCCCTCACACTCTCTCTGCATCGTCACTCTCCCTACCCCACACTCTCTCTGTACCGTCACTCTCCCTCCCTCACACTCTCTCTGCCACTGTCATGCTCCCTCCTTCTGATTCTCTCTGCACCGTCCCTCTCCCTCCCTCACACTCTCTCTGCTACTGTCACTCTCCGTCCCTCACACTCTCTCTGGCACTGTCACACTCCCTCCCTCACACTCTCTGGCACTGTCACTCTCCCTCTCTCAGACTCTCTCTGCACCTTACCTTCACTCTATCTCCCTCACACTCTCTCTGCCACTGTTACTCTCCCTCCCTCAGACTCTATCTGCCACCGTCACTCTCCCTCCCTCAGACTCTCTCTCTCTCACTCGCCCTCCCACAGACACTTTCTGCGACGGTCACTCTCCCTCCCTCAAACTCACTTTCCCACTGTCACTCTCCCTCTGTCAGACTATCTCTGCCACCGTCACTCTCCCTCCCTCACACTCTCTCTGCCACTGTCACTCTCCCTTCCTCACACTCTCTCTGCCACTGTCACTCTCCCTCCCTCATTCTCTCTGCCACTGTCACTCTCCCTCCCTCACACTTTCTCTGCTACCGTCCCTCTCCCTCCCTCACACTCTCTCTGCTACTGTCACTCTCCCTCCCTCACACTCTCGCTGCCACTGTCACTCTCCCTCCCTCACACTCTCTCTGCCACTGTCACTCTCCCTCCCTCAGACTCGCTCTCTCACTCGCCCTCCCACAGACTCTCTCTTCACCGTCACTCTCCCTCCCTCACACTCTCTCTGCACCGGCACTCTCCCTCCCTCACACTTTCTCTGCTACCGTCCCTCTCCCTCCCTCACACTCTCTCTGCTACTGTCACTCTCCCTCCCTCACACTCTCTCTGCCACTGTCTCTATCCCTCTCTCAGACTCTCTCTGCATCTTCACTCTCTCTCCCTCACACTATCTCTACCACCGTCACTCTCCCTCCCTCAAACTCTCTCTGCCACTGTCACTCTCCCTTCCTCACACTCTCTCTGACACTGTCACTCTCCCTCCCTCATTCTCTCTGACACTGTCACTCCCCCTCCCTCACACTTTCTCTGCTACTGTAACTCTCCCTCCCTCACACTCTCTCTGCCACTGTCACTCTCCTTCCCTCACACTCTCTCTTCACCGTCACTCTCTTTCCCTCACACTCTCTCTTTACCGTCACTCTCCTTCCCTCACCCTCTCTCTGCCACTGTCACTCTCCCTCCTTCACACTCTCTCTGCACCATCCCTCTCCTTCTCTCACACTCTCTCTGCCACTGTTACTCTCTCTCCCTCACACTCTCTCTGCCACTGTCACTCTCTCTCCCTCAGACTCTCTCTGCACCTTCACTCTCTCTCCCTCATGCTCTCTCTGCCACTGTCACTCTCTTTCCCTCAGACTCTCTCTGCCACCGTCACTCTCCCTCCCTCAGACTCTCTCTGCCACTGTCACTCTCTTTCCCTCACACTCTCTCTGCCACTGTCACTCTCCTTCCCTCACACTCTCTCTTCACCGTCACTCTCTCTCCCTCACACTCTCTCTGAACCATCACTCTCCCTCCCTCACACTCTCTCTGCCACTGTCAATCTACCTCCTTCAGATTCTCTCTGCACCATCCCTCTCCCTCCCTCAGACTCTATCTGCCACCCTCACTCTCCCTCCCTCAGACTCTCTCTCTCACTCTCCCTCCCTGAGACTCTTTCTGCCACGGTCACTCTCCCTCCCTCACACTCTCTCTTCCACTGTCACTCTCCCTCCCTCAGACTCTAACTGCCACCATCACTCTCCCTCCTTCCCACTCTCTCTGCACCATCCCTCTCCCTCCCTCACACTCTCTCTGCCACAGTCACTCTCCCTCCCTCACACTCTCTCTGCCACAGTCACTCTCCCTCCCTCATGCGCTGTCTGCACCTTCACTCTCTTTCCCTCAGATTCTCTCTGTCACTTTTACTCTCTTTCCCTCAGACTCTCTCTGCCACTGTCACTCTCCCTCCCTCAGACTCTCTCTGCCACGGTCACTCTCTTCCCTCACACTCTCTCTGCCACTGTCACTCTCCCCCCTCACACTCTCTCTGCCGCTGTCACTCTCCCTCCCTCACACTCTCTCTGACACTGTCCCTCTCCCTCCCTCATGCGCTCTCTGCATCTTCACTCTCTTCACCTCACACTCTCTCTGCCACTGTCACTCTCCCTCCCTCATGCTCTCTCTGCACCTTCACTCTCTTTCTTTCAGACTCTCTCTGCCACTGTCACTCTCCATCCCTCACACTCTCTCTTCCACTGTCACTCTCCCTCCCTCACGCACTCTCTGCATTTTCACTCTATTTCCCTCAGACTCTCTCTGCCACTGTCACTCTCTCTCCCTCACACTCTCTCTGCACCTTCACTCTCTTTACCCCACACTCTCTCTGCTACTGTCACTCTCTCTCCCTCACACTCTCTCTGCCACCGTCACTCTCCTTCCCTCACACTCTCTCTGCACCGTAACTCTCCCTCCCTCACACTCTCTCTGTTACTGTCACTCTCCCTCCCTCACACTCTCTCTGCACCATCACTCTCTCTCCCTCACACTCTCTCTTCACCATCACTCTTCCTCCCTCACACTCTCTCTGCACCGTAACTCTCCCTCCCTCACACTCTCTCTGCACCGTAACTCTCCCTCCCTCACACTCTCTTCACCGTCACTCTCTCTCCCTACGTCACTCCCTCCCTCTTCTACTCTATCAGCCTGTGTGTGCCTGTGAATATTTGATACAACTAGTGATTGCGAGATTCGAGAACACCCTTGCTTGGATACAGACATAGCGGGCGCACCAGTCAAGAGGAAGCGCTGACAAACGCATGGGGAACAGGGCGCACAAGTCAAGAGGAAGCGCTGACCAACACATGGGGAACAGGGCGCACGAGTCAAGAGGAAGCGCTGACAAACACATGGGGAACAGGGCGCACCAGTCAAGAGGAAGAGCTGACAAACACATGGGGAACAGGGCGCACCAGTCAAGAGGAAGAGCTGACAAACACATGGGGAACAGGGCACACCAGTCAAGAGGAAGAGCTGACAAACGCATGGGGAACAGGGCGCACCAGTCAAGAGGAAGAGCTGACAAACGCATGGGGAACAGGGCGCACCAGTCAAGAGGAAGAGCTGACAAACGCATGGGGAACAGGAGGGGAGTCTGTGAGTGAGAAGGGAGGGAGGGAGGGAGGGAGGGAGGGAGCAGCCTCAGATAGATAGACACAGAGGGATAGAAATAGGCTGTTTACTAGCCTCAGTACACTCTCCAAAGAGAACTGTCTGTGCTCTCTCTTCTCTCTGCTTCCTCTCATCCGCCTGGCATGCTCCGGAACCCATCCTCCCCCCTTCCCCTCCTCCTCCTGTCCCTCCTCCTTTCCCCCATCCGTGGCTACCGCTGGTTGAATGAAGCCTTGGCTTGAAAGGGGGATGATCGCATCGGAGCTGGGTCTACATGGCTACCAGGTTAGTGGGGAGGGAGAGAGCAGCCTGCCTGTCTGCATGCAGAAAGACAGACACACTTGTGCTGCATTCCAGTGCTGAAGATGTAGATGGGGGTGGGAGTGGAAGGTGAGTGTCAGTCAACAGCCCAGTGATCCTCTTGGCAGGTGTTGTCATGGGGACGTAATCTAGCTCGTTATTAAGAGATCACGCTAGCAGGAGGAGATCAGAGCCCTAAGCCTGCTAAATGAAATCTCCCAGGGCTCTCTCTCTTCTCTTCTCTTCTCTTCTCTTCTCTTCTCTCTATTCTGTTCTGTTCTCTCCCGGGGAGAGAGGAGGAGAAGGAGAGCTACTCCTTTCTCTATATGAGGATATGTTGGATGAACAGCTCTTCGCTACTCCTTTCTCTATATGAGGATATGTTGGATGAACAGCTCCTCGCTACTCCTTTCTCTATATGAGGATATGTTGGATGAACAGCTCCTCGCTGCTCCTTTCTCTATATGAGGATATGGAGGTTTTTGAGTGCATCACAGCAACCAACGGAGGCTGGATGTTTGTGAACAATGTAAAGGATGCTGTTGTGCCTATGATTGACTGGTGAGGAGTTGGGACGGTCGATCATCATGGATATGGTGGCCTTGTAATTCTGTGGCCCCAGGGGATTGGGAGTGTGGGGGGGGTGTAATGTGTTTATTGTATGGAGTTTATTGCATGGGTGTGTTTATTTGATGTTTCAGTGTGGTGTGTAAGAGAGTAGCTAGTATTACCTTGTGTGTGTGTGTGTGTGTGTGTGTGTGTGTGTGTGTGTTTATGTATGTGTGTGTGTTGCCGTTGAGCTCGGTCCACCCCTGCCCTTTGGAGCATGGTGAAGCACAAGGTCCATTGCCAGATGGGTATTTTCCAGGGTCAGCAAAAGCGGCATTGAGAACAAGGCCCCTCGGAACAGCCCGGAACTCTGGGCATTATGAAGTGAAGCGTTGCCCTCCTCATTTTGATAGCCTGAGTCCAGAGATTTAGAGCACATTACAAAAAGACAGCAACAAAGTGTCACCAGCAGACGGATTTGCTTTTCTCACTGGGCATGTGTAGAGTACCAAGCTCATTATAATGCTTTTCAACCTGCATCTTATTGCTCAGTGTTCATTCTTTGACCATCATTTGCTTATGTGGTCCATATTTGGTCTATTTGTGTTCCATGTGCAGTCCAAGTGCATTGTTTTGTCGTTCTGCTGCGGTATATATAGTCTATGTTCTTATCAACCTTATCTTACATACAATACAGTCGGGAATGTGATTGTTTCTGGTGCTGTAATGCAGATGAGCCCAGCTGCTTCCCTGCCTTATGGACCTACTGTAGCTCCACACACAACCTGTTCTCAGGGCAATTCATATGATTTGGTATGTACATTTAGTATGATATATTACATTACTTTAGGATACATTATGAATGTAACAATATCATACAAATTAGAGGACGTACAGTATCATACGTTTTACCCAGTCGTACAGCAGCATAATAATTGCTTTAAGTAACATATTATACATCTTGGCGACGTATAGTATTATACGTCTTTCTCTGAGGCCAGGTTGCTTGTTGCGTAGTAACAACAAAGGAGAATTATGGGCAGAATTGATGTTGGTGGTTAGGTGAACTAACGACAAAGGTTAGACTAATTTACACAGTAGGTTAGGTGAATTGGGTTAAGGTTAGAATTAAGGTTAGGGGAAGGGTTAGTTAAAATGCTACAGTTGTCCTTGACGCGACTCGTACGTGCAACCTTTGGATTGCTAGACGGTCGCAGTATACGCTCATCCATCCTCCCCTACCAACCTCACTACCTTCGTTTCTGTCTAAAGTAACTAGAACATTAGTAGGTATCATATATCTTGGAGCTGCTCAGAAATACAGTAAGTATAGTATGGCTCTGAAGCCAGGCTTCAAAACAGTATTTAAATGATGTCATTAGATGGCATGTTGAGTATTATACTAATGTAGCAGGGGAAAAGGCACAGGTTACCCAGTTCTACCCAGTCTTCAATCAAAGTAAACCATGATAGTGTTATCTCTCCCTCCCTCTCCAAATCCCTTATTTCCAGTTAAAAGGCAAAGCTCAACAGAAGGCCTGTCTCTGCCCAGTAGATTATATATAGAAGCATATTATGAATATTTAAAGACATTCTCTCTAGTCACAGTTGCTATAGCAATATTCATATAGATGGTGCTTTGTTGTGCTTCATTCTTGGGGGCGAGAAGCCAGATAGGCTTTTTAGCTGTTTACCAACAATCCACCATGCATTGTCTCTCACTAGTCATAACAACCACATAATTTTCTCTTACGAGTCATAATAACCACATCCACCACGTCCTCACACGGCATTTCATGGAGAGGATGGTGTGGTGTAGGGAGCATGTCCCTACCGTTGCATGCAAAGGGTTCCCATGGTCATTAATTTTAACCCATTACCCTCCTGTTGTTGTATTGGAAGGTGTGTGATAAATGTTTGGCATTATATACAAATGGTGCAGCTACTTTAATGTTGTGTGTTATTGTTCTGGGTCAGCTTCAGGTATAGGCTAACATCCAGAAACAGCTGTCTCTATTGTTCTACAGTAGGATGCCATTCTTACCGCCCATGCATCTGTTCTCTCCTCTCGTGCTGCACAAACGGGAGACATTTACTTGACCGTAATATGTAATGGCCTGTCACATACGTTACGTTTGGTTCATAGAGTA
Organism: Coregonus clupeaformis; assembly: GCF_020615455.1. NCBI lineage: Eukaryota > Metazoa > Chordata > Actinopteri > Salmoniformes > Salmonidae > Coregonus > Coregonus clupeaformis. The sequence goes on along the minus strand of NC_059197.1, from coordinate 24,235,442 downwards.
TCCCATTGTAGCATGTGTATTTATTCCTCGTGTTATTTTTTTCTTTTTTTCTGTATTGTTTGGAAGGGCCCGTAAGTAAGCATTTCACTGTTAGTCTACACCTGTTGTTTACAAAGCATGTGACAAATAACATTTGATTTGATTTGGCTAAGGTTATGACTCTCTTGTCTGACAGTACATGTTAGCAGCATGTGTACCTGGTCTTGTCTAATGAGCAAAGACCCACACTACTTGGAATGAGCTGATCAAACCTCCATTCATATGCTGAGGATGTATCCATGTTCCCATTGTTTTGTTTTGTTTTGTTTTATCTCAAGAGGAGAGCACTGCCGAGAATTCCTCCTAGATGAAAAGCAGCCTTTTTCATGTTAAGTGATGTGAGATCCAACTCTGAAGGCTCATGATAACTGGCTGCACTGTTCTAAACATTTTTCAGACACACATTCAATGCATTTAGGCTCTAGGCATGCAATATTAGTTGGCTTAGGTTGATAATGAATGTTTTCAAAGACAGATACATAGGTTTCTATCCATTCAGATGACAGAGAACAGAGTTGACAGCAGGTGATGTCAGGGCCTGTGATCATTATGACCCTGTGGTCAGTCAAAGCCATTACCCTTATGGAGTGAGACTGGCCATAATGGGGTTATAAACCCACAGGTAAAGGTGATGATGATGACTGGCAGATATCTGACTGGGTAGTTTAGGTACGGTGTGTCCAGTGTGCTCAGCTCAGATCTTAACTCTGTCTGGATCTGTGGATCTGATGAAAGTCAGGTGAGAGTGAGACTATTAGTAACTGAGCCAGGATGTGACATGAAAGAGGATGCAGCTCACACAGCCCACTGGCATATGAGAACTGTTCTGTGTGTGCTTGTGTGTGTCAGTGTCTGCGTCAATGTGCGTCCAGGTGCATCTGCGTTCTGTGGGTGTGTACGTGTATACTTCTGTTTATGTGTGTGTGTGTGTGTGTGTGTGTGTGTGTGTGTGTGTGTGCCTGCAGTATGTGTGTGTATCTCAGACAGACTCTGGGTTCAGACAGTGATTAACATGCAGGAGAAATAGCAGTGTCCTCTGCCTTGTGCCAGCTCACTGCATTATTCACGGATACCACAACACTACATATTATGAGGGCAGCTTGTGAGACATTTCATGTACACTCATATACATCCTGTGCACTTTTGCATGCATACATTGACATATACCGGTACACACACATTTTTGTATAAAGGTACATAGGCTTATACTCACAAATGCTCAAACATATTCTGAATCATTGTTGTCTTGTATGTTGAAGTATTATACAGTAGGTACTGTACGTGTGCATGCAATCAGTTCTCCAAAAACCTGCAGTACGTTTGTACAAACACAAACACACTTTTGCTTATCAAATAACAACACCACATAATTTGTTTCTAACCACAATGTACTCTATCAGAGCTGATGATCCATCCATTCATCCCATTAGTTAGATGAGAGATCAGCTCTGGGTACTGCAGAGCACAGTGCACCTGGTCTGTATCCATGCAGACAGACAGTGTCCACCAGTACTAATCACTATGATTTAGTCTAAGCTGCATGCAGGGCTTCTTTTAAACAGTAGAAAGGTATAATTGCTTCACTTATTTTCTTTGAGGTGCGTAACGCCACATAACGCCACTTCAAGTAACCAGGCCTGTCCTGCGCCCAGCCACACAGATCACTGACAGCTAGGTCTTCTGTTACTCTGCCTTCATTATGAGTAGGTCCTGGCTGCAAACAGCGCCTACCTGGGATTCTGTGGATGCGTCCGAAATGGCACCCAGTTCCCTATATAGTGCACTATCTTTGACCAAAAGCAGTGCATTATAAAGGGAATAGGGTGCCATTTGGGACACTCCCTGTGCAGGCTGGTCTCAGAGACGTAACATAATAAACATGTTGGCCTGTGGTTCAGGAAGGGAAGCATCCCTCGCTCCACTCCTCCACTCCTCCACTCCTCTCCTCCTTTACTCTCCTCCTTTCCTCTCCTCCCCTCCTCTCCTCCTCTCCTCCACTCCTCCCCTCCTCTCCTCCTCTCTCCTCCTCTCCTCCTCTCCTCTCCTCCTCGTCTCCTCTCCTCTCCTCCTCTCCTCTCCACTCCTCCCCTCCTCTCCTCCTCTCCTCTCCTCTCCTCCTCTCCTCCTCTTCTATTAGTGCTGCATTTTTCTCTACCTCTATCCAATCTGTCTGTCTTGATCATCTGTAATATGGGCAGTATACAATGGCCAGGAGAGTTTGACTGGGTCAGAACCAGAGACCTTTGGGAAGGCTGGAGATGGAGGAAGAGGGAGTAGATAAGTAGATAGAGAAAGATTGATGGAGAGAGCGAGAGAGAGGCTGCCACCGTTCCCCCTGTCCCCTGCTACAGTGTTCTCTGGTCATCTTTTCAGCTTGTGTTCAGATTGACTATTGCACCATACCTCAACTGAATATCAACAACATTATAATAACCATGGTACTTAACTGTCCCTGTTACTCTGAGGCTCTGCTCATGGACTTGTTCTCATCTGTCCAGATTAGTTAGAAAAGCCTTATTTTGTCTACAGCTCATCTTTCCATGGTGTCGATGACTTGTTCAGTCTGAAGAGATTGAAAACAGCACCTACATCATTAGGATTTTTAAGCATGAAAATGGGATTGCAGAAAAGCTATCCAAAAAAGGTTTAACTGTCAATGTCAGGCGGATTAAGGATAATTATTTTCCAAGGATAATTTTTCAGTGTGTATTTACGCGTGCACCCCGGGTGAGGGTTTGTCCTGGCTCTTTAAAGATGCAGTTGGTTGTTTATACATCTCAATAAGCAGCAGTGGGATATGACATCCATAATCTGACTCATGGTTTTCACTAATCCTCATGACTCGCGTAGAGTATGTGATCTGTTTTTGACCATGCAATTTTTTTTTGGTGTTAGCTGCTGCTGTTGTTGTTGGTATTGGTCTGTGGGTTATGTAGGCTTGCTGCTGTTGTTATTAACTGTGTTAGTGGGTGGCTTTCAAGCCTATTTGCCGTGATGTAACCTGATTACTCACTCCGGGGATGAATGGGAGCATGGGTCTCAGTCTTTACATGGTACACTAGCAGGCCTAGCATTGCCTGTGGGACGGCAACACATTAGCATAATTTACATTTAGCCAGCAGCATACCACCCTGCATTCCACTGCTGGCTTGCCTCTGAAGCTAAGCAGGGTTCGTCCTGGTTGGTCCCTGGATGGGAGACCAGATGCTGCTGGAAGTGGTGTTGGAGGGCCAGTAGGAGGCAAAGTGATTGGGGACAGGGCAGTGATTGGGGACATTGCCCTGTGTAGGGTGCAGTGTTTTGGATGGGACGTTAAACGGGTGACCTGACTCTCTGTGGTCAGTAAAGATCCCATGGCACTTATCATAAGAGTAGGGGTGTTAACCCTGGTGTCCTGGCTAAATTCCTAATCTGGCCCTCATACCATCATGGCCACTAATCATCCCCAGCTTCCAATTGGCTCATTCATCCCCCTTCCTCTCCCCTGTAACTATTCCCCAGGTTGTTGCTGTAAATGAGAATGTGTTCTCAGTCAGCTTACCTGGTAAAATAAGGGTAAAATGAAAACACTAAAAAACATGGCTTACACTTAGATAAGGTGTTTAAATGAACTGTAGAGTGGTACTATTAGTTACTCCTGTGTTATTAATGTAATGTGTGTCATTGTTTTGTAATGGGTTTTGCTCCATCCCTACATTTACAAACAGTGCAGAATATGCAGTTTCATGATGTGATGAAAGAGTTTAGAGAAGTAGAATTAATACTCTCTCTCCCTCTCTCTCTCTCTTTCTCACCCCCAGCACTGCCAGTAACTCAAACAGGAGCACGCCTGCTTGCTCGCCCGTCCTGCGTCCTAAACGCTCGCGCTCGCCCACGCCCCAGAGCCTGGAGCCTGGTGAGAACATGGTGGAGAAGGGCCACTCGGACCACTCCTCTGACAAGTCCCCCTCCACCCCCGAGCAAGTGGTCCAGCGAACCTACTCTCTGCAGTCCGCCCGCAGCGGAGGCAAGAACTCCAAGGTGAGCCTCACTGCGCAGGTGGACCGTCTCCGTCTCAGGGCCATCCTCTTTCCACCAATCACGCTACAGTACAGGACAGGATCATTGACCTCTTCCACCAATCACACTACAGCACAGTAGAGGATCATAGTCCTCTTCCACCAATCACACTACTAGAGAGTACAGTACAGCATCATAGTCTCAAATAGTACCGCCAACAGTGCCGTTTTCAAAATGACTTGTTCATCATACAGTGCATTCTTAACTCACAAATAAATAATGTCAGCCTGGCCTATCACTTCAGTTCAGCAAGATATTTGTATCATCCCTGAACACCACTTCCAATACAATCTGAAATCAACATTTATCTGGTGATCACTGAGGTGATACAGGGGGATTAATCATGTTTTGTGATAAGATTTTTGTTTTAAATACTGTTTACCCCTGACATAATGTCTTGATAACCTCCAAATGTTGACAGTAAAGTCTTATTGGTGGTCCTCTGTAGCTCAGCTGGTAGAGCACGGCGCTTGTAACGCCAAGGTAGTGGGTTCGATCCCCGGGACCACCCATACACGAAAAATGTATGCACGCATGACTGTAAGTCGCTTTGGATAAAAGCGTCTGCTAAATGGCTTATTATTATTATTCTAGCATTCCATAAAACATGTTCTGTATGAAATGAACGAGAAGGAGTGAGATATAGTCATATCTTGTGAAATGACATGGTTTTATCAGCTTTTATTTGCAATTTCATAGTGATTTTACCCCCATCATACCTCAGCATCGGCACACCATACTGGATCAAACATGACATCCTCATGTAGCTCCAATTTACAGTGGTACAATGTACTCCTGATACAGGGTGCTATGACTCTGATAGGGTAATGTCCAACTCCCATCCTCAAACTATAGGTCAAATCTAGACCTGTCACTCTGGTACAATTGGCCAATCATAGACTGGGTAACGAGACCCTCAGCACATCAATTGTGGATAAGGACCCATCATCATCAGCAAAGATGCTTATTCCACACATCCACCGTATTCTTCCCCATCACCTCCCTTTTTCCCACCCTCCATCCCTATCTCCCTCCCTCCATCCCACTCTCCCTCCCTCCATCCCCTGGATCCAGCTGGTCCTATCAGAGCCGCATTGTAATCACAGGCAGGGCGCTCAGTCAGTCAGCCCTCTCCATCGCAGCACTCAGCCAGTCATTAACTGCAGCTATCTCAACTCTCCAAGGCTGGTTCTGACAGAGGGTAGTAGGCAGGTCAAGAGGCTGTAGTCTCGCTTCTCGCTCATCAGCGTCTGAACTGAAGAGTAAGGTAGTGGAGGGAAGGACAGGAGCTTTGACTGTGGGTAACTCGGCTTACATCTCAAGCAAAACATGAACATGAGAATATTGGGTGATATATTTAGTAATTTCCTCCTCTGAATATCTTATTGTTGTTAAGTGATAAGGAGCGTGGTAGTTGGTGGTCACGGCTCTCTCACCTCTCATCATTTTTCCCATTCACTCACTGCTCCCAGTGCTACCCAGTCCTTGTGGTGTCAGACGCCTGTTGTTTTTGTTGTCATTGTGTTCTCCTCTTCTCTCATCCTTTTTTCTTGACATAGAGTGCTTGTTATCTCTTGCTTTCTCTTGATATCTCTTGCTATCTCTTGCTTTCTCTTGCTTTCTCTTGCTATCTCTTGCTTTCTCTTGCTTTCGCTGCCGCAATATGAAATGTCTGTGATCTGAAACTGACTGTTTTTAACAACAACAAAAAAGGGTTATTTCAGCTGTTGTATCTTGCAGTGTTTTTGTTTCTGATTTCTTTGTTCTTCTCCTGATGCATGCTAGTCTCACAAGCGACTTTCCAAAGTAAGCATTACTCTTTTCTGTTCTTTACACCCCACCCCCACCCCACTTCCATGTCTTGTGAGCTGTCCTGTGCCCCCCCCCCCCCTCCTCCACCCACCTCTTCCATCTGAACACACTCCCTGCAGATGGTATCCATGTTGCTATGACCTTCTCCTCTACCCCCCTCTCATCTACCCCCTCTCCTCTACTACCCTCTCTTCTACCCCCCTCTCCTCTATCCCCCTCTCCTCTACCCCCCTCTCCTCTAACCCCCTCTCCTCTATCCCCCTCTCCTCTATCCCCCTCTCCTCTATCCCCCTCTCCTCTACCCCCCTATCCTCTGCCCCCTCTCCTCTACCCCCCTCTCATCTACCCCCCTCTCCTCTATCCCCCTCTCCTCTATCCCCCTCTCCTCTACCCCCCTATCCTCTGCCCCCTCTCCTCTATCCCCCCTCTCCTCTGCCCCCTCTCCTCTACCCCCCTCTCATCTACCCCCCTCTCCTCTATCCCCCTCTCCTCTACCCCCCTCTCCTCTGCCCCCTCTCCTCTACCCCCCTCTCATCTACCCCCCTCTCCTCTACCCTCCTCTCATCTACCCCCCTCTCCTCTACCCCCCTCTCCTCTACCCCCCTCTCATCTACCCCCCTCTCCTCTATCCCCCTCTCATCTACCCCCCCTCTCCTCTGCCCCCCTTCTCCTCTACCCCCCTCTCCTCTACCGCCCTGCCTCCCTTCCTCTTGTCTTCCTCCCTGCAGGGCTGCTGGCTTTCAGACACATCTCTCTCCCAGCTTGTCTCAGTGTGCTTCAGCCTGCTCTATCTCCTCCATCCCCTGCCCCAAGTCTATTAAAACATGAACATTGCCCGTTGTTGTGTCTAAACTAAGAGCACCCTTATCTCAGAGATGCTGAGTATGTGCCTGAATGCAAAGGGACGGTGGCGGGGGAAGACTGTAAAATTCCTTCCGCATCCCTTTCCATCACTCCTGTGTGACATGAATATTTGATCAATCCTGAGCCTTACTACATCAGAAGCTCCTTTTCTCTGCCTCGCACCACAAGCCCAGAATACACCACTCCTCTCCTCAGACAAGACAGCAGCAGAGGCCATGTGTCACAAGTTAGTTACAGCTTTCTTATGTAAGGACCCCTTGATGCACGTCAGCACATTCGCTGCATTCGGCTGCATTCAGCTTTGTCATGGACTATGAGACAGGCAGACAGGGGATGGTGTTAATGGCAACCAAGTGACATTCGGTCAGTTGAGTTGGTGTTCAGGCGATAACCATTTCACAGCACACCCAATCGATGACATCACCCCTCAGGCCCGTGGTGTGGCCGAGTGCCAGCCGTCTCTGGCCCCACGTGAGCCCCCGGCCCGCGGTCAACAGGAGTCACATGACCCTGGCACTGTGTGCAGTCGCCCAGGCAACGTGAGCTCTGTCACCCTAGTCTAATGCAATCCAGATAACACATAGACAGGCAGGGAGAGGGGCTCCCTCTCTGTAGAGGACCCAGGCCGGCGGTCCCACACTAACTAATTGACTTGCCGCTTCAGCGATGACAGCTCTGCTCAGTTTCCCACTGTCACCAATCAATGAGACTGTTTATGGAACTTTAAACAGTGAGCAGCAGTACAGAGAGAGTACATAGAGACTCAGCATAAAGACCCATCTCTGACCAAAACACTGAGACATGGAAACATCATGAAAGTAGAGTTAGATAGTACAATAGTGTGTCTTGGCACTACAAGTATGCAAACCTGGATATTTGAGTGTTTTAGTCTAGTACTGTTAGTACACATGCAAATCAAAACCAAGGCCTTTTCCCCTCCCTTGTTTCTCAGCTCGTTCCTCATGTTGGTTAACTCTTCATCTTCTCTTTAATTTCCTTTCAGTATGACAGACTAAACCTGATTAAAGTAAGCATTTCCTTTTGCTTTCATTTGCCCATTGACCCCCTAGCCCCTTTTGACCAGTGACCTCCTCTTCCCCTCCTCTGTAGATGTGTGATGCACAGGTGGCTGGTGGCACCTTAATTGGGGAGGATGGGCTCATAGTAATGGCTGGGAAGGAATTAATGGAGTGGTATCAAACACATCAAAGACATGGTTTCCATGTGTTTGATACCATTCCATTTACTTCATTCCAGCCATCCTCACAGCATCCTCCCGTGGTGTGATGTCAGTCAGCACCCCTAGCTGTCTCCACTTCCTGTCTCAGACCAGAACTTCCTCCTCTCCTCTCTCTCCTCCCTCCTTAAAGTGTTCTCTCTGTTGAAGACCTGTTAGTTGGACCACCATTACAAACACTGCTGTACTCTGGCCTTGCCAAGAGTCTCACCAGTAAGACGTACTGAAGTCAAGTCATGATTGTTTCTGAGGATATAGAAGTCACTCCTTTTGTACAATGTTATATATCAAAACGTTGATATAACATCTCAGTTGCTAGAGCATGGTTGGTTGTGGGTTTTAGTAGTTGTGGGATTGTGGGTTCGATTCCCATGGGGGACCATTACGAAAAAGTACGAAAATGTATGCACTCACTACTATAAATCACTCTGGATAAGAGTGTCTGCTAAATGACTCATGTAAAAATGTAAAATAATATATGATATTGTTGTTGCTTAAAGCGCTTTGAGATTGTATTGAAAAGCGCTCTAAAAGTTTAATAATTAATAAATAATAATAATAAGAACCATGGTTCATCACCTGAGGACATTCATCTGTTTAAATCTGAATAACTGAGTGAGTTCTGTGGTGTCTTCTTGGTCACAGGGCTGTTTAGATCTGATTATTCTTTAGGCTTGGTGCTACAGTCTTTATTTATTGTTGTACTGGGTGGATCAGGCCTGCTCAGTTCTGTTCGTCAGAACTAGGTTGTTGTTCTAGTGTTGATTGAAGCTATGTGGGTTATACCTGATAGGTTTGTCTGGGTTACAGCTAGCACTGGCCAGTTCTGGTTTGGCCCGGTTGGATGGTTGGTTGGTTGGTTGGGTGAGCGAGAGCTGGCCCTGGCTCTGGCCTGGGTTGTGTAGCTAGTCGTTCCAGGCCTTTCTGATCCACAGTGGATTCCAGGCCAAGACACTACTACCGTACACAAGCTTTCTCTGTTACACAGTCCACTTAATCAGTGGGTGTTAACCTGCATCTTAGTGCTGCTGACACACATCCCCAGACACACATGTGTTTTGTGGGGAGGCAAACACTTGATTTAGACACGCATTGTTATTTATGCACATGCAGGCTATAAAGATGCACTTACCAACTTGCAATTACACCAACTCCAAAACACATTCACAATGGCATGCATACACACACTCACCCACACACTTTGCAGACACCTTAAGGCTTAAATCGTCTCTCACGCCTCTGTCACCTTCAGATGAGATTAGCCCTGTCCACGTCAGAGCCCAGAGTCCAGGGACAGGACTGAGGCCTCACAACTCTCAGACAGGAAACACTACACGCTTATCTGATAGTTGAAATATTGGAACATTATCTACATTCACATCTCCAAACGATTGATTGACAATAGTAGCCTCGCACCAGTATGCCTCTTGTATGTTGTCACTGAAATGACAAAACATATTATTTGTTGTTGGTAAGTTTAGTATTTTGTTTCTTGATTATGCTGCCTTTCTCCACCCACTGGATGGTCCCTAGCACACCTCCCTCTCTGATCACAATGCTGAGACGTATTTCACTCTCTTTATAGCCCCCTAAAACAGAAGCTGGTGAGTTAGGGTTGGAATACGCACTCCTGTTATGGTCCTGCCAATAACAGTGTATATATTGCCCTCTGCTGTCAGAAAATATACAACACACAGCAGTCCACAATTCATCTCTATACACAAGCATTTAGAAGCAACATTCATATCATTAATACATCATTTAAACACTTAGAAACAAATATACAGTGGGGGAAAAAAGTATTTAGTCAGCCACCAATTGTGCAAGTTCTCCCACTTAAAATGATGAGAGAGGCCTGTAATTTTCATCATAGGTACACGTCAACTATGACAGACAAAATGAGAAAAGAAAATCCAGAAAATCACATTGTAGGATTTTTTATGAATTTATTTGCAAATTATGGTGGAAAATAAGTATTTGGTCAATAACAAAAGTTTCTCAATACTTTGTTATATACCCTTTGTTGGCAATGACACAGGTCAAACGTTTTCTGTAAGTCTTCACAAGGTTTTCACACACTGTTGCTGGTATTTTGGCCCATTCCTCCATGCAGATCTCCTCTAGAGCAGTGATGTTTTGGGGCTGTCGCTGGGCAACACAGACTTTCAACTCCCTCCAAAGATTTTCTATGGGGTTGAGATCTGGAGACTGGCTAGGCCACTCCAGGACCTTGAAATGCTTCTTACGAAGCCACTCCTTCGTTGCCCGGGCGGTGTGTTTGGGATCATTGCCATGCTGAAAGACCCAGCCACGTTTCATCTTCAATGCCCTTGCTGATGGAAGGAGGTTTTCACTCAAAATCTCACGATACATGGCCCCATTCATTCTTTCCTTTACACGGATCAGTCGTCCAGGTCCCTTTGCAGAAAAACAGCCCCAAAGCATGATGTTTCCACCCCCATGCTTCACAGTAGGTATGGTGTTCTTTGGATGCAACTCAGCATTCTTTGTCCTCCAAACACGACGAGTTGAGTTTTTACCAAAAAGTTATATTTTGATTTCATCTGACCATATGACATTCTCCCAATCCTCTTCTGGATCATCCAAATGCACTCTTGCAAACTTCAGATGGACCTGGACATGTACTGGCTTAAGCAGGGGGACACGTCTGGCACTGCAGGATTTGAGTCCTCGGCGTAGTGTGTTACTGATGGTAGGCTTTGTTACTTTGGTCCCAGCTCTCTGCAGGTCATTCACTAGGTCCCCCCGTGTGGTTCTGGGATTTTTGCTCACCGTTCTTGTGATCATTTTGACCCCACGGGGTGAGATCTTGCGTGGAGCCCCAGATCGAGGGAGATTATCAGTGGTCTTTTATGTCTTCCATTTCCTAATAATTGCTCCCACAGTTGATTTCTTCAAACCAAGCTGCTTACCTATTGCAGATTCAGTCTTCCCAGCCTCGTGCAGGTCTACAATTTTGTTTCTGGTGTCCTTTGACAGCTCTTTGGTCTTGGCCATAGTGGAGTTTGGAGTGTGACTGTTTGAGGTTGTGGACAGGTGTCTTTTATACTGATAACAAGTTCAAACAGGTGCCATTAGGACAGAGGAGCCTCTTAAAGAAGAAGTTACAGGTCTGTGAGAGCCAGAAATCTTGCTTGTTTGTAGGTGACCAAATACTTATTTTCCACCATAATTTGCAAATAAATTCATAAAAAATCCTACAATGTGATTTTCTGGAAAAATAATTCTAAATTTGTCTGTCATAGTTGACGTGTACCTATGATGAAAATTACAGGCCTCTCTCATATTTTTAAGTGGGAGAACTTGCACAATTGGTGGCTGACTAAATACTTTTTTCCCCCACTGTACATATAGTGTACCACACACAACCCTAGCCAAATCCACCATCTGCTTAGCAAATATCCATGTAAATGAATATTTGTGAAGCCCAAAAACAACTCAGAAATCAGGAAATCGAAAAGTCCAATTAAAATATGTGACAAGCTCAAAGGGATACAACTCTGTTGGATAGCAGCAGAGGCCTGTATTGATGGTAGGAGGTACCCACCCAGAGGTTGACATACACACCTTCTATAAATACCAACTGTCTGCTTTTATCATCCCCTGGCCTCTATGTGTTTATGATATTGAGCCCTGTGGCCAAGTATTGGTGTGTCCTTGTCTCATTGACTTACACTTGTCTTTGTTCTCTCCTGTTTGTGTTGCTCCTCGCTGTCTACAGAAGAGCCAGAGCTGGTACAACGTAAGTTTGATCCCGTCTTACTCTTTTTGTTAAGAGGTGTGTGTGTGTGTGTGTGTGTGTGTTGTGTGTGTGAGAGAGAGGTTACGAGGTGAAGGGTCCTAGACCCTGTTTAGAATCACACAAGGGTATATGCCAAAGGTCACTTTCATATGGAGCTCAGCCTTACCCAGGATGCTAACCAGTGGGATTTAGAGTTCTATGAATCTAGTGCTACAGTGTGACGGCATGCTGAATTAATAAGAAAAATGATTGATGTCCCAGATTAATAATGAATGAACCAAATGCTGTGAGGATTAATACAAATGTAATGTTTTGCCACAAGAGGGTTTCCTCCACCTTTTGTTGCAAACTCCCATACCTTACTACAGATGTGATTCATATATTGTTTGACAGACAGAAGCATCTTGTATCGAAAGTATGGTGACAGCCCGAACCAGTGATCGTGTGTCTCTCAGTCCAACACCAAGACCATTACACCAAGAGGTCCTGACTTAATACAAGGTTGCCGGCCAGTGTACTAAGAGACAAGGTTGCTACATTTTAATGGGGCTGAAATTAATTCCTTTCGTTATGATTCTTCTAAAACAACCAAGTAAATCTACTTGATGGCTCAGTTGGCCATCTTTATGTGAGAAAGGATTTGATACCCTGATATGGTGTTATTATAAAGCCATGGTTTCTCCTATGGTGTCTCTGTGGGACTCCATTTTCTTTTCCCTTGTTCTGTTGTTTTATTCCTTTCTTTTGTTGTTCTTTGTGTCTATATATTCCCCCTCTCTCCCCAGCATGAAAGACAACACATCCTGAGAGTAAGCATGACTTGTATTCTTGTCCAACTTTTCAAATATCTCTCTGCTTATTCCTTCTTCTTGGATCGCTTGGCTGGTCTCCCTTTCCACTTGTCTGTTCCTCATCCCTCATTGATTTGATTGATCAGTACGTTGTTTCCACCTGAGAGCGAAGCCACAATATGCAGCACTATGGGGGTTAGATGACCCAATGCCATGGCCACATTGTGGTTGTGTTTTGAAAAATAGCATTTTCAAAATGGCTGCTTTGTGAAGGGCAGCGATAGGCTACTCAGAGCTGTGATGGTGGTGACGCAACAGGAGTGTATTCATTAGTCGGAGAACGTTGCAAAACGTTTCATCTGTTGCGAAACTTTCACCAACGGAAACAGTTTACTCCAAATGGAAAATGTTTTGCCATGAAAACTTTTTTTGGAGGTAAACGAAAACGAGAGTTTCTTTTGGACAAATTCAGGTATGTCCATCCCTGTTTTGTTCCGTTTGCTTCCGTTTGGTTCCTAGAGTAAACGGTAAACAGTTTCCATTGCAAAACGTTTTGCAACAGTCTGCGACTACTGAATACACCCGAGGTGGTAACAAGTCTGCTCAGTGTATCATACTAAACCCACGGACCATGGTCAGTGTCTGGAGCAGCCCTGAATGCCTTGAATGACAGGGGAATGGAGCATGGGACTGGTTAGCATGTTCCAGTCCTCTCAAGTCTTCAAATGTGGTCGTTTTGTCATTATGGCCTCATTGGTTATAGTTGGGCATTGTTGCATAGTGAAACTTGAAATGGGGATTCTCCAGAATGTTGAGAAAAAACATGGTCCACATCTAATGCTTTCTGATACTCTCACCTTTAGCTACTCACCTTCATTTCTCTACTGTTCTACCATTACTAACGGAATGCATCATAATGCCAATCTAGACATGATGTTGCTCCCAGAAACATTAACTATGTAATTATGCCTAATCTCTGTTCTGGACCATTGAAAAGTATATTGGTATGTGTCTGATGCAGTGCTATACCTGAGGGTATGGTAGGCTATGTGGTATGCCATGCAGTCACTGTGTTTCTCTACAAGGCAATTATGAACCTACTGTGATTACATCACAACCGTCCTGATATAAGGTCTGAGCCCAGTAGAGACACACAACAGGCCCCACCTTGCCATATCAACTTTCCTAATGACTCTGTTGCAATGGTTTCATGGCAACTGTACAGGACCTACGCAGGCAGTTGAGGTGTTAACAAGGAAATCAATGTCTGCCAGACACTGTATCGACAGTGACTAAAGTGGCTGGTTTAAGAGTTTTGTGAGGTGAAATATCTGCCTCCTCATACTCTCTGGTCTATAATGACAACATTCTAGAGATCATCCTCCCTGAGAGAGAGAGAGAGAGAGAGAGAGAGAGAGAGAGAGAGAGAGAGAGAGAGAGAGAGAGAGAGAGAGAGAGAGAGAGAGAGAGAGAGAGAGAGAGAGAGAGAGAGAGAGAGAGAGAGAGAGAGAGAGAGAGAGAGAGAGAGAGAGAGAGAGAGAGAGAGAGAGAGAGAGAGAGAGAGAGAGACAGAGAGAGAGACAGAGAGAGAGACAGAGAGAGAGACAGAGAGACAGAGACTGACTGCCGTGTTTACTTTGAGGTAGATTCTCACACGAAGGATACCACTGTAGAGACTCCTAACACATGAAAGGCTCACCGCTCTTCATAAAACTTTACATGAAACCAGACTGGTTCTTTTTTACAGTGTAGGGAGCAGGGTTGCTTGTTTACGTTTGAAATGTCAAGGATAGCAAGCAGTGTATCTGATGCAGGACAGGGTGAATAGTCAGAGATCCTGACTTGACTGTGTTTCTAAACCAGCCAGCCCCTCTTTGCTGAGCTGTTCCCACATCTGGTTATAATCAACAGACCCTCCACCCTCCCAGCATCAACAGACCATTGGCAGGAAAATTATCAAGGAAAGGTGTGTTTCAGATAGAGATAGAAGTCTTCACACATACACACACACATTCATGCACACTCCCTTGACAGTGCCACTTGCAATATACACATGCATACACCTTCCTGGCCACTCCTCTCTAGAGTGGTTTTGTAGCAACCTACGGACAGTGGGGTGAGACACAGACCTCATTGTTTGTATGGGGATAGACAGTGAACCGCTCCTGAAACTAATGGAGCCCCACCCTGGTTGACTGTGCCGGTCTCCGACATCTCTCCCTGTTTACCCAGCAGGTTAATGGTTAACCGCCACCTCAAGGACTGTCTATATCCCCATCACCACCTGGCAGCTACACTGTCCTATTGTCACCTGGAGAAGAGGGGAGATAGTCCTATCAATAACTTCTGCATTTGCTTTAGACTTCATTTTCATTTTTGGGAAAAGCTCTTGGAAAAACATTGAATTCAGATACTACTCGATTATCTGACTGTTTTGACATCTTGGATGCAGTTTTCGAAGAGAATGGGCCCGGCTCGCAAACGTCTGATGAAACCTTATTCACGGGATGCAGAGGCATTTTCAACAGGGTGAAAGCTATTCACGTCTGAGAGGGATCTGTGAATGATCTGCACTGTTTTCAATAGTGTGTTGAGAATTATTTTGCTTCCTGTCACATTCAGTTTCCTGAAGCTTATTTCTTCTCACTGATTTGGCTAGATGTTGGGGGGGGTTGTGGAAATTGAGTAAGCAGGAAAGGTGTGGAATTTGTGTCGGAATTCCAGGGCACAGATGTAACCAACCACAAGTGAGCGTAATGGAGTGCCAAATGTAGCCACAGTGTTTGTATTGTTGCTGTTGTCATTGTGTCCACCTCCCACCACTGTGCTGATAGGTTGTTTTACCCAGCTCAGAGTCAGACGAGAACCAATCTCTGTGCCTGTCCATCTAGTCTGGTCGTAGTAACTGACAGGGATCTGGTTTCAGGAGTGCATTACTGACCTTAAGGGACAGGAGAGTTGTGCTGGGTAGAGAGTAGGGAAGTAGGCCATAGGGATCCAGGGGGTTTTAAGTGATAGTAACACCTCTAAATGTGTTAAGCCTCTCGTGCAATTGCTTTCTAATACAAATGTTCAACGACAACGACAGGGGAAGTGGACATACTCCCAGAGGTACAATACTCCAACTGCATTAGACTGAGCCGTCATGCAACTCCGTGCCGCACCACTCAAGATTAATGGACTTGTTTTTCTTCAAGGAGCGTGAAGGTAACTGAAGGTTGTGTGCACATCTGTCCTCAGTAACTCAATCACCTTTTCAGCCAGCGAGACGGGACTGCACCGCTTTCCAGTTAGGAAACTCTCTCTCTTTCTCTCTCTTTCGCTCTGTTTATCTCTTTACCAAGGATATTTTTCTTGCTTTTCGCTGCTGGTTTGTCTGAGCTGTGCTCACCAAGGCACTCTGAGGCGTCTGGATCTGGACACCGTAACACTGCCTGCCTGCCAGAGCTAGCATTATAATAAAATACTTGTGGCCAGGGTTACTAGAGGCCAACGGCCGCAGCTCCTCTCTGTGTTTGATAGAGAGAGGGAGAGGGAGAGAGGGCTGGAATCATGTGGCAGCAGTCAGCTGGGTCCAGCTCTCACACTGAAAGGGAGTAGTACCCACACCAGGTTCAGCCACAGCAGTCTCCAAGCCACAGCCACTGGACACACAACAGCTCTGTCTGTTTGTCTGCAGCAGACCTGGACCACTGGATCACCAGCATTCAAATCCACTGTTCTGAAGACCCCACGAGGCCACCACTGGTTTAGGTGTCCGTCCGTGTGCCTGAGGGAAGTGAGTGGAGTATGGAGGCTCAGGAGGCTCACAGGGGTCTGGCGTCGGACTGGGAGGCGGTGCTGGAGCTGGATAAACCCCTAGCTGGGTGGCTCCCACAAGATCCGGCCCGGGGAGAGTTTGGCTGGGAGTGGGGCTGGGCCGCCTCGGACCACCAAGACCAGGACTGGGAGTCAGAGGAGGTCCCTGCAGTAAGTGACTGACCCTCCCCCCAGAGAGCTGATGCCAGGAGGGGGAGCGGCTGGGAGGGAAGAGGGGGGAGAAGTTTGGGATGGGCAGTTTGTGTACTGTACGTGTTCCAAGAGCATAACTCTGTGGTTCCCTCCCGCAATTATATTTTGGCAAGCAAATGAAGTGAAAGGCATGAGTCAGTAGCTATTTGTATTCCCATAGTACCCATGGACCCTTTCCCTTGACAAAGAAGGCTGCGGTTTAAGGGGCATAGGCAGGCGTTTGTTGTGAAATGGGGGCTCTAATACTTTTGATATGTTAGGCAGTTATAGAGAGTACTTTCTGTGAACATTTCTAGAATGTAAATATGTCCGACTCATAATCCATTTTTCCAGCCTTCAAAGTTCTCAAATTTACCACGTTTTCATGACAGGCACCACTGGTTTCCATTCATAGCTTAACAGAAACATATTATTTCTATCCATTCTGGGCTGTTCTTGTTATATGAGTATAGAACATGTAGCTAGTTGATGTTAATGTGAACAGTCTGTTGTTTTCCTTCAGATTGAAGCAGCGAGAGGTTTTTCCCCTGAAGGGATGTCTTTGGTTACCGAATTGGCAGGCATTGTTTCCTGAAGCTGTTCCTACTAAAAGACAGCATCTGGCTCAGACACATAGAGCACTCACCTCTGTACGTCTGGCTGTGGGTCACACCAATACTTCCCTCTTTAAACAAGCCTGAATCCAGGCCCAAGATAAGATTTACCCTAATGCCTGAGAATGTAACAAGAGAGAATGAATTCCTCTGTGTGAGAACAGAACATTGCTTCTCATTATCTAAACCAACAACGGACTCAGACTAGGTTTTCTAAGATAAACCAATAGCTACAGTTGAAGTCGGAAGTTTACATACACCTTAGCCAAATACATTTAAACTCAGTCTTTCACAATTCCTGACATTTAATCCTAGTAAAAATTCCCTGTTTTAGGTCAGTTAGGATCTTTATTTTAAGAATGTGAAATGTCAGAATAATAGTAGAGAGAATGATTTATTTCAGCTTTTATTTCTTTCATCACATTCCCAGGGGGTCAGAAGTTTACATACACTCAATTAGTATTTGGTAGCATTGCCTTTAAATTGTTTAACTTGGGTCAAACTTTTCGGGTAGCCTTCCACAAGCTTCCCACAGTAAGTTGGGTGAATTTTGGCCCATTCCTCCTGACAAAGATGGTGTAACTGAGTCAGGTTTGTAGGCCTCCTTGCTCGCACACGCTTTTTCAGTTCTGCCCACAAAAATATTCTATAGGATTGAGGTCAGGGCTTTGTGATGGCCACTCCAATACCTTGACTTTGTTGTCCTTAAGCCATTTTAACTATAGTTTGTTAACAAGAAATGTGTGGAGTGGTTGAAAAAAGAGTTTTAATGACTCCAACCTAAGTGTATGTAAACTTCTGACTTCAACTGTACGTAAGGGTTTCTAACAGAGCAGGTTTGATTTGTGACTTTGTCCCACGCTGTCCTACATATTAACTGTTGCTGCATAAAAAACAACATTGTGTGTGTTCATATAATGATGCTACTATATATTGTTGTCTTTGGAATGTGACTCACATTAGGAATGCTCACGATGCTCAAAAGCATGCTTATTGAATGTCCTGAAGTGGCTAAATGTCAACAGGGGATCGTGCTTGGTATCAAGTCTGGTTTAAAATGCCCTTGTGAAAATGGGTGCAGTCCAGTGTGTGTATGTGAGAGAGAGAGAGTGTGTGTTCAGGAATGTGTACGTGTGAGTCGTCCCTCTCTAAGAGGTTACCAATGTTGCTCTCCATCTCTCCAGGTGTTGAGCCCCACATACAAACAGCGTAATGAGGACTTCAGGAAGCTCTTCAAGCAGCTACCGGACACAGAGAGACTCATCGTGGGTGAGTTACTAAGGCAAATTGCTAAGCAACTAAGGCCAATTCGGTCAGCAATATGGTGGATATAGGACATTTGTTTGGTTTTGGACAAGTTGGGGTTGGCTGGTTGGGGTCAATTCCATTTAAACTATCAATTCAGGTAATTCATCTTCTGAATCGACAATATTTAAATAGAAATAACCCCGACATTGATGGGTGGATGATGTATTCTACCTGGGCTTTGATTTTTGACCTCTGACCTGTGCTGGCAGATTACTCCTGCGCCCTACAACGAGACATCCTCCTGCAGGGCCGACTCTACCTCTCGGAAAACTGGATTTGTTTTTATAGCAACATCTTCCGCTGGGAAACGCTGGTACGCGCTGGGTCTCTGCCTGGGACTTTATGTTATTTTCATCTTATCTATATTTCCCTGGTGTTGGTTAGTTTGCAGTATTGAAATAGAATTGATTGTATTTCTATGGTTTGCAACACAGTAGATATTGCATTATTGTGGTTCAGTAACAGTTCAACAGATATATTTATCTGAATATTAAGCAATATTAAGCAAAAAAAAAAGATTTTCTTTGAATGTGTGTGCAGCTGACAGTGAGGCTGAAGGACATCTGCACCATGACGAAGGAGAAGACAGCCCGCCTCATCCCCAACGCCATCCAGGTGTCCACAGACGGTGAGAAGGTAAGACAGGACAGGGACCGAATCTTCGGCATTCACTGACTTATTTCAAAACATATTTTTGAACTGATACAAACATTATTTCCATTCTCTCCTCACAGCACTTTCTCACCTCATTTGGAGCGCGGGACAGGACCTACATGATGATGTTCAGATTATGGCAGAATGCACTGCTGGACAAGGTAAGCCAGCAACCTCAATTAACCTCATCACAAATAAATCTACATGTTCAGTATATTGATACTTTTCTTTTCCATTGAATCCAAGTCTCTGCCATACTGAGTGTTGTCTCTAACCCCTGTGCTCTAGCCCCTGTGCCCCAAAGAGCTATGGCACTTTGTCCATCAGTGCTATGGCAACGAACTTGGCCTGACCAGTGACGACGAGGACTACGTTCCCCCTGATGACGACTTTAACACCATGGGGTGGGTGTGGTTTCCATGGCTACAGATATAAACAAGCCTCATCAATTACCATGGTTGATTAAGATGCCATTAATCTTCTGCAGGTTGTTATGAGAGGCTGGCCTCATTACTGAAGCACACACAAACACACACACCCCTTTCAGCCCTGCTTCACATCCCTCTCAGCCCTCTGACCATTACCATGTAAAAGCAACACTCCAGAACTCATAACCCTAACCTCCAGCTGGTCCCTGTTCCCCCACGGTGGTGGTGCAGGTTCTGTGAGGAGATCCCTAACGAGGAGAATGAGATCAGTAATGACAACTCGTCTAAGAGCAGCACAGAGGCCAAGCACGAGGGCAGCCCACCATCCATACACAAGAAATGCATCATCACCAACAGCACCATCAGCTCATCCATCAGCAGCGAGCCCCTCTCTGTGAGTCTCAGCGACATAATAGAGGTCAGAAGTTAAATCAATTACTGTTTTGTTATTTGTTTTGATGAAGTGGGAAATGCATTTGTAATTCTGCCTATAGACTGCATATAGGGAATAAAGTTAATGCAACAGAATGTTTCGTAATTTGATTACCGGAACTGAATTAACACCAAAACATGAACACAGACCATCCTACTCATAACTATGTACTATATTATCCTACAGTGTCTTTCTAGTGACTGACCCCATCCTCCTCCCCCTCTGTGTGTCCTAGTTTGACCTCCCTCCAGAGGAGTACATCGACTGCCTCCCTGACGGGGAGCTGCTGGCCTTGCCCCTGGTGCTGGAGCAGAGGCTAGCGGAGGCCAGCGGGCTGGTGCCCTCACCTTCCCTAGACTTCAACGACAATGAAGACATCCCCACCGAACTCAGCGACTCCTCAGAGACCCACGACGAGGGTACGGATTCAATCTTCCGTCCATTAACAGATTTGATGCATATACACTACCTGTCAAAGGTTTTGGAACACCTACTCATTCAAGGGTTTTTCTTTATTTTTACTATTTTCTACATTGTAGAATAATAGTGATGACATCAAACTATGAAATAACACATATGGAATCATGTAGTAACCAAAAAAGTGTTAAACAAATCAAAATATATTTTATATTTGAGATTCTTCAAAGTAGCCACCTTTTGCCTTGATGACAGCTTTGCACACTCTTGGCATTCTCTCAACCAGCTTCACCTGGAATGCTTTTCCAACAGTCTTGAAGGAGTTCCCACATATGCTGAGCACTTGTTGACTGCTTTTCCTTCACTCTGCGGTCCGACTCATCCCAAACCATCTCAATTTGGTTGAGGTCGGGGGATTGTGGAGGCCAGGTCATCTGATGCAGCACTCCAGCACTCTCCTTCTTGGTAAAATAGCCCTTACACAGCCTGGAGGTGTGTTGGGTCATTGTCCTGTTGAAAAACAAATGATAGTCCCACTAAGCCCAAACCAGATGGGATGGCGTATCGCTGCAGAATGCTGTGGTAGCCATGCTGGTTAAGTGTATAATAAATCACAGACAGTGTCACCAGCAAAGCACCCCCACACCATAACACCTCCTCCTCCATGCTTTACGGTGGGAAATACACATGCGGAGATCATCCGTTCACCCACACCGCGTCTCACAAAGACACAGCGGTTGGAATCAAAAATGTCAAATTTGGACAACTTTCCACCAGTCTAATGTCCATTGCTCGTGTTTCTTGGCCCAAGCCAGTCTCTTCTTCTTATTGGTGTCCTTTAGTAGTGATTTCTTTGCAGCAATTCGTGGCCTGATTCACACAGTCTCCTCTGAACAGTTGATGTTGAGATGTGTCTGTTACTTGAACTCTGTGAAGCATTTATTTGGGCTGAAATTTCTGAGGCTGGTAACTCTAATGAACTTATCCTCTGCAGCAGAGGTAACTATGGGTCTTCCATTCCTGTGGCGGTCCTCATGAGAGCCAGTTTCATCATAGCGCTTGATGGTTTTTGCGACTGCACTTGAAGAATCTTTCAAAGTTCTTGAAATGTTCTGTATTGACTGACCTTCATGTCTTAAAGTAATGATGGACTGTCGTTTCTCTTTGCTTATTTGAGCTGTTCTGGCCATAATATGGATTTGGTCTTTTGCCAAATAGGGCTATCTTCTGTATACCCCCCTACCATGTCACAACACAACTGATTGGCTCAAACGCATTAAGAAGGAAAGAAATTCCACAAATTAACTTTTAAGGCACACCTGTTAATTGAAATGCATTCCAGGTGACTACCTCATGAAGCTGGTTGAGAGAATGCCAAGAGTGTGCAAAGCTGTCATCAAGGCAAAGGGTGGCTATTTGAAGAATCTCAAATGTAAAATGGTTACTACATGATTCCATATGTGTTATTTCATAGTTTTGATTTCTTCACTATTATTCTACAAAGTAGATAATAGTAAAAATAAAGAAAAACCCTTGAATGAGAAGGTGTTCTAAAACCTTTGACCGTACTGTATATATGGCATGAAACAGGCTCTTCAGTGATGCCGCTAAGTCTTGGTAATACTGTCACCATATGATATTATGTCCCTAAGGGCACTTCATCTAAAGTGTGTTTCCCTTTAAGGCTCTCCAGCAGGGGAGGTGCAGGCCTTCCACGACGACCTTAAAGGGAGACAGTACATCGATGAGGTTTACAAGTTCAGTGTGGACAAGATGTATAACATCCTCTTCACAGAATCCCAGTTTATGACCGACTTCATGGAGCAGCGC
Organism: Coregonus clupeaformis; assembly: GCF_020615455.1. Taxonomy (NCBI): domain Eukaryota; kingdom Metazoa; phylum Chordata; class Actinopteri; order Salmoniformes; family Salmonidae; genus Coregonus; species Coregonus clupeaformis. Next base: position 24,213,203 of record NC_059197.1, on the reverse strand, counting down.
AGGTTCTCTGGTCAGTCAGACATTCTGTCCGTTGGCGTTAGCGTCAGCATCACATTATTGGCTCTTCCATTGGTGTTGTCCTTTGACTATGTAGCGAAAGAATGTGTATCCATATAACCCCACACAGATATAGTGTTTCACCCCTGGAAGAAGGATGATGCAGCGGGGAACCAGACGAGAGAGATCATGTACACCATCTCCCTGTCCAACCCGCTGGCCCCCAAGACAGCCACAGTCACAGAGACCCAGACACTGTACAAGGCCAGCCATGAGAGTGAGTGCTACATCATCGATGCTGAGGTCATCACACACGACGTGCCCTACCATGACTACTTCTACACGCTCAACCGTTACATGCTGACACGGGTGGCCAAGAACAAGTGCCGGTTAAGGTGAGGAGGGCCTTATAACAGCTGTTGTAATAACATGTGGCTCTTGAAACTATTACATGTTCATTTAGAAACACTGCCTTATACCAGCCTATGCCTTGTCCCTAGGGTGTCCACTGAGCTACGTTACAGAAAACAGCCATGGGGATTAGTGAAGGGCTTCATCGAGAAGAACTTCTGGAGCGGGCTGGACGAGAACTTCCGCCATCTTGGTAAGTTCCTTTACTAGCTGTTAAGTCTGTCACACCAAATATCCAGCAACATTTAATCTGATGACCATAAGCCATCCTAATGTATGAATGTAATAATGGCATCTGTGTGCCCTGTCAGAGTTGGAGCTGTCGAAGGTGGAGGATGTGGTGTTGGAGTCGGCCCGGCCCTCTCCCAAGGTCAAGGTGGTGAAGACGTCTGTAAGACGGAGGAAGAGACCCCTGGTCCACCTACGGAGCCAGCACCTGGACAACGTCCTCCTCAGCCCCATCACCACGCCAACCGACGACGAGGTCATCCACCGCATCAAACACGTGGGCGTGACAGGTCAGATGGCAGGGGGACACTTTCTTTTAAAAACGTTTTTTTACTTTCTTTTACTTTTTTTATACTCTTATACACACACTTATAAACTCTTATACACTGTAGGTTCTTATACACTTTCATACAGTACATACATTACATACACTCTTATACATTTCCACACATTATATTGTGTTAAATATATCTAGTTGACCTGGTCTGTGTTTGGTCTGCCCCCCTCAGGTTCCACTCAGACCAGGCACATGCCTGAGCAACTTCCTGGAGGCTCCACCCTCTACAGCGTCTCCAAACTGCTGCTCATCATCAGCTTTGTGTGAGTACACTCTCTATCTCACACACACTCGTACACACACACACATACAGTATACACACCCACTTTCAGATCCATCTTAATAATTTGTGTTTCATTTGTAGTCATTTCAGTTCAACTTTCTTTGAAATCTTTAGTAGTTAGCAAAAATCTGATTTTGTGTTTAACATTTGTTTGTTTTTGTTTGTGTTCTGAATGTGATTCCTCTCTCCTCTCCTGTCCTTTCATTGCTTGCCATAGGATCTGTCTAAGGTACATCTGTCTAAAGATAAACCACTTAGACCTGACTTGGAAGCATACTCCGCCCTCATTGTAACTGGTTCATTAATGAATATACAGACTAAAGCGCCTCTGTAGCTTTCATCACTCATCTTCTTTCCTTTGTCCATTACATTCTTCTGTTTTCCTCTCCTCTTTCAGCCTGGTTTTGCTGGTGTTCCTCAACATGATGCTGTTCTATAAGCTGTGGATGCTGGAATATTCTGCACAACATCTTACCACCTGGCAAGGGCTCCGGATACATGAAAGGTACGCTAAGTCGCTAACCACCCATAGGTTTTTGGCATTATGCCTATTGCCTACATATGACTGTGTCCTTAGTCAAACCCAGACTGCATATGCCTGTTTAGATTCATCTGAAAACCAAATGGGCTTCAGCCTGTTTTCCCAACCACAAAAATCTTATGCTGCATAATTGCCCCTGAACAATGCTTTGCTTTGTGTTGCTCTTGGCCGTGGCATCTGGGTGTGTTTGACAGTATGTGTGTGTTTCTGTCTAGTAAACTGCCCCAGACGCAGATGGAGTGGGCCCAGCTCCTGGAGTCCCAACAGCGTTACCATGATGCTGAGCTGCAGAAGTGGAGAGAGATCATCAAATCCTCAGTGGTGCTATTAGACCAGGTAGGGAACAGTGGTACTATTAGACCAGGTAGGGAACAGTGGTACTATTAGACCAGGTAGGGAACAGTGGTACTATTAGACCAGGTAGGGAACAGTGGTACTATTAGACCAGGTAGGGAACAGTGGTACTATTAGACCAGGTAGGGAACAGTGGTACTATCAGACCAGGTAGGGAACAGTGGTACTATCAGTCCAGGTAGGGAACAGTGGTACTATCAGTCCAGGTAGGGAACAGTAGTACTATGATTATAGTTATTTGGGGGGTTTTAATGTTTTCTGTTTTCCTCTACAGATGAAAGACTCTCTATTGAACCTTCAAAGGGGCATCGGCTTAAGGGACTACAGCTCAGAAGCTGAGGAGAAAAGAAGCCATTACCACTGACATACGACCTTAGGCCATGAGGGCATGGTGTGCAATATAGGAACTGTTTGTGTATAAGTATGCAAACAAAACAAAGAGAGACAAGAGACCAACCGACCGTGAGGCAAGCTGGCCCCAGTGTGACAGGGACGGCCTGCCGGCTGCCACCCCCCAGCTCACAGAGGTCACGACCCCGCAGGTCAGACCATGCATGGACAGGAAGTGCCCCTATCACAGACAGGAAATGAACAGTGGGGTTCCCACAGCACTGAGGCATCATGGGAAGGCGACAGCTCCGCTTACCTTGATGCCACTTCTGTCTCTTATTTTTCTTTGTCTTTTAATTTTGGAAGGACATCGTACTGTAAGCCATTGCCACGTGGGGAATAGAGGACAAAAAAAAGCTCAGCATGTGATTTTACTTTTCACCTTAACTCCTCTCAATGAGCGTCTTTCTGTGGTTCCATTCCTGCTTTGTGAGTGTCTAAAGACGAACAAAAGAGGAGAGATAGACGAGGAAAGGGGTCCTACAGTCTCTAGGCTTTCTACACTCCCTTGACTGTTCCAAACCGATCCTCCCCTACAGGTCCGCGCTGCAGTGTCCCTTTTATTAACCCCTCTGATCTTGGCCACAGATCATGCTGTAGAGTAGCAGGATCACCAGCAAAGACATATTATAGAGTATATCTATGTGGAAACACATTTCCACTGAAATGTCTCTACTGCCTTGTTTTTTCCCTGGGCTCAACAGTGCATCAGGGCTGGTTTCCCTAATCACCTAGAGCTAGGCTGTTGTGTTGGAATTTGTATAATGATTGATTTAGGTGGAGGAGGGTCCTTCTTACAGGTACTCAATACAGAGAAACGTTAAGAGATTGCAGGATGTTATTGGGGATAGAGAGGATATGTAATGTGGCGCGTCAAAACATCCATGCTTGGTGGCAAATGGATCTCCTGTTAACAACAGGAATTTATGGAATTTAGAGTCTTCTTGAAGGTTTATGAATGAGCTTTATGTTGTATTGCCACTATTGTACTAGTTGGGTAATGCAGTCCATTGTCCATCAGACTTATCAACTTATCAGTTGTGGAACAGTATTTTGAAAAAAAATGAAGAATGATAGCTAGCCTGTCACTGCTACCTTTCAAAGTATGGCAACAATACAGAGCTTTTATTTATCAGTTACTGGCGACTTGTTTTACGCACAGTGTTAATTAGTTCCATAATTTGTTGCACATTTATCCAAATTTGTTTGTACCGATCTGTAAGAGCCGAGAATGTAGTATATCTTGACCAGTAGTCTTTTCTGTAGGAAAAGACAGCATGCAGACTAAGAAGTCATTGATATTTGAAAAAGGGATACTGCAGCAAAACAATTAGGGAGACCTGTGTTCTTACGTAAGTGTTCCATTACTAAACTGTGACTATATCTCTTAAAAATGTTTGAAGATGGAAATAATGATATAAATATATTTGAAATATATATATGTATATTTCAATATTTCATATATATTTCAAGATCTATACACATAGCATATATTAATTGTTTATTTATGTATAAAGGAAAGTTATCAGAGCTCTAGGCGGGTTCAGGAATTTATAAAGAAAACTGTTTTCTTCAGAAAAGCATGCCAGATATGTCTGTGACATGTCTTGTATGCATGTGTGCTTGAGTGTACTGTATGTTTCTGTGTGCGTGCGTGTGTGCACGTGTGTTATTTATAGAGTCTGACATTTCTATCATTCCACACATGGATATGTCTCAACATTTCATTTCTGGCACATGTAGCCAAACTGCCTTTTATAATGCCCATGCGTTTGGATGCAGCCTTGCATTAGCCTCTCTGGCTAACAGTTTACAATCAGCCCCATATGGACATCTCTGTGTCCATGCCAAGGGGCTTGACTCAAACACAGACACACACCCTCTTTGCTTATCCATATCAACAACCTGCATCCCTACTGATTTCAAATCATACACACACCCCCACTCTCCGTGTCCAGTGTTTGTGATGGAATCTGTACACAATTCAATTGAACCAAAACAGAGTGTAGATAAAGCCTTCATAAGATTTAATTCATTTTCAATTAGCTATTTATCATTGATTTATTGAAAGACAAGTAAATACCTGCTGGATTAACCTCTTGCTGCAGCAAGAGCTCAGTGATAAAATCACTTCCAAAAAGAGAAACAGTACTGCACTTTATGGACCTTCCAAATAGAGAATGAAAGAAACTCAGTGGTATTGCAGCCCTTATGTTGTAGTGAAACTGAAGCCCTTTTTGCATTCTAAAAAGTATTATGTGTATCCAATATAGAATGCTTACTCTGTATCTTTGATTGAAATTACATTTCTCAAGCATCCAGTCAACACATTTCTATTCACTTGATGATGTAATTACATTACATTGTCATTTGCATTTTGCAATGTTAGTCCCAAAAGAGCAATTCCAGCCAGCTTTGTGAGTGACTGTTACTCTCTTAGATATTTCAGGGTTAGACAGGACAGGAGTGGGTTGTGTGTGGACTGTGGAGGAGTGGGTATCTAGCTCTTTAATGCAGGGGCGTCAAACAAATGTTGCCCCGGGGGCCCCATTCGGTCCTCAATGATCGAGGTTCGGAGGGCCGCTCTGAAAATGTGTTATACAGTATTTCCTCGCAATCAAAATGTGCAACAACAAAAAAATCATCTATCCTGACTGTCTAGCTTTCACTTTGGTGATTGATAGCGAGCTGGACACAGTCAAGAAACTGTATGAATGTAGGTCCATTATATGATTTCTACACAGTTTCGATTTGGTTTTGGTCATTTAAAGTATATTGAGTTAATTTGAGTATGTTTGACACCCCTGCTTTAATGTGTGCTGGCATTGCATTGGTGAGTTACTGAATGAGTGATCTCTCATGAACAGACTATAGGCTAGATTCTAGTTCTGGGTTTCCGAGGTTACTGAATGAGCATGTTTTAGGCTTGGCTCTCCTGCGGTGTGTCATGTGATGACTTTTGATATGGCAAGGTGTATTATTGGTAATTTATGGAAATCTTAAGATCTGAATCACAGTGATTGGAAATGTTTCTGTTTTATAGAAATCCCTTTCACAATCAAGCTATATTATACTGAAAGATATGCTGAGGTTATGTTTCAAATATGTGATTATATTTCATATGTGAAAATGTGATTGAAATGCTTTGTTTATTTTTAAAGTGTAAGTACTTTTTGAGTTATAAAATTGTTTGGATTTCTATATTTATTTTAGTAATTAAAATGGACAAATCATCTGAAAGAAGCATGGTAACATACCATGGGTTTCTCATGTTAGCAACTAGAATGTATGCATAAGATGGGTGTATTAACTGTCATTCATTCCAACTGTTAACTTAAAGTCATCTCATTCTGAAATTTATGACAATACCACAAAACATTACAACTAGTTTATAAGTATGTAATTAGCTGTTATGCAGAATTATAGCATGTTATGTGTCATATGAGTAAACATCTTATGCTCGTGCTTATGAACTAGTTATAAGGGCATGTATGGTTGATGTTTGTTTATGCAACAAGCATTATACCATAGTGTAGCAATATCCATAGAAAACACAGGATATTCAGTCATATTATTCAGCATTACTAGCAATCACCATTACTTTCTTTAAAAATGTAACTCATGACCTCTCATAGATCTGATTAGCTTTTTAGTTGTAGAATTTTTTTGGTACTTTCACACATATTTTGGCATTACCCAGTATGATTGTATGATTGCTATTCTTGCTCTAAAGCAGTGTAACCAAGGCTCCAGATGTCTTGACAGAGCCATTCTGTTGTCATCAACCTGCATACATTGTGTGCTTCACTGACTACATTCATTGAAATCTGCCTAGCTGTTACAATTAAAGCAAGGCGCTCTCCCACTCATACTGAAATTTCTGGCTAACGCACAGAAGGTTTCCCAACCTCTTTCTTGAAAATTACTACTGAACAAATTCATAGCAACGTTCTACAAGTGTCTTGGCATTATCTTACTGGTGTAGTTCAGTTCAAAAACATTATGTATGTTTTTTAGACCTGTTTTGATCTGTAAAATGAATCTTAATTAGATGTATACATGGTATATATACTGTAAGTATACGTTGTGTATATCTGCAGTGTACACACACTGACAAGAGAATCAAACCTGCGCTGTGCGTGGGTTTTGACTTGCAGATGACTTTGCCTAATAGAGACTAAGATAAAGTGGCTTTCTGGTAGATGTGAAGTAGAGATTGGAGGTATGAATAAAAAAGTATTGAACAAAAACATTCAAGATTTGTGAAGTTTACTCTTTTAAAATATGTTTTCCCCTTGATGAAGCCTACAAGAACTACATCATCAACAACTGGACATGCAAGGCAAAGAGGGGAACATTGGTGAGTGAAACATAGTACTTTAGGATTCTATCTTCATGAATAAACAAGCTTGATTCTGGGGTTCTTACAGTCTTGGTTAATAACAACTTATATCAAGCACACCTGGACATACTGTATTTAATCTCTGTTAACCCAGAAATAATATCTTGCCTATTTTGGGCAGCTGCGTGATTAACTTGTGTTTATAGGTGTTAGAACGAAGTCTCCACCCTTGCAAAAGGAAACCACAGACAGAAGGGTAACACAGACACGTCACAGGGGATATATAACTGAAGCATCCGTTTAGAACGTTCTCACCACCTTATAATTTTCTCATCATGAAACATCTGATCTCAATACATTTTTCTTCTCCCAAAATTAGAATCTGTTACAAACACAGTGCACTAAGTTTTATAGACTTGACGCTTTGCCAAAGTTTTGAAAAATTGCGTTGTTTACAACCAGTGCACAGTCGAAATGAGTTTGTGCAGACGCGCACTTCACACAGGAAGCGTTCCCTAACGGAAATGTGCAAATACTGCTACAACGCGCCGATAAGATCTCGCTAGCTCGTGCTTGGCTTTGCCCACGTCCTTGCTTGTTCTGCCCACTATGCTTCATTTGCTCTCACTGTAAACGACACAGATTAAGTATCTTGGGTTAGTTATACATTTTATATATTTGAGGAAACTCCCATTATTCTACAACAACACATTAATGAGTACAGAAATCCCCATGTGCACTACAAATTCATTACTCATACCCTCTCAAAATGTGTGAACATTTTGACCATCAGCTTTAAGAGTTCACTGTTCCCCTCCTTGCAAAAGCAGTACCTTATCCTCAAAGACCTTGCTTGACATTCAGCAATGTGCATTTTGTATCTAGTCTATGTGGGAACATGTTGGACCCACACCAATGTAATATTAATATATTTCTGCACTTTTTCTCACCAAAATGGTATATGGGATTTTCTCTGAAACATTGATAGAAATTAATAGTGGATGTGTTGCTATTTTGGGACAAGCTAATATGTCTTACAGAAAGGCCTTTTCAAGGTAATTGAGATAACCATTTTATGAGAAACATGGTATTTTGAGCCTCCAAATTTTAAGTATGTAATTTTTATCTCATTGAAGTTATATTTAATTTGTATCACAGTAATGTATCAGATAATTAAATATAAAATGGCTTTACGTTTTTTTTTTCAATATTTGAATTTAAGAAAATATATACAAAGACATACAGACATGAAAAATGAAAGTTATATTAAAATATATTTATTTATTAAATAAATATACTTTTAAAATAAAAATTTCTAGCAAAAAAAAACGAAAAATGAAATAGAAAAATCATCCAGATTTTCAATGGGTGATTGTTGACCAAGCCACATGCCCTTAAGGTGTTTTTGATGCCACTGCTCTGGTTGTCAAGGCTGGCCTGCCAGAAAAATATTGCCTGGCCGAAGCTCCCATTGGTCACTGAAGTGACTTTTGGGGTCTCTTCTCATTATGGCAGGGGAGTAGAACCATAGTAGAACCACATCTGTGGCTGTTTGGCCGCTACTCTTGATGTTTCTGATTTAGTATAAAACTGTTGAATATCCATGATCATTTCAAAATATCATCTGAATTAAGAGGAATGCTGCGCAGTCCCTTTTTATAGTCCCATGGGGATGACGTCACAAGTGATTTGCTTTGTTGGATGTTGCGTCATGTGAATGTGATGACGTCACTGCCGTGGAACGCTGTAAATAGCGGGTTCAGCCGCTCAATCCGTATAGTTTGAAATATCATCTATCATCATAATGCCAAGACGCAGACGCTCCTCTCGTGCTCGCCCAGTCCCCAGGAGCCGCAGAACCAGGACTGTGAGGCGTAGGAAGTGTGGGAGCAGAAGGAGGCTGTGTGGGAGCAGAAGGAGGCTTTAGGCTGTGTGGGGACAGAAGGAGATGATAGGCTGTGTGGGGGCAGACGGAGGCGTTAGGCTGTGTGGGGGCAGACGGAGGCGTTAGGCTGTGTGGGGGCAGACGGAGGCGTTAGGCTGTGTGGGGGCAGAAGGAGGCTTTAGGCTGCGAGGGATGGTCTGTTGGAGGTTTCAGATTCAGACACGTTCTGATATGATGTATTGCTTACAAAGATCCCACTAAGCATTTACAGACGGCGACCTCTTTTGGACGTCGTTTTTGGTCCAGTCTGGACCGGCCTTGATTTAAATGTCTAAGGACATTGCTTTTTGGTTCGGCCCCGACCAAATCTGAACCAATCATAGACGTCTATGTATGGTTCAGATTTTGTCAGGTCTGGACCGGCCTTGATTTCAACATCCACAGAAGTCCAGTCCCGACCGGCCTACAAGGGGTCGGCAGAAAGCTACATTTACCTTAGAAAGCTATTCATGACTTGTCAGAAATATCCAGATCAGCTAACATTTTTTTGCTAAGGGACAGTAGAGTACAGTAAAGAATAGTAAAGTATAGTGTATTGTATTCTACCCGACTTTACTCTGATGTACTCTACTCTTATCCAGAGTCACTTACAGTCAGTGCAGTGCATTCAACTAAGGTAGATAAACAACAAAATATAACAGTCATAGCAATACAATACAAATTCTGTAACCATTACTGAGAATGTTATTCTAGTTGAAGTGGTCTGTTGGTTTATTTTATAGGTAACATCATTGCTGCCAGTTCTAAAGCTTTTGAAAAAGCTAACATAAGTGAATGTTATTCTAGTTGAAGTGGTCTGTTGGTTTATTTTATAGGTAACATCATTGCTGCCAGTTCTAAAGCTTTTGAAAAAGCTAACATAAGTGGATGTGACAGAAGGGAGCAAAGAATAAATATTTTCAAAGTCATTTTGTCCTTTCAACATCAAGAAAATAGGTATTTTTGAAGTCATTTCATCTTTCATTCAGCACCTAAAATGCACCTGGTGTCAGCGTCTGGAAAATATGTCTAAAATATATTTGTTACTTCATTTTGCTTACTGGGATATGACTAAAGATACCATTGATGTTAAGGGTTAATGGCCAGTTGATATCTTTTGACCCTCTTATTTATCGTCATATTTCATTCAATTTGTTCCAGTGAAGCATGCCATCAATAGGATAACCAGGTATCCAGCCAGCCTCAACCCGCATTATTCGAGTGTGTATGGCTGGGGTAGATGTGTAGTGCGTAAAAGTAGTGAGAAAATACATAGGGAATGGGCCATAGCCAACCCACCAAGACACACAGCATTTTTCATCAAATGACAACTGAGGCAGGATTGCAAGGGGTGGATGAAATCCCGGTTTTAATCATGACTGTGATATCAGAGCCAATAGAGTGTGGAGGAGGGCGGAGCACACCATTCTACGTCTGACAGCTGCGAAATAGAACATGTATAGCATAGCGCACAGCCACAGGCACCCATGCTGCAAATAGGCAACCTGCATTATAGCCTAATACAAATAAACCAACTTGGATATCCACATGTGCGATGAAGAACAAAAGTGGATGCAACACGGGGGTTAAGAAACAATAAGATAAGGACTTGAGCAATAACCTTTTGTAAAATAAATATTGGAAGTAATTCAGGTGTTTCTATCAAACCATTGGAAAAGGTTTTGGAACCATGTACGGTGCCTTTTCTTTCCCAATGACTGCGGAGCGCAGTAGGAATAAGGAGCGCCTGGAGGCCAGTCTGGCCGGACTCTGTGAGCTGGAGCTCCGTAAGCAGAGGCAGGAGTGCCTGGTCCTCGGTGCTCTGGCCCTTGGGGAGCCCATGCCCGAAAATTCCACAACGAACGAGCTATCGGGTTTCAGCAGCTGGGGGCAAGAAAACTTGACATTGAGACGTCATCTGGTAAGAAGTTAGAGAGGTGGAGGAAGTTTGGACATTGTTGCCTTTTTATGTGGCAAATAGATAGGCTAATTCACCTCGTGGAAACATTGTTGCAGTGCACAGAATGGCTACTCACCCAGGGTGGTCGGTCGCCACCGCGATTAACCCCCTAGGCTCTATATGGAGGGAAAGGCTACGTAGCCTATATAAAATACGATTTTTTTGGTGGTGTGCGCCTATTGTCCAGCAACGAAACTTATCTGCAAGGAAAGTTACTTAACTTGATTAATAGTATCTCCATCTGAAAGGATCTAATCGTTTCCATCCTTCGGCCGCAGATTTATGCTTTGGGCAACGAAATGTGGGGTGGAGCACCCGTCTTTTGCAGTCCACCATTTAATGACCCATTGTTCCCTGCATGTTCCCTGCATGGTCCTACATGTATGTTGTATTTTACTTAGCAAGTGTTTATACGTATTAATTTGTTGACTTTTCTTTTTCAAATTAGTTTATAATGGGAGCTGGTAGGATATGTGAATAGTTACATTTGTATTAAAACAATTTGTATAGGCCTATGATATTAATAGCATAGCATCATATATGATTTAGATATAAATTATGAGCCACGTTTCTTTAGCCTGTGGAGATTTTCGACGTCCTTATGGGAACTAGCCTATGGGCAAGGATGGGCTATGCTGCCAGAGGTGGGCATGATGCGTGTCACACCACCCAAATGAGTACCACGCGTATAGAGAATCCGACCATCCAACCGATGTCATCCCAAATAATAATAAAAAATGAGCGCTAGCTATTCGTGATGGACACTGTTACGCATGCATAACATTGGCCTATTATAGAGACAATGGGCTTTTGTACAAAATAAAACGTATCTTCAAACAATACATGTTTTTCTTTGGAATTAATGGGATGTCACAGTTATCTCCTTATGCCCAACTTTCTCCCTCTATCGTTTTTTAAAAAGACACACAGGCTTGTAGCCTTTAGACTACACTACACCATCGACTCGCACACGGCCCACTGTTCTCAATAGAAAGCTCCTATAAAAAAGGGTGAAAGAAATTAAAGCAGTCGCCTCCCTCTCCTCCCAGCTTCCCCCCGCGTTCCTCTCCTCCGCCGCGGTCCAAACAATAGGCGCATATGGAGAAGAATACTAATGAACCCGAGGGCCTTGGTGCGCGGACAGGCGAATCATGCACGTCGGTCGCCGCTTTGAAACCACAACTGGAACACATCACCCAATGAGATGTCAACGCAGAGCAAACTGGCTCCCCTTCGACGGTGATGGTAAAGACTATTTTTTAGACAGTGCGACGAGTGACTGACCCTAAATGCCGCATATTTTCTCGCAATGTGCAGTGCACATTTCATTAAGTCATTCAGGTCTGTCCATTTGAGGGATCTGTCATTTGGATCGATGGATATTAACTACATTATCTATCCAAGCCTGCAAGTAATTATGCAGAAAATTCCTTGGAAATTATTGGTTGGAGAATTAATCTGACATCAAGTTCTAATTGAACCCCCTCTATTGAGCCCATCCAAACATCACTTGTCCATGTGTCCCCACTGGACACTATCTCATATTGCATGTAGAGAGAGTCTATGTTGTGTGGGGGTTTTAAGGCAGGTTCACACAGAAGCAACTGACCCATGTTGCCCTCTCCTTTGAGGGGGAGGGGTTGGGGGGGAGGGGTAAAGACTCTTAGTTCCCTTGCCCTTCTTGGATCCTGTCCTGTCTATAGGCCCTGAGGCACAGTGTGGAGATGCTGACAGCCATGCCATTCCAGACAGCAGCTGGTGAAGCAAAATACATTGACTCCACTCTGAGTCACCATGCTGTGTGTGTTTGGAGAGCACAAGCATTAGCAAGCCCGTGTGTGCGTGTGTGTCTGTGTTCAGATGTACTGTAAGTGCGTGTGCATTTGTGTGTGTCTATAGACGCGCGCGCGTGTGTGTGTGCATACAGCTGCGTCTCTATTGATCTATGTGCTTGACCTCAGTTTGTGGTGATTTGGGCATGTCTAAGATGCCGTGTGCCCATGTGTCTGTCTTCCATACAGTGCCACATCATTAGTGAGAGTACCCCTCTCAGCGGTGAGTGACTGATGGTATGGGTGGGTGAGAGCTGCCTGGGCCTGGGGATTTGTCCCGTAAGGTCGTCTTTAGCCTAGCTTTCCCCTGAGCTGGAGACTTTGAGCAGCTGTGTCACCTGAGCACTGACTGACTGATTGGGAAGTCAAGCTGGATGGAGTCCTTTCAGAGCCAGTTGTCCTTGCTGGGGAGGCAGGCCACAGAGGCCAGAGTGTGCAGCCTGCATGCCCCATTCATGCCTGTTATGTAAACATGGTGTGTGTGTGTGTGTGTGTGTGTGCGTGCATGTCTGTGCGTGCATGTCTGTGTGTGTGTGTCTGTGTGTGATCGGTGGCTTAGTCAACCGGTGGAGAAGTGGGGGCCAGAGTGGTGATGTGTGGCAGTAGTTTCCGGCCTGCTACAGACCTCTCCCTTTGGTGCCAGTCACAACATTGCTTTATTATAGAGGGGCTGTGTGCCCTATTCCATGGCTCCCCGGCTCACTGCCACCGAAGCTGCCTGGCTGCTCCCCATCCCATCCCCCTCTCCTACGGAGAGAGCACAGGATGCAGTAAAATAGTAATGACACCAGGCAGTGTGCGTTATGAGATCTAGGAGCCAGGAGGCGTCAATTAATAATGCAGCAGAATCAAAGATATTGTCATGACAGTGAGCCGCCTGAGACCCCTACAGAGCTACACACTCTGGAAGTCAGCTGTGTGTTTGTTTGTATTTGTGTGTCCTCAAAGCTTTGTTTGTGTTCTGTGTCATTACGTTTTAATTAGCCAGCCTATTGTCACAATGTCTGCTAGTTCTAGATCCGCGTGAGCTTGCCGGAGGACCTAGGCCTAATGATCAATTTGGTGAAAGGGTGTCATGGATATATTGATTTCCAATACACTCTCTTTCCATCTTTCCTTGTATTATTTATTTTGCTCGCACTCAGGTAGCTATAAAACCTAGAGATCTCTTCCACTCACCTATTAGTAACCACCATAATACAATGGTTTCGTGTTTGATATTTGTTTAGTGACAGAAAACATATTTCCAATAGGTTTTATTGCATAATGGATGCTTAGGCAGACACAGCCTGGGTATTTTGTCTTTTCACAAACACAGTGCTTCTATCACACTGATCTATTCTAGTCTGCCTGAGACAAACCCAGAATCCCAGAAATTATTCCAGCGCTGCTGAGTGACCAAAAGAGCAACCATCCTCATGACCAGATGTGGTGCTGCTTGTTTTTTTTTTTACTCAGTGTCCATCCGAATAGGAAAGTTGGGATCTACAGTATGTGGTGTGTTTTTATACAGTCTAGCTCATCATGTTAGCTTGCATTGGTATGATGCTGGTTTGGCTCATATGAAGGTTGGCTCCTTATTATGCCAAAATGACAGACTGTATCTTTCATTCATCTGCATCCCAGCAGTGTACAGCTACATCCTTTTTTAAATAAGCCCCTTCCACACGCACACACACGCACGCACACACACACACACACACACACACACACACACACACACACACACACACACACACACACACACACACACACACACACACACACACAGAAACACACACACAAACACACACAAACACACATACACACACACACACACACACACACACTGTAATGTAGAGGATGTCACATCATTTTGCTGACATCTGTTAATGACAGAATGTAGCAACAGTCAAATTGATGTGTGTGTGTGTGTGTGTGTGTGTGTGTGTGTGTGTGTGTGTAGTGTGTGTGATGGGGAGGCCATGCGTAGCTAGTGTGTGTTGGCTGTGAGTGCTCCTCAGATGACCTGAAATTGCCTGGCTGATTGAACAAGCATGTCCAATTGCACTTTTTCCTCCTCCCTATACTACCCCCACAATAAGATAAGGACTTGAGCAATAACCTTTTGTAAAATAAATATTGGAAGTAATTCAGGTGTTTCTATCAAACCATTGGAAAAGGTTTTGGAACCATGTACGGTGCCTTTTCTTTCCCAATGACTGCGGAGCGCAGTCGGAATAAGGAGCGCCTGGAGGCCAGTCTGGCCGGACGCTGTGAGCTGGAGCTCCGTAAGCAGAGGCAGGGTGCCTGGTCCTCGGTGCTCTGGCCCTTGGGGAGCCCATGCCCGAAAATTCCACAACGAACGAGCTATCGGGTTTCAGCAGCTGGGGGCAAGAAAACTTGACATTGAGACGTCATCTGGTAAGAAGTTAGAGAGGTGGAGGAAGTTTGGACATTGTTGCCTTTTTATGTGGCAAATAGATAGGCTAATTCACCTCGTGGAAACATTGTTGCAGTGCACAGAATGGCTACTCACCCAGGGTGGTCGGTCGCCACCGCGATTAACCCCCATTTTACCCCTAGGCTCTATATGGAGGGAAAGGCTACGTAGCCTGTATAAAATATTTTTTATTTTGATATTTTTTACCGTTAGTGGACAATGCGTTGGTGGTGTGCGCCTATTGTCCAGCAACGAAACTTATCTGCAAGAAAAGTTACTTAACTTGATTAATAGTATCCCCATCTGAAAGGATCTAATCATTTCCACTCTTCGGCCGCAGATTTATGCCTTGGGGCAACGAAATGGGGGGTAGTGCACCCGTCTTTTGCAGTCCACTGTTTAATGACCCATTGTTCCCTGCATGTTCCCTGCATGGTCCTACATGTATGTTGTATTTTACTTAGCAAGTGTTTATACTTATTCATTTGTTGACTTTTCTTTTTCAAATTAGTTTATAATGGGAGCTGGTAGGATATGTGAATAGTTACATTTGTATTAAAACAATTTTGATAGGCCTATGATATTAATAGCATAGCATCATATATGATTTAGATATAAATTATGAGCCACGTTTCTTTAGCCTGTGGAGATTTTCGACGTCCTTATGGGAACTAGCCTATGGGCAAGGATGGGCTATGCTGCCAGAGGTGGGCGTGATGCGTGTCCCACCACCCAAATGAGTAGGCTATTACCACGCGTATAGAGAATCCGACCATCCAACCGATGTCATCCCAAATAATAATAAAAAATGAGCGCTAGCTATCCGTGATGGACACTGTTACGCATGCATAACGTTAGCCTATTATAGAGACAATGGGCTTTTGTACAAAATAAAACGTATCTTCAAACAATACATGTTTTTCTTTGGAATTAATGGGATGTCATAGTTATCTCCTTATGCCCAACTTTCTCCCTCTATCGTTTAAAAAAAAAACAGGCGAGTAGCCTTTAGACTACACTACACCATCGACTCGCACACGGCCCACTGTTCTCAATAGAAAGCTCCTATAAAAGAGGGTGAAAGAAATTAAAGCAGCCGCCTCCCTCTCCTCCCAGCTTCCCCCCGCATTCCTCTCCTCTGCCGCGGCCCAAAAAAATAGGCGCATATGGAGAGGAATACTAATGAATCCGAGGGTCTTGGTGCGCCGACAGGCGAATCATGCACGTCGACCGCGGCTTTGAAAGCACAACTGGAACACATCACCCAATGAGATGTCAACGCAGAGCCAACTGGCTCCGCTTCGACGGTGATGGTAAAGACTATTTTTTAGACAGTGCGACGAGTGACTGACCCTAAATGCCGCATATTTTCTCGCAATGTGCAGTGCACATTTAATTAAGTCATTCAGGTCTGTCCATTTGAGGGATCTGTCATTTGGATCGATGGATATTAACTACATTATCTATCCAAGCCTGCAAGTAATTATGCAGAAAATTCCTTGGAAATTATTGGTTGGAGAATTATCTGACATCAAGTTCTAATTGAACCCCCTCTATTGAGCCCATCAAACATCACTTGTCCATGTGTCCCCACTGGACACTATCTCATATTGCATGTAGAGAGTCTATGTTGTGTGGGGGCTTTAAGGCAGGTTCACACAGAAGCAACTGACCCATGTTGCCCTCTCCTTTGAGGGGGAGGGGTTGGGGGGGAGGGGGTAAGACAGTTCCCTTGGCCATGGCTCCTGTCCTGTCTATAGGCCCAGAGGCCCAGTGTGGAGATGCTGACAGCCATGCCATTCCACACAGCAGCTGGTAAAGCAGAAGACATTGACCCCACTCTGAGCCACCATGCTGTGTTTGGAGAGCGCAAGCATTAGCAAGCCCGTGTGTGCGTGTGTTCAGATGTACTGCAAGTGCGTGTGCATACGTGTGTGTGTGTGTGTGTCGATAGACGTACGCGTGTGTGTGTGTGTGTGCATACAGCTCCATCTCTATTGATCTATGTGCTTGGCTTCAGTTTGTGGTGATTTGGGCATGTCTAAGATGCCGTGTGCCCATGTGTCTTCCATAGAGTGCCACATCATTAGTGAGAGTACCCCTCTCAGCGGTGAGTGACTGATGGTATGGGTGGGTGAGAGCTGCCTGGGCCTGGGACTTTGTCCCATAACGTCGTCTTTAGCCTAGCTTTCCCCTGAGCTGGAGACTCTGAGCAGCTGTGTCACCTGAGCACTGATTGGGAAGTCAAGCTGGATAGAGTCCATTCAGAGCCAGTTGTCCTTGCTGGGGAGGCAGGCCACAGAGGCCAGAGTATGCAGCCTGCATGCCCCATTCACGGCTGTTATGTAAACATGGTGTGTGTGTACGTGCATGTCTGTGCATGCATGTCTGTGTGTGTCTGAGTGTGTGTGGCTGTGTGTGATTGGTGGCTTAGTCAACCGGTGGAGAAGTGGGGGCCAGGGTGGTGATGTGTGGCAGTAGTTTCCGGCCTGCTACAGACCTCTCCCTTTGGTGCCAGTCACAACATTGCTTTATTATAGAGGGGCTGTGTGCCCTATTCCATGGCTCCCCGGCTCACTGCCACCGAAGCTGCCTGGCTGCTCCCCATCCCATCCCCCTCTCCTACGGAGAGAGCACAGGATGCAGTAAAATAGTAATGACACCAGGCAGTGTGCGTTATGAGATCTAGGAGCCTGGAGGCGTCAATTAATAATGCAGCAGAATCAAAGATATTGTCATGACAGTGAGCCGCCTGAGACCCCTACAGAGCTACACACTCTGGAAGTCAGCTGTGTGTTTGTTTGTATTTGTGTGTCCTCAAAGCTTTGTTTGTGTTTTGTGTCATTAAGTTTTAATTAGCCAGCCTATTGTCACAATGTCTGCTAGTTCTAGATCCGCGTGAGCTTGCCGGAGGACCTAGGCCTAATGATCAATTTTGTGAAAGGGTGTCATGGATATATTGATTTCCAATACACTCTCTTCCTCCCTCTCTTTCCTTCTTTTCTTGTATTATTTATTTTGCTCGCACTCAGGTAGCTATAAAACCTAGTGATCTCTTCCACTCACCTATTAGTAACCACCATAATACAATGGTTTCGTGTTTGATATTTGTTTAGTGACAGAAAACATATTTCCAATAGGTTTTATTGCATAATGGATGCTTAGGCAGACACAGCCTGGGTATTTTGTCTCTTCACAAACACAGTGCTTCTATCACACTGATCTATTCTAGTCTGCCTGAGACAAACCCAGAATCCCAGAAATTATTATGCCAAAATGACAGACTATTTTTAATTCATCTGTCTTTTCAAGCTCCACATAGGCTAATTTAATTCAAGGAATCATTTTCCCTCCTGCCACACCCTGATGGAGGCAGGGTCACTTTTAATAAATAATTTGCATCCCAGCAGTGTACAGCTACATCCTTTTTTAAATAAGCCCCTTCCACACACACACACACACACACACACACACACACACACACACACACACACACACACACACACACACACACACACACACACACACACACACACACACACACACACACACACACACAGACACACACAAACACAAACACACACACACACACAAACACACAAACACACTGTAATGTAGAGGATGTCACATCATTTTGCTGACATCTATTACAGTTTTTTCCAATTGCTAACACACTAAAATGACATGCACAATTATTTAAACTGACACACAGAGAGCAAAACCTCTTCTCAAGTCTCCAAAAGTCTAAACACATTTTCTGCTTTACACACATTTTTCAATTCAAAATGGCACTTTTTAAATGCACTGCACACGGTTCTCTGCATAAGACACAACAATCTGACATAAAGTCACATGTTTGCCATTTCATAACACTGCCATTCAAAATGACACTACATGAGCTAATTGGCCAGTACATGTTCCACCTGGCCAAACACCTCAATGATTAATTGTTACCACTTCAATCAGGAAGTAAGCACTATGAAAAGACCACAGGTGAGCACCTTTTGTTTTACAACAACAATGGAAGACGTTGCAGAGAGAGGAAGAGGAAGAGGAAGAGGGATGGTGAGAATGAGAGGGGGAGGAAGAGTGAGAGGTAGGGGTAGATCTGGTAGAGGAGTTCTTGGCCAAAGAAGACAACAACTTTCAAATGAAATCAGAGCAACCTTAGTTGATCATGTCATCAACCATGGGCTGACAATGCGAGAGGCTGGACAGAGAGTACAGCCCAACTTGAGCCATTTTACTGTCGCCTGTGTCGTCCGGACATTTAGACTGGAGTACAGGTATGTAACCAAAAACGTATTTCACACTATGTAGAATACCCCATGTCATAGTGTATCAGTTGGGTGACACCTGTTTACTTCATGAATGGCTGATGTCATACACTAACTGCACAAGTTTCCTGTACAATTTACTCTACTGTGGGGGAAATATCTTTAGGCTGCATTGTCCAAGCCCTATATTTTCGTTTTTTTGTTTTTCTAAAGGACTGAGAGACGCAACCATGGTGGAGGAAGGGGCAAAATGTTCACCGGGGTACAGGAAGCTTGGTGCGAGTGGCAGGAACAGGCCGGGCCGGGCTGGCGACGCGCACCGTAGGCTTGGTGCGAGTGGCAGGAACAGGCCGGGCCGGGCTGGCAACGCGCACCGTAGGCTTGGTGCGAGGAGCAGGAACAGGCCGGGCCGGGCTGGCGACGCGCACCGTAGGCTTGGTGCGAGGAGCAGGAACGGGCCGGGCTGGCGATGCACACCGTAGGCTTGGTGCGTGGAGCAGGAACAGGCCGGGCTGGACTGGCGACGCGCACCGTAGGCTTGGTGTGAGGGGCAGGAACTGGTGACGCACACCACTTGCTTGGTGTGAGGAGCGGGACTGGGTTTCGTCATAACCCTCCGCTCCCTCAGCTGCCTACCGAGTTCCTCTCGCCGTGCCTCAATTCTCACCTTCTCCCTTATCGCCTCAAAGCTCCACCCTCTGCACCACTAACTCCTGCTCCCTCTGCGCCAATAGCCCCCTTAACCTGGTGGCCTCCTCACCTAACCTCCTACTACGCCCTGTAGCTGCCTCCTGCTGCCCCGTCGCCCATGCCGTATGCCCCCCCCCCCAAAACATTTTTGGGGTTGCCTCTCGTCCGTCCGACGACGACACTGTTGACGCCGTTGCTCCTCTCTCCGTCGCACCTCTACCGTCTCACTCCATGGACGGCGGTCCATCCCGGGCCTGGATTTCCTCCCAGGTCCAGGACCCCTGCCCGTCCAATATTTGCTCCCACGTCCAGGCTGCCTGCTCCTGGACACGCTGCTTGGTCCTGGTATGGTGGGATCTTCTGTCACGATCGTCGTAGAGAGTAGACCAATGCGCAGCGTTAGTTGCGAACATACTTAACTTTATTATCTTAAGTGATAATATAACAACAAAACAATAAACGAAACGTGCAGTCCTACGGTTAACACAGAAACAACCAAACGGAAACAAGATCCCACAAACACTAAGGGAAACAGACTGTTTAAATATGGCTCCCAATCAGAGACAACCAGCAACAGCTGACACTCGTTGCCTCTGATTGAGAGCCACTCTGGCCCACATAGAAAATCAACAACTAGAACTCCCACACAGAACATAAACACATAGAATCTACACACCCTGGCTCAACATATAGAGTCCCCAGAGCCAGGGTGTGACAGTCTGTCCACATTGGCTCGCATTCTCAAGCGAAACCAAATCAGAATGAAACAACTTTATAAGGTGCCGTTTGAGAGAAACTCTCAAATAAATAAAGAGGTCAGACGAGCATATGTGGATGTAAGTACAATATTGACTGCAGTACACTACACGCAACATTGTTTCCCAGTGTACTGGATAACACCATATTGACTGCTTTTGTTCTTTGTTTTCAGGGAGTACTGGAAATGGATGCTCATGCAATCCCACATGAGTTCATCTTTATAGATGAGGCTGGGTTCAACCTAGCAAAGACCAGAAGAAGGGGGAGAAACATCATTGGCCACAGAGCCATTATAGATGTTCCTGGCCAACGTGGTGGGAACATCACAATGTGCGCTGCCATCTCCAATACGCATGGTGTCCTCCACCGTCATGCCAACCTTGGACCATACAACACAGCCCATATTCTCAAATTTCTGGACAGACTCCACAACATTCTCATACCACCAGAGCATATGAATGATGCAGACCATCAAAGAACCCAGTACGTTGTAGTATGGGACAACGTGAGCTTTCATCGTGCGGCCCCAGTCCAAAACTGGTTTGCTGACCACCCACCATTTCTCGTGCAATACCTCCCACCATACTCACCATTTCTGAACCCCATAGAAGAGTTCTTTTCGGCATGGCGGTGGAAGGTATACGACCGGCAGCCCTTTGTGCGCATGCCTCTTGTGCAGGCTATGGAAGAGGCATGTGATGAGATTGATGTGGGTGCGATTCAGGGATGGATAAGGCACTCAAGGCGCTTCTTCCCTCGATGTCTGGCAAGGGAAGATATTGCCTGTGATGTGGACGAGGCGTTGTGGCCAGACCCAGCTGTGCGGCAAGATGCTGCCTAATTATTTTTCTTGCCTCTTTTTTTTCTATATATTTTTTCTGCACATTGTTTCTGCAATTTTCTTTTTCAGTTTACTGTTTTTTGTGAGCATATTTTTGTTCAGTCCAATGTAAATATATCTGCTGTGCATATGTTGCACTGACTTGTTTGGTGAAAAATTAAAATTAAAATGTTTCAACAGCATGTGTGTGTATCTGCAAATATTTCTGTGCATGTGAACAATCTGAAGAATTTTCTACAATTTGAACTATTTTAGTATTATGGCAAAGCATACTAAAGAGGAGAGTGCTTTTCATCATGCCCAACAGTGTGTATGTAGTTGGTTTGACACAAATCTGGTAATATGAATTAAGTGATTGTAAGTCGCTCTGGATAAGAGCGTCTGCTAAATGACAAAAAAAAAGAAGAAAAAAAAAGAAAGAAGTGTGTGCCATTTCATGCAAACGTTTGATTTTGATAATGCTATATGTAGATTTGGTTGCAGTGCTTCATTTTGCAGGATATATGAGGTCTTTTCCAGTTTGGGTGTGTGGTTTTGTGAATTGTGTTAAGTATTTTGAAAAAAACAGCCTAGTTTGCAAAATTGTGTTTTAGCAATTGGGGAAAACTGTAATGACATAATGTAGCAACAGGCAAATTGAAGTGTGTGTGTGTGCGTGTGTGCGTGTGTGTGATGGGGAGGCCATGCGTAGCTAGTGTGTGTTGGCTGTGAGTGCTCCTCAGATGACCTGAAATTGCCTGGCTGATTGAACAAGCATGTCCAATTGCACTTTTTCCTCCTCCCTGGTGTATGATGTGTGTCCTGCTGCGTGTGCATCCACAAAAACAACATCTCAACACAGTTCCCAGTACAGTGAATCATTCATGTTCCAGCTGTCTGCATCCTCAGGTATCTTACATAACTGGGATGGGGCTATAGTAGCATGCATGCAGCCCATGCAGCCATGCACATTGATGTCTATAGGCCTATACTACCCCCACTATCCAAAGGTGGGAATAAAACATTCTGTATAAGGTTATCTGTATAAGCTTAATAGTGTGATTTTGTCATCCAGTTAAATGGACTAATTGAAAAATTACTACACTTAGTCATAATTCACCTTGACTTATAATTATGTATGTCTTGGGTGTGTGTGATCATGCCTGTGTTGGTCTGTTTCAGAGTGCACTCCAGAGCTCCCCCTGGGGGCTGATGCTGGCACTGGAACAGCAGGTGGGCGAGCTGAGAGTGGACACAGATTATGTCACCTATGAGGGGACCCAAGGGGACACGGGGGACAGTCGGCCCAGCTCAGGTACTCCTCATGCTACCACCTTTCAATTCTCTGACCTCTGAACTTTAACCCCTGAACCACATCAGAGGGGCATGGGGTACTTATATTTTTCTTAATGCAGACACTGTAATTTAACTTCTTTTTTTGTGTGTTTGACCCATGTTCTGTATATTTTCTGTATACTCTTTTTACATAAATTGTGGCCCTATATTTCACTGAAGTACATATATAATGACTAACATTTCATTAATTTTGACAAATGTTGTTTTCATGCCCTTCTTGCTACTGTTAGTGGTTCTGTGGTTTGTGAAAGAGCCAAAACGTTGGAAATGAGTTTTGTCAGCATATGGTTTGAGAAAGCCTGATAGAGATCTAATGAGTGACATCATCTGTGTTTCCCAGGGTTCTATGAGTCGAGTGAGGGCCAGTCTCCAAAGGGGCATTCCTGTCGCTCTGACTTCCCAGAGCCCCCCACTGGCTGGGGCTTCAGCAGCACCGAGAGGCCCAAGTCTCTGGGTGAGTTCAGCTCCACTCTCACTATCAACAGCTCTCTTTCAACCACAATAGGGTTCATGGTATCGTAGAAACAATACCATGGACTGTCTTTACTTTATTACATCATTATTATAGCTGCATTAAGTACTGGTATCAGTAGTAAAAGAAACATGTCAATTTATCAATTGACTTCTCTCTGTGCTCTCTGTCTACAGGATATGCCCTCCAGCTGACAGGTGAGAGTCTGATGGAGCCAGCCCCTCGTGCCACTGTTCCCCTCTCCTTCTCCGCCCCCTACCCACCCCTGGAGGGCATCGCTGAGGAGGGTATGGCCGAGGAGCCCTGGCAGTGGGACCCACACTGTGCCCAGGGTTGGGAGGACCAGGATCAGGCCACTGAGGAGGACTTCCAGCAGGCCCTGAGGGTAGAAGGCTACATCCTGGGTCTCATCCATCGCTATGCGCTCTCAGCCCGGCCCTGCATGCCTTGTGCCAGCCTGGAGCCTGACCCCTCCACCTCCTCCTCCTCCAGCGTCAACAGGCAGAGCAGTCTGCGAAGGAAACCCCCTTTTCACACCCCAGAGCACTGCATCCCTGACCCACAGGACCTCTACCCTGACCCTGAGTGCCAGGCCTGGTGGTGTGACCCTCTAGACAGGGAGGAATGGGGGGGAGAGGCCCCATCCATGGAGGAGGACTGTTATCGGTCTTTACCCTACCCCCACTCCAGACCCCACTCCCTGGCCGGGGGCCATCCACCCTCCCTGGACCCCCCTTGTGGAGATCTGGATCCTTGTTTTAGTAGTGAGTCTGATTCCCTCAGGCACTACCCACTGCCCCACTTCCCGGCTTCATATAACCACCTGGTCAGTTCCCAGTACATCCCTGGGCAGCCCTGCCACACCCCTGTACGCTCCCCCTCACACTTTCCCCCAGAACGATCCCCCCCACACTATCTTCCAGAGCCCTCCAAGCCCAGCCGAACCTTTGTGTGCCCAGACCAAAGCAGCTCAAAGCTCAGGGCCACGGGGAAGAAGAGCCATGAGGAGAGACAGAGTTCCAAGAAGCCTGGCCACAAGACCTGCCGCTCCCAGTCTGAGAACAGTCTGATGGGGCAGAGGGCTCTCCCTAATCACAGGTACAGCACAGCCGAGCGCCCCCAGCACCAGAGGGGCCAGGTCCCTCACGCAGGCCCCCAGCACAGTAACACCGCTGGGGGGCGACGCTGGTGCTCCACACTGGAGCTCAGCCAGGAGAAAGGGGAGATCCAGAGTGAGCAGGCCCGCAGACGCCCACCTCGTAGAGCCCGCCACACCCAGGCCTGCTCTCATCCCAACCCCAACCAACACTTCCAGGTCCATGCCCAGCCTCGTCTCTCAGAATACCCAGAGAGAGCACCTCTGTGTCGGGGAGAGGAGGGCTATGTGCGGACCGCCCCTGGGGAGTCAGAATCCAGCATGAGTGAGGTGTACTCCCCTGCCTCCAGCTCTCTCTCCAGTGACTCCGATGAGGGGGGGCTGGTGTGGCCCCAGCAGCTGCCCCCTCGCCTGGCCCCCTCCGCTTCCTCCTCTTCCTCCTCTCCTAAGGCCTCGTCAGAGGCCTCCGCGCAGCCCAAGGCCTTTGTCAAAATCAAAGCATCTCACGCCCTGAAGAAGAAGATTCTGCGATTCCATGCCGGCTCTCTCAAAGTCATGACCACAGTCTGAAAATATGTCTGTTACTGCTTCTACTGCCCATATCCTGCACAGTCTGATGGTTCATCCTACATCACCTACAGTTTACACTCTCTGTCTACCTCTGCTAGTCCGTGCAGCATTGTCATATAATCAGAAGCTATTTTACTTCAGAAAAACTTAGATGTCTGTTACTGGCCTAAGATCATCATCATGATATCATCTAGCTAAACCACATTACACCATCATCAGACTGTGCATTAACTCTGAATAAACCATTAATTTGTCTAATGAAAGTCATCCTCTGATGATAACACTGCCATGTCACATATGGACACCTGAAAGTGAACTGCTACCTCTCTTCTCTCAGCTGCACCACCTTGCAGCATGGACCTGAAGCCCATGTCTGTAGCACTGGCCCTTTAGGGTGCGACTGCAGTGAGGGGTCAACACACACACTTCTGTAAATACCTACCTGTGGCCTTGTTTGTATGAACGTAGTTTGTAAATAAAGATGTTGTGGTCTCTTAGGCCATGTTTTTCGTTTGACACTTTCTAGTATTCAACCTGGAATGGTGGACTCAAGAATGCCTACTGGATATATTTTCAGATCTGATTGGTCAAAAGACCAATTAGCAAAAAAAAGGATCAAAATTGAGCTGTGTAGACATAGCCTCTCCCTGGCAACCTAAACTGTTTTCAGTGTGCAACATTGTATAACAGAATGTGTACATCACTGTCGCCCCCCTGGGGTGTATCAGTAAAACTGCCTTAAACTTACAGCAAGAATTGCATAACTTTGCTCCAAACATCTGCTGCCGCATATTTTCATGGACCAAGTTATGAAAAAGTTGTTCATTCTGAGATTTTATAACATTATTCCATCACTTTGTGTATGATTGAGAGTATGGTATAAAATGCTAACCCTAACACGGGCCTTACCCTTTTTATTTAGATTATTGTTTTTTATGTCCCAAGGTTGAACCCCCTCATCTTTAGGCAAGCACAGAGCACAGAGATTGTGAATCATAAACAATTTGGTCACACTTTATGCTCTACACATTGTCATACTATCAACAAACTATCTGTTGATAAGCAAATGCCTGCTAAGCTTACGGTTAGGTTTAGAATAAGGGTTATGTTAAGGTTAGGGCTAGGGTTAGGGTAATGGTTAATTTTAAGTCAAGTATAAGGGTTAAGGTTAGGATTAGTAGATAGTTAGTTTAAATGTTACTGATAGTCTGTAGAGCATCTACAGTGGGGAGAACAAGTATTTGATACACTGCCGATTTTGCAGGTTTTCCTACTTACAAAGCATATAGAGGTCTGTAATTTTTATCATAGGTACACTTCAACTGTGAGAGACGGAATCTAAAAAAAAAAATCAGAAAATCACATTGTATGATTTTTAAGTAATTAATTTACATTTTATTGCATGACATAAGTATTTGATCACCTACCAACCAGTAAGAATTCCGGCTCTCACAGACCTGTTAGTTTTTCTTTAAGAAGCCCTCCTGTTCTCCACTCATTACCTGTATTAACTGCACCTGTTTTAACTCGTTACCTGTATAAAAGACACCTGTACAAACACTCAATCAAACAGACTCCAACCTCTCCACAATGGCCAAGACCAGAGAGCTGTGTAAGGGCATCAGGGATAAAATTGTAGACCTGCACAAGGCTGGGATGGGCCACAGGATAATAGGCAAGCAGCTTGGTGAGAAGGCAACAACTGTTGGCGCAATTATTAGAAAATGGAAGAAGTTCAAGATGACGGTCAATCACCCTCGGTCTGGGGCTCCATGCAAGATCTCACCTCATGGGGCATCAATGATCATGAGGAAGGTGAGGGATCAGCCCAGAACTACACGGCAGGACCTGGTCAATGACCTGAAGAGAGCTGGGACCACAGTCTCAAAGAAAACCATTAGTAACACACTACGCCGTCATGGATTAAAATCCTGCAGCGCACGCAAGGTCACCCTGCTCAAGCCAGCGCATGTCCAGGCCCGTCTGAAGTTTGCCAATGACCATCTGGATGATCCAGAGGAGGAATGGGAGAAGGTCATGTGGTCTGATGAGACAAAAATATAGCTTTTTGATCTAAACTCCACTCGCTGTGTTTGGAGGAAGAAGAAGGATGAGTACAACCCCAAGAACACCATCCCAACCGTGAAGCATGGAGGTGGAAACATCATTCTTTGGGGATGCTTTTCTGCAAAGGGGACAGGACGACTGCACCGTATTGAGGGGAGGATGGATGGGGCCATGTATCGCGAGATCTTGGCCAACAACCTCTTTCCCTCAGTAAGAGCATTGAAGAACGACCCGAAACACACAGCCAGGGCAACTAAGGAGTGGCTCCGTAAGAAGCATCTCAAGGTCCTGGAGTGGCCTAGCCAGTCTCCAGACCTGAACCCAATAGAAAATCTTTGGAGGGAGCTGAAAGTCCGTATTGCCCAGCGACAGCCTCGAAACCTGAAGGATCTGGAGAAGGTCTGTATGGAGGAGTGGGCCAAAATCCCTGCTGCAGTGTGTGCAAACCTGGTCAAGACCTACAGGAATCGTATGATCTCTGTAATTGCAAACAAAGGTTTCTGTACCAAATATTAAGTTCTGCTTTTCTGATGTATCAAATACTGTATGTATATGTACTGTCATGCAATAAAATGCAAATTAATTACTTAAAAATCATACAATGTCACAGTTGAAGTGTACCTATGCTAAAAATTACAGACCTCTACATGCTTTGTAAGTAGGAAAACCTGCAAAATCGGCAGTGTATCAAATACTTGTTCTCCCCACTGTACATATGGACTATCCAAATAAAGTGTTATCAACAACTTCAAAGTGACACCAGTGAACTGTATTTTTTAGGGAATGCAGGGGTGGTTTATTGAGAAAGTGGCACTGTTGATGACCACAGATGATATGTGAAAGTCAATGTCCGCTTTAGGTATAATGCCAGGAGCCGCTTGTGGATTTGACAGCTCTAACACAGCTCCACCTCCAACACCGCCAAAAATACCGCTATGGGGATGGCGGCTAAAGCGGATCTGATTGAATAGAGCCTTTAAATACAGAAAAAGCCAAATGTAATTGCACAAGTATGATTGCTGGTGGAAACATATTGCAGAGAGGGCAGAAGTTACTGTAGTGTTGCACAACACTGGATTCAAATCACATCTCTTTTATTTTATATATCTATACAACGGCTTGCGAAAGCATTCACTCCCCTTGGCATTTTTCCTGTTTTGTTGCCTTACAACCTGGAAATAAAATGGATTTTTGGGGGAGTTTATAATTTGATTTATACAACATGCCTACCACTTTGAAGATGCAAAATATTTTTTATTGTGAAACAAACAAGAAATGAGACCAAAAAAAACATGACACCTTGAGCGTGCATAACTATTCACCCCCCCCAAAGTCGATAATTTGTAGAGCCACCTTTTGCAGCAATTACAGCTGCAAGTCTCTTGGGGTATGTCTCTATAAGCTTGGCACATCCAGCCACTGGGAATTTTGCCCATTCTTCAAGGCAAAACTGCTCCAGCTCCTTCAAGTTGGATGGGTTCCACTGGGGTGTACAGCAATCTTTAAGTCATACCACAGATTCAAAATTGGATTGAGGTCTGGGCTTTGACTAGGCCATTTCAAGACATGTAAATGTTTCCCCTTAAACTACTCGAGTGTTGCTTTCGCAGTATGCTAAGGGTCATTGTCCTGCTGGAAGGTGAACCGCCGTCCCAGTCTCAAATCTCTGGAAGACTGAAACAGGTTTCCCTCAAGAATTTCCCTGTATTTAGCGCCATCCATCATTCCTTCAATTCTGACCATTTTCCCAGTCCCTGCCAATGAAACACATCCCCACAGCATGATGCTGCCACCACCATGCTTCACCGTGTGGATGGTGTTCTCGGGGTGATAAGAGGTGTTGGGTTTGCCCCAGACATAGCGTTTTCCTTGATGGCCAAAAAGTTTGCTATATGATGAATAACACAGCAGAAGAGGCCCCATATGTTTGGGGAGTCTCCCACATGGTTTTTGGTGAATACCAAACGTGTTTGTTTATTTATTTCTTTAAGCAATGGCTTTTTTCTGGCCACTCTTCAGTAAAGCCCAGCTCTTTGGTCTCTTTGTTGCTGTCACAAACGAGACTCCCGCTGTTCCTCCTGCTCACCACCAGAGGGAACCCTCTCCTGAGTATTAAACCCCTGAACTACATTTCCCACATACCTGGCTCTGATTACCGTTGCACCTGACTCCCATCAGTAGACTATTTAGGTGCTCTCAAACTCTCTCCCCTTGCGAAGTCTTGTTTACCCTGGTGATCATTTCTGTGCGTTTTCGCCTGTGTCTGTCTGCCCGTGGATTTACTCTGGACTGTTTTTCCCTCCTTGATTCTTTGCTGCCTGCCCTGGACTATATTCTTTACTGGACTGATTTTGGTAAGCTTGCTGCCTGCCCTGACCTTATGCCTGTACCTGGATTACGAGTTGCCTTATCCCTACTGTTGTGTCTGCTGGCGATTGACCCTGTTTGTACGACCCAGATTGTAATAAAACTGCAAATGGATCCTCACTCTCCTGGAGCGTCATTACAGTTGCCTGTCTGATTAATGCCCTTCTTGCCTCATCTGTGAGTTTTGGTGTGCGGCCCTCTCTTGGCAGGTTTGTTGTAGTGCCATATTCTTTCAATTTTTTAATAATGGATTTAATGGTGCTCCGTGGGATGTTCAAATTTTTTTTTTTTATAACCCAACCCTGATCTGTACTTCTCCACAACTTTGTCCCTGACCTTTTTGGAGAGCTCCTTGGTCTTCATGGTGCTTGGTGGTGCCCCTTGCTTAGTGGTGTTGTAGACTCTGGGGCCTTTCAGAACAGGTGTATATATACACTGAGAACATGTGACAGATCATGTGACACTTAGATTGCACACAGGTGGACTTTATTTAACTAATTATGTGACTTCTGAAGGTAATTGGTTGCACCAGATCTTATTTAGGGGCTTCATAGCAAAGGGGGTGAATACATATGCACGCACCACTTCCGTTATTGATATTTTAGAATTTTATGAAACAAGTTATTTTTTTCATTTCACTTCACCAATTTGGACTATTTTGTGTATGTCCATGACATGAAATCCAAATAAAAATCAATTTCAATTACAGGTTGTAATGCAACAAAATAGGAAAAACGCCAAGGAGGATGAATAATTTTGCAAGGCACTGTAGGCTCTCTACATGTTCAATGAAAGGGGACCACGTCAGGCCAAACTTCTCTCGGGACCCCTGCACAATGCATCTAACCATTTCAAGTGGCAGAGATGACATCACCTCCTTAACCCACTGCGTAAGAGAAGGAGGTCTTGCCGACCTTCAATTAAAGAGGATAAGACGGCGAGCTAGAAGTGAATCAAATGCTACTGCATTCGCCTGGTGGGTGGTAACAGTACAATCCAAAGGTGGTATGGCAAAAATAGCAGTGAACGGATTGGGGTCAACAGTTATGTTACATAGATGTGAAAATGTCTCAAATATGGGGTCCCAATACCCCCTCAGAGATTGGCATTACCAAAACATATGCCAAAGTTGCTGGACTCTGATAGCATCTCAAACACTTACGGTCGACATTTTGATATATTTTTGCCAGTATGTCATTTTAGTAATGGAGACGGTGTAAGACTTTGAACTGAATGAGCCCATGCCTTATTCAAAATGATGAGGTGTGGAATCGTTCTATACTACGTTACCATTATGTCATCAGGTAGCTCGTCTCCCATGTCTTTTTCCCATGCAGACTTGGTATTTGCCCAGGATGGTGGGTTAATATTCTGTATCATGATGTATAACCTGGAGATTGTGCCCTTCAGATAGGGGTTAAGGTCTAAGCACCTCTCAACTAGACACTTTGCAGGCAGCAGCGGAAATGAAGGGGAATGTTTTTTTAGCAAAGCTGCGAGTTTGGAGATACCTAAAAAAGTGGGTATAGGGAATATTATGGTCAACCCTCAGAGTTTCGAATGAGACAAATGTGTTATCAACAAAGAGGTCACTAAAAAACACCAGGCCATTCCTATACCAGAACTGGAATGCTGTGTATCTGTGATGCTGGGAAAAGATGATTAGATGTTAATGAAGAAGCAGCTTGCTTGGTTTAGGCTAAAGTGATTTCAGAAATGGGACCAGATTTTAAGGGAGTTCTTGAGAATGGGATTCAAAATATGGGTGCCGAGGTTCATAGGCAGCGGGGAGAACAGTATCTCTGAGCACTTTTAAATGTCACGAAACACTGACTCAACAGGTTCTCATCGTGCTCACACAAACACGCACACACGCACACTCACACACACGGACACACACAGAGAACTTCTCATAGTATCCATCTCCTGGGTTTTTTATGACTGTGCATTAACTCTGCATTAACCATGAAGTTGTCTAATGAAAGTCATCCTCTGATGATAACACTGCCATGTCACATATGGATACCTGAAAGTGAACTGCTACCTCTCTTCTCTCAGCTGCACCACCTTGCAGCATGGGTCTGAAGATGAATGTCTGTAGCACTGGCCCGTTAGGGGGCGACTGCAGTGAGGGGTCAACACACACACTTCTGTAAATACCCATCTGTGGCCTTGTTTGTATGAATATGGTTTGTAAATAAAGACGTTGTGGGCTCTTAAGCCATTTATTTCCTTTTACACTTTCTATTATTCAACCTGGAATGGTGGACTCAAGAATGCCTGCTAGATATTTCTCACACATACAGTCAATACACGTGGTCTCTTCTGCTGTGTTATTCAGCATATAATGCAAAATGCATCATACCGGCTGTATTTCTGTTTTTTGAAAGTTATATATATCTTGAAAACTTGATTGCTGACGTGTCGTGACGTGACTTACTTTAATGTATGACTGTTATTTATTGAATCACCTATCTATGTTTAATTGTCACTCGATTAAATTAATCATGTAACAATTAACTCATTAGGAATATGGGGCACCACGGAAGAAGTTGTTTAACAAGTTACCATCTCCCGAATTAAACTCTTAGAAGATATACAGTGAGGGAAAAAAGTATTTGATCCCCTGCTGATTTTGTACGTTTGCCCACTGACAAAGACATGATCAGTCTATAATTTTAATGGTAGGTTTATTTGAACAGTGAAAGACAGAATAACAACAACAAAATCCAGAAAAACGCATGTCAAAAATGTTATAAATTGATTTGCATTTTAATGAGGGAAATAAGTATTTGACCCCTCTGCAAAACATGACTTAGTACTTGGTGGCAAAACCCTTGTTGGCAATCACAGAGGTCAGACGTTTTTTTTGTAGTTGGCCACCAGGTTTGCACACATCTCAGGAGGGATTTTGTCCCACTCCTCTTTGCAGATCTTCTCCAAGTCATTATGGTTTCGAGGCTAACGTTTGGCAACTCGAACCTTCAGCTCCCGCCAGAGATTTTCTATGGGATTAAGGTCTGGAGACTGGCTTGGCCACTCCAGGACCTTAATGTGCTTCTTCTTGAACCACTCCTTTGTTGCCTTGGCCATGTGTTTTGGGTCATTGTCATGCTGGAATACCCATCCACGACCCATTTTCAATGCCCTGGCTGAGGGAAGGAGGTTCTCACCCAAGATTTGACGGTACATGGCCCTGTCTATCATCCATTTGATGCGGTGAAGTTGTCCTGTCCCCTTAGCAGAAAAACACCCCCAAAGCATAATGTTTCCACCTCCATGTTTGACGGTGGGGATGGTGTTCTTGGGGTCATAGGCAGCATTCCTCCTCCTCCAAACACGGCGAGTTGAGTTGATGCCAAAGAGCTCGATTTTGGTCTCATCTGACCACAACACTTTCACCCAGTTCTCCTCTGAATCATTCAGATGTTCATTGGCAAACTTTAGACGGCCCTGTATATGTGCTTTCTTGAGCAGGGGGACCTTGCAGGCGCTGCAGGATTTCAGTCCTTCACGGCGTAATGTGTTACCAATAGTTTTTTTGGTGACTATGGTCCCAGCTGCCTTACATTTACATTTTACATTTTAGTCATTTAGCAGACACTCTTATCCAGAGCGACTTACATGAGCAATTAGGGTTAAGTGCCTTGCTTAAGGGCACATCGACAGATTTTTCACCTAGTCGGCTCGGGGATTAGAACCAGCGACCTTTCGGTTATTGGCACAACACTCTTACCCACTAAGCCACCTGCCGCCCCAGCCTTGAGATCATTGACAATATCCTCCCATGTAGTTCTGGGCTGATTCCTCACCGTTCTCATGATCATTGCAACTCCACGAGGTGAGATCTTGCATGGAGCCCCAGGCCGAGGGAGATTGACAGTTCTTTTGTGTTTCTTCCATTTGCGAATAATCGCACCAACTGTTGTCACCTTCTCACCAAGCTGCTTGGCGATGGTCTTCTAGCCCATTCCAGCCCTGTGTAGGTCTACAATCTTGTACCTGACATCCTTGGAGAGCTCTTTGGTCTTGGCCATGGTGGAGAGTTTGGAATCTGATTGATTGATTGCTTCTGTGGACAGGTTTCTTTTATACAGGTAACAAACTGAGATTAGGAGCACTGCCTTTAAGAGTGTGCTCCTAATCTCAGCTCGTTACCTGTATAAAAGACACCTGGGAGCCAGAAATCTTTCTGATTGAGAGGGGTCAAATACTTATTTCCTTAATTAAAATGCAAATCAATTTATAACATTTTTGACATGCGTTTTTCTGGATTTTTTTGTTGTTATTCTGTCTCTCACTGTTCAAATAAACCTACCATTAAAATGATAGACTAATCATTTCTTTGTCAGTGGGCAAACGTACAAAATCAGCAGGGCATCAAATACTTTTTTCCCTCACTGTGTATGCTATATATCGATAACAGTCACTTATTAAATAATTACCTCTTATCATTCTCATTCTGAACGTCGCATAATCCTTGAACCTGCAAGAACCCTAACCTTATTGATGAAACAGCAATACACAAATTGGCTTAACTATTTATTTACTCACTAACTAAATAATAACACAATACAAACACACATACACATAGGTTATTGATTACTAACGTAATACAATGAAAACAGGTCCCTAGTGGACTGGACTAACACTAGCATGACTGCTTGGTTAGGGGAAGGAGGGGTCAGTATGGAAGGGAGAGACAGAGATTCAAACTATCGTAGTTACATTGGAGACTATGCTCACAGTAATCATAATACTTATGCACCTTAGTAACGCTCATTCGGATTAGAAATGTAACATGTATTTACGTGTTGCTGTCCTCGATAGTTGAGTTGATGATGTAGGACGTTGGTTTGCCCACCAGAGATCCCAATGTCCTTGGTAGAACTTCTGGTCGTAGTAGTGGTTAGAATGTTTACCTCAGATGTACCAGCGGCTGACTGAGAGGTATTGTCCTTCCCACTTCGTGTCTTTAGTGAAAGTTCTCTAGACGACTATACATGCCAGCTGCAGACTGAAATGATAAGGTCTAGTGCATTGTCTTCTTCTTCACCTCGTGTAGAGGTTAAGAGTTTGAGTTTCTCAATTTCAAACGTGTGGACTAACGTCTCACGTTTTCTGGTCTTTCTAGTCTAACCATTTTGTAACGTGTAGCTTACGCTCCACGTATGCTGGTCCTTGTAGAAATTCAACCATTTGCAACGTTTTTCTCACGCTCCACGTCTGCTGGTCTGAAGTGAATTTCGTCACAAGGCTTTTTATGCACTCGGGGTAAAAGGGGCGTTCCATCATGTTTGTGCTCATCTGGGCGTGGACACTGACTGAGAACAAATCAATATGGAAAACAATAATCTCATCTAGAATGCTAAAATCACATTGTTATCTTCACAAAAGTAGTATTATACTTAATCATTCGTTTTATACAACAAATAGATGCAAACCTCATAACTGGGAAGTATACCCCACCAGAGATCAAATCAAATCAAATGTTATTGGCCACATGCGCCGAATATAACAGGTGCAGACATTACAGTGAAATGCTTACTTACAGCCCTTAACCAACAGTGCATTTATTTTTAATAAAAAAGTAAAATAAAACAACAACAAAAAAGTGTTGAGGAAAAAAGAGCAGAAGTAAAATAAAATAACAGTAAGGAGGCTATATATACAGGGGGGTACCGGTGCAGAGTCAATGTGCGGGGGCACCGGCTAGTTGAGGTAGTTGAAGTAATATGTACATGTGGGTAGAGTTAAAGTGACTATGCATAAATAATTAACAGAGTAGCAGCAGCGTAAAAAGATGGGGTGGGGGTGGGGGTGGGGGGGCAGTGCAAATAGTCCGGGTAGCCATGATTAGCTGTTCAGGAGTCTTATGGCTTGGGGGTAGAAGCTGTCTTTTGGACCTAGACTTGGCACTCCGGTACCGCTTGCCGTGCGGTAGCAGAGAGAACAGTCTATGACTAGGGTGGCTGGAGTCTTTGACAATTTTGAGGGCCTTCCTCTGACACCGCCTGGTATAGAGGTCCTGGATGGCAGGAAGCTTGGCCCCAGTGATGTACTGGGCCGTACGCACTACCCTCTGTAGTGCCTTACAGTTATGTTGTTCCACTGTCTATAATGACATCACAACATAGTAACGAATTTGACATCAAATCAAATTTTATTTGTCACATACACTTGTTTAGCAGATGTTATTGCGGGTGTAGCGAAATGCTTGTGCTTCTAGCACCGACAGTGCAGCAATATCTAAAAAGTAATATCTAACAATTTCACAACATATACCCAATACACACAAATCTAGTAAGGAATGGAATTTAAGAATATATACATATATGGACAAGCAATGACAGAGCGGCATGGACTAAGATACAGTAGAATATTACAGAATACAGTATATACATATGAGATGAGTAGTGCAAGATATGTAAACATTATTAAAGTGACTAGTGTTCCATTTCTTAAAGTGGCCAGTGATTTCAATAGGCAGCAGCAGCCTCTAATGTGCTAGTGATGGCTATTTAACAGTCTGATGGCCTTGAGATAGAAGCTGTTTTTCATTCTCTCGGTCCCAGCTTTGATGCACCTGTACTGACCTCGACTTCTGGATGATAGCGGGGTGAACAGGCAGTGGCTTGGGTGGTTGATGTCCTTGATGATCTTTTTGGCCTTCCTGTGACTTCGGGTGCTGTAGGTGTCTTGGAGGGCGGGTAGTTTGCCCCCGGGAATGATTTTGGCAGACCGCACCACCCTCTGGAGAGCCCTGCGGTTGCGGGCAGTGCAGTTGCCGTATCAGGCAGTGAAACAGCCCGACAGGATGCTCTCAATTGTGCATCTATAAAAGTTTGTGAGGGTTTTAGGTGCCAAGACAAATTTCTTCAGCCTCCTGAGGTTGAAGAGGCTCTGTTGCGCCTTCTTCCCCACACTGTCTGCGTGGGTGGACCATTTCAGTTTGTCAGTGATGTGTACGCTAAGGAACTTGTAGCTTTCCATCTTCTCCACTGCGGTCCCGTCGATGTGGATAGGGGGGTGCACCCTCTGCTGTTTCCTGAAGTCCACGATCATCTCCTTTGTTTTGTTGACGTTGAGTGAAAGGTTATTTTCCTGGCACCACACTCCCAGAGCCCTCACCTCCTCCCTTTAGGCGGTCTCGTCATTGTTGGTAATCAAGCCTACTACTGTTGTGTCATCTGCAAACTTGATGATTGAGTTGGAGGTGTGCCTGGCCATGCAGTCATGGGTGAACAGGGAGTACAGGAGGGGGCTGAGCACACACCCTTGTGGGGCCCCAGTGTTGAGGATCAGCGAAGTGGAGATGTTGTTTCCTACCTTCACCACCTGGGGGCGGCCCGACAGGAAGTCCAGGACCCAGTTGCACAGGGCGGGGTTCAGACCTAGGGCCTCGAGCTTAATGATGACCTTGGAGGGTCCTCTGTAGCTCAATTGGTAGAGCATGGCGCTTGTAACGCCAGGGTAGTGGATTCGATCCCCGGGACCACCCATACGTAAAAATGTATGCACACATGACTGTAAGTCGCTTTGGATAAAAGCATCTGCTAAATGGCATATTATTATTATTATTATTACTATGGTGTTGAATGCTGAGCTATAGTCAATGAACAGCATTCTTACATAGGTATTCCTCATATCCAGATGGGATAGGGCAGTGTGATGGCGATTGCATCGTCTGTGGATCTATTGGGGCGGTAAGCAAATTGAAGTGGGTCTAGGGTGACAGGTAAGGTAGAGGTGATATGATCCTTGACTAGTCTCTCAAAGCACTTCATGATGACAGAGGTGAGTGCTACTGGGCAATAGTCATTTAGTTCAGTTACCTTTGCTTTCTTGGTTACAGGAACAATGGTGGCCATCTTGAAGCATGTGAGAACAGCAGACTGGGAAAGGGAGAGATTGAATATGTCCGTAAATATGTCCAGTATGAAAAATGTATGCACTCACTAACTGTAAGTCGCTCTGGATAAGAGCATCTGCTAAAATGTAAATGTAAATGTAAAAACACCAGCCAGCTAGTCTGCGCATGCTCTGAGGACGCGGCTAGGGATGCCGTCTGGGCCGGCAGCCTTGCGGGGGTTAACATGCTTAAATGTCTTACTCACGTCGGCCACTGAGAAGGAGAGGCCACAGTCCTTGGTAGTGGACCTCGTCGGTGGCACTGTATTATCCTCAAAGCGGGCGAAGAAGGTGTTTAGCTTGTCTGGAAGCGAGACGTCGGTGTCGGCGACGTGGCTGGTTTTCCTTTTGTAGTCCGTGATTGTCTGTAGACCCTGCCACATACGTCTCATGTCTGAGCCATTGAATTGCGACTCCACTTTGTCTCTATACTGATGTTCGCAGCGATGCCGTTTTTCAAACAAAGTCAACACCGCAGCCATTGCTAGCTAGCCAAAACTACCAGCTAGCAGTACTGTACCAACTAAATACAATATCATTTTAGCCAGCTACATTCGTTCGCAGCGATACTGTTTTTTCAAACAAAGTCAACACCACAGCCATTGCTAGCTAGCCAACACTACCAACTAGCAGTACTGTAGCAACTAAATACAATATCATTTTAGTCAATGAGAATTTTGCAACGCAAAGCTTCACTTTCTGAACATTCGAGATGTGTAGTCCACTTGTGTAGCTAGCATGACTGACTTTGTGCTAGCTAGCCAACGTTTAATTATTTATACGTTATGAAAGGAACAAGACACGGACACGAATGATCTGTTTAGTGTGTTAACACACTATTGGTAGTTTGTTGTAACCAAGTATTTGTGCTAAACCGTGTGTTATTGGATGCTAGCATGCTAGTTAGCTATGGCGTCATATGATACGGTGCCCTGGGCAGTTTTCACGGAAGAATACTGTACCAAGTTAGCTAGCTGAATAAAATAAGTTAGAGTCTATTCCTAGAAACATTGAACCGCTGTAGTTTACAACAATTATAATTTCTAAAGTGGAAGTTGGGAGAGTTATATTTGAGTGTTTCAGTGAAAGGTAAGTGAGGGAGGCCCCGCTCTCTCGCTTCCCCAGATGTTTAGTTAATTTTATTCCGATCTCTGTTGCATTATTGTAGCCTTTTCTGTAGCCTGTCAACTATGTGTCTGTCTCTCCCTGTTCTCTCCTCTCTGCACAGGCCATACAAACGCTTCACACCGCGTGTCTGCTGCCACTCTAATCTGGTGGTCCCTGCGTGCACGAACCACGTGGAGTTCCAGGTCTCCGGCAGCCTCTGGAACTGCCATTCTGCGGCCAACAAGGCAGAGTTCATCTCAGCCTATGCTACCCTCCAGTCCCTCGACTTCTTGGCGCTGACGGAAACATGGATTACCACAGAAAACACTGCTACTCCTACTGCTCTTTCCTCGTCTGATCATGTGTTCTCGCATACCCCGAGAGCATCTGGTCAGCGCGGCGGTGGCACAGGAATCTTCATCTCTCCCAAGTGGACATTCTCTCTTTTCCCCCTGACCCATCTGTCTATCTCCTCATTTGAATTCCATGCTGTCACAGTCACTAGCCCATTGAAGCTTAACATCCTTATCATTTATAGCCCTCCAGGTTCCCTTGTAGAGTTCATCAATGAGCTTGACGCCTTGATAAGTTCCTTTCCTGAGGATGGCTCACCCCTCACAGTTCTGGGTGACGTTAACCTCCCTACGTATGCCTTTGACTCATTTCTCTCTGTCTCCTTCTTTCCACTCCTTTCCTCTTTTGACCTCACCCTCTCACCGTCCCCCCCTACTCACACGCTTGACCTCATCTATACTAGATGCTGTTCTTCTATTAATCTCACTGCAACTCCCCTCCATGTCTCCGACCACTACTTTGTATCCTTTTCTCTCTCGCTCTCCTCCAACACTACTCACTCTGCCCCTACTCAGATAGTAATGCGCCGTCGCAACCTTCGCTCTCTCTCTCCCGCTACTCTCTCCTCTTCCATCCTATCATCTCTTCCCTCTGCTAAATCCTTCTCCCTCCGATCTCCTGATTCTGCCTCCTCAACCCTCCTCTCCTCCCTTTCTGCATCTTTTGACTCTGTATGTCCCCTATCCTCCCGGCCGGCTCGGTCATCCCCTCCTGCTCCGTGGCTTGACGACTCATTGCGAGCTCACAGAACAGGGCTCCGGGCAGCCGAGCGGAAATGGAGGAAAACTCGACTCCCTGCGGACCTGTCATCTTTTCACTCCCTCCTGTCTACTTTTTCTTCCTCTGTTTCTGCTGCTAAAGCCACTTTCTACCACTCTAAATTTCAAGCCTCTGCCTCTAACCCTAGGAAGCTCTTTGCCACCTTCTCCTCCCTGCTGAATCCTTCTCCTCCTCCCTCTCCCTCCTCCCTCTCTGTGGATGACTTCGTCAATCATTTTGAAAAGAAGGTTAACGACATCCGATCCTCATTTATTAAGTCAAATGACACAGCTGGTCCTGCTCACACTGCCCTACCCTATGCTTTGACTTCTTTCTCCCCTCTCTCTCCAGATGAAATCTTGCGACTTGTGACGGCCGGCCAACCAACAACCTGCCCGCTTGACCCTATCCCCTCCTCTCTTCTCCAGACCATTTCCGGAGACCTTCTACGCCAGGGGTGTCAAACGTCCGGCCCACGGGCCGGATCAGGCCCGCAAACGGGTTTAATCCGGCCCGCGAGATGATTGAAAAAAATTAATACAAAAAAATAAATAAATAAATAAAATATTTTTTTTTTTGTTAAGTATAAAAATGCGCTGCAATTTTTCAATAAAATAAACTGCTGTTCCAATTGCGTCCACTGGATGGCACAATAGCAATTGTGTTAAGCAAGCAAACTGTTTATACCGGGGCAGAGCAAGTAGGTCAAGCACGTGCAGCCAATGAGCTACTTTGTTTTGCCCGCGATATTTATTACGGCTTCTACTTTTAACATTATGTGCTTTGGCACCCTCATTGCCCCAATATGTCTCTGTCAAAAAAAGAGAAAAGTGGACGCAGAGTGCAGAGTGTTCCAAGAAAAATGGTCATCCTATTTATTCACGGAGTTGAATGGGAAAGCTGTATGTTTGGTGTGTTCAGAGCATGTTGCAGTGCTGAAAGAATATAACCTTCGTCGCCACTATGTGAGTCTTCATGCCGACAAATATGACAACTTTCAAGGACAGCGGAGATGAGAGAAGGTGAATGAACTGTTGGCGGGTCTGAAGAAACAGCAGTCTGTGTTTACTCACAGCCGAGACATCAGTGACGCTGCAGTGAAAGCTAGCTACCTCATTGCTAATGAAATCGCAGTGGCTTCAAAACCATTTAGTGAGGGTGAATTTGTGAAAAACATGCATGATGAAGGCAGCGGAGATTGTGTGCCCTGAAAAGCGGCAGGCTTTTGCAAATATCAGCCTGACAAGAAATACAGTTGCAGACAGGATTTCCGATCTTTCAGTGGATTTGGACAGCCAGTTGAAGCAAAAAGTAAAGTCATTTATTGCGTTTTGGTTGCAATTGATGAAAGCATGGACATTACAGATGTTGCACAACTGGCCATTTTCATCCGCGGAGTTGATGACACATTGACCGTCACCGAGGAGTTCGTGGAGTTGGTGCCGATGACAGATACAACGACAGCAGCTGATATTTTTACCGCACTCGTCGGGCGCGCTGGACAGGGTCGGAGTGGACTGGTCCCACGCTGTCAGCCTGGCTACAGATGGTGCGCCCTCAATGATCGGGGAAAAAAGCAGGCGTTGTGACAAAGTTCAGAGAGAAAGTGCAATCTGCAAATGGAGGACGTGATTTTTTGACTTTTCACTGTATTTTGCACCAGGAGGCTTTGTGTTGCAAGTCATTAAAGATGGATAACGTCATGAAGGTGGTCATCCAAACTGTTAATTTCATCCGATCCAGAAGCCTGAATCACCGTCAGTTTGACAGCCTTCTCAGAGAGTAAGACCACATCTATGGCCTGCCATACCACACTGAGGTAAGATGGTTAAGCCGAGGTGCTGTGCTGAGGCGTTTCTTTGATTTACGAGAAGAAATTGAACAGTTCATGGAAGAAAAGGGCAAACCAGTGTTAGAATTTCATTCCGCAGAATGGATGCAGGACCTTGCATTTATGGTGGATGTTACAGAGCACCTGAATAACTTGAACAAACAGCTGCAAGGGCGCAACAAAGTTGTCACGCAGTATTATGACAGCATACGTTCTTTCAAGTTGAAGCTGTCATTGTGGGAGACGCAACTTGCCGGTGGTGATGCAGCTCACTTCCCCTGTCTGAAAAATGTGTGCGCGACCCAACATGTGGCAGACATGAAGCGGTTCAAAGATAAAATAACGGGACTGTTACGGGAGTTTGAGCAACGCTTTCAGATTTATGTTTATATGTTTTTATGTTGATGTGCTATTGTTTTTAATTGATTTTATTTTATTTGTATATTTAACCTATTCTTGACTTTGTGGTTCTTGCACTTGTTTGGAGAACAGGATTTCATTATTTTTATCTACATTTCTGCCTGAGAAATGACACCCTGATATAGTTCTGTGATCTGTGATATACTTCTGTGAATCACTGAGGCATTGTGTGTTTGTGTGTTCTTTGTCCTCAGAACTTTCAAATAACTTGAGGTGTTTTATGATTAATAGTGATGTTGTGCTTTTGGACACTGTCCTCAGGCTCCAGATTTATGTTTATATGTTTTTATGTTGATGTGCTATTGTTTTTAATTGTTTTTATTTTATTTGTATATTTAACCTATTCTTGACTTTGTGGTTCTTGCACTTGTTTGGAGAACAGGATTTCATTATTTTTATCTACATTTCTGCCTGAGAAATGACACCTGATATAGTCTGTGATCTGTGATATACTTCTGTGAATCACTGAGGCATTGTGTGTTTGTGTGTTCTTTGTCCTCAGAACTTTCAAATAACTT
Source organism: Coregonus clupeaformis (assembly GCF_020615455.1). NCBI lineage: Eukaryota > Metazoa > Chordata > Actinopteri > Salmoniformes > Salmonidae > Coregonus > Coregonus clupeaformis. The sequence continues at coordinate 24,170,808 of NC_059197.1, read as the reverse complement.
GAGGTGTTTTATGATTAATAGTGATGTTGTGCTTTTGGACACTGTCCTCAGGCTCCAGCTTTATGTTTATATGTTTTTATGTTGATGTGCTATTGTTTTTAATTGATTTTATTTTATTTGTATATTTAACCTATTCTTGACTCTGTGGTTCTTGCACTTGTTTGGGGAACAGGATTTCATTATTTTTATCTACATTTCTGCCTGAGAAATGACACCTGATATAGTTCTGTGATCTGTGAAACAGTTCTGTTAATCACTGAGGCATTGTGTGTTTGTGTGTTCTTTTTCTTTAGAATTTTCTAATAAACTTGACGTGTTTTATGATTAATAGTGATGTTGTGCTTGTACTATTTTGGACACACTGTCCTCAGGCTCCAGCTTTATGTTGTATGTTGATCGTATTAAAACAAAGAAAACAATCTGAAGTTGTTGTTTTTAAGTTATACATACCATGATTTTTCCGGTCCGGCCCACTTGGGAATAGATTTTCCTCCATGTGGCCCCTGAGCTAAAATGAGTTTGACACCCCTGATCTAAACCATTGTACCAGAGTGAGGGAACTGATGATTAAGAGACTTTCAAGAGATTCCAGACCACCGAGAGATTCCAGACCACCGAGAGATTCCAGACCTCCAAGACGCACCAGATATCCTTATCATTGATTTCTCTACACTTGACTAGTTCCCGGAGAATAAGGGGAATGGAGTACTGATAATAATAAAGAGCAGAAGAACAAGACATAGAAGGGATATAGACAGGATTAGAATGTATATTCTTGCACAGGCAGGAACCATAACTAAAATGCAGGAAGGGATCACTATTAAAATACAAGGGTTAAAATATTATTGGTGTGTGAGGAACCAGCACAAAGAGAATGGGGAAGTCACATGGGGTAGTGTGACTTTAAGATAATGAAATGAAAGAAAGAGACAGGTGAATCATAGACATAAGGAGAACAGTCCAAAACTTAGATAAACAATTTGATGTAGTATTTGGTGTTAGATTTCCAGGGGGAAGTGTTATTGGAGTAGTTATTCCTTGGGAAAGTGCACTAAACCCTGTACATGTTAGAGCTATACCACATACAGAAGAAAGGGAATTGAAGGAGCCGTTAAACAATGATTGATATAGATGAGTACAATATATTATATTACAATTAAATAAAGAAAATAGTCTAATATGCACCACATCTCCATTTAAAGAATTAACAGTAGTTCAAAATCTTCACAGTTACTAGGACTGTGTTATGATTCAACTACAACTTTTGTCATATAAGGAACTCGGAAAGACCATATTGGCCAGCAGAATGTTTGTAATATTTAGGAAATCCTAAATGTAAACAATTTTATGATCAACCAGGATGAGGAGAGAAGTGTAAGCAATTATTAGAATAGGAACAAGGAAAGGGAAACACCAGAGTAATGTCAAATAGAGTATGAACAAAAATATAGGAATGTTACAATAAAACAATTGGGTTATATAATTTGGGAGAATTCAAGGGAGAATGTGAAACTAGGGGGTGTTTAAACAGATAGCCTTTGGAATACAGGGACCCCTCAAAGGAAAATCTATCAGGCATTAGATAGAAATGGGTATAAGAATGAGTGATGAAACATAATGATTTGTCATGTAGACAATGTTAATAGGGACGTTTTGGATTGGAAATTAACTCAACTGAACTGTTATGATCTGTCCTTTCCTGAGGTTACTACGGATGGTGTCGTAATGCATAAGCAGAAATAATTCGGTCCAGAACGGTGTAAACCTCAATAAAAACCAAAAACCCTCTACCCGGCTGAAGAGGAACAACAAAGGCATTTACATTTACATTTACGTCATTTAGCAGACGCTCTTATCCAGAGTGACTTACAAATAGGTGCATTCACCTTATAGCCAGTGGGATAACCACTTTACAATGTTTTTTTTTTTTTTTTTTTTTGGGGGGTTGGAGTAAAGGGGGGTGGGGGTAGAAGGATTACTTTATCCTATCCCAGGTATTCCTTAAAGAGGTGGGGTTTCAAATGTCTCCGGAAGGTGGTGAGTGACTCCGCTGTCCTGGCGTCGTGAGGGAGCTTGTTCCACCATTGGGGTGCCAGAGCAGCGAACAGTTTTGACTGGGCTGAGCGGGAACTATGCTTCCGCAGAGGTAGGGGAGCCAGCAGGCCAGAGGTGGATGATCGCAGTGCCCTCGTTTGGGTGTAGGGACTGATCAGAGCCTGAAGGTACGGAGGTGCCATTCCCCTCACAGCTCCATAGGCAAGCACCATGGTCTTGTAGCAGATGCGAGCTTCAACTGGAAGCCAGTGGAGTGTGCGGAGGAGTGGGGTGACGTGAGAGAACTTGGGAAGGTTGAACACCAGACGGGCTGCGGCATTCTGGATGAGTTGTAGGGGTTTAATGGCACAGGCAGGGAGCCCAGCCAACAGCGAGTTGCAGTAATCCAGACGGGAGATGACAAGTGCCTGGATTAGGACCTGTGCCGCTTCCTGTGTAAGGCAGGGTCGTACTCTCCGAATGTTGTAGAGCATGAACCTACAGGATCGGGTCACCGCCTTGATGTTAGCGGAGCACGACAGGGTGTTGTCCAGGGTCACGCCAAGGCTCTTCGCACTCTGGGAGGAGGACACAACGGAGTTGTCAACCGTGATGGCGAGATCATGGAACGGGCAGTCCTTCCCGGGAGGAAGAGCAGCTCCGTCTTGCCGAGGTTCAGCTTGAGGTGGTGATCCGTCATCCATACTGATATGTCTGCCAGACATGCAGAGATGCGATTCGCCACCTGGTTATCAGAAGGGGGAAAGGAGAAGATTAGTTGTGTGTCGTCAGCGTAGCAATGATAGGAGAGGCCATGTGAGGATATGACAGTGCCAAGTGACTTGGTGTATAGCGAGAATAGGAGAGGGCCTAGAACTGAGCCCTGGGGGACACCAGTGGTGAGAGCACGTGGTGCGGAGACAGCTTCTCGCCACGCCACTTGGTAGGAGCGACCGGTCAGGTAGGACGCAATCCAAGAGTGAGCCGCGCCGGAGATGCCCAGCTCGGAGAGGGTGGAGAAGAGGATCTGATGGTTCACAGTATCAAAGGCAGCAGACAGGTCTAGAAGGACAAGAGCAGAGGAGAGAGAGTTAGCTTTAGCAGTGAGGAGAGCCTCCGTGACACAGAGAAGAGCAGTCTCAGTTGAATGACCAGTCTTGAAACCTGACTGGTTAGATCAAGAAGGTCATTCTGAGAGAGATAGCAAGAGAGTTGGCTAAAGACGGCACGCTCAATAGTTTTGGAGAGAAAAGAAAGAATGGATACTGGTCTGTAGTTGTTGACATCAGAGGGATCGAGTGTTGGTTTTTTGAGAAGGGGTGCAACTCTCGCTCTCTTGAAGACGGAAGGGACATAGCCAGCGGTCAAGGATGAGTTGATCAGCGAGGTGAGGTAAGGGAGAATGGCATTGAAGATGTTCCTGTCTGACACCACTTCTGCCAGGAGACCTGAATCCAGCATCAAATCAAAGCAATCAATTGCCTTCTCTTTTGTGCCTTTTCTCTCAAGAAAGTGACAGGAGTCCATGTGGAGTGAGCAGGAGGAGAGAGGTCTATGCAAATGCAACGTTCTTCGTAGTTTGGGTATACTGGTTTGCAAATGAACAAAACAGAATGATGGTGGAGGTGGGGAGGCTCAGGTGTGAAATTGGAATTGGGGCATTGCCATGGGCAATCCAAGATGAACTATGAAGCTATCTGAAGAACATAATGAAGACGCCAGAAGATTGAGTGCTGGTAGAGGAAGGGAGTGTTAGTTGAGGTAGTATGTTGATTAAGGAGGTATTATACACTGCTAAATGTATAGTAATTTAGACTAGGAATGCATTAAGATACAACTGATCTGTTGTAATTCTCGTTATGAGGAAGTAATGCTAGAATTATGATAATATAAATATACATTCCTCCAGTGTCAATATGTGCCAATGTGAGAGTTTTAACTTTGAATGATGGAACCAAGGTGACTAATTAAGAATTGTCATTCTAAAGTTGTTTTGGGTAATTCATTTAATTATGATTATAAATTATAAGTGGACTAATTGATCTGAATAAGTTATTAATATTAATGCCTAGTGATGTTGACATTGCAATTAATGGATTAGATATTGTTATTGATTATTTTGATTGTTATAATACTTGTGATATGGGTGAAAAAAGATTATGTAAGCTAAAGATGTTGACACCATTCTTAACATGTCCTAGATATTATTGTCAAGATAAAGTTGCATATGTTGATGTGTTAGGATACTAATACATATATGAGAAAATGCTACAATTAAACAGAAGTGGGGAGCAATGTTTACAAAGATGGCAATCATGATAGGCATAGCACTTGTAGTAATGGGAATGGTTTTTTGCTGCATACTACCTCTGTTAAAATCATTTGTTGATCCAAACCACAGTAAAACAAATAACTGTACAGATCATTGTTACTAGTTCAGCCAAAGAAATAGACCCAGTTCAGGGAGCTCCAGGACAGTATGTAAATTAATATGGGAAATTTTGTAAACGTTAAGGGGGGACCAATGGATTGTCCATTTGGGAATTCTGAATATTTGTATGGAGTTGTTCCTGGGGGTGGATGGGCTTGCCATGATTACAAAGCCCAATAGAACAATTTGGAGGTTAATTTAGAGGAAAACCTTCTAGACTTGTAATCAATACCTGACTGGGCTCTGGGTCCTCATCAGGATGGGTCAAGTAATGAGGAAGATATATTGGTGTCAAGGCGTGCTGAAGGTGGGTGTGGTGTATGAATCATGCGCAGGACGCAGAGGCTCAGTCCAAAGGCTTTAGTGCAATATATATCAAAGACGGAAGCACAATAAGCCCGAAGGCGAATACACGGCGCACACAGGCGACAAAACAAACGGCGCACAAACATGTGCAACATAACCTCTCCAAAACACTGGAGGGAAAAAGTAGCTCCAAACACGAAACAGAAGCGCAATCACACACAACGACAAGCACACACAACGAGAACTAAATAGGACACTAACGAGGACTAACAAGACACAGGTGTACAACATCCAGACAAAACCAAACGAACATGAAACATAGATCGGTGGCAGCTAGTACTCGGGGGACGACGACCGCCGAAGCCTGCCCGAACCAGGAGGAGGAGCAGCCTCGGCGAAACCGTGACAGTACCCCCCCTTGACGCGCGGCTCCAGCCGTGCGCCGACCCGGCCTCGGGGGACGACCAGGAGGACGCGGAGCAGGGCGCGCGGGATGGTCCCGGTGGAACTCCGACAGGAGAGATGGGTCTAGGATGTCCCTCCGCGGCTCCCAGCACCGCTCCTCCGGGCCGTCCCCCTCCCACTCCACGAGATACTGGAGACCCCCATCCGGCGTCTAGAGTCCAAGATGGACCGAACGGTGTACGCCGGAGCCCCTCGATGTCCAGTGGGGGCGGAGGGAGTCTCCCCTATCTCATTGTCCTGGAGTGGACCAGCTACCACCGGCCTGAGAAGAGACACATGGAACGAGGGGTTAATATTCTTATACTCAACAGGTAGATGTAACCTATAACACACCTCGTTCAATCTTCTCAGGACTTTAAAGGGCCCCACAAACTGCCGACCCAGCTTCCGGCAGGGCAGGCGGAGGGGTAGGTTTCTGGTAGAGAGCCAGACTCGATCTCCGGGTGCGTACACCGGCCCCTCACTGCGGTGGAGATCGGCGCTCGCCTTGTGACGAAGGACGGCCCGCTGCAGGTGGACGTGGGCAGCGTTCCACGTCTCTTCCGAGCGCCTCATCCAATCATCCACCGCAGGGGCCTCGATCTGGCTCTGCTGCCAAGGTGCCAGAACCGGCTGGTAACCTAACACACATTGGAAGGGGGTTAGGTTAGTAGAGGAGTGGCGGAGAGAGTTCTGGGCCATCTCGGCCCAGGGAATGTACCTTGCCCACTCCTCCGGCCGGTCCTGGCAATACGACCTCAGAAACCTACCCACATCCTGGTTGACACGTTCTACCTGCCCGTTACTCTCCGGGTGGTACCCTGAGGTAAGGCTAACCGAGACCCCCAAACGCTCCATGAACGCTCTCCAAACACGAGAGGTAAACTGGGGGCCTCGATCAGACACTATATCCTCGGGTACCCCGTAATGCCGGAAGACATGGGTAAATAGGGCCTCAGCGGTCTGTAGGGCAGTAGGAAGACCCGACATAGGGAGAAGACGACAGGCCTTAGAGAACCGATCCACAACGACCAGGATGGTGGTATTCCCCTGAGAGAGGGGAAGGTCTGTCACAAAATCCACCGAGAGGTGGGACCATGGTCGTTGTGGAACGGGCAGGGGTTGTAACTTACCCCTGGGCAGATGTCGGGGCGCCTTACACTGGCCACACACCGAGCAGGAGGAGACATAAACCCTCACATCCCTAGCCAAAGTGGGCCACCAGTATTTAGTGCTAAGGCAATGCACCGTCCGGCCAATACCCGGGTGTCCAGAAGAGGGTGACGTGTGAGCCCAGTAAATGAGTCGATCCCGAATCTCGAGCGGAACGTACTTCCGACCCTCAGGACACTGTGGAGGGCTGGGGTCGGTACGCAACGCTCGCTCGATCTCGGCATCGACTTCCAACACCACCGGTGCCACAAGGCAAGACTCCGGTAGTATGGGAGTCGGCTCAACGGACCTCTCCTCCGTGTCATACCGCCGGGACAGCGCATGTGCCTTACCATTCTGGGACCCAGGGATGTACGTGATTTTAAATACGAACCTGGTGAGAAACATACTCCATCGAGCCTGGCGAGGGTTCAGTCTCCTCGCTGCCCGGATGTACTCCAGGTTCCGATGGTCAGTCAAAATGAGGAAAGGGTGTTGAGCCCCCTCAAGCCAATGCCTCCACACCTTAAGGGCTTGAACTACAGCTAACAGCTCCCTGTCCCCAACGTCATAGTTACGCTCCGCCGGGCTGAGCTTCTTTGAGTAAAAAGCACAGGGGCGGAGTTTAGGGTGGCGTGCCGGACCGTTGAGAGAGAACGGCCCCTATACCAGCCTCAGACGCGTCTACCTCGACCTGAAAGGGTAATGCGGGATCCGGATGCGCCAGCACCGGAGCCGACGTAAACAGGTCCTTCAGTCTCCTAAAGGCCCTGTCCGCATCGGCTGACCACTGCAGGCGCACCGGACCCCCCTTCAGAAGGGACGTGATGGGAGCTGCCACCTGTCCAAAACCCCGGATAAACCTCCGGTAGTAATTCGCAAAGCCCAAAAACTGCTGCACCTCTTTTACAGTAGTTGGGGTTTGCCAATTACGCACAGCGGACACACGATCCACCTCCATTCTCACCCCTGACGCGGACAACCAATAACCCAAAAAGGAGACCGACTCCTGGAAAAACAGACATTTCTCTGCCTTGACATATAGGTCGTGCTCCAACAGCCTCCTCAATACACGACGCACCAGAGTTATATGCTCGGCTCGGGTAGACGAGTACACCAGAATGTCATCAATGTACACGACCACCCCTTGTCCCTGCATTTCCCGGAAAATGTCATCTACGAAGGATTGGAAGACTGATGGAGCATTCATCAACCCATATGGCATGACGAGATATTCGAAATGACCTGACGTGGTACTAAACGCTGTCTTCCATTCGTCACCCTCCCTAATGCGCACCAAGTTATACGCGCTCCTGAGATCCAGTTTTGTGAAAAACCGCGCTCCATGTAATGACTCCGTCATGGTCGCAATCAGAGGGAGTGGATAACTGTATTTCACAGTAATCTGATTGAGACCACGGTAATCAATGCACGGGCGCAACCCTCCATCTTTCTTTTTCACAAAAAAGAAGCTCGAGGACGCGGTAGAAGTGGAGGGCCGAATGTATCCCTGTCTCAAAGATTCGGCTATGTAAGTCTCCATAGCTTTTCTCTCCTCTTGAGACAAAGGATACACATGGCTCCGTGGGAGCGCTGCTCCTGCCTGGAGATCAATCGCGCAATCCCCCTGTCTATGAGGAGGCAACTGCGTCGCCCTAGTTTTGCTAAACACGAGAGCTAAATCCCCATATTCAGGCGGAATGTGCAGTGCGGGCACTTTGTTTGGACTTTCCACCGAAGTCGCCCCCACGGAAACACCCAGACATCGCCCCTCGCACTGAGCAGACCACCCATCGAGAGCCCTCTGTTGCCACGAAATAGCAGGGTTATGGGTGCTTAACCAGGGAATCCCCAGCACCACTGGGTACGCAGGAGAGTCGATCAGATACAGCTGTATAGTCTCCTCATGACCCCCCTGCGCACACATCCGAAGTGGCGCTGTGATCTCCCTGATCAACCCCCGACCCCAACGGGCGGCTATCTAAGGCATGAACGGGAAAAGGTTTGTCAACAGGTAGGAGAGGGATCCCTAACTCAAAACAAAACTCGATCAACAAAATTCCCAGCTGCGCCTGAATCTACTAGCGCCTTATGCTGGGAATGAGGTGCAACCTGTGGAAAACAAACAGGTATACAAAAGTGTGCAACAGAAAGCTCTGGGTAAGTGGGACGTCTACTCACCTGGGAGGCCCCCAGTGCGTGGCCTGTTGTCTTCTCCCCGGAGAACCCTCCCCAGCACCTGGCCGCAGTGTGCCCTCCACGACCGCACTTGGTGCAGGGAGACAGGCCCCTTCGGGCTCCTCCTCCTCCGTTCTCTAGCGCCGGCACCCCCGAGCTCCATAGGGCTCGGCTCGGAGGTGCCGGAGGGCGGAATGGACGGACTCCCCTCGGGGACGTCCACGGGTGGCCAGCAGGGTGTCCAGATGGATGGACATATCGACCAACTGGTCGAAGGCAAGATGGGTATCCCTGCAGGCCAACTCACGTTGAACGTCCTCTCGTAGGCTACATCGAAAATGGTCAATGAGAGCCCGTTCATTCCACCCTGCATCCGCCGCTAGAGTCCGGTACTCTAGAGCGAACACCTGAGCGCTCCTCCTCCCCTGTCTCAAATGAACTAGACGCTCCCCCCCCCGCTTTGCCCTCAGGTGGATGGTCGAACACGGCCTTGAAGCGGCGGGAGAACTCGGCGTAGGTGATGGTGTTGGCGTCCATTTTCCTCCACTCGGCGTTAGCCCACTCCAACGCCTTGCCCGTGAGACAGGAGATGAGGGCGGAAACGCTCTCGTATCCCGAGGGCACCGGGTGTACAGTGGCCAGGTAGAGCTCCACCTGCAGGAGGAACCCCTGACACCCGGCAGCTGTTCCGTCATACGCCCTCGGGCTTATTATGGACACATTGTATGCATTACCTTAGTTCTTTTTTAAGAAGGGGCCTAGGCCACGCAGCCAATAGAATGATAGAATGAGAGGCTTCATATAGAAAAAAGCATTCATGACCTTTTGGAGTGGACATTGTGTGACAGCTGGACATTGGAAAAGAAGGGTGGTGCAGAACTAAAATAAGTTAGGAATTTGCCATAAGTGGGTAACTGAATATGCCATGGAAGTATGTTTGTGCATTTGTGTGTGTGTATAAAAGGAGCTCTAAGCCAAGAGACAGCCGTTCCATGGAACTGCTCGGCTTTCGTTATTAGATAATAAAAGTCTAATTTGTGGATTCACAGGCTCCAGTTTCTTGAGAGATATGTTTGAGTTGACTACTTTCGAGTCATATATATTTCTACGACACCTGTTGGTGGAATTCACATTTCTCCCCCTTCACCAACAGGCTGTGTTCCCGGAGGCGGAGTAGGACTGCTCGGACGTCCCTGATGTGCTCCTCGAACGTAGCCGAGTAGATCAGGATATCGTTGATGTACACCACCACCTGTCTACTCAGCATGTCTCAGAAAACGTCATTGACGAAGGACTGGAACACGGAAGGTGCGTTGGCGAGGCCGTAGGGCATGACGCAGTATTCATAGTGGCCTGAGGTAGTGCTAAATGCAGTCTTCCACTCGTCTCCTTCCCGGATTCGAATCAGGTTGTAGGTACTCCTGAGGTCCAACTTGGTAAAGTACCGGGCCCCTCGCAGCTGCTCGATGGCCAACGGAACCAGAGGGAGGGGGTACCGGGACTTGGTAGTGACTGCGTTCAGCCCCCAGTAGTTCAGCCCCCTCAGTCCTCCGTCTTTTTTGGCCACGAAGAAGAAGCTGGCGGAAGGCTCCTGTTGTAGCCGAGGAGACGCTTACCCCATCCTTTCCCTCCATGGTATGATCGAACACCGCCCTGAACGAAGCGAGGAAGGTGGAGTAGGGAAGCGCCGCGGCCTCACCTCCTTCCCAGACTGCCGTGGCCCAACCTAGTGCCTTTCCCTTCAGTAGCAAAATCACCAGCGCTATCCTGGCTTGGACCGATGGAGATGCCCCACGCTGACGCGCCAGATACAGTGAGACCTGTAGCAGGAAGCCTCTACATTTCGTTGTTTTCCCGTCATAGCGCGGGGTCCCTCAGACGTTGGTGATAGCATGGGAGGAGGGTGACTGGGTGCACTCACCGCTCCCTGAGGTGGAACCGGAGCGATGGTCTGTTTATGCAGCGTTTGGAGCACTTCTTGCATGGTGGCGTTCAGCTGGGCAATCTGAATAATTATAATTAGTCATTTAGCAGACGCTCTTGTCCAGAGCGACTTACATGAGCAATTAGGGTTAAGTGCCTTGCTCAAGGGCACAGACAGATTTTTCACCTAGTCGGCTCGGGGATCAGAACCAGTGACCTTTCGGTTTCTGGCACAACACTCTTAACCACTAAGCTACCTGCCGCCCCCAAGGGTTAGACAAAAGGTTACTACTCTCTGTTTATTATCTATTATCTATGCATAGTCACTTTACCCCTACCTACATGTACATATTACCTAAATTAACTCGACTAACCTGTACCCCCGCACATTGACTCGGTACCGGTACCACCTGTATATAGCCTTGTTATTATTATTTTATTGTTGCTCTTTTATTTTTTACTTTAGATTATTTAGTAAATATTTTTCTTAACTCCTATTTTTCTTAAAACTGCATTATTGGTTAAGGGCTTGTAAGTAAGCATTTCACGGTAAGGTCTACACCTGTTGTATTCGGCGCATGTGACAAATAAAATGTGATTTGATTTGATTGAGAGTATGGTAGAAAATTCTAAGCCTAACCCTAACACTTTCTTTATGAACCCCCTCATCTTTAGGCAAGCACAGAGCACAGAGATTGTGAATGATAAACTATTTCAAAGTGGCACTCCAGTGAACTGTATTTCTAGGGAATGCAGGGGTGTTTTATTGAGAAAGTTGCACTGTTGATTATCACAGATGATATCTGAAAGAGAGAGCTTAACACAGTAATGTTAGGGCGGAAGAAGACATGGATGTGGGATGATGGGATAATAAGACACCATAAAAGCATTTTAAAGAGCAACTTGGTTTCATAAAGCCTTTTATTTCAACACAAATACATGTCTTTTTTTATTTTATTTTATTTTTAACACATTTCATGTTCTGGTGTGCTCATTAACAGTTGTTGTTATTACCTGAGGGCTGAAACATTACATATTTGTCAAAATGACATATCTATGAAAATGAACTAAAATCTAAACTAAGGCCTAGATTCAATCAGATCAAGCGTAAACAAACACCCACATATCTGATATTTTGGAGGTGTAAATACGTTGGAGCTATCAAATCGGTGAACAGCTGCTCTTGATCATTGTCACGAAGCTACACGGTTAAGTTGAAAATCATTCAACAAAATAATTAGGATTTCTATCAGCCTAATCGAGGTGTAGATTACATCTCATATTCCAGTGTTAGAACTTGTAAACAAGGCTGCATGGGATTTCTCTTAATGCGACTACATGCAGCCAATGGCAATGTCCGCTTTAGGTATAATGCCAGGAGCCGCTTGTGGATTTGACAGCTCTAACACAGCTCCACCTCCAACACCGCCAAAAATACCGCTATGGGGATGTCGGCTAAAGCGGATCTGATTGAATAGAGCCTTTAAATACAGAAAAAGCCAAATGTAATTGCACAAGTGTGATTGCTGGCGGAAACATATTGCAGAGAGGGCAGAAGTTCCTGTTCTGTTGCACAACACTGGATTCAAATCACATCTCTGAGCACTTTTAAATGTCACAAAACACTCTGACTCAACAGGTTCTCATGGTTGACACACACACAGAGAACTTTACATAATATTCTCCTGGGTTCTTTCTGATGTGCTCTTGGACATGCTCTGTCTGGGTACCGGCTCCTCAGTGGCAAAATTGAACATACTGCGCAGGGAGCGATTGATACTCTGCTTAAAGCCTCGTCCCAGACACACATAGAGCAGAGGGTTGAGGCAGCTGTTACAGTAGGCCAGACAGAGGGCCAGGGTGTGGGCCAGCTGTACGTTGGCGCTGTGTGATGAGTGCCGGGGGGTCAATAGAACCAGGAAGTCCAGCATGTGCAGTGGAACCCAGCACAGGAAGAAGCTCAGCGACACAGCAACAATGACCCTCAAGGTGCGTCTGGTGCGCACCTCACTCACCCTCCCAGACCCCACCTCAGACCCCTGCCTGGCCCTGCTATACACAACCCAATGACACACCACGATGGTGACGAATGGCAGCACGAAACCCACCAGGAAGCGTAGTGTGATTATAGCCCAGCTGCTAACTATAGTGTAAGATCCCAGGCACTCTGACTTACTGGTGCTTAACTGGACCTCCTTCACGTTGACAAACTGGGGGATGCTGCCCAGCAGGGCCAGGAGCCACAACCCGACACATACCCAGGTGGCCTTGTGAGGCCTCCTCCAGTTCTGGCACCACACGGGACGGCTGACCAGCAGCCAGCGGTCCAGGCTGATGAGTACCAGCAGCAGCACGCTACAGTACATGACCATGTAGATGAGGCCCTTGAGCAGCTTGCAGGCCACAGGGCCAAAGGGCCAGTGCTGGTCCATGGCCAAGGGCACCATGTGGAGGGGCAGGGACAGGCAGCACAGCAGATCAGCTAGGGCCAGGTTGAGGAACCACAGAGAGGTGACGGAGCGCGGCATGCGGAAGCCAATCACCCACACCACCAGAGCGTTGCCCGGGACCCCCAGCAGGAAGACCAAGCCATAGAACACCAGGGCGGACAGGTGACGGGGCCCCAGCACAGGATCAAGGTCCTCAAGCATGACAAATTCACAGTCAGTGATGTTCAGGAGGCTCATCTCCTCATCAGTGAACATCGAGCACAAATCATCCATGCTTGGAGGTGACTGTTGAGTGGAAGGGAAAGACAGTAATATGATTTTATATTTTACATTTGAGTCATTTAGCAGACGCTCTTATCCAGAGACTTACAGTTAGTGAGTGCATACATTTTTCATACTGGCCCCCCGTGGGAAACGAACCCACAACCCTGGAGTTGCAAGCTTTTTAAAATATATATTTTCATAGGATTTACGTTAACTCCGTCAGACACCTTAAAAGGCTTTTAATGTTTAAATGTATTGTCCAACAAGTGTTTAATGGCCAAAATGTGGGGTTAAATGCATGTCAAAAAAAGATAAGGGGTTTAATACATATAGGAAAGACACTTCAGAACAAACTTCCTTTTGATATTTTTTGGGACTATCTGTTGTTCCGTGTAGTGAATATGTTATCAATACATTTGTATGGGCTGATAGCACAAAGGCCCAAAAATATGTTTCATCAAATATTTTTTAAATATATTTTTGTATACTTCAAGGGGTCTTAAAATTCAAAATCAAATAGCTAAATGATATTTAAACAATAGTCTAAGCATACAGTGCCTTCAGAAAGTATTCAGAACCCTTCCCTTTTTCCACATTTTGTTATTACAGCCTAATTCTTAAATGGATTAAATAAAAAAAAATTGTCATCAATCTACACTAAATACCCCATAATGACAAGCGAAAACCGGTTTTTAGAAATCTGTGCAAATGTATACGAAATAAAAAACTGAAATACCTTATTTACATAAGTATTCAGACCCTTTGATATGAGACTCGAAATTGAGCTCAGGTGCATCCTGTTTCCAATAGGCATCCTTGAGATGTTTCTACAACAAGATTATCTGGTCTGATGAAACCAAGATTGAACTCTTTGGCCTGAATGCCAAGCGTCACGTCTGGAGGAAACCTGGCACCATCCCTACGGTGTAGCATGGTGGTGGCAGCATCATGCTGTGGGGATATTTTTGTTCAGTGTATAAGGGAGATGGAGTTGACAGATTATGTTGGTGACCATGGTGATTTCAATATTGTTTGTTAAATTCTATCAAAAGTAGAGCACTTTACAGGCCATGAGTTGTCTTGTTGCACTACATGTAATGAGGACATGAAGGGTATTATGGTGTAGCTGACCCTGCTCATTCCTGATTAATTTAGGATTTCAGACTAATCTGACAGAGGTGACCAAGGGCTCTGTTCAATCTGTCTCGTTGAAGCGTAACTGATTGCGCGCTAGAAATCTTAAGGTAATTTCCTTAAAATGCAGCGTTTACTGTGAATGCAGTCTCCACTAAAGCGGGAACATTGACTTTAAATTTCAATCACATTGTAACACGGAACTTCTGCAATACGTATTGAATTGAGCCCCAAATCTCCGGACACATTTGTTAGGAATCACAGTTTTGAGAGAAATATTATTTAAAAGTCAGAGAGGGCTATTGCAAGAAATTACATAAGATCCCTTTTCAGTTCATATTAATTATTGCTCGTTTTTAGGAGAGTTTGGAATTGGGATCCTTTGCTCCAGATAAGAGCATTTCCGGGCATAGAGCCCACATGGAAATGAATAATATTGAAAATACTTTGAGATTGCCTAAAGCAAATCTTTCCCCTTTAAAAATTTCACTAAAATGTCATTTTTAAGTTCAAATAATGCAACAAAATCCTTATTTTCTTTCAACTAAAAAAATTTCGTTTCACTGCCAGACAAGGATTGTCCTGACTTTCAAGAATCCCTGAATTTAGAATGGTATAATTATATTTTTACCATGACATACTGTTGACTTGCTAGCTGCTATTGTTTTTTCACACAAAGTGTTTTAAATATTCAAGCCATATCCATATCAAGACCAAAGTAAATAACCATAGGATATTAAAATGTCATTAATGCTGGAATGGCTTAGTTGTGATAACAGGGTTAAACAGGATTTGAAATTGAGGAATAACACAAACACACTTTATAAAGTGATACAAGACCAGTCAGCATTTTACATAACAATATGAAATTTAAAAGTAATCATTCAAGTGCAAAATACCTCTAAAATGAAATAATTTCAATCACATAATCAATCACCAAACACTGTAAAGTTAAGGTTACAATTAAGATTGTACTTTACCTTAGATTTCAGACTTATGGCTCGGCCTTCCTCTTGTTGATGACACGCCACACAACCAGAAAAAATAGGAACTGTTCTTCTTTAGCACAATTTCTGTCGACAGACCCCCCGCCCAATCATGACCTCACCTCCTTATGATCAGGAATTGTAAAAATGTCAACACATTGGGGTAGATAACAGCGCATTTGGAAAGTATTCAGACCCCTTCACTTTTTCCACATTTTGTTATGTTACAGCCTTATTCTAAATTTGATTAAATAAAAAAAATTTCCTTGTCAATCTACACACAATACCCCATAATGACAAAGTGAAAACAGGTTTTTACCAAACAGAAATACCTTATTTACATAAGTATTTAGACCCTTTGCTATGAGACTCGAAATTGAGCTCAGGTGCATCCTCTTTCCATTGAGCATCCTTGAGATGTTTCTACAACTTGATTAGAGTCCACCTGTGGTATATTCAATTGATTGGACATGATTTGGAAAGGCACACACCTGTCTACATAAGGTCCCACAGTTGACAGTGAATGTCAGAGCAAAAACCAAGCCATAAGGTCGAAGGAATTGTCCGTAGAGCTCAGATCTAGCGACCAATACCTTTAATCGCTGTCAAAGGAGCTTCAACAAAGTACTGAGTAAAGGGTCTGAAAATGTCGCTTTGTCATTATGGGGTATTGTGTGTAGATTGATGAGGGGGAAAAAACAATTTAATCCATTTTAGAATAAAGCTGTAACGTAACAAAATGTGGAAAAAGTGAAAAGGTCTGAACACTTTCTGAATGTGCTGTATATTGTAGGCTAGAATCCTCTGAAAGGTAAACTGAGTCATGTGGTGTACTGTATATATATATTTTTTTTTGTGCATAGCTTATCAGATTTGTTTCAAAAAGGAGTTTCCCCTGAGCCACGTTGCTAATGTTAGCACCTATTATTATCATTGTTATGTTCTCAGCAAGCCTTACAAAATCATAGTCCAACTACATTAATACATCAGAATTTCACAACTTTATTGTTATTGTCGTTATGCTTATTACAGTACTGTTAAATACACATTTTTGACAACATTGTTTATATTTACAATTTGTTGGGAGGCCAACGCTATACACACGTATGTTGAGTATGATGACAGCACCTGTACTGCAAATATGTTTTAATATATAGATGTATCTCCATATTAAACTGTCAACAGCAGATACAACAACTGTGTTGTTCCCTTTTGATATCAACAAGTACCTTCAGGATTTGCATGTGTTTGCTCTTGTGTTTACCCTAGCAAATATGTGTACTGTCTTAATAAATAAAACAATTCCATAACCATTTTCGGAATTTCGGACAACTTTGAATGTTGCACACCGCGTTCAGCCAACACATAGTTTTCCAGTTTTTTTCCAGCGGCTCGCCATTATAGTAAGTTAAGGAGGGAAGAATGCCTTTACAGCCTGAATGGTGGATGCTTTATGTACGAGTTGGTCCACGGGGGGCAGGAGTGTATTACCAGGAATGTATTACCACATCAAACCTAGACGATAGTGCAGATCTAGCGACCAATATCTGGCGCCCATAAAACAGTGGTCTAGGCTTCGAGGTCCAGAGTTGAGTTTGAAGGGTTTAGGCCAGGGATGGGCAACTCCAGTCCTCGGGGGCTGGAGTGGTGTCACACTTTTTAAACTAATTTCATTCTAAACTGAAGATAATGATTAGTTGATTATTGTAGTCAGGTGTGTAAGCTGGGGCTGGACACCAATCAGGCCCCCGAGGACTGGAGTTGCCCATCCCTGGTTTAGGCCAATACGGATGAATCTATTTATTGTGGGAAAGCCCACAGCCAGGTTGGTATGTCTAACCCTTATGGGTGGAGTGCCCATATCCCCTAACCTGGCTGACAACTCGTGCCAGGCTACATTTCCCTTGGCAACACCATCATTTAAACAATGCAATAAATATATGTAAACATTCTACAATTACTAACTCGAGTATGCACTCTGATGTACTTCAAAACCACTATTGGGCCCTTGGAAATAGGGGAAAATAATACATGAAGTAATGACGTCATTAAAAAACAGCAAATATCAGCAAAGTGTTATTTCCTTCTCTCCACAGATGAGTAATAGTGATTTTCTTAAACTAAACACCCTTGCTATTTAATGTTAGATGTTCTCCTTCACACTACTCCTTCAGATAACACTTTTCCCTCAGAGCTGTCCTTGGTTTTATTTATGACATTTTGCATAGAACATTATACTACTGTCTAACTTAACTTATTTACATAACATAGAAGCTTATCTCCTTTCGTTGTTGGACAATATTTGAACTGTAGTTCCATTCTGTTCCTATTGACCTGTGACCCATGGTCTGTGAGTGGTTTCCTCAGGAAGATAGCAGGGGTTTAGGGGTGGGGTTGGTGACTCAGTTCAGGGCAGGTGAGCTGCAAGGTGGTAGAATGGGTGTTTCATCCCTGAACACATCTGACTGGAGGTCTGTAAGACAGACATAATAATACATTGCCATAGAGTTACAAAGAATGAGTGATTTTCCTTTTGATCTTTCGTCTACGCAAGCAAAGAAGCATGGATTAAAGTAAGAGAGTCTGAAAAGAGAAAGAGAACACGCATTTATAGAAATTAGAGAGAGAGAGAGAGAGAGAGAGAGAGAGAGAGAGAGAGAGAGAGAGAGAGAGAGAGAGAAATACAGAAATACAGACAAAGAAACACACACACACACAATGTACCAATGAGGGATGTGTTCTGCTGGTGGTTGATGACAACAGACGTCTCTTCCTCCTCTCCCCAGTCTGCGATGTTGGCCGGGGGAATACACTGCTCCAGGAACAGATCTTCATCCTCCTCAGAACAGAAGTCCATGTCTTCCGGGGGCCACCGTAACTCGCCACTCTCCACTTCGCTCATGTCCGTGGGCTCCACCACGATGGAGGGAAGCCGCTCCTTCTCAGAGGGACTAAACTGCTGCAGGTGATTGGGAGAGCCCTCTGGACTCAGAGACACCTCCACTGGGTCTGGGAAGATCTGGAGGCAGAAGGAGGGTCCACAGGTGGGTGTTTGAATGTTGGGTGACATGGATGGTGACATTAATTCACTGGTATAGACTCTTGTATTGTAAACCTTAGAAAAAAAAGACCCATCATTTTAACATTTAAGTCATTTAGCAGACGCTCTTATCCAGAGCGACTTACAAATTGCTGCATTCAACTTAGGATAGCCAGTGGGACAACCACATCTTGATCACAGTAAGTACAGTTCATCAAACAAGCAGCTGTGAGCAATGTCAGTGCAATCAGGGACAACTACATCTCGATCACAATAAGTACATTTCTTTAAACAAGTCAGTGCTAGCAGGTGAAATAAGTCAGGTGTTAGTTTAGACAAAAGACAGTGGTAGTAAAGGGGGGGGTAGAAGGATTACTATTATACTATTCCAGGTATTCCTTAAAGAGGTAGGGTTTCAAGTGTCTCCGGAAGGTGGTCAGTGACTCCTCTGTCCTGGCGTCGTGGGGGAACTTGTTCCATCATTGGGGTGCCAGAGCAGCGAATAGCTTTGACTGGGCTGAGTGGGAACTGTGCTTCCGTAGAGGTAGGGGGGCTAGCAGGCCAGAGGTGGATGAACGTAGTGCCCTCGTTTGGGTGTAGGGTCTGATCAGAGCCTGAAGGTAAGGAGGTTCCGTTCCCCTCACAGCTCCGTAGGCAAGCACCATGGTTTTATAGTAGATGCGAGCTTCAACTGGAAGCCAGTGGAGTGTGTGGAGGAGCGGGGTGACGTGAGAGAACTTGGGAAGGTTGAACACCAGACGGGCTGCAGCGTTCTGGATAAGTTGCAGGGGTTTAATGGCACAGGCAGGGAGCCCAGCCAACAGCGAGTTGCAGTAATCCAGACGGGAGATGACAAGTGCCTGGATTAGGACATGTGCCGCTTTCTGTGTAAGGTAGGGTCGTATTCTGCGAATGTTGTAGAGCATGAACCTGCAGGATCGGTTCACCGCTTTGATGTTAGCAGAGAACGACAGGGTGTTGTCCAGGGTCACGCCAAGGTTCTTTGCACTCTGGGAGGAGGACACAATGGAGTTGTCAACCGTGATGGCGAGATCATGGAGCGGGCAGTCCTTCCCCAGGAGGAAGAGCAGCTCCACCTTGCTGAGGTTCAGCTTGAGTGGTGCAGTGGTCTAAGGCACTGCATCGCAGTGCTAGCTGTGCCACTAGAGATCCTGGTTCGAATCCAGGCTCTGTCGTAGCCGGCCGCGACCGGGAGACCCATGGGGCGGCGCACAATTGGCCCAACGTCGTCCAGGGTAGGGGAGGGAATGGCCGGCAGGGATGTAGCTCAGTTGGTAGAGCATGGCGTTTGCAACGCCAGGGTTGTGGGTTCAATTCCCACGTATGCACTAAATAAAAAATAATAATAATGTATGCACTCACTAACTGTAAGTCACTCTGGACGCAATCCAAGAGTGAGCAGCGCCGGAGATGCCGAACTCGGAAAGGGTGGAGAGGAGGATCTGATGGTTCACAGTATCAAAGGCAGCAGATAGGTCTAGAAGGATAAGAGCAGAGGAGAGAGAGTTAGCTTTGGCAGTGCAGAGAGCCTCCGTGAAACCGAAAATAGCAGTCTCAGTTGAATGACCAGTCTTGAAACCTGACTGGTTAGGATCAAGAAGGTCATTTTGAGAAAGATAGCAGGAGAGTTGGCTAGAGACGGCACGCTCAAGAGTTTTGGAGAGAAAAGAAAGAAGGGATACTGGTCTGTAGTTGTTGACATCGGAGGGATCGAGTGTAGGTTTTTTGAGGAGGGGTGCAACTCTCGCCCTCTTGAAGATGGAAGGGACATAGCCAGTGTTCAAGGATTAGTTGATGAGCGAGGTGAGGTAAGGGAGAGTATTTTTTTGTATTTATTTTTTTCAATCATCTCGCGGGCCGGATTAAACCCGTTTGCGGGCCTGATCCGGCCCGCGGGCCGGACGTTTGACACCCCTGGCGTAGAAGGTCTCCGGAAATGGTCTGGAGAAGAGAGGAGGGGATAGGGTCAAGCGGGCAGGTTGTTGGTTGGCCGGCCGTCACAAGTCGCAAGATTTCATCTGGAGAGAGAGGGGAGAAAGAAGTCAAAGCATAGGGTAGGGCAGTGTGAGCAGGACCAGCGGTGTCATTTGACTTAATAAATGAGGATTGGATGTCGTCAACCTTCTTTTCAAAATGGTTGATGAAGTCATCCACAGAGAGGGAGGGGGAGGAGGAGGAGGATTCAGCAGGGAGGAGAAGGTGGCAAAGAGCTTCCTAGGGTTAGAGGCAGAGGCTTGACATTTAGAGTGGTAGAAAGTGGCTTTAGCAGCAGAAACAGAGGAAGAACAAGTAGAGAGGAGGGAGTGAAAAGATGACAGGTCCGCAGGGAGTCGAGTTTTCCTCAATTTCCGCTCGGCTGCCCGGAGCCCTGTTCTGTGAACTCGCAATGAGTCGTCAAGCCACGGAGCAGGAGGGGAGGACCGAGCCGGCCGAGAGGATAGGGGACATAGAGAGTCAAAAGATGCAGAAAGGGAGGAGAGGAGGGTCGAGGAGCCAGAATCAGGAGACCGGAGGGAGAAGGATTTAGCAGAGGGAAGAGATGATAGGATGGAAGAGGAGAGAGTAGCGGGAGAGAGAGAGCGAAGGTTGCGACGGCGCATTACCATCTGAGTAGGGGCAGAGTGAGTAGTGTTGGAGGAGAGCGAGAGAGAAAAGGATACAAGGTAGTGGTCGGAGACTTGGAGAGGAGTTGCAGTGAGATTAGTAAAAGAACAGCATCTAGTAAAGATGAGGTCAAGCGTATTGCCTGCCTTGTGAGTAGGGGGGGACGGTGAGAGGGTGAGGTCAAAAGAGGAAAGGAGTGTAAAGAAGCAGGCAGAGAGAAATGAGTCGAAGGCAGACGTCGGCAGGTTAAAGTCACCCAGAACTGTGAGGGGTGAGC
Source organism: Coregonus clupeaformis (assembly GCF_020615455.1). Classification (NCBI taxonomy): domain Eukaryota; kingdom Metazoa; phylum Chordata; class Actinopteri; order Salmoniformes; family Salmonidae; genus Coregonus; species Coregonus clupeaformis. The sequence continues at coordinate 24,149,564 of NC_059197.1, read as the reverse complement.
CATCCTCAGGAAAGGAACTTATCAAGGCGTCAAGCTCGTTGATGAACTCTCCAAGGGAACCTGGAGGGCGATAAATGACAAGGATGTTAAGCTTGAATGGGCTAGTGACTGTGACAGCATGGAATTCAAATGAGGAGATAGACAGATGGGTCAGGGGGAAAAGAGAGAATGTCCACTTGGGAGAGATGAGGATTCCTGTGCCACATCAGGATCTATTGTTCGACAGCATGCCATTTATTAAGGGTATTTGGAACGAGAAACATGTCTGTGATATTGAATATAGATGCAGAGGTGGGTGGGGGGATGGGTGGTTGGCTGGGTGGATACGTACCTGGAAAGGTAACCTGTTCTCGTTATTCCTCTGCGGTGACATCTCGCCCATCGATGACTCCTGGGCACCAAGCACCTCCATCCCTCTGTGTGTAAAAGATAGTTCAGCTAACTGATAACACACACACCGTATATACTGTACAAAGCCACTGGGATGTACTACAGGAACACAGTACACAAAGACAGAAACACATTCACACTCAGCACTGTTGTAACACTTTACATGGCTGAGTAGACAGAAACAAAAATACACATCTTACTCATACTACACTGTACACAAACACAATGATGAATAAAAAAGCGTCTCAGAGAGGAATATATACTATTGAGCTGCACAGAACCTTGGCTCAGGTGGTACTGATGGAACCTTAGTTTCCACTGGTAATCCTGGCACCAGAGTAGACCCTAGATACTCCCTTATATGGAACCCTCCCTGTGTTTACCAGACACAACCTTCATCATGTTTTTTTCCACTTCTACCAGCAGGCTCTGGACACCAGTCAGTCACACAGTTGCTGTTGACAGATGCTTGCTTGTCCTCTATTCCTCTTTCCCTCCCTCCCTCTATCCCTCCCTCCCTCTTCCTGTTTCTCCCTTTATCCCTTTCATCGACCAACCCCTCCCGTACACACATCTGTCCCAGAGAGACCTCACTGGTGCTAGTACTACACACACGCTATCTCTCTCGCCATCCCCAACTGGCTCAAGCAGCTTCCAAATGGACATCAGGAAACTACTCACCCCAATGACCTCTCCAAGTACATATTATAGTGTGCCTCATGACAACCACATCCGGTTTTCTCAGCATAATTCGCTCTAGTCCCTCATGCCCATAAATGCATGTCGCATTGCGTGTCCCTCATCACTTTGAAATAGGCCCTTCATTGGTCAGAGGGGTCAGTGCTATAGCTGATTGGCTGGGGTTGGTCTGTGAGGTAGCAGAGTGAATCCCAGTTGTGGTGAGCCTAATCGTCACGTTCACATGGCCCCTCAACCCACCCACACACACACACACACACGCCGCACGCACACGCACGCACGCACACACATACACGCACGTACATACGCACGCACGCACGCACACACGCACACACACACACTCTCACACACACACACAAACACACACACACTTAGCACTGAGCTTCAGATTAGATTGCTTATGGCTGCCAGGGGGGGTTTGATCACATAAAAATCGAATATGTCCTTGTCCATCTTTTTGTTTTTCATTATGTGACAGATTGGCAGAACGTGGCCATCATATCACTGCGTCCAAAGCCAAGCCTCCATGCTAAAAGGGAGAAACATAGTTTCCCATTCACTGTATGAGCCCAAGTTATTTCCACTTTAAATCTGTTTATGTTTTCCAGAAGAGCCGCCCGAGGATTCAGAGGAACTGAAGATGTCTCCCCATTCTCATCACTCCTCCCAGTGCCAGTCTGGTATTATGGCCTTCGGTCACTGTGGCCATCACTCACTCCTTTCGTTCTAATGAAGCTGGGCTGTAAGAGACTCTTTCAAAGCAGCAGAACAACTGTTCAAACCCCTTTTACATTCATGTCCAGTTTTCTGTGAAATTGGTTTCAGCTTAAAAAATATCATGTTTTTGACCCAATTCATTTTATGTTATGTTATAGACACAGTAACTGTGCTATGTGCATGGATAAGCTGTTTGTGTGTCATCTGTGACGGAACATTTTCAGCTGGTTTAGCCTAGATGTAATCTCCTCCCTGCCTCCTGAACATTCCTCTACCAGCCTGTCAGTAACAAACTAACACAGTCACTCACTTCATGGTAGCGCGGAAGGATTGGGGGCAGGAAACAGGGCCAAATCACAATGTGTAAACTGCTGACAGACCACAGAAAAAACAAACATGTTCAACTCCACCACTGATACACTCACCCATACACCAATTTGACTCTATGCTATCCCAAACCATCAAACCCACACTTTCTATACACTTTGCCACTGGTGCTTTCTTAGTATAATTTCTACACTCTACTATGAGGTCCTGATACAGGTCAACATCACCATAACAGTCATAATCAACTGTAACTAGAGTATCACTGCACACCTGTGTAATCCACACACACAATCAGCGAGGAGTCTTACCCTTCTGTGGTCAGGCAGAAGTCCTCCCCATCCTGGCAGACCTCCACGCCTTCCAAGGTGGTCACTCCAATGGTGGGCATATGGGGCCGAGGATGGGGTGCAGACGGAGGGGTGCAGCTCCTACAGCACTCTCCCTCCGCCTGCAACTCATGGGAGCAGCTAGTCTCCAGGGCAACGCCTGGATGGGCTGTGACGGGGTCCACGTGGGAGGGGTTCTGAGGGTGGAGACTCTGTGGTCAGTAAGGTCGCTCCCTCTGTGGGTCAACACGGTACTGACCTAAAAGACAAGAAACATGTGTCCACTAGTCCACAGCCTCCGGGCTTCTATGTCTACCAGCTACCCCCTCTCTGTCTCTCTCCCTCCCTCCCCCTCTCTGTCTCTCTTCCTCCCTCCCTCCCCCTCTATCGCTCCCTCACTCCCCCTCCATCTCTCTTTTGCTCTCTCTCCTCCTCTCCCTCCCCCCTCTCTCTCTCTCTCGCTACAGGCAGGGCTTTGCAGAAGTGGAATTGTGGGATTAGCGTCTCTTTCGATTACAGAGGCTGGGTGGGTGACATCAGCCGGGCCTGCCTGTACCTCTGCCAAGTGGGCACACAGTGCAGGAGATCTGGGGAACATGAAACAGGCACACCATACAGCCCAGTGTTCACTGTGCACTGTTACATTGGCTCAGTACGTGTGCAGCTGCTTACACGCAGTCTGCTGAGGAGAAGTTTCACTCCTTCATCAAGACTAGGCAGGCTGTGCCCCCACCACCTCTCTCTCTCTCTCTCTCTATTTCTCTCTCTCTCTCTCCCGGTGTGTGCTGTCACTCTCGTCAGAGTGGATTTGGACAATTCAAAGGAATTAGCCTTAGGGTCAAAGGCTTAGGGGTGTGGTGGAGATATATATAGCAGCAGGCAGCAGGAAAGCCATGTCCACTCAAACGCAGCATCAGTCACAGCACTGTGATCCCCACAGTACACATCCTGTGGTTCAGGCAGAGAGAGGACCGGCCACTGCCAGTCAACCTGTTTAATGGCCTCACTGATTGATTTTCCACTCATGCACCTGTGCAGAAGCAACTGATTGATATGTTAATGCTTGATAGTATTAACCTAGTTTAATGATTTATCTCTGTGATCTATAGGACATCATCATATTTACGTCAATGGTTCTGTTATTTTATTAGGATCCCCATTAGCTGTTACAAAAGCAGCAGCTACTCTTCCTGGGGTCCACACAAAACATGAAACATGACATAATACAGAACGTTAATAGACAAGAACAGCTCAAGGACAAAACATGCTTTGACCATGACAGTTTACAATCGAAGGTAACAACAAGTAATTTAGTCTCCTCAACTTGTTCAACAGCCACACCATTCATTACCAGATTCAGATGAGGTCTAGAACTTAGGGAATTATTTTTTTCCAAATACAATGATCTTAGGTTTAGAGATTTTCAGGACCAGTTTATTACTGGCCACCAAATCCAAAACTGACTGCAACTCTTCATAGTGACTTCATTAGCTGTGGTTGCATTATTTAATGCCAGTGGCATGTTATTGGTAAAAAATTGAAAATAGTAGAGGGCCTAGAGAGCTGCCCTGCGGTACATCACACTTGACACATTTGACATTAGAGAAGCTTCCATTAAAGAAAACCCTTTGAGTTCTATTAGATACAGTGGGGAGAACAAGTATTTGATACACTGCCGATTTTGCAGGTTTTCCTACTTTCAAAGCATGTAGAGGTCTGTAATTTTTATCATAGGTACACTTCAGCTGTGAGAGACGGAATCTAAAACAAAAATCCAGAAAATCACATTGTATGATTTTTAAGTAATTAATTTGCATTTTATTGCATGACATAAGTGTTTGATCACCTACCAACCAGTAAGAATTCCGGCTCTCACAGACCTGTTAGTTTTTCTTTAAGAAGCCCTCCTGTTTTCCACTCATTACCTGTATTAACTGCACCTGTTTGAACTCGTTACCTGTATAAAAGACACCTGTCCACACACTCAATCAAACAGACTCCAACCTCTCCACAATGGCCAAGACCAGAGCACTGTGTAAGGACATCAGGGTTAAAATTGTAGACCTACACAAGGCTGGGATGGGCTACAGGACAATAGGCAAGCAGCTTGGTGAGAAGGCAACAACTGTTGGTGCAATTATTAGAAAATGGAAGAAGTTCAAGATGACGGTCAATCACCCTCGGTCTGGGGCTCCATGCAAGATCTCACCTCGTGGGGCATCAATGATCATGAGGAAGGTGAGGGATCAGCCCAGAACTACACGGCAGGACCTGGTCAATGACCTGAAGAGAGCTGGGACCACAGTCTCAAAAATTACAGACCTCTACATGCTTTGTAAGTAGGAAAACCTGCAAAATCGGCAGTGTATCAAATACTTGTTCTCCCCACTGTATATGGCTCTGAATCCACGATATGGCAGAGGTTGAAAAGCCATTACACATACGTTTTCTCAACAACAGGTTATGGTCAATAATATCAAAGGCTGCACTGAAATCTAACAGTACAGCTCCCACAATCTTCTTATTATCAATTTCTTTCAACCAATCATCAGTCATTTGTGTCAGTGCAGTACAGTGGGGGAAAAAAGTATTTAGTCAGCCAACAATTGTGTGCAAGTTCTCCCACTTAAAAAGATGAGAGAGGCCTGTAATTTTCATCATAGGTACACGTCAACTATGACAGACAAAATGAGAAAAACAATCCAGAAAATCACATTGTAGGATTTTTTATGAATTTATTTGCAAATTATGGTGGAAAATAAGTATTTGGTCACCTACAAACAAGCAAGATTTCTGGCTCTCACAGACCTGTAACTTCTTCTTTAAGAGGCTCCTCTGTCCTCCACTTGTTACCTGTATTAATGGCACCTGTTTGAACTTGTTATCAGTATAAACGACACCTGTCCACAACCTCAAACAGTCACACTCCAAACTCCACTATGGCCAAGACCAAAGAGCTGTCAAAGGACACCAGAAACAAAATTGTAGACCTTCACCAGGCTGGGAAGACTGAATCTGCAATAGGTAAGCAGCTTGGTTTGAAGAAATCAACTGTGGGAGCAATTATTAGGAAATGGAAGACATACAAGACCACTGATAATCTCCCTCGATCTGGGGCTCCACGCAAGATCTCACCCCGTGGGGTCAAAATGATCACAAGAACGGTGAGCAAAAATCCCAGAACCACACGGGGGGACCTAGTGAATGGCCTGCAGAGAGCTGGGTCCACAGTCTCAAAGAAAACCATTAGTAACACACTACGCCATCATGGATTAAAATCCTGCAGCGCACGCAAGGTCCCCCTGCTCAAGCCAGCGCATGTCCAGGCCCGTCTGACGTTTGCCAATGACCATCTGGATGATCCAAAGGAGGAATGGGAGAAGGTCATGTGGTCTGATGAGACAAAAATAGAGCTTTTTGGTCTAAACTCCACTCGCCGTGTTTGGAGGAAGAAGAAGGATGAGTACAACCCCAAGAACACCATCCCAACCGTGAAGCATGGAGGTGGAAAAATCATTATTTGGGGATGCTTTTCTGCAAAGAGGACAGGACGACTGCACCGTATTGAGGGGAGGATGGAAGGGGCCATGTATCGCGAGATCTTGGCCAACAACCTCCTTCCCTCAGTAAGAGCATTGAAAATGGGTCGTGGCTGGGTCTTCCAGCATGACAACGACCCGAAACACACAGCCAGGGCAACTAAGGAGTGGCTCCGTAAGAAGCATCACAAGGTCCTGGAGTGGTCTAGCCAGTCTCCAGACCTGAACCCAATAGAAAAGCTTTGGAGGGAGCTGAAAGTCCGTATTGCCCAGCGACAGCCCTGAAACCTGAAGGATCTGGAGAAGGTCTGTATGGAGGAGTGGGCCAAAATCACAGCTGCAGTGTGTGCAAACATGGTTAATACCTACAGGAAACGTATGATCTCTGTAATTGCAAACAAAGGTTTCTGTTCCAAATATTATGTTCTGCTTTTCTGATGTATCAGACAGTGTCACCAGCAAAGCACCCCCACACCATAACACCTCCTCATCCATGCTTTACGGTGGGAAATACACATGAGGAGATCATCCGTTCACCCACACTGCGTCTTACAAAGACATGGCGGTTGGAACCAAAAATCTCCAGACCAAAGGACAAATTTCCACCAGTCTAATGTCCATTGCTTGTGTTTCTTGGCCCAAGCAAGTCTCTTCTTATTATTGGTGTCCTTTAGTAGTGGTTACTTTGCAGCAATTCGACCATGAAGGCCTGATTCACACAGTCTCCTCTGAACAGTTGAGATTTGTCTTGTTACTTGAACTCTGTGAAGCATTTATTTGGGCTGCAATTTCTGAGGCTGGAAACTCTAATGAACTTATCCTCTGCAGCAGAGGTAACTCTGGGTCTTCCATTCCTGTGGCGGTCCTCATGAGAGCCAGTTTCATCATAGCGCTTGATGGTTTTTGCGACTGCTCATGAAGAAACGTTCAAAGTTCTTGAATTGTTCCGTATTGACTGACCTTCATATCTTAAAGTAATGATGGACTGTCATTTCTCTTTGCTTATTTGAGCTGTTCTTGCCATAATATGGACTTGGTCTTTTACCAAATAGGGCTATCTTCTGTATACCCCCCCCCCCCCCACCCTTGCTGATGGAAGGAGGTTTTCACTCAAAATCTCACGATACATGGCCCCATTCATTATTTCCTTTACACAGATCAGTCGTCCTGGTCCCTTTGCAGAAAAACAGCCCCAAAGCATGATGTTTCCACCCCCATGCTTCACAGTAGGTATGGTGTTCTTTGGATGCAACTCAGCATTCTTTGTCCTCCAAACACGACGAGTTGAGTTTTTACCAAAAAGTTATATTTTGGTTTCATCTGACCATATGACATTCTCCCAATCCTCTTCTGGATCATCCAAATGCACTCTAGCAAACTTCAGACGGGCCTGGACATGTACTGGCTTAAGCAGGGGGACACGTCTGTCACTGCAGGATTTTTGTCACGAGTTACAAAGCCAGAACCCAGAAGCAGACCAGGACAAGGTAAGTTGAAACGAAGGTGAGTGTTTATTTACAAATTCAAGAGTGATGCTGAATAATCCAGGAACAGAGCGGGCGGCGTGGATGAGTTGTTGAGGGTGCAGTTGTTGGTCCAATGATGGCTCGGCAGCCGCCGACCATCAGGCAGAGGTAGGGTGAAGGTTCCGGACGAGTGACTGCAGATGGAACAAAACGGAGGTAAGTAACCAACAAACCAACAAGGTGCAAAACAACAAAACTAACGCTAGAAGCTCTAAGACTGATACTCTGGTAAACCTACTGTTCATGGCTAACGATCCGGCAGGGAATGGATGTTAGGCCAGAGCCTAAGAAGGGTGATGATCAGGACCAGGTGTGCAGATTGCTGATGGGATGCAGGTGCGGAAATCAAGAGAGCTCCCGGAGCGTTCCAGAACCCTCGGGAAACTGGAGATCCCGAGCAGAAAAACTAGTCCACAGAAAGGACCCGACTCAGACTGCCGGGATCGTTACAGTACCCCCTCCGACGAACGCCACCGGGCGGACTCCCCGGAGCGCCAGGATGGAGGCGGTAGAAGTCACGGATGAGGTCAGCATCTAGGATCTGTCGCCGCGGAATCCAACTCCTCTCTTCAGGACCATACCCCTCCCAGTCCACGAGATACTGGAAACCCGGCCCCGCCGTCTGGAATCCATGATGCGTCGCACCGTGTGGCAGGACCACCTCCGATCATCCGAGGAGGAGGAGGAGGAGGCGGAGGAGGCAACAGAGGACTGAGGAAAACAGGCTTGAGGCAGGAGACATGAAAGGTGGGATGGACTCTGAGCGTCCTCGGGAGTTTGAGTCGAACTGCCACCGGATTGATCACCTTCTCCACCACAAACGGACCAATGAACTTCGGTAACAACTTCCTAGACTCAGTCCGTAAGGAAGATCCCGTGTGGCCAACCAGACCCTATCTCCGATGGTGTAGGTGGGGAGCGGGGATCCGGCGACGATTCGCCTGGAGCTGATACCGGTCCGAAACTCTAAGGAGTGCCTTTCTGGCCCGATGCCAGGTCCGGTGGCAACGACGAATATGGGCCTGAACCGAAGGCACTGAGAGCTCCTTCTCCTGAGAAGGGAACAAGGGAGGTTGGTAGCCATACAGGCACTGGAAGGGAGACATCCCAGTGGCAGATGTAGGGAGAGTATTGTGGGCATACTCAACCCAAGGCAACTGAGAGACCCAGGAGGTGGGGTTGGAAGAGGCCAGGCAGCGAAGCGTGGATTCCATCTTCTGGTTGGCTCTCTCCGCCTGACCATTAGATTGGGGGGTGAAAACCAGATGTGAGACTGACTGTAGCTCCAATGGCCAAACAGAAGGACTTCCAGACAGCAGAGGTAAACTGAGGGCCACGGTCGGAAAACGATATCACTGGGCAACCCGTGGACCCTGAAAACCTCCCTAACCAGGATCTCGGACGTCTCCGAGGCAGAGGGAAGCTTGGCAATTGGCACAAAGTGGGCGAACTTGCTGAATCTGTCCACGATAGTCAGAACGACCGTGTTCCCCTCAGAAGCGGGCAACCCAGTGACAAAGTCCAGGGCCAGATGCGACCATGGTCGCCGGGGAATAGGAAGGGGGGTGAAGTAGTCCAGAGCTGGGCCGATTGGTACCCTTATTCTGCGCACACACTGGACAGGCAGCAACATAACCCCGAGTATCCTCGGCCATGGCAGGCCACCAAAAACGTCTGCGAAGAAACGCCATCGTCCGAGCCACGCCAGGGTGACAAGCCATCTTGCTGGCGTGGGACCATTTGAGGACCGCAGGACGAACCGACTCAGGCACAAACAACCGACCGGGTGGACCGTTACCGGGACCGGACTGCGTCCGAAGAGCCGCCATCACCTCCTCCTCAATCTTCCACCTAACAGCTCCCACGACGCAGTTCCGGGGAGAATTGTCTCGGTCTTGGACCCACTCTCCTCCGTCTTGGAGAACATCCGAGACAAGGCGTCCGCCTTGCCGTTCTTAGATCCAGGTCGGAACGTCAGGGAAAAATTGAATCGTCCGAAAAACAACGACCACCTGGCCTGACGGGAGTTGAGACGTCTAGCCGATTGCACGTAAGCAAGATTCTTGTGGTCAGTCCAGACAATAAACGGTTGCTCCGCCTCCAACCAGTGGCGCCACTCCTCCAAGGCAAGTTTCACCGCGAGAAGCTCCCGGTTACCCACATCGTAATTCCTCTCCGCAGGCGAAAGGCGACGAGAGTAGTAGGCGCAGGGATGGAGTTTACTGTCCGTGGAGCATCGCTGCGACAGGATGGCGCCAACTCCCACATCAGACGCCGTCCACTTCAACGACGAACTGACGGGCCGTGTCCGGTTGAGAGAGAATCGGTGCGTTGGTGAATCGCCTCTTCAAATCCAGAAACGCTCGATCCGCCTCCGGATTCCACTTGAAGCTCCTGATACTGGAAGTCAAGGCAGTTAACGGAGCGGCCACACGGCTGTAATCCCGGATGAATCTGCGGTAGAAATTCGCAAACCCCAAAAATCTCTGGAGCTGCAATCTCGTACCGGGCTGGGCCCATTCCAGAACCGCTCTAACCTTCTCCTGGTCCATCCTAATCTCTCCCCTGGAGATGATGTACCGAGAAAGGATGTCGTGTGGGCGTGAAACTCGCACTTCTCGGCCTTCACGAACAGGCGATTCTCCAACAATCGCTGCAGAACCTGCCGGACATGCTGGACGTGGTCGGAAGGTTCCTTCGAGAAGATCAGAATGTCATCCAGGTAAACAAACACAAAGAGACCGATCATATCTCTCAGGACGTCGTTCACCATACTCTGGAATACCGCTGGAGCATTGGTCAGTCCAAACGGCATCACCTGATACTCGAAGTGACCCATCGGGTGTATTGAAACCCGTCAACCACTCGTCTCCTCTCTGATCCGGACCATGTGATACGCATTGCGTAGGTCTAGCTTGGTGAACACCGTAGCACCCTGTAAGGAGTCGAAGGCAGAACTCATCAAGGGCAGGGGATACTTGTTCTTGACCGTGATGTCATTCAACCCCGATAATCAATACACGGTCGAAGAGAGCCATCCTTCTTACCCACAAAGAAGAATCCTGCCCCCAGGGTGATGACGAGGGACGAACGAGACCAGCAGCTAGGGACTCCTTGATGTAGGTCTCCAAAGCCTCACGTTCAGGGCGGGAGATACTGTATAACCTTCCCTTGGGGTAGACAGCTCCAGGGAACAGGTTGATGGCACAATCATATGGTCGGTGGGGAGGGAGTGACAGAGCCTTCTGCTTACTGAACACTTCCCCCAAATCGTGATATGTCTCGGGAACCAGGGACAAATCTGGGGGTTTAGCCTCAATCACCTGACTGGGAACCGAATGGGGACAGGCAGTCTTGAGACAGTTAGCATGACAATCAAGGCTCCAACTCGTTACCTTGCCCGTCACCCAATCGAACGTGGGATTGTGTTCCTTCAGCCAGGGGTATCCAAGGACCAGAGGAACATGGGAAGACGGCAGAATGAAGAATGAAATCATCTCCGAATGATTCCCCGACAACAGCATCTTAACCGGTTCAGTCCTCATCGTGATACGTGCCAGACTACTGCCGTTCAGAGTGGTCGCTTCAATGGCTTCCGGCAATTGCTCCTTGGAAAGCCCCAGCTGTTCCACCAACTTCGGCATCAAGAAAGCTTCCATCGGCACCTGAATCGATAAAAGCGTTAATCGCTAAGCTCTGATTCCTGTTCACAAGGGTAGCCGGGAAACGGGGTCTGACAGAGGTACTGAGAGGTTGAAACTGGCTCGCTAAAAGTCCTCCCAACTTTAGCGAGCCGGGCAGTTTGACGACCGCCGGGAACAAGTGGAGATGTAATGTCCCGAGCTACCACAGTAGAGGCAGCAGTTGGTCTTACGTCTATGTTGACGCTCCTCCTTGGTTAACCCGTGCCGCCCCACTTGCATGGGTTCAGAATCGGGAGAGAGGACCTCTCCACTAATCCTTTGTGGTGGAGAATGATCGACGTGTTCTGGTCCCCCACCCGACCCGACTGGGAACTGAGAAGCTGATCGATTGGACGGACCCCATTGCTTCTCCCTCCTTCGCTCTCGGACTCGATTATCCACCCGAATAGACAAGGCTACCAAGCTGTCCAGGTCACTAGGCTCCGGATAGGAGATCAACTCATCCTTGAGCTGCTCCGACAGACCCTGGTAAAAGGCCGCTTGCAGAGACTCCTCATTCCACCCACTCTCCACAGCCAACGTCTTGAACTCGATCACGAAGTCGGCCACGCTGCGAGTTCCTTGGCGAAGCGAAAACAGGCGCCTAGCTGCGTCCCCCCCTCGGACGGAATGGTCGAAGAGCTTCCTCATCTCGGCCGTGAACCCCTGGTATGAAGCCATGCAGGGATCCTGTCGTTCCCAAACGGCTGAAGCCCACTCAGCGCTCGACCACGCAGCAACTCAATCACAAAGGCTATCCTAGCCTTGTCTGTGGCATAAGAGTAGGGCTGTAGATCGAACACTAACCCACACTGCATAAGGAAGGAACGGCATCTTCCCAGCTCCCCCTCATATTTATCCGGCGTCGGAACCTTGGGCTCACGGAAGGACACAGCTCCAGAAGCGGCAGGCGAGATGGGTGAAACCGGTAGTGGATCCTCCACCGGAAACTTGCGCTGGTTCTGGACCTCCGTCAGACCGGTAGAAAGGTTCCGAACTGACAACGCGATCTCCTGTAGTACCGTGCTATGATGGCCCAACATCTTCTCCTGATGGGTAATGGCATGGCGAACAGAGTCCAGGTCCGCTGGGTTCATTACTGGCCGGATCGTTCTGTCACGAGTTACAAAGCCAGAACCCAGAAGCAGACCAGGACAAGGTAAGTTGAAACGAAGGTGAGTGTTTATTTACAAATTCAAGAGTGATGCTGAATAATCCAGGAACAGAGCGGGCGGCGTGGATGAGTTGTTGAGGGTGCAGTTGTTGGTCCAATGATGGCTCGGCAGCCGCCGACCATCAGGCAGAGGTAGGGTGAAGGTTCCGGACGAGTGACTGCAGATGGAACAAAACGGAGGTAAGTAACCAACAAACCAACAAGGTGCAAAACAACAAAACTAACGCTAGAAGCTCTAAGACTGATACTCTGGTAAACCTACTGTTCATGGCTAACGATCCGGCAGGGAATGGATGTTAGGCCAGAGCCTAAGAAGGGTGATGATCAGGACCAGGTGTGCAGATTGCTGATGGGATGCAGGTGTGGAAATCAAGAGAGCTCCCCGGAGCGTTCCAGAACCCTCGGGAAACTGGAGATCCCGAGCAGAAAAACTAGTCCACAGAAAGGACCCGACTCAGACTGCCGGGATCGTTACAATTTTAGTCCCTGGCTGCGTAGTGTGTTACTGATGGTAGGCTTAGTTACTTTGGTCCCAGCTCTCTGCAGGTCATTCACTAGGTCCCCCCGTGTGGTTCTGGGATTTTTGCTCACCGTTCTTGTGATCATTTTGACCCCACGGGGTGAGATCTTGCGTGGAGCCCCAGATCGAGGGAGATTATCAGTGGTCTTGTATGTCTTCCATTTCCTAATTATTGCTCCCACAGTTGATTTCTTCAAACAAGCTGCTTACCTATTGCAGATTCAGTCTTCCCAGCCTGGTGCAGGTCTACAATTTTGTTTCTGGTGTCCTTTGACAGCTCTTTGGTCTTGGCCATAGTGGAGTTTGGAGTGTGACTGTTTGAGGTTGTGGACAGGTGTCTTTTATACTGATAACAAGTTCAAACAGGTGCCATTAATACAGGTAACGAGTGGAGGACAGAGGAGCCTCTTAAAGAAGAAGTTACAGGTCTGTGAGAGCCAGAAATCTTGCTTGTTTGTAGGTGACCAAATACTTATTTTCCACCATAATTTGCAAATAAATTCATTAAAAATCCTACAATGTGATTTTCTGGAGAAAAAAAATCTCAATTTGTCTGTCATAGTTGACGTGTACCTATGATGAAAATTACAGGCCTCTCTCATCTTTTTAAGTGGGAGAACTTGCACAATTGGTGGCTGACTAAATACTTGTTTTTCCCCACTGTATAACCTGTTTTAGAGTAATGCAATCATCGAATATTGTAAGAGCTTTCATTGTCTACTTATATGCCCCCTTTATTTATCCTGCGGTTCTGACTTGGTGTACAAGGAGAACACTGTAAGAACGGCCCATGTTCTGAATTCTGTCGCTGTACATTTCAAAAGTACTAAACAAATAGTTAAATTGACTACGTCCATCTTAGCTCGCTCATTAATGTATTAATCGAAATTACGGATTACCTCTTATCCGCTTGTCGTCCCCTTATGCCAAAGTTTGTACAGTCGTGGTCAAAAGTTTTGAGAATGACACAAGTATTGGTCTTCACAAAGTTTGCTGCGTCAGTGTTTTTAGATATTTTTGTCAGATGTTACAATGGTATACTGAAGTATAACTATAAGTGTCAAAGGCTTTTATTGACAATTACATTAAGTTTATGCAAAGTGTCAATATTTGCAGTGTTGACCCTTCTTTTTCAAGACCTCTGCAATCCACCCCGGCATGCTGTAAACTAACTTCTGGGCCACATCCTGACTGATGGCAGCCCATTCTTGCAAAATCAATGCTTGGAGTTTGTCAGAATTTGTGGGTTTTTGTTTGTCCACCCGCCTCTTGAGGATTGACCACAAGTTCTCAATGGGATTAAGGTCTGGGCAGTTAGGATCACCACTTTATTTTAAGAATGTGAAATGTCAGAATAATACTAGAGAGAATGATTTCTTCCAGCTTTTATTTCTTTCATCACATTCCCAGTGGGTCAGAAGTTTACATGCACTCAATTAGTATTTGGTAGCATTGCCTTTAAATTGTTTAACTTGGGTCAAACGTTTCGGGTAGCCTTCCACAAGCTTCCCACACTAAGTTGGGTGAATTTTGGCCCAATCCTCCTGACAGAGCTGGTGTAACTGAGACATTTTTGTTGGCCTCCTTGCTAGCATACGCTTTTTCAGGTCTGCCCACACATTTTCTATAGGATTGAGGTCAGGGCTTTGTGATGGCCACTCCAATACCTTCACTTTGTTGTCCTTAAGCCATTTTACCACAACTTTGGAAGTATGCTTGGGGTCATTGTTCATTTGGAAAAGCCATTTGCGACCAAGCTTTAACTTCCTGACTGATGTCTTGAGATGTTGCTTCAATATATCCACATAATTTTCCTTCCTCATGATGCCATCTATTTTGTGAAGTGCACCAGTCCCTCCTGCAGCAAAGCACCCCCACAGCACAATGCTGCCAACCCCGTGCTTCACGGTTGGGATGGTGTTCTTCGGCTTGGAAGCCACCCCCTTTTTCCTCCAAACATAACGATAGTTATTATGGCCAAACAGTTCTATTTTTGTTTCATCAGACCAGAGGACATTTCTCCAAAAAGTACGATCTTTGTCCCCATGTGCAGTTGCAAACCGTAGTCTGGCTTTTTTATGGCGGTTTTGGAGCAATGGCTTCTTCCTTGCTGAGCGGCCTTTCAGGTTATGTCAATATAGGACTCATTTTACTGTGGATATAGATACTTTTGTACCTGTTTCCTCCAGCATCTTCACAAGGTCCTTTGCTGTTGTTCTGGGACTGATTTGCACTTTTCGCACCAAAGTACGTTCATCTCTAGGAGACAGAATGCGTCTCCTTCCTGAGCGGTATGACGGCTGCATGGTCCCATGGTGTTTATACTTGCGTACTATTGTTTGTACAGATGAACGTGGTACCTTCAGGCGTTTTGAAATTGCTCCCAAGGATGAACCAGACTTGTGGAGGTCTACAATTTTTTTTCTGAGGTCTTGGCTGATTTCTTTTGATTTTCCCATGATGTCAAGCAAAGAGGCACTGAGTTTGAAGGTAGGCCTTTAAATACATCCACAGGTACTTTTATTTTTGTATTTTATTTCACCTTTATTTAACCAGGTAAGCCAGTTGAGAACAAGTTCTCATTTACAACTGCGACCTGGCCAAGAAAAAGCAAAGCAGTGCGATAAAAACAACAACAACACAGAGTTACATATGAAATAAGCAAAATGTACAGTCAATAACACAATAGAAAATCTACATACAGTGTGTGCAAATGTAGTAAGTTATGGATATAAGGCAATAAATAGGCCATAGTGCAAAGTAATTACAATTTAGTATTAACACTGGAGTGATAGATGTGCTGAAGATGATGTGCAAATAGAGATACTGGGGTGCAAATGAGCAAAATAAATAACAAAGTAAATAACAATATGGGGATGAGGTAGTTGGGTGGGCTAATTACAGATGGGCTGTGTACAGGTGCAGTGATCAGTAAGCTGCTCTGACAACTGATGCTTAAAGTAAGTGAGGGAGATAAGTGTCTTCAGCTTCAGAGATTTTTGCAGTTCGTTCCAATCATTTGCAGCAGAGAACTGGAAGGAATGGCGTCCAAAGGAGGTGTTGGCTTTGGGGATGACCAGTGAGATATACAGTGGGGAGAACAAGTATTTGATACACTGCCGATTTTGCAGGTTTTCCTACTTACAAAGCATGTAGAGGACTGTAATTTTTATCATAGGTAAACTTCAACTGTGAGAGATGGAATCTAAAACAAAAATCCAGAAAATCACATTGTATGATTTTTAAGTAATTAATTTGCATTTTATTGCATGACATAAGTATTTGATCACCTCCAACCAGTATGAATTCCGGCTCTCACAGACCTGTTAGTTTTTCTTTAAGAAGCCCTCCTGTTCTCCACTCATTACCTGTATTAACTGCACCTGTTTGAACTCGTTACCTGTATAAAAGACACCTGTCCACACACTCAATCAAACAGACTCCAACCTCTCCACAATGGCCAAGACCAGAGAGCTGTGTAAGGACATCAGGGATACAATTGTAGACCTGCACAAGGCTGGGATGGGCTACAGGACAAAAGGCAAGCAGCTTGGTGAGAAGGCAACAACTGTTGGCGCAATTATTAGAAAATGGAAGAAGTTCAAGATGACGGTCAATCACCCTCGGTCTGGGGCTCCATGCAAGATCTCACCTCGTGGGGCATCAATGATCATGAGAAAGGTGAGGGATCAGCCCAGAACTACACGGCAGGACCTGGTCAATGACCTGAAGAGAGCTGGGTCCACAGTCTCAAAGAAAACCATTAGTAACACACTACGCCGTCATGGATTAAAATCCTGCAGCGCATGCAAGGTCCTCCTGCTCAAGTCAGCGCATGTCCAGGCCCGTCTGAAGTTTGCCAATGACCATCTGGATGATCCAGAGGAGGAATGGGAGAAGGTCATGTGGTCTGATGAGACAGAAATAGAGCTTTTTTTTGGTCTAAACTACAATCGCCGTTTTTTGGAGGAAGAAGAAGGATGAGTACAACCCCAAGAACACCATCCCAACCATGAAGCATGGAGGTGGAAACATCATTCTTTGGGGATGCTTTTCTGCAAAGGGGACAGGACAACTGCACCGTATTGAGGGGAGGATGGATGGGGCCATGTATCGCAAGATCTTGGCCAACAACCTCCTTCCCTCAGTAAGAGCATTGAAGATGGGTCGTGGCTGGGTCTTCCAGCATGACCACGACCCGAAATACACAGCCAGGGCAACTAAGGAGTGGCTCCGTAAGTAGCATTTCAAGGTCCTGGAGTGGCCTAGCCAGTCTCCAGACATGAACCCAATAGAAAATCTTTGGAGGGAGCTGAAAGTCCGTATTGCCCAGCGACAGCCCCGAAACCTGAAGGATCTGGAGAAGGTCTGTATGGAGGAGTGGGCCAAAATCCCTGCTGCGGTGTGTGCAAACCTGGTCAAGATCTACAGGAAACGTATGATCTCTGTAATTGCAAACAAAGGTTTCTGTACCAAATATTAAGTTCTGCTTTTCTGATGTATCAAATACTTATGTCATGCAATAAATTGCAAATTAATTACTTAAAAATCATACAATGTGATTTTCTGGATATTTGTTTTAGATTCCGTCTCTCACAGTTGAAGTGTACCTATGATAAAAATGACAGACCTCTACATGCTTTGTAAGTAGGAAAACCTGCAAAATCGGCAGTGTATCAAATACTTGTTCTCCCCACTGTATCTGCTGGAACGCATACTATGGGTGGGTGTTGCTATGGTGACCAATGATCTAAGATAAGGCGGGGATTTTCCTAGAAGTGATTTATAGATGACCTGGAGCCAGTGGGTTTGGCGACGAATATGTAGTGAGGGCCAGCCAACAAGAGCGTACAAGTCACAATGGTGGGTAGTATATGGGGCTTTGGTGACAAAACGGATGTCACTGTGATAGACTACATCCAATTTGCTGAGTAGAGTGTTGGAAGCTATTTTGTATATGACATCGCCGAAGTCAAGGATCGGTAGGATAGTAAGTTTTACGAGGGCATGTTTAGCAGAATGAGTGAAGGAGGCTTTGTTGCGAAATAGGAAGCCGATTCTAGATTAAATTTTGGATTGGAGATGCTTAATGTGAGTCTGGAAGGAGAGATTACGGTCTAACCAGACATCTAGGTATTTGTAGTTGTCCACATATTCTAAGTCAGACCCGCCGAGAGTAGAGATTCTAGTCGGGCGGGCGAGTGCAAGCAGCGTTCGATTGAAGAGCATGTATTTTGTTTTACTAGCGTTTAAGAGCAGTTGGAGGCCACGGAAGGAGTGTTGTATGGCATTGAAGCTCGTTTGGAGGTTTGTTAACACAGTGTCCAATGAAGGGCCGGATGTATACAAAATGGTGTCGTCTGCGTAGAGGTGGATCTGAGAGTCACCAGCAACAAGAGCGACATCATTGATATACACAGAGAATAGAGTCGGCCCGAGAATTGAACCCTGTGGCACCCCCATAGAGACTGCCAGAGGTCCAGACAACAGGCCCTCCGATTTGACACATTGAACTCTATCTGAGAAGTAGTTGGTGAACCAGGCGAGGCAGTCATTTGAGAAACCAAGGCTATTTAGTCTGCCAATAAGGATGCGGTGATTGACAGAGTCAAAAGCCTTGGCCAGGTCGATGAAGACGGCTGTACAGTACTGTCTTTTATCAATCGCGGTTATTATATAGTTTAGGACCTTGAGCGTGGCTGAGGTGCACCCATGACCAGCTCGGAAACCAGATTGCATAGCGGAGAAGGTACGGTGGGATTCGAAATGGTCGGTGATCTGTTTGTTAACTTGGCTTTCAAATACTTTCGAAAGGCAGGGCAGGATGGATATAGGTCTGTAACAGTTTGGATCTAGAGTGTCACCCCCTTTGAAGAGGGGGATGACCGCGGCAGCTTTCCAATCTCTGGGGATCTCAGACGATACGAAAGAGAGGTTGAACAGGCTAGTAATAGGGGTTGCGACAATTTCGGCGGCTAATTTTAGAAAGAAAGGGTCCAGATTGTCTAGCCCAGCTGATTTGTAGGGGTCCAGATTTAGCAGCTCTTTCAGGACATCAGCTATCTGAATTTGGGTGAAGGAGAAGTGGGGGCGCTGGTGGCCGGGGTAGGGGTAGCCAGGTGGCAAAAATGCTTATTGAAATTCTTGATTATCGTGAATTTATCGGGGGTGACAGTGTTTCCTAGCCTCAGTGCAGCGGGTAGCTGGGATGAGGTGCTCTTATTCTCCATGGACTTTACAGTGTCCCAAAACTACAGAATGCAAATTTATTTTTGAAAAAGCTAGCCTTTGCTTTCCTAACTGATTGTGTATATTGATTCCTGACTTCCCTGAAAAGTTGCATATCGCGGGGGCTGTTCGATGCTAATGCAGTACGCCACAGGATATTTTTGTGCTGGTCAAGGGCAGTCAAGTCTGGGGTGAACCAGGGGCTATATCTGTTCTTAGTTCAGAATTTTTTGAATGGGGGATGCTTATTTAAGATTGAGAGGAAAGCACTTTTGAAGAACACCTCCAATTGACTCAAATTATGTCAATTATCCTATCAGAAGCTTCTAAAGCCATGACATCATTTTCTGGAATTTTCCAAGCTGTTAAAAGGCACGGTCAACTTAGTGTATGTAAACTTCTGAGCCACTGGAATTGTGATACAGTGAATTATAAGTGAAATAATCTGTCTGTAAACAATTGTTGGAAAAATTACTTGTGCCATGCACAAAGTAAATGTCCTAACTGACTTGCCAAAACTATAGTTTGTTAACAAGAAATGTGTGGAGTGGTTGAAAAACGAGTTTTAATGACTCCAACCTAAGCATATGTAAACTTTTGACTTCAACTGTATATACTCATCAAATGATATGGTTAATATTTGTCCCTAATATAACATTTGCCCCTTTCTTATACCTCTGTATGTTTGGAGTGGAAAGATATGTGGCGACACATTCCAGAAGGCATTCCTTGAGCGGACGTATGGGTGGTTTGAAATAGACAAGCTTTGTGGAAGCAATCTCCTCCATTGTCCTGCGTGCTCACAGGAGATGCATACTGTATCAGTGGATGGGAATCGCAAGCAATAAACCCTCAGGGTTTGTCTACCTTCTTATGTGTTGATGTTTTGTTCAGGGTATAATTATACCTTCTTAAAGTGCATGCTGGTCTTCTTTTTGTTATGAAGTATATTTTTGTGATGTTATATTGCAGTTGGTCTTCTTTTTAGAACTAAATGTAATTTTCCATGATGAAAAATTGTGGGACAGTGATTTGTCTTTTTGCTTTATCTAATCCCCTCCAAGACACACACACAGACACAGACACACACACACAGAGAGGTTGGCGAAACACCGTCAGATGTCTGGGATTTGAACCAGCAACCCACCTCTCTAACCTATAGGCTACTTGCCACACCTTGGTGGTTTGGTATGATGTATAATTTTGTGATGTAATGTTGCAGTCTGACTCTCTATTTAGTGTTGAGAAGAGCTTCTACGATGGTGTCTTTCTGGTGAAAGACGATGATGTCATCCTTCATCAAACATGTCCATACAAAGACCAATCGTAATTATTCTCACAGTTTCTATAACATAGCTTTAATGTCACCCAGTTTAGAACTTGTTTATTTTCAGTTAATCTCGGCACTTCACTGTGATTTTCATGTTATAGACGCCAGGCAAAGGAGTGTGTGGCACGTCAGACTGGACAGCGGCCAAAGAGACGTCAGGAAAATCATCTGCCAAAGTAGATGAGGAGGGCCTTGAGATAGCAGTTTGCCGACACGGCGTGCTCCTCAAGGCCCTCTACATGTACAGAGGCCAGATATACAGAACCAGTCAAAAGTTTGGACACACCTACTAATTCCACATATGAAATCATGCAGTAACCAAAAAAGTGTTAAACAAACCAAAATATACTTTAGATTTGACATACTTCAAAGTAGCCACCCTTTGCGCTGATGACAGCTTTGCACACTCTTGGCATTCTCTCAACCAGCTTCATGAGGTAGTCACCGGGAATACATTTCAATTAACAGGTGTGCCTTGTTAAAAGTTAATTTGTAGAATTTCTTTCCTCCTTAATGCATTTGAGCCAATCAGTTGTATTGTGACAAGGTAGGGGTGGTTTACAGAAGATGGCCCTATTTGGTGAAAGACCAAGTCCATATTATGGCAAGAACAGCTCAAATGAGCAAAGAGAAACGACAGTCCATCATTACTTTAAGACATGAAGGTGAGTCAATCCAGAACATTTCAAGAACTTTGAAAGTTTCTTCAAGTACAGTCGTAAAAACCATCAAGCGCTATGATGAAACTGGCTCCCATGAGGACCGCCACAGGAAAACCCAGAGTTACCTCTGCTGCAGAGGATAAGTTCATTAACAAGTTCAAGTAACAGTTCAAGTAACAGACACATCTCAACATCAACTGTTCAGAGGAGACTGCGTGAATCAGGCCTTCATGGTCGAATTGCTGCAAGGAAACCACTACTAAATGACACCAATAATAAGAAGAGACTTGCTTGGGCCAAGAAACACGAGCAATGGACATTAGACCGGTGGAAACCTTTTCTTTGGTCTGATGTTGTCAAGGAACTCAACTAGAGATAAGTCAACAGTTGAAGAGAGAAGACAATGCTGGGAGGGGGGCCATAGGGGCCCACCCCAAAGACCATCTTACTACAGTCCTATCCCATACACACACACTTCCACGCCCATGAGGGTCCTCTGTGAAACAGAGGAAACACTACCTATACTGTTTGACAGGTAAGGCCCAACAACAATATGACCTCAAACACATTATTAATCAAGCAGTAAAACTGATTTGTGAAAGAAAATTCATTAGTCATACACATCAGACCATGATTATGATCGAATGTAGGCATGACCTATGTTATTAATTGATCTAATTTAAAAGATTTCATTAAACTGAGAAATTACGTGACCATAAACAGCAGAGTACCTTGTGAGCCACAACTCTGCATGCATTGTATAATGTTATAACTGCATGACAACAAATGCTTTAGAAATGAGTTGATTGCTTTGTACTCTCTTTGTTTGTGCCTCTATAGTTGCTCTGTAACTTATAGTCATGTAATATATCTGAATCTACAGTCCGTCTTATCACCCCTTTTTATTCAGGTGGCAATTAGAGGAGGCATCAGATTCTGAGAAAAATTGTTAAGGACAAGGCAGCCTTGACAACTGCCATTGTTCAACTTCACGAGCAGTAGGCAGAGTTTAGGCTCCCCACAGTGGATGAGCTGCTCAGTACTGACAACTTTGTGTGGCCTTGGGAGAGACTTGGCACCAGTAAGTATATGATTGCAGAAGGTACAGTATTTTTACCTTCAGCGTAGGCTGCAATCATTACTGTTTTTCTGTTATATACCTCTGTGAGTTTACATCTCACAGGCAACAGCCATCTTGCCATCAAAAAGGAAATCTTTGGCAGACTGATGTTGGTGAACAGACTGCATGACGAAGAGAGGATCCTGGTGCAGGAGATGAAGAGGCACTGGGGGAGCTTACAAAGAGCAGCGGGAACTCTGGAGACACTGTCCCTACAGCTGCAAGATCAGAGGAAGTTGAGTTTTATACTATTTTTGGACTGAACTTTTTGTCTTGCTTTACAAATACCCTCCACAATATTTTGTGTAGTGGAATTGTTAATAATTTACTGCTTTACATATGACTTTTAGGCAATGCAGTGGAGTTGTCAGAGGGAGGGAGGAATGGCCTTCTCTGCCTCTTGAAGAGAAGATTGACTAAACCGACACAAGAGCAAGACAACACCAGGAACACCTACCACAAACTGATTCTGGGAGAAGGGGATATTTTTGATGACTCTGATGTAGATGAAAACTCAGATGAAGATAGAAGTCCTATTGCTGAGAGCTCAGAAGATGACTGCTATGCTTTCTGAAATCATACCCCACCCCTGCCTTTTTCTCTCGGTCTCGCTCTCTCCCGCAGGAGAGGGAGAAGGCAGCCACCACCTCCCACGGGAGCAGCGTGATTCCCAACGTTGACCCCTGACCCCTCACCTTCTGAACCCATCCAGGGAAATGTAATTTGCCTGATGACGCACTAGTGGAGATTTGTTGCCATGTTTCCTCTCCTCACCTCTTCTCCTCAGTTTCTTCCAGTCCTAGACTATGGCGACATCATCAGCAACTCAGAATGTTGGTAGATGACCTCTTTACTGAGGAATGTGGTTGTTGTTCATGATTATTATTTTTATTTATTTATTTTTATGCTGCTGGGTTTGTGATATCTTTTGTGTAATTTTGAGTTGCAAAAGAGTCTTTGGTCTCAATGGGACTGCTAAAATAAATAAAGTAAAGTAAATAAATAAATAAAATAAAGGTCTTAATAAATACGTGTGTGTGTGTTTCTATTGATTACATAGTATGAATGAATTATTTTGATGTAATAAAAAGTGTTGGTGCCGCATGCTGTAAACCATTGCTGCCCCTTGCAACATTGTAAGTACAACATCACCTTTCTAAAATGTCACTTGCCAAATCTAACAGTAGCCTATCACTCGTTTTTTATGTTTGACTTTAAATCAGTTAACGGTGTATCAATGAAAATCTGATATTGAGTGGAATGTACTGTTGCCCAACCTATATATTTCAGCAGTGCATTGTACCCTACACCATAATATAAAATGGTGACATTGGGGCTCTTTCCATGTGGCCTAATGAAGCTTACTGGCTGATGAAGGACAATAACATGTGCCTCTTTACAGCAGCATATGATTTGATAGTTGTTTTACCAAAATTCATTGATGTAAATTAATATATTAATGGTATAAAAAAATAGAGAATTTTACAGTATACAGTTCACAAACTATAGCCTACTAAGATAGGCACCTGGCACAATGCTGATTGATATAGGTTATGAGCAGTGGATTGGTCTGAACAACTTTAGTAGGCCTAGTGATTTTTTGTGAGTAATGAGAAAGCAATCATCAAAAGTGATGGGAATATTGCATTTTGAAAATTAAATACTTAAATTTAATATGTAGGAAAATCACTGGACCTGCGTGAGGGGTATCATGAAGAATTTGGGCGTTTTGAAAAGGCTGATACAGTGTTGCACTATTTAGTGGGGCTACTGTTACCATTTGTAACAGGGAACAACTTATTAGGCTGTAGCTTATTATATTGCTGACTGACCTTCAAATAGGCTACGCAATATAGGGCTATATGTGATATCTTCATAGAGGAGTTTATTATAGGCCTATAATAGGCTAGGTGTAGCTATAGATTAAAATACATAAAGGCCTACGTGTATATCATCATAGCTTATATGCTGTATACAGTGAGGGAAAAAAGTATTTGATCCCCTGCTGATTTTGTACGTTTGCCCACTGACAAAGAAATTATCAGTCTATAATTTTAATGGTAGGTTTATTTGAACAGTGACAGACAGAATAACAACAAAAAAATCCAGAAAAACGCATGTCATAAATGTTATAAATTAATTTGCATTTTAATGAGGGAAATAAGTATTTGACCCCCTCTCAATCAGAAAGATGTCTGGCTCCCAGGTGTCTTTTATACAGGTAACGAGCTGAGATTAGGAGCACACTCTTAAAGGGAGTGCTCCTAATCTCAGTTTGTTACCTGTATAAAAGACACCTGTCCACAGAAGCAATCAATCAGATTCCAAACTCTCCACCATGGCCAAGACCAAAGAGCTCTCCAAGGATGTCAGGGACAAGATTGTAGACCTAAACAAGGCTGGAATGGGCTACAAGACCATCACCAAGCAGTTTGGTGAGAAGGTGACAACAGTTGGTGCGATTATTCGCAAATGGAAGAAACACAAAAGAACTGTCAATCTCCCTCGGCCTGGGGCTCCATGCAAGATCTCACCTCGTGGAGTTGCAATGATCATGAGAACGGTGAGGAATCAGCCCAGAACTACACGGGAGGATCTTGTCAATGATCTCAAGGCAGCTGGGACCATAGTCACCAACAAAACAATTGGTAACACACTACGGCGTGAAGGACTGAAATCCTGCAGCGCCCGCAAGGTCCCCCTGCTCAAGAAAACACATATACAGGCCCGTCTGAAGTTTGCCAATGAACATCTGAATGATTCAGAGGAGAACTGGGTGAAAGTGTTGTGATCAGATGAGACCAAAATTGAGCTCTTTGGCATCAACTCAACTCGCCGTGTTTGGAGGAGGAAGAATGCTGCCTATGACCCCAAGAACACCATCCTCACCGTCAATCATGGAAGTGGAAACATTATGCTTTGGGGGTGTTTTTCTGCTAAGGGGACAGAACAACTTTACCGCATCAAAGGGATGATGGACGGGGCCATGTACCGTCAAATCTTGGGTGAGAACCTCCTTCCCTCAGCCAGGGCATTGAAAATGAGTCGTGGATGGGTATTCCAGCATGACAATGACCCAAAACACACGGCCAAGGCAACAAAGGAGTGCACATTAAGGTCCTGGAGTGGCCTAGCCAGTCTCCAGACCTTAATCCCATAGAAAATATGTGGAGGGAGCTGAAGGTTCGAGTTGCCAAACATCAGCCTCGAAACCTTAATGACTTGGAGAAGATCTGCAAAGAGGAGTGGGACAAAATCCCTCCTGAGATGTGTGCAAACCTGGTGACCAACTACAAGAAACGTCTGACCTCTGTGATTGCCAACAAGGGTTTTGCCACCAAGTACAAAGTCATGTTTTGCATAGGGGTCAAATACTTACAGTTGAAGTCGGAACTTTACATACACCTTAGCCAAATACATTTAAACTCAGTTTTTCACAATTCCTGACATTTAATCCTAGTAAGAATTCCCTGTCTTAGGTCAGTTAGGATCACCACTTTATTTTAAGAATGTGAAATGTCAGAATAATTGTAGAGAGAATGATTTATTTAAGCTTTTATTTCTTTCATCACATTCCCAGTGGGTCAGAATTTTACATACACTCAATTAGTATTTGGTAGCATTGCCTTTAAATTGTTTAACTTTTGTCAAACATTTCGGGTAGCCTTCCACAAGCTTCCCACAATAACTTGGGGGAATTTTGGCCCATTCCTCCTGACAGAGCTGGTGTAACTGAGTCAGGTTTGTAGGCCTCCTTGCTCGCACACACTTTTTCAGTTCTGGCCACACATTTTCTATAGGATTGAGGTCAGGGCTTTGTGATGGCCACTCCAATACCTTGACTTTGTTGTCCTTAAGCCATTTTGACACAACTTTGGAAGTATGCTTGGGGTCATTGTCCATTTGGAAGACCCATTTGCGACCAAGCTTTAACTTCCTGACTGATGTCTTGAGATGTTGCTTCAATATATCCACATAATTGTCCTTCCTCATGATGCCATCTATTTTGTGAAGTGCTCCAGACCCTCCTGCTGCAATTATTTGGTTGTAATTTGGGGTAGAGCAGACATTTCCATATGTTTTTGTTAGCTGCATGTGCGACCTAACTCCACCAGTCCTACCGATGATATCATTTACGAAGATTATACCTTTTTTAAACATTTTGTCCCAAAAAAACATTTTTTTATCAATTAGTATATTTGAGTTTAACCACAATATTTGTTGCATTATTTGTTCTGTCGTTTCTGGAGGATTAAATTGAAATTGCAACCAACTTTCTATGGCTTGTTTTAGAAATAGTGATATTTGGGAGATGATTTCCTTTTCAAATAACTGAAAGTGAGAGGTTGTAATCTGAATAAAGGGAAAAAGGCCATTCTTGAACATTGGGTGAGACAATCTTACTAATTTGCTAGAGAACCAGTTCGGATTTAAGTATAACTTTTGTATGACTGAAGCTTTTAGTGATAGGTCTAATGCTTTAATATTTAATAATTTCTGTCCTCCGAATTCATATTCATTATGTAAATAGGCCCATTTAATTTTGTCTGGCTTGCCGTTCCAAATAAAATTGAGTATTTTTTTCTGATATAATTTTAAAAACTGTTCGCTAGGCGTAGGCAAGACCATAAGCAAATAGGTAAACTGGGATAATACTAGAGTTAATCAGGGTGAATTTTCCACAAATTGACAGGTATTTACCTTTCCATGGTAGCAAGATCTTATCTATTTTTGCTAACTTTCTATTAATATTTATTGGAGTGAGATCATTTATTTCATTTGGGATATGTATTCCGAGTATATCCACATCACCATCAGACCATTTTATTGGTAAACTACATGGTCATGTAAAAATCGTATTTTTTAGTGATCCAATACTTAATATAGTACATTTATTATAATTTGCTTGTAATCCAGAGAGGTTAGAAAATGTATCTAGATCCTCTATGAGGCTGTGGAGGGATTCAAGTTGTGGATTTAAAAGAAAACATGAATCATCAGCGTACAATGACACCTTTGTTTTTAAGCCCTGGATTTCTAATCCCTTGATATTATTGTTGTATCTGATTTTAATAGCTAACATCTCGATGGCCATAATAAATAGATATGCCAATAGTGGACAACCTTGTTTCACTCCTCTTGACAGTTTAAACCTTTCGGAGAAATAGCCATTATTTACTATTTTACACCTAGGGTTACTATACATGATTTTAACCCATTTTATCAGAGATTCTCCAAAATGGAAATGCTCCAGGCATTTATATATAAACCCCAGTCGTACTTTATCAAATGCCTATTCGAAGTCTGCTATGAATAGCAGGCCTGGTTTCCCAGATTTTTCATAGTGTTCTATTGTTTCCAGTACTTGCTTTATATTATCTCCAATGTATCGTCCATGTAAAAAACCTGTCTGATTAGAATGAATAATGTCCGACAATACCTTTCAATTCTATGCGCTATACATTTTGCTAGAATTTTTGCATCACAACACTGAAGTGTAAGGGGCCTCCGATTATAATGAAATCAGACCTTCTTCTTGAGTGTCTGATAATCTACCATTTACATAGGAGTGGTTAAAACATGCTAATATATAAATAGTAATAGTTACAGAACTGTGGCATAGCAGCCATCTTATTGGACCATGGCTTCCAGCTGATTAATGCTCTCTGCCCCTTTATGAACAGATATTTATATACAGTGGGGAGAACAAGTATTTGATACACTGCCGATTTGCAGGTTTTCCTACTTACAAAGCATGTAGAGGTCTGTAATTTTTATCATAGGTACACTTCAACTGTGAGATACGGAATCTAAAACAAAAATCCAATAAATCACATTGTATGATTTTTAAGTAATTAATTTGCATTTTATTGCATGACATAAGTATTTGATACATCAGAAAAGTAGAACTTAATATTTGGTACAGAAACCTTTGTTTGCAATTACAGAGATCATACGTTTCCTGTAGGTCTTGACCAGGTTTGCACACACTGCAGCAGGGATTTTGGCCCACTCCTCCGTACAGACCTTCTCCAGATCCTTCAGGTTTCGGGGCTGTCGCTGGGCAATACGGACTTTCAGCTCCCTCCAAAGATTTTCTATTGGGTTCAGGTCTGGAGACTGGCTAGGCCACTCCAGGTCCTTGAGATGCTTCTTACGGAGCCACTCCTTAGTTGCCCTGGCTGTGTGTTTCAGGTCGTTGTCATGCTGGAAGACCCAGCCACGACCCATCTTCAATGCTCTTACTGAGGGAAGGAGGTTGTTGGCCAAGATCTCGTGATACATGGCCCCATCCATCCTCCCCTCAATACGGTGCAGTCGTCCTGTCCCCTTTGCAGAAAAGCATCCCCAAAGAATGATGTTTCCACCTCCATGCTTCATGGTTGGGATGGTGTTCTTGGGGTTGTACTCATCCTTCTTCTTCCTCCAAACACGGCGAGTGGAGTTTAGACCAAAAAGCTCTATTTTTGTCTCATCAGACCACATGACCTTCTCCCATTCCTCCTCTGGATCATCCAGATGGTCATTGGCAAACTTCAGACGGGCCTGGACATGCGCTGGCTTGAGCAGGGGGACCTTGCGTGAACTGCAGGATTTTAATCTATGACGGCGTAGTGTGTTACTAATGGTTTTCTTTGAGACTGTGGTCCCAGCTCTCTTCAGGTCATTGACCAGGTCCTGCCGTGTAGTTCTGGGCTGATCCTTCACCTTCCTCATGATCATTGATGCCCCACGAGGTGAGATCTTGCATGGAGCCCCAGACCGAGGGTGATTGACCATCATCTTGAACTTCTTCTATTTTCTAATAATTGCGCCAACAGTTGTTGCCTTCTCACCAAGCTGCTTGCCTATTGTCCTGTAGCCCATCCCAGCCTTGTGCAGGTCTACAATTTTATCCCTGATATCCTTACACAGCTCTCTGGTCTTGGCCATTGTGGAGAGGTTGGAGTCTGTTTGATTGAGTGTGTGGACAGGTGTCTTTTATACAGGTAAAGAGTTCAAACAGGTGCAGTTAATACAGGTAATGAGTGGAGAACAGGAGGGCTTCTTAAAGAAAAACTAACAGGTCTGTGAGAGCCGGAATTCTTACTGGTTGGTAGGTGATCAAATACTTATGTCATGCAATAAAATGCAAATGAATTACTTAAAAATCATACATTGTGATTTTCTGGATTTTTGTTTTAGATTCTGTCTATCACAGTTGAAGTGTACCTATGATAAATATTACAGACCTCTACATGCTTTGTAAGTAGGAAAACCTGCAAAATCGACAGTGTATCAAATACTTGTTCTCCCCACTGATATATATATATATATATATATATATATATATATATATATATATATATATATATATAGTATTTGCAATCGCTTGCTTTGTGGTTTTGTGTAATTTACAACACCTTTTACTAAATTCACAAATTTACTCAATTTATGATGGAATTGACTATACTGACTGTACTTCCTTGAAAATAACTAGGCGCAAGTCAAATAGAGGTGACATATATTGTTACTGTTTACAGAAAATTGAACAATTCACCTGTTTTACCTGTTTATTGCATAATAACATCAATATCATAACTGTTCTTCCCTTCCCTGTTCTTCCCTTAGATTCTGTTCTAACTAACCTCCATAACTCTGGACTTCACCACTGTCTCCACTCTTCTTACAGAGTTATTATCCTTGATTCTGAAATATATACTTTTTTTTTTTTTTTACTTAATTTCAGTCATCATTCATTTTATTCTTACACCTGATAGAATGGTCATGCATTTTAGTCTTTGCCTCAAACATAGCAATACATGCTGTTGATAACTTAGTCGACTTTCACTGTCATTGCTGGTACACTAATAAACAACTAAGATAATGTACTGTACTATAGAGATGACAGCCCAGACTGGCATTGTGGACAGTGGAGACAAAGAAAATAGTCAGAGACAAATTAAAGATAGGTCCTGGTACCTTTGCACTTATTCGGTTTCTGTCTTTTCTGGCTCTCTGCAGTGCCAGTGTCCTCCTCCAATGGTCCATTGTGACCATTGGAGGAGGACACTGGCACTGCAGAGAGTTTCAATACCAATCATGTCTGTGGGTGTTCATTCAGTTTGAAGTTCACAGTGGAAGAGATGTAGGGGTCCATTGTGACCCCTACATCTCTTCCACTGTGAACTTCAACCTGAATGAACACCCACAGACATGATTGGTATTGAAACTCTTAGGTGGCACATACACATTATTTGCTGGTCCAAATTCACTCCATACCCTTCCTCCTTGGCCCTGACCTAACCCTTAGATTTTTCTTAAGGGTCTGGATAGGTATAATCAGGAAAGTGGTGGAGCTTACACCATATTGCTTACACCTTACACATATACAAACATCTAAGGTTTAGGGCCAAGGGAAAGAGTTAAGAAGTGAACTGGGACCGGCTGATTCACTATGGGTAAAGCCTAAATCACACGGGGAGCCTTTTTTATACGTGCGTGAACAAGCATGTTTACGCTGGAAACAGAATGCATGGGAGTCAATGAGAGAAAACAGGCTGTGAGCGTCAACGGCATCACAAGTATATAGAAAGTCAAATTAGAAATCTATTTTTCTCGCGGCAAATGCTGGTAAAATTATCGGATAAATTCTCAGAAAATAGACTGTTTGGAATTGTGAAGTTCACGTTAGCGTTTTTCGTTCTTGTTCTGGAGGCAGCTCTGCAGAATGGTCACTAGCTGGCACAGCCACAAAGTCATTGAATTTGATTTTAAACCTAACCCTAACCACACTGCTAACCCTAATGCCTAACCCTAACCTTAAATTAAGACCAAAAAGCAAATGTTTGTTGTCATTAATTTTTACAATATAGCCAGCTGGCCTATCTAAGGTGAAATTGCTCAGTTCTGCCTCCAGGACAAGACTGATGACAATAAATGTCAACATGCTTGTGAAGTTCAGTTAAAAAGTGTCAATTTGGTGTAAATAAGTTTAACTGCAAGCCAATATTATGTATAGACTAATGCTTATGAAGCAATGTATGAATGCAACGTTATTCTACATTTATAAACTGGATTGTGTTTCGGAATGATATATCACATTGTCAATGTCATTTTCTTCGACTTATCACCGTTGTTACTTACAGCCGATTTGATTGTACAGTTCAAACGAAGTGGTTCAAATTAATCAAATCTGGTTTAGAGATTGAGTGGTGTAACGTATACGCTTGGAGTCAGGAAGCAAGTGCAGAAGGTACGTTTAATGATAAGAAAAGGCAGATAAACAAAACAGGAGAAGTGTACTAAATGTGAACAAAACCAATACTGCCTGATGACTAAGGCTACTGAGGGCTAAATAAAGGGAGAGTAGTCAAGGTGATGATGAGGTCCAGGTGTGCGTAATGATGGGAAGCAGGTGTCCGTAATGATGATTGCCAGGACCAGTGGTTAGTAGACCGGCGACATCGAGCGCAGGATCGGGGGAGTGGGAGTGGGTTGTTTGTAGAAAGAGAATTCAAGGAATTGTTATGATCTTCACTATTTTGCTAAGTAAAGTTGTATGGTTTAAGAATATATTTTGAGCTGTAGGCTATGGTTTATCTGACAAATAGGCTAGCTACCTATTTGAAAAAAAATGCACCAGCTACTCCTGTTTATTTAGATCATGGGCATGTAGCCTAGGATACATCTGGAAAACTCGAGGAATGAGGTAACTTCGATTTGAAAAGAGAATACAACTCTTTATAATGGCTTTTCCTGACAATTACACGCTGGCATACACTACCCTGTCTATGTGAATTTAATGCATACTGCTGTCGCACGTGGTTAACGGAGTCCCCAGTGTTATTTCTGCTTAAGATTCAGATTTCTCGCTTACCTGCCCTGATTGGGATCAGTTCCCTCCTCCATGGTGACCACGGTCACCTGCTCTGCATCCATCACCATGGGCCCCTCCTCAACTGCCTCCTCTATGGTGACCATGGTCACCTTTTCTCCTTTTCTGCCTCCTCCATCACCACGGCCCTTCCTCAGCTGCCTCCTCCTGGTTGGCTGGCTCACAAGCCGATACTGAAAACAATGCATACTATTAAGTAATACACTTTTTGGGTGGAAACAAATGTCATATTTAATTACTATACAATTACAAATATAAAAAAATTACAAAATTACAAATGACATATACAACAGTATTTGCAATGGTTCAAATAATTTGGTTGCAAATGTGACTGGGGCCATGTAGAAACTTTTTAGACTACTAACATGTATGACCACAAAAGTCTGTGTATGACCAGGTACAGTAACATAATGTGGTTGAAATGCGACTAGCTATATGCCTACATCATAGAAAATCTACATATATCAAACGAATTTGAATTACTAGTGATGCCACTGTGGGGAAAAAATAAAAAAGACTAAAATGACAAACACAGGTCCATAACTGTAGACGGAGATTCTGGCACTCTCCTGGTGCTTACGGTATTACAACAAAGATGTCATTTGAGAATCAATTGTTCATTCATTTGAATGGTAACTGAACACATTTCAGGGTGCTCCACCCCAAAAAATAGATACATCTTCAGCCAATTTTTGCTCCCTACAGATTTTATATATTTTAAGTGTCTTTGTTAAAGGTGAGTACATGATCCCATTCCAAAAACATGTGAGAATGCCAACCAACTGTTAATCAACTGTTGTTTACTATCACTTACACCTGTGTCAAGGATCAGAATCTAATTTTCAGTTTTGAAATACCCAATTCTAACATTTAATCCTATCCGATTGCCAAAATCTGATTAGAAAAGTTTTGAAAAACTTGGTCCTGTTGATTACTATCATTCATTTCTGTGTTTCACTCTAGATAACTGATGCCTGAAACCAGATATACGCTGAAGAAGGTGGACACCCAAATGTTTGTGTTGGGAAGTATATTTTGTTTGCAAACCGCCCTTCATTTTGTTGTGTATTGGTTTAACACACCAACATTTTGAGTTTGAGTGCATAAAAAGACCACTCATGCGCTGCTTATTCGGCTAGTGTAGCAGCATTGGTTATAAACTAAGTAAATCAAATTTGTGTTAATCTGCATCCATCCCTTATGGCACTTTATTGGGTATTCCTTTATAGAGTCATTTGATGTTGTTTGTAAAATGCTATGTTCTCAATGCAATATGACATTATGTAGCATGTACACTGAGTGTACAACATATTAAGAACACCTTCCTAATATTGAGTTGCACTTGCACCCCCCCTTTTGCCCTCAGAACAGCCTCAATTCATCGGGCCATGGACTCTACAAGGTGTTGAAAGCGTTCCACAGGGATGCTGGCCCATGTTGACTCCAATGCTTCCCACAGTTGGGTCAAGTTGGCTGGATGTCCTTTGGGTGGTGGACCATTCTTGATACACACGGGAAACTGTTGAGCGTGAAAGGTTCTTGACACACTCAAACCGGTGTGCCTGGCACCTACTACCATACCCCGTTCAAAGGCACTTAAATGTTTTGTCTTGCCCATTCACCCTCTGAATGGAACACATACACAATCCATGTCTCAATTGTCTCAAGGCTTAAAAATCCTTCTTTAACCTGTCTCCTCCCCTTCATCTACACTGATTGAAGTGAATTTAACAGGTGACATCAATAAGGGATCATAGCTTTCACCTGGATTCGCCTGGTCAGTCTATGTCATGAAACAAGCATATTAATCAAGTATACTTACAGTAGAGTAACTTCTCAAACACAAATCTAAGGGCAGTGTGAGCCACCGTCTCCTCCTCTGACAGGTCCCTAGAGGTGGTGAGGACCTGGGCTTGTTTAATATCATACTCATACCATCATGTCATATTATGTGAATCATAATTCCAGAATAAGGTAGTAGAGGGTTATTTTGGATATTAAATTGTCCACATCAGGAACAAGATCAATAAACCGATTAAGAAGGCTGATTCAGTTATTGGAGTTAGTTATTGGCCTGACTCCAGACTCTCTGGAGGTCATGACAGAGCAGAGAACCAGACAGAAAATGGATATCTGTATAGTACTTCCAATGACCCTAGGAGTACTTTTAACTGGCTTATAATGCCAAAGTGCTCAATAGAAAGATTTAGGAGGTCCGTTTTACCTAATGCAATAGTTATCTTATTTATTTATATTACCATACTTGAGGGGTAGCCTACTTAGACTGGGTTCCTCCATGATTGTAAAATCTTGTAGGCCTATATTTTATTGTATAGTTGCTATATACAGTATTGATAGTAATATATGATTATTAGACTCCCACTTCTGCCCTACAAATGCAAAACGCAGGAACGACTAAATTTGTACTGTTAAATCTGACAGCAATTTCTGAAAATCAATGATATATTCTGAAACCATTACAATCAAATCAAATCAAATTTTATTTGCCACATGCGCCGAATACAACAGGTGTAGACCATACAATGAAATGCTTACTTACAAGCTCTTAACCAACAATGCAGTTTTTAAGACAATTGTTAGCAAAAAATAGATGCAAGTAGTCCGGGTAGCCATTATTAGCTGTTCAGGAGTCTTATGGCTTGAGGGTAGAAGCTGTTAAGAAGCCTTTTGGACCTAGACTTGGTGCTCCGGTACCGCTTGCCGTGCGGTAGCAGAGAGAACAGTCTATGACTAGGGTGGCTGGAGTATTGACAATTTTTGGGGATTTCCTCTGACACCGCCTGGTATAGAGGTCCTGGATGGCAGGAAGCTTGGCCCCAGTGATGTACTGGGCCGTACGCACTACCTTCTGTAGTGCCTTGCGATCGGAGGCCAAGCAGTTGCCATACCAGGCGGTGATGCAACCAGTCAGGATGCTCTCGATGGTGCAGCTGTAGAACTTTTTGAGGATCTGAGGACCCATGCTAAATCTTTTCAGTCTCCTGAGGGGGAATAGGCTTTGTCGTGCCCTCTTCACAACTGTCTTGCTGTGTTTGGACCAT
This sequence comes from Coregonus clupeaformis, assembly GCF_020615455.1. Taxonomy (NCBI): domain Eukaryota; kingdom Metazoa; phylum Chordata; class Actinopteri; order Salmoniformes; family Salmonidae; genus Coregonus; species Coregonus clupeaformis. The sequence goes on along the minus strand of NC_059197.1, from coordinate 24,114,384 downwards.
GATAGTTTGTTGGTGATGTGGACACCAAGGAACTTGAAGCTCTCAACCTGTTCCACTACAGCCCCATCAATGAGAATGGGGGCGTGCTCAGTCCACTTTTTTTCCTGTAGTCCACAATCATCTCCTTTGTCTTGATTACGTTGAGGGAGAGGTTGTTATCCTGACACCACACGGCCAGGTCTCTGACCTCGTCTCTATAGGCTGTCTCATCGTTGTCGGTGATCAGACCTTCGACTGTTGTGTCGTCAACAAACTTAATGATGGTGTTGGAGTCGTGCCTGGCCATGCAGTCATGGGTGAACAGGGAGTACAGGAGGGGACTGAGCACGCACCCCTGAGGGGCCCCTGTGTTGAGGATCAGCGTGGCAGATGTGTTGTTACCTACCCTTACCACCTGGGGGCGGCCCATCAGGAAGTCCAGGATCCAGTTGCAGAGGGAGGTGTTTAGTCCCAGGGTCCTTAGCTTAGTGATGAGCTTTGAGGGCACTATGGTGTTGAACGCTGAGCTGTAGTCAATGAATAGCATTCTCACGTAGGTGTTCCTCTTGTCCAGGTGGGAAAGGGCAGGGTGGAGTGCAATAGAGATTGCATCATCTGTGGATCTGTTGAGGCGGTATGCAAATTGGAGTGGGTCTAGGGTTTCTGAGATAATGGTGTTGATGTGAGCCATGACCAGCCTTTCAAAGCACTTCAAGGCTACAGACGTGAGTGCTACGGGTTGGTAGTCATTTAGGCAGGTTATCATAGTGTTCTTGGGCACAGGCACTATGGTGGACTGCTTGAAACATGTTGGTATTACAGACTCAGTCAGGGACATGTTGAAAATGTCAGTGAAGACACTTGCCAGTTGGTCAGCGCATGCTCAGAGTACACGTCCTGGTAATCCGTCTGGCCCTGCGGCCTTGTGAATGTTGACCTGCTTAAAAGTCTTACTCACATCGGCTACGGAGAGCGTGATCATATAGTTATCCGGAACAGCTGATGCTCTCATGCATGCTTCACTGTTGCTTGAAGACTCACATCCCGCCACTTAAATCATGAGTCTGAAATAAAAAAATTATTCACTAAAAGGTATTTCCATGTGCTTACAGTATGATGACAACAGCGAGTATATTTTTAAACAGCTCGCTAAAAGGCCTACACACTCCCGGGAAGCAGCAAGCTAACTTTACATTTTGTCAATGTTGGCCAAAGTGAATAAAGATCACTTCCAGTGTACAAGATTATAATGCACTACACATATCTAATTAAAATAAGTCTATAATTACGCGGGCCGAAATACAGAAACTACTAGATTATCTATCATTTCTTATCTGATCATTTACCTCGCTTTCACTTTAAAATAGCTAGCTACGTCCAAATTAGCAAATAAGCATCGAGTTAAGGGATTCAGAAGCGGCGTGGCATTGATGGAGTTTGTGCTAATAGTACATAAAAACATTGTGCTCATTTGTACATAATTAATGAGAGACTGAGTTGGCTCATACCAGGCCTTGGTTGGCAGGATCACTGGACAGAGTAGCACTAGCAGTCCAAGCAACTGATGTCAACTGCGTCGCGGGTTTTAGTGTCTCATGCTTCCTATCTGAGTCATTTTTTTGTCCACTTCCCTTTAACTTACTTGGGACAGAGTTCTACTACTTTAAGTTGAAATTTGACAATATATTTCTGATAAAAATGTACAATGAAATAGATTGGGAACTCCAAAATCTCCTTATCGTCCCTGCATCAAATGACATAACACATTTTCTGAATGTCAACAACACTTAACCCCCTCACTAACAACAACTCTGTTATTGTTATTAGAGTGCTGACTGCTGAAAATAACCTCAAGAATGTTGGTGATGACAGAGTACATTGTGCTCCGCCTGCTTGACTATACACCTTTTTCCAAAGGTTCAACTCCTGTTTATTTCACTCACACTTTGCAAATGCAGTGCATGTTGTGATTGCATATAGTTGTTACAACTGTCCTTTTTTCAAACACACCACATTCTCCTCTTCTCTTAATTATCTATTTGGAATTTAGGCGAATCATCTCAAAGCTTTATAGTTTTATTCTAGCTTTCATTCTGGTTACAGCTTGCACACCTTGAAAACTAGCCCCGCCTTTACATGTCTGTCTGCAAGCAGCCAAGTAGTAAAACCAGTCAGAATATTTAGAACTTCCCCCCTCTGCAAGACGTTCACAGGTAAAACGAACTACTGTTCTATACATAAAAAATAGATTTGATGTGATGAGATTTCTTTCCAATTTAACATTCATAATGCAGACACCTTTTATTACAACAGCTAGTTAATTAATGCATGTGAATAAAATGACATATGACTCTCTAACACAACAACAATTAATTTTCCTATACTCCATTTCAAGGCATTTATCTTTTCTACAGAAGTAAACTTATCATCAGCTGTAGTTGCACATAGTCATGGATTTTGAACCTGGCCATGGAGACAACAATGGAAACCTTAAGCCTGGTAATAACCTTCACACAATAGTGACCTAAATACCTAACTACATTTCTAATGAAACACGGGTTGGTTGGGCAAGTTATCTTTGTAAATGAATGTCATGTATCCTTTGTTCACCTACATAGTTATATTTTCAGAGGCCTATGATGTGCTGTTGACTGTGCCCAATAATGTGTGTACCATGTCTTGTGCTGCTACCATGTTGTGCTGCTGCCATGTTGTGTTGCTACCATGTTGTTTTCATGTTGGGTTGCTACCTTACTGTGTTGTCATGTGTTGCTGCCATGCTATGTTGTTGTCTTAGGTCTCTCTTTATGTGGTGTTGTGTTGTCTCTCTTGTTGTGATGTGTGTTTGGTCCAATATTTATATTTATTTATTTTTGTAATCCCAGACCCAGTCCCCGCAGGAGGCCTTTTGCCTTTTGGTAGGTCGTCATTGTAAATAAGAATTTGTTCTTAACTGACTTGCCTAATTAAATAAAGGTTAAATAAAATAAAATAAATGTGAAATGTACATATATTTATTTTTATACAATAGATCCTAGATCTCTGTATGTATGCAATAGTCCAATGCATTTGTATATGGCATATGATGAATGTAACTAACAAATCTTTACAGTGAAACAGAGCTAAACAACTCTATTGTATTCTGGAACACAGAACCCAAACCCACCAATCCTGATTCAACCGAGGGTGGCAGTGGTGGCCCAGAGAGTCCCAAACCAAGTAGGCATTCTAACTCTTTTGTATACTGTTGTAAAGTTGACATGATAAGTGTATTTCATGTATATCTTATGGCATCTGTATTTTACTTTATTTAAACATCATAATTGCTGTGAAATGGAAGAATTTGTACGTATCTTATTAGCAAATCTTTGAGTATGTATCAAATGCCCTAGGCCTGGACTGATCTCTCTCTCTCCGTCTCGCTCACTCTCTATCCTTCTCTCTGTGTTCATTCTTCCATTCTAGGAAAGATTGTAGCCTTCACAGCCAAACTAAACATCCGTGACAGCTACCCAACTCACAGCAGTATCCTGAAGTTTGCCAACGTCCTGGTCAATGAGGGAGATGGCTATAGTACTCACACAGGAAAATTCACCTGCCCGCTAGCTGGCTTGTACCACTTCACACTGCATATGTCCACCTACGGACGCGCCCAGTGTAGTATCTTAAAGAATGGCCAGCGGGTTGTCTCAGCATACCACACCAGCCTGCCAGACAAGTGTTGCCAGGTAGTCAGCATTGGTAGTGTGATTGAGCTCACTGAAAGAGACCAGGTTTGGGTTAATCTGTGGGGACCTACAAGACATGACATTTTTGCTACTGAAGATAATGACACTGTGTTTGTTGGGTTTCTTTTGGCATAATAACTTCATTGCATATTAAGAAGGTGTCCTGGTATGTATGTATGCAGTGCCCATTTACTTGGTTTCAACTCATCAGTGGTGTAATTAAATTGCCAATGTATTGTATCGGTTAACATCAATAACACATTTTTTTTCTTTCTGAGAATAATAAACACGGGATGACAAAAATGAATGTTGGGTGTTATTTAGTCGTCCACAGCAGGGGGCGCTGCAACTAATAAACTGCAGTCGAATTATATGATATTTTGTGCGCGTGCGTCGTCTGTCTTGTTTTCATCGTGGAAGCGGGAGGCAGCAACGTAGCTAATAATCTAGATAGCCTGAAGTTTTTATATTATTCTATTATTTCGTAGATTTTTATTTGTAAACTATTTCAAATGGATATCGAGGGTGGTACATATGAACCAGGATTCGTTGGGATCCGATTTTGTCAAGAATGGTATGAGCGCATGGCTATAAATAAGTTAACTTAGAAGATGCAAAACGTTACTGTAGCTAGCTAACGTTAGATAACGTTATGCCAGCTAATTTAGCTGCTACCTAAAGACTAGTAGCTATGAAATTGAGTCGCAATCATTCTTCTCTGACAGGACTAGGATAGTCTACCTAGCTATAATGTTATACAAAATAACAAAATTGTTCCATTCTGTTTTAGCAACAACATGTTGTATCCCAAAGAAGACAAGGAGAATCGCATCCTGCTCTATGCAGTAAGTGTGATGACTGATGTTCATTCATACCCATTCCAAATGGTTTACAGTAGTTAGCTAGTTTCATGCACTACCGTTATTGGTTTGGAAGTGTTTGAGCGATCAATTGTTGAAACAAGTAAATGCATGATACATGAATGTAGTAGCCATTTTTGACTCGGCTGTGTGTATCTCAACAGTGCAGGAACTGTGACTATCAACAAGAAGCAGACAACAGCTGCATCTATGTCAACAAGATCACCCACGAAGTTGAGTAAGTGGTCCCTATTTTCCACCACTTATGCTCAGACACAGAAATATACCTCTGTCATGGGCAATTAGGTAATCTCTGTCTCATCTCTCTGTCTCTTCTCTCCTCAGTGAGCTGACACAGATCATTGCAGATGTGTCCCAGGATCCAACGCTACCCCGGACAGAGGATCACCCCTGCCCAAAGTGAGAGTGGCCAACACTCACACAAACACACACACACACACAAACAAACCCTCTTTCTCTATCTTCCTCCTTTATCTCTCTGAAATCAGGCAATTTCTCCACACTATTTCGATTCACAAACATCTCTATCAATTCAAAATAAACTTCCAGATAAATCTAACATTGATCTCTTCCCTCTCTTTTCAGGTGCGGCCACAAGGAAGCAGTGTTTTTCCAGTCCCACAGTATGAAGGCTGAGGTGCATTACTATTTTTCATTATAGAACATCCACTGTCCCCAAAGAGTTTAGCGAGCAGGCCTTCCTAATTGACCTGGCCCAGGTATCCTGGATGGATATAGATCTCATTCCGTCAGTAGAGGATGCCTGGTTGTTCCTTAAAAGTAATTTCCTCTCAATCTTAAATAAACATGCCCCATTCAAAAAATACAGAACTAAGAACCGATATAGCCCCTGGTTCTCCTCAGACTTGACTGCCCTTGACCAGCACAAAAACATCCTGTGGCGTACTGCATTAGCATCAAATAGCCCCGCCGATATGCAACTTTTCAGGGAAGTTAGGAACCAATATACACAAGCAGTCAGGAAAGCAAAGGCAAACTTTTTCAAACAGAAATTTGCATCCTGTAGCACTAACTCCAAAAAGTTTTGGGACACTGTAAAGTCCATGGAGAATAAGAGCACTTCCTCCCAGTTGCCCACTGCACTGAGGCTAGGAAACACTATCACCACCGATAAATCTACAATAATCGAGAATTTCAACAAGCATTTTGCTACAGCTGGCCATGCTTTCCATCTGGCTACCACTACCCCGGCCACCAACTCTGCACCCTCCGCTGAAACTTGCCCATGCCCCCCCGCTTCTCCTTCACACAAATTCAGACAGCAGACGTTTTGAAAGAGCTGCAAAATCTGGACCCCTACAAATCAGCTGGGCTAGACAATCTGGACCCTTTCTTTCTAAAACTAGCCGCGAAATTGTCGCAACCCCTATTACTAGTCTGTTCAACCTCTCTTTCATAACGTCTGAGATCCCCAGAGATTGGAAAGCTGCCGCGGTCATCCCCCTCTTCAAAGGGGGTGACACTCTAGATCCAAACTGCTACAGACCTATATCCATCCTGCCCTGCCTTTCGAAAGTATTTGAAAGCCAAGTTAACAAACAGATCACCGACCATTTCGAATACCACCGTACCTTCTCCGCTATGCAATCCGGTTTCGAGCTGGTCATGGGTGCACTTCAGCCACGCTCAAGGTCCTAAACGATATTATAACCGTGATTGATAATAGACAGTACTGTGCAGCCGTCTTCATCGACCTGGCCAAGGCTTTCGACTCTGTCAACCACCGCATTCTTATTGGCAGACTAAATAGCCTTGGTTTCTCAAATGACTGCCTCGCCTGGTTCACCAACTACTTCTCAGATAGAGTTCAGTGTGTCAAATCGGAGGGCCTGTTGTCTGGACCTATGGTAGTCTCTATGGGGGTGCCACAGGGTTCAATTCTTGGGCCGACACTTTTCTCCGTGTATATCAATGATGTCGCTCTTGCTGCTGGTGACTCTCAGATCCACCTCTACGCAGACGACACCATTTTGTATACATCTGGCCCTTCATTGGACACTGTGTTAACAAACCTCCAAACGAGCTTCAATGCCATACAACACTCCTTCAGTAGCCTCCAACTGCTCTTAAACACTAGTAAAACTAAATGCATGCTTTTCAATCGAACGCTGCTGGCACCCGCCCACCCGACTAGAATCACCACTCTTGACGGGTCTGACCTAGAGTATGTGGACAACTACAAATACCTAGGTGTCTGGTTAGACTGTAAACTATCCTTCCAGACTCACATAAAGAATCTCCAATCCAAAGTTAAATCTAGAATCGGCTTCCTATTTCGCAACAAAGCCTCCTTCACTCATGCTGCCAAACATGCCCTCGTAAAACTGACTATCCTACCGATCCTTGACTTCGGCGATGTCATTTACAAAATAGCCTCCAACACTCTACTCAGCAAATTGGATGTAGTCTATCACAGTGCCATCCGTTTTGTCTCCAAAGCCCCATACGCTACCCACCACTGTGACCTGTACGCTCTTGTTGGCTGGTCCTCACTACATGTTCGTCGTCAAACCCACTGGCTCCAGGCCATCTATAAATCACTGCTAGGCAAATCCCCGCCTTATCTTAGCTCATTGATCACCATAGCAGCACCCACCCATAGTCTGCGCTCCAGCAGGTATATCTCACTGGTCATTCCCAAAGCCAACACCTCCTTTGGCCGCCATTCCTTCCAGTTCTCTGCTGCCAATGACTGGAAGGAATTGCAAAAATCTCTGAAGCTGGAGACTCATCCCTATATTGTTATTTATTTTGCTCTTTTGCACCCCAGTATCTCTATTTGCACATAATCTCTTGCACATCTAGCATTCCAGTGTTAATACTATTGTAATTATTTTGCACTATAGCCTATTTATTGCCTTACCTCCATAACTTGCTACATTTGCACACACTGTATATATATTTTCTGTTGTATTTTTGATTTTATGTTTTTTACCCCATATGTAACTCTGTGTTGTTTTTATCGCACTGCTTTGCTTTATCTTGGCCAGGTCGCAGTTGTAAATGAGAACTTGTTCTCAACTGGCTTACCTGGTTAAATAAAGGTTAAATAAATAAATAAATAAAAAAGAGTTGCTGAATTTAGAAATACTAGAGTTCTAAAGATTTTCTATGTAGGATGCCATGAGGCTGTACTATGTCTGCACGGCCCCTCACTGTGGACACCGCTGGACGGAGTGAGGAGGAGGAGAAGGAAGAGGAGGTCTGATGTATGCATCCACAGTCTCTGCTGTCACCCAACAGGCCACAATGTCTCTCTGGGGTTCACTGTGGCTTAAATCAGAATGACTGATGGCTGATTCAGAGGGGTTGGGTTAAATGCGGAAGACACATTTCAGTTGAATGCATTCAGTTGTACAATTGAATACGTATCCCCCTTTTCCTTATGTGGGTCTAAAATACCCTGCCAAATCGAAAACTTTATTTAACAGGAATACTAACTTTTTGTGTTCGTTCTTCAATTAAAAAAGACAAACTTTTCTGAAATGCTTCAGATTTCTTTCAAAAACTTGATTGAAAGACTTCTCTAAAACTTTGAATGCCACTGTTGTATAGATTAAAATATTTCCTAAATTACCATGGTTACACTCGTGTGAACCGATCTCTGTTGCAATACTTGCCACCCCCAAAAAAGAACTGAAATAGAGAAGGTTAAAAAAAAGTATTGTGTTTTATAACTGGGAATATGAGATGTTCCTCTTTAGTGGTGTAGCTTCGACTTCCCTTTTTTTTGTCTAGGCCTATCTGTTTGGCCACAGCAGTGTATTTCCCAATGTGTGTATTTTTCAATTAGTTTTAGACCCACTGAGAGTTGCGGTGTCATTGAGAAAAGCATGACTAATATGATTGGCGTGCACGTGAAAGGAAAGTATGCGGAACATGTACTAACCCGCTGGAGAAACACAGTCCATATCCCCTTTAACAATATGTTGTTAACAAGTCACTTATTCTGAGGAACATCAAGGAAACTGCCTCTTTTCAGTGGCCTCTAGCGAAGAAATCAAAAGCAAGTCCGGATAGTATAATAAATGGATGAAAGAGTCACTGGTAAGGAAGTAACTATGAGTTCTGTCGAACGGTAATGATGAAGCTTTCTGATAATGCTTTGAGATCTAGGTATTATACTGTGTTATGAATGGGTACATGAAGGTGAATTGTTAGGTCTACAGTTTGGATATGGTACACCACAGATTTACTAGCGACGAAATCAAAAGCAAGTCTGGATAGTATAATACATGGATGAAAGAGTCACTGGTAAGGAAGTACCTATGAGTTCTGTCGAACGGTAATGATGAAGCTGTCTGATAATGCTTTGAGATCTAGGTATTATACTGTGTTATGAATGGGTAAACGAAAGTGAATTGTTACGTCTACAGTTTGGATATGGTACACCACAGATTTACTGTGGTTTGTTACCCATATGCATGCATTTCAGTAGAGGTGGTTACTCGGGAACAGTGGGGAGCAGCAGCCCCTCGATGCCGGGAGACCCTCAAGTGTCCCGCTGAAAGAGTTGTCATACACCACACGGCACTGTTGCATTGCGGGGGCATCCGAGAATGTATGGACCAGCTCATCCACATACAGACAATGCATATGCAGGATAGGAACTTTGATGACATTGGATACAAGTGAGTGACCTCTCCTTTCCTAGTGTTTTCTATCATTCATTGTGTCAGGACAATACTATATGCAAATAACTGTGTTTTCTTGCATTTGCAGCTTTCTTATTGGGGGAGATGGCACAGTGTATAAGGGCCGTGGCTGGGGTGTTGTGGGCGCACATACCAAGGGCAATAACTGTGACTCTTTGGGCATTGCCTTCATGGGCAACTTCAACAGTAAGAAACACAATTTGGACTTTCCATCTCCAAGTCATTACAGTGTGTAAGGCATTGGTACCAATGGGTTCCGCTTCTCTGTTTCAGATCAGAGCCCCAGTCTAGCAGCCCTGTCATCTGTTAAACAGCTTCTGCAGTGTGGGGTTTCCCAGGGGAATTTGCACCCTGGATTTACCCTGCTTGGGCATAGAGACTTGGGGGACACCGAATGTCCTGGGGAGAGACTATATACTGCACTAAAACATCTCAAATTTCCCTGAACATAACCTTGTCCATAGGCTCAATTGCTACTGGTTCGACAGAGAGAGTCGGCTAGCGGAAGAGATTACCCTGAACAGCACACTGAAAATTGTGGGACTTCCTTGTGTGTTTTTAAACCACTAGATGGGGCAAAGACACTTTATCGAAGCCATGGCCTATAACAGGGTTTCCCAAACTCTGTCCTGGGGCCCCCCAGGGTGCACGTTTTGGTTTTTGCCCTAGCACTACACAGCTGATTCAAATAACCAACTAATCATCGAGCTTTGATTATTTGAATCAGCTGTGTAGTTGAGATTAGACTAAACGTTATTTATTTTGGTATTCACATAAAATTGTCCACATACCATTATGTTCCTTTTTCTATGAGTGTGCTGCTATAAGGTGTTCTAGGAAATAAGAACTGAGAAGGGTGTAAGTGTACCTTACATTAAGAGAGTACATTCAAAACATATGCTGCTGAACAAGTACAAACTATTGACAGAAAACTGGATGGGATTTCAATTTTGGGTGGCCAAAATATTATCTTGTCCTGACTTGCTGTGTTGTTCTGGATGAGTTGAAGCTTTTGGGATTAATTGAAATGGCTTCTCAAATCACAAAACAATCAAATAAAACATAATTTGTCAAAGGGAGAAAACCGTATAGGCCTACCTGTAAGCATTTCAACATTGTAAGCCATGCGTAAAGGCGCAACATTCCCAACAAGTGTGCACTTGTATTGCATAATGGAGAATTAAGGGGGACCCCATATCAAATTGAGAAAAGAGAGGAAAAGGTTAAACAAAAAATGCTTCTTCATATTGTGCGCCTTGATGTTGCAACGCATCTTACCTGTCAACTGTTGTGCAAGAAGCCGTATGCTCTCCAGGCAGACGTCTAGGCTACACAAGCGGCACCGCAACTATTTATCTTTTAAGTTCTCAGTTTGTGTACTTACTTTACGAGTTTACCTACTCCTGAATTACTTACACACATTCTCCTAATTCGTATTTGATGGGCTGTTTGCCAGGTTATTGTGTAAACTGACGGAAGGGGGTGGAGAGAGGCGGTCCCAGAGTGCGAGACGCAGCTGAGAGAGTTGAGTTTCACGCTCCTCGGAAGTGTTATAATTGAACCTGGGAGTTCATCGCACTAATCTAATCGCAAAGTTTGTAGTATACGGCTTGTGTGACTATGCGTGTTTGCATCAGGATTGTTGAGCAGGAGTTTATGCACGAGTGGCGCATTTTGTCTTTGGCACCCCAAGAAGACGTGCGTATTATTTTGTGGATTTAGACATTCCTTCTCTTCAGACTGCCAGACACCGTGGGAAGTTGAACATGGATTTGAAAGCCCCCGTCAGATTTTTCCACAAGTCTTCATTCAACATCAGCAGCCTGCTGTTTCGACGAGAGGGAGTGATGAGTGATGACGGCACCGCGCTGGATGGGACCCTTTCCAGAAAACACATTTATTCTGGGCCATCTACTAGGCCTAAAGAAGTTTGTGCTCAAGATGGAAAATATGATCTACATAGAGACAAAAACTGTGATAATAAAGAGTACTCAGCGAAAGAGGACGAACGAGTCTCCAGAAACGGAGAAAGGGAAGACGGAGCAGATACAGAGGGAGTGGGAGAGGTGAAGACATGTGTAGTAGTAGAGGGAAAAGGTAAACCGGAGAAACCTCCTTTCAGCTATAACGCACTGATAATGATGGCTATTCGCCAGAGCCCGGAGCGAAGACTTACCCTCAACGGCATTTACGAGTTCATCATGAATAACTTCCCTTACTATCGAGAAAATAGGCAAGGATGGCAGAATTCAATCCGACATAACCTGAGTTTGAACAAGTGCTTTCTCAAAGTACCTCGCCATTATGATGACCCAGGCAAAGGCAACTACTGGATGCTTGACCCTTCAAGCGAGGACGTGTTCATAGGGGGCACAACAGGTAAACTCCGGCGCCGTTCCACGGCGGGCACCCGGGCAAAGCTGGCAATAAAACGGAGTGCCCGTTTGACCTCCACCACTGCCGCCGGGCTGGCGTTCACTGGGTCCTTTTATTGGCCGGTGCCATCGTTTCTAAACCTTCAACCTCCTGCGCACTCACACCCGGGCACAGGGTCATATGTAGGGCCCCATCACTCCAACTATGCCACCTCGATCTTTTCTCAACGGTCACACCACATGAGTGCCATAAATGCTGGAGCAGACCGACTCCTCCAAACAAACCAAGAGTCGTCTTATTTTGACATGGGTGCAGGCGTGCAATACCGTCGCCATCACCAAATGAGCGCAGCCACAATATTCACCTCTTCGTCGTTGCCATGCACTTTGTCTCCTCCAAACCCTTGTTGCTTTAACCTGCTCTCTGGACAAGCGAGTTCTTTTTATTCGCATCACCAGGTACCCCACCCGGCGACATTCAATACATGGTGCCAGGAGGAGTACCCCTCATCCACGGCATCTCCAGCCGGACACATTTACTCCAGAAAAAACGGACCATCGGATTGCTTGGGGAGTTTGTGCGCGGAGTTCCCTAATTATTTTCCTCCAAGCAGCCCCACGAGCTCCCTCAACACCAATCTTTCTTGGGATGCAGGGAAATGACCACCTTTAATTCTCTATTAAATTAAAAACCTGTTTCTCTTTATGGATTATATCTGTCTACTAATGCTGCGAAATTGATTCAAATAATGTATGTGAGTTTGCTATTTCCCAAATAGGCCTATCTGTCTTTGGAAATATATTTTTTAATTTAATCATCCGTTTTTAAATAATTGCCAATCACGCTTTATTGTCCAATTTCATCTAAACGTATCACTAAAAACGCCACTCACCATTTTTTCTTCTTCAGTGCAATAACCTATAATAATGTTGTATTATTTCACGACAAATTAATGGTCAATATTTCTGGTGCATTCAGATCATTAAAAAAAATCTATATTCCTTTGATAACATTTCTTAGTATTTTATTTTGTATTTTAATACATCACAAGATGAGAGAGAGATTGAGAAAATGATGCTGTATTTTAATTATTGCAGTAAGATAGTTTCATAAGGATGAATAATGTCGTTAAAATAACAAACTATTTGGTATCTGTTAAACTAATTAACAGGGTCTAGGTTGTTATTGCGAGATTTTGCATCACCTTTTAGGCTACTTTTACACACAGGCTAAACTCTCTCTCTGAAGTTTGTATTCGTATTTTTTCGTTCTTGGTGTTATAACGTTTTGCGATTGTTAGGCCTAGTTCTTAGGGATGTAGGCTATATGAAACATTAACTATTTTTAAAAATAAAATAATGAAAGTATCTTGTCCAACAGTGTTCAATGGGTGCTCTCAAGATATCTGTAGAAAAGTGGTGATATAGTCTATTTATATTAATATAACATATCTTCTGACAACTGGATGTGCTTTAACAATTCACTGTTATTAACTTAAACATGAAAGAACAATTGTCTTCTTAAATATATCAATCTTATTGCTTGAGGAAGGCTGTGTGTAATTAATGGTTTGCCCTTTAAAAACCAAATCTTTGGTCATGTCTGAAAAGGTATTGGAAATATAGTATTTACTCTGATGCTATTAAATTAATGTATACATTACAGACAAAAATCAATAATTATTTTGATGCTCCTGGATTATAAGTAAAAGTTCCTTTTAAAAATATTTAGGCTAAGATTTTTCTCTCCATCTGCACTAGCCTATTACCTCAAAATCAAAACTGTAGTGATTGTCTCCATTTATATTTGTAATTGTATCTCAATTGTCTCGATACTCAATATGAACACAATGCTGTGTTATGCACTTCCTACATTTTAGAATAGAACTACACTAAATATGCTTTGAGAAATGATTCATCCCAGAGGTGGTGACTGTAGGTCTTGCATGATTTGTACTGTATCTGCACTAGCTATTTTTGTTATCTTTTTCCCTTTAAAGTCTGAAAAGGTTGTGTAATTCATTTGATCCATTTTATAATGTGTGTGCAATAAAAACAAAAATAGTGATATAAAAGTGATGAGTTGTATGACATATACATTCAAAACATAAGTCGGTTATGTGATACTTGAGGTACAGGAAGAGAGTGTCAATGAGTCCAGAAGGAATCCAGCTGCGTCCAAATAACACTCACACATGAACGCACGACACACACACATTCTCCCAGCCCATTCAATAGCTGAGCTCAACACTCTTCTGTGTCAGATTCATGGTCATATTTAGACAAAAACTTAATTAGCACCTGCTGATGAAACCCACTGTTACCTCCACGAATAGCCTTGCTGCTGTATCTGTAAGTATTAAAGGTCCAATGCAGCCGTTTTTATCTCAATATCGGGTCTTTTGAGGGTAACAAATAAGTACCTTACTGTGATTGTTTTCAATTAAAATGGCCAAAAAGGATCAAAAATAGCTTCTTACCAAAGAGCAATTTCTCAAGCAATAATTTTGGGAGGACTGTCTGGGAGTGGGGAGGGGAAAACTGAAACTAGCTGTTATTGGCAGAGAGGTTTGGAACTCTCTTTCTTATTGTTCTATTAACTAATGTATCGCATGGTGATGTCACCAGCAGTGGTGGTAAAAGTAAAGATAACTTAACAGAAAATGACTCAAGTATAAGTGAAAGTCACCCAGTAAAATCCTACTCGAGTAAAAGTCTAAAAGTATTTAGTTTTAAATATACTTAAGTATAAAAAGTACATCTAATTGCTAAAACATACTTAAGTATCAAAAGTTAAAGTTAAAGTATAAATCCTTTCAATTTCCTTATATTAAGCAAACCAGGCGGCACCAATTATTTTTTTATTTTTTTATTGACGGATAGCCAGGGGCACGCTCCAACACTCAGACATCATTTACAAATGAAGCATGTGTTTACTGAGTGTCAGATCAGACCCAGTAGGGATGACCAGGGATTTTCTCTTGATAAGTGTGTGAATTAGACAATTTTCTGTCCTGCTAAGCATTCTAAATGTAACAAGTACTTTTGGGTGTCAGAGAAAATGTATTGAGTAAAAAGTACATACTTTTATTTCACTACATTCCTTTAGAAAATTAAAAGTTGTAAAAAATATAAATAGTAAAGTAAAGTACAGATCTCCCAAAAAACTACTTAAGTAGTACTTTCAAGTATTTGTACTTAAGTACTTTACACCACTGGCCACCAGGCAGGCCAAAACTCCACCCCACCAAAACAGGCTGAAATTTCAGGCGGTCTTTTCAAACAGCTCTTACAGTAAAAGAGGATTATCTTCATTTTCACAATTTCACAGTATTATTCCAACCTCATATTGTGGAAATGTATATAAAACACAGGAAAATCACGTTTTTGACTGCACTGGGCCTTTAAGATCATCAAAAGTTCAAACCTGAAACTACAGAGGTGTCAGTTTGATAAAGGGCATGCAGAGCCAGCCTTGACTGAGATGTATAGGGAGAGAGATAGATAGACATCACAGTCTGGCTGATCTCATTGATCTACTTCTACTGTTTCGCCTGCACATGACATCACAGTCTGATGAACTTTCCCTCACCTTTCTTGGGGCTCATTCGAGATATAAGTTAATAGAAATAGATGTGTGAAGATACAGATAAGGACAGATTTCTGGAAGTGTGCCTCTATCAAACAAAAGAGGCTTTATGGGGACTGTAGCCACCTTTCCTAGACAGCCCAGTCTCAAACACTGTCGGCTGCGGTTAGACCAGGATATTGCTCTTAGGATGGATCATGTAACCTTACACCAACACTGTTGACAAACTTAGGGTCTAGATACAAAGATTATAATAACATTTTCATTACTCACATGAGTAATTGTGGTATAAGATAGAGAGTGAATCAACAGGTAAGCTAGTACAGAATGGGGCTTTGTCTGTCCTGGGGCAACTGTAATATGATCCTGTTTGTTGTTAATTCAGTAATAAATAACAGCCATCCTCTGACAGGCGTTGATAATAACCCCACACCTCTAAATTACCCAGCCAGCAGACTCACAGTACCACACGACAGAGAGTAAATCAACCCGGGGAGAGGGACTGAGGCAGGCCTCAAGATGTCTCTGTGCACTCAGGAGCAGCTTGTGCTCACCCAGACCCTGTAGCTGGACGACAGACACACACACACACACACACACACACACACACACACACACACACACCACACACACGTTGACATGGGTGTATGGACAGCTAACAGTCTGAAAAGCCCACTTTACAAGAAACAGTCAATGATCCCAGCCCCTCTGGAAGAATTCATCTGGGGCTTAGGACAGGCTACCCCATTAAGGAAGAGAGTGAGTGAAGAGGGGCAAGTGTAAGCTGTTTGGCTGAGGCAGGTATAGGGTGTATGTTTCACAATGATAGTCAAGCTTTGTAAATCAATCCCAAACTTGGGCCTCCCAAATCAGCACACTGTGGGTGTGATTATCCCCTAGCATGTGCCCTCCCAAGGTAGAGCCGCCACCCTGTGAAATACGGTTGGTGGGTGTTTCTCCCCCCCAGGCGCCTGCCTGTCTCTTGCCAGTAAGCCAATCTCCCAACGTCTCTGTACTGTGCAGATAATGTACATCTCTGTCTCTCACACGCATTCACTCTCGTCTCTGTCACCAAGAGGTCTACAAATCAAATCAAATCAAATTGTATCCACATGCGCCGAATACAACAGGTGCAGGTAGACCTTACAGTGAAATGCTTACTTATAAACCCTTAACTAACAATGCAGTTTTAAGAATATAAAAAAAAGTGTTAAGTAAAAAATAGATAAGTAAAAAATAAAAATAGCTAATAATTCAAGAGCAGCAGTAAAATAAAATAACAGTAGTGCGGGGGCACCGGTTAGTCGAGGTAATTGAGGTAATATGTACATGTGGGTAGAGTTAAAGTGACTATGCATAGATAATAAACAGAGTAGCAGCAGCGTAGAGGGGGGGCAATGCAAATAGTCCAGGTAGCCATGATTAGCTGTTCAAGAGTCTTATGGCTTCGGGGTAGAAGCTGTTAAGAAGCCTTTTGGACCTAGACTTGGTTCTCCGGTACCGCTTGCTGTGCGGTAGCAGAGAGAACAGTCTATGACTAGAGTGGCTGGAGTCTGACAATTTCTAGGGCCTTCCTCTGACACCGCCTGGTATAGAGGTCCTGGATGGCAGTAAGCTTGGCCCCAGTGATGTACTGGGCCGTATGCACTACCCTCTGTAGTGCCTTAAGGTCGGAGGCTGAGCAGTTGCCATACCAGGCGGTGATGCAACCAGTAAGGATGCTCTCGATGGCGCAGCTGTATAACTTTTTGAGGATCTGAGGACCCATGCCAAATCTTTTCTTAATGATGGTGTTGGAGTCGTGCCTGGCCATGCAGTCATGGGTGAACAGGGAGTACAGGAGGGGACTGAGCACGCACCCCTGAAGGGCCCCCGTGTTGAGGATCAGCATGGCAGATTTGTTGTTACCTACCCTTATCACCTGGGGGCGGCCCGTCAGGAAGTCCAGGATCCAGTTGCAGAGGGAGGTGTTTAGTCCCAGGGTCCTTAGCTTAGTGATGAGCTTTGAGGGCACTATGGTGTTGAACGCTGAGCTGTAGTCAATGAATAGCATTCTCAAGTAGGTGTTCCTCTTGTCCAGGTGGGAAAGGGCAGTGTGGAGTGCAATAGAGATTGCATCA
This sequence comes from Coregonus clupeaformis, assembly GCF_020615455.1. Lineage (NCBI taxonomy): Eukaryota > Metazoa > Chordata > Actinopteri > Salmoniformes > Salmonidae > Coregonus > Coregonus clupeaformis. Next base: position 24,097,036 of record NC_059197.1, on the reverse strand, counting down.
TCTGTGGATCTGCTGGGGCGGTATGCAAATTGGAGTGGGTCTAGAGTTTCTGGGATAATGGTGTTGATGTGAGCCATGACCAGCACTTGATGGCTACAGACGTGAGTGCTACGGGTCGGTAATCATTTATGCAGGTTATCTTAGTGTTCTTGGGAACAGGGACTATGGTTGTCTGCTTGAAACATGTTGGTATTACAGACTCAGTCAGGGACATGTTGAAAATGTCAGTGAAGACACTTGCCAGTTGGTCAGCGCATGCTCGGAGTACACGTCCTGGTAATCCGTCTGGCCCTGCGGCCTTGTGAATGTTGACCTGCTTAAAAGTCTTACTCACATCGAGAGCGTGATCACATAGTCATTTGGAACAGCTGGTGCTCTCATGCACGCTTCACTGTTGCTTGCCTCGAAGCGAGCGTAGAAGTGATTTAGCTCGTCTGGTAGGCTTGTGTCACTGGGCAGCTCACGTCTGTGCTTCCCTTTGTAGTCTGTAATAGTTTTCAAGCCCTACCACATCCAACGAGAGTTGGAGCCGGTGTAGTACGATTCAATCTTAGTCCTGTATTGACTCTTTACCTGTTTGATGGTTTGTCGGAGGGCATAGGGGGATTTCTTATAAGCGTCCGGGTTAGAGTCCCGCTCTTTGAAAGCGGCAGCTCTACCTTTTAGCTCAGTGTGGATGTTGCCTGTAATCCATGGCTTCTGGTTGGGGTATGTACATACGGTCACTGTGGGGACGACGTCATAGATGTACTTATTGATGAAGCCAGTGACTGATGTGGTGTACTCCTCAATACTATAGGAAGAATCCCAGAACTTATTCCAGTCTGTGCTAGCAAAACAGTTCTGTAGCTTAGCATCTACGTCATCTGACCACTTCCTTATTAACCGAGTCACTGGTGCTTCCTGCTTTAGTTTTTGCTTATAAGCAGGAATCAGGAGGATAGAGTTATGGTCAGATTTGCCAAGGGAGAGCTTTGTACGTGTCTCTGTGTGTGGAGTAAAGGTGGTCTAGAGTTTATTTTCCTCTGGTTGCACATTTAACATGCTGGTAGAAATTAGGTAGAACAGATTTAAGTTTCCCTGCATTAAAGTCCCCGGCCACTAGGAGCGCTGCCTCTGGATGAGCGTTTTCCTTTTTACTTATGGCCTTATACAGCTCATTAAGTGCAATCTTAGTGCCAGCATCGGTTTGTGGTGGTAAATAGACAGCTACGAAAAATATAGATGAAAACTCTCTTGCTAAATAGTGTGGTCTACAGCTTATCATGAGATACTCTACCTCAGGCGAGCAAAATCTCGAGACTTCCTTAGTATTAGATTTTGTGCACCAGCTGTTGTTTACAAATATACACAGACTACCACCCCTTGTCTTACCGGAGTTAGCCGTTCTATCCTGCCGATGTAGCGTATATCCCGCCAGCTGTATGTTATCCATGTCGTTGTTCAGAGTTACCTGTGTCTGTGTGGAGTTACCTGTGGGTCTGTGTCTGCCAATATTTGCAGTGGTCGCTGATGTGTAGCCTAAAGCTCTGTGTGTCCGGGACTTAAAAACATGCCACTTTGATACAGCTACGACTGGAAATGACTTTTCATGGCAGGTTAGGAGAGCATTTTCGCTAACCCTTTTCCTAACCTTAACCAAATTCTCCTAACCTGCTATGAAAATGTAATGTTCTTTCTCTCTCAAATAATAATTTTCTTCTAAAATCATCTTGAGATTGATACATTGAATAATCTCTAAATTATAGTTAATTTACTCTATTGCGTTCTACAACTGAGACAGCATTGTGGAAAATGTACATAATTGCATAATGGAAGCTACGGCAATATTTTTCCGGACCCGGAAGCCGTTGTACAGACAACATTCTTGGAGCCTGAGGCTCGCACCGAGGGTCAGGATGAAGATGAGTCTGAGACGGTAAGAGTGACATTTTTGGAAAAAGTGGACCCTTGCCTTTTGGCTGATCCATTTCTGATTTCAGGGTGGGTGAAAACAGAGTTGGGTGCTGTGGAATCGGTGAAGGTAACCAGAAGTGGTCTAGTGATAATTGTTTGTGTTTCTTCTGGTCAGAGGGAGCAGGCGCTCCATGATAAACTAATGGGGACAAGAGATGTGAATTGTTTTGCTCTCAAGAAAAGTGTGTCATTAAAAGGAGTGATAACTGGGGTAACGGTAAATGTGAAAGTTGACCAACTGAAGGGGAAGATTCCCGGTGTTTGTGATACTCGCCGTTAAGCGCAACGCAGACAGGGTGGTGTGAGTTGTGAAACAGAAGAGTCGTTGTCTGTTCTTTTGAGTTTTGATGTTGAGTCTTTTCCCGACAAAGTGATGTTAGTGTCACGGTTCCCTAAGACAGAACCCAGAAGCAGACCAGGACAAGGAGAGTTGAACGAAGGTGAGGGTTTATTACAGATTCAAAAGGTGCAGAATAATCCAGGAGACGGAGCGGGTGGCGGAGATGAGTAGGTGGAGGTGAAGTGGCAGATTAAACGATGGCACGGCAGGGGTTGGGTGAAGGTTCCGGGAGAATGATGTTAATGGCTAACGATCCGGCAGGGAATGGATGTTAGACCAGAGCCTAAGAAGGGTGATGATCAGGACCAGGTGTGCAGATTGCTGATGGGATGCAGGTGCGGAAATCAAGAGAGCTCCCCGGAGCGTTCCAGCACCCTCGGGAAACTGGAGATCACGAGCAGAACAACTAGACCACAGACAGGACCCGACTCAGACTGCCGGGATCGTTACAGTACCCCCCCTCCGACGAACGCCACCGGGCGGACTCCCCGGAGCGCCAGGATGGAGGCGGTAGAAGTCACTGATGAGGTCAGCATCTAGGATCTGTCGCCGCGGAATCCAACTCCTCTCTTCAGGACCATACCCCTCCCAGTCCACGAGATACTGGAAACCCCGGCCCCGCCGTCTGGAATCCATGATGCGTCGCACCGTGTAGGCAGGACCACCTCCGATCATCCGAGGAGGAGGAGGAGGAGGCGGAGGAGGCAACAGAGGACTGAGGAAAACAGGCTTGAGGCAGGAGACATGAAAGGTGGGATGGACTCTGAGCGTCCTCGGGAGTTTGAGTCGAACTGCCACCGGATTGATCACCTTCTCCACCACAAACGGACCAATGAACTTCGGTAACAACTTCCTAGACTCAGTCCGTAAAGGAAGATCCCGTGTGGCCAACCAGACCCTATCTCCGATGGTGTAGGTGGGAGCGGGGATCCGGCGACGATTCGCCTGGAGCTGATACCGGTCCGAAACTCTAAGGAGTGCCTTTCTGGCCCGATGCCAGGTCCGGTGGCAACGACGAATATGGGCCTGAACAGAAGGCACTGAGAGCTCCCTCTCCTGAGAAGGGAACAAGGGAGGTTGGTAGCCATACAGGCACTGGAAGGGAGACATCCCAGTGGCAGATGTAGGGAGAGTATTGTGGGCATACTCAACCCAAGGCAACTGAGAGACCCAGGAGGTGGGGTTGGAAGAGGCCAGGCAGCGTAGCGTGGATTCCATCTTCTGGTTGGCTCTCTCCGCCTGACCATTAGATTGGGGGTGAAACCCAGATGTGAGACTGACTGTAGCTCCAATGGCCAAACAGAAGGACTTCCAGACAGCAGAGGTAAACTGAGGGCCACGGTCGGAAACGATATCACTGGGCAAACCGTGGACCCTGAAAACCTCCCTAACCAGGATCTCGGACGTCTCCGAGGCAGAGGGAAGCTTGGCAATTGGCACAAAGTGGGCGAACTTGCTGAATCTGTCCACGATAGTCAGAACGACCGTGTTCCCCTCAGAAGCGGGCAACCCAGTGACAAAGTCCAGGGCCAGATGCGACCATGGTCGCCGGGGAATAGGAAGGGGGGTGAAGTAGTCCAGAGCTGGGCCGATTGGTACTCTTATTCTGCGCACACACTGGACAGGCAGCAACATAACCCCGAGTATCCTCGGCCATGGCAGGCCACCAAAAACGTCTGCGAAGAAACGCCATCGTCCGAGCCACGCCAGGGTGACAAGCCATCTTGCTGGCGTGGGACCATTTGAGGACCGCAGGACGAACCGACTCAGGCACAAACAACCGACCGGGTGGACCGTTACGGGACCGGGCTGCGTCCGAAGGGCCGCCATCACCTCCTCCTCAATCTTCCACCTAACAGCTCCCACGACGCAGTTCCGGGGGAGAATTGTCTCGGTCTTGGACCCACTCTCCTCCGTCTTGGAGAACATCCGAGACAAGGCGTCCGCCTTGCCGTTCTTAGATCCAGGTCGGAACGTCAGGGAAAAATTGAATCGTCCGAAAAACAACGACCACCTGGCCTGACGGGAGTTGAGACGTCTAGCCGATTGCACGTAAGCAAGATTCTTGTGGTCAGTCCAGACAATAAACGGTTGCTCCGCCTCCAACCAGTGGCGCCACTCCTCCAAGGCAAGTTTCACCGCGAGAAGCTCCCGGTTACCCACATCGTAATTCCTCTCCGCAGGCGAAAGGCGACGAGAGTAGTAGGCGCAGGGATGGAGTTTACTGTCCGTGGAGCATCGCTGCGACAGGATGGCGCCAACTCCCACATCAGACGCGTCCACTTCAACGACGAACTGACGGGCCGTGTCCGGTTGAGAGAGAATCGGTGCGTTGGTGAATCGCCTCTTCAAATCCAGAAACGCTCGATCCGCCTCCGGATTCCACTTGAAGCTCCTGATACTGGAAGTCAAGGCAGTTAACGGAGCGGCCACACGGCTGTAATCCCGGATGAATCTGCGGTAGAAATTCGCAAACCCCCAAAAATCTCTGGAGCTGCAATCTCGTACCGGGCTGGGCCCATTCCAGAACCGCTCTAACCTTCTCCTGGTCCATCCTAATCTCTCCCCTGGAGATGATGTACCCGAGAAAGGATGTTGTGTGGGCGTGAAACTCGCACTTCTCGGCCTTCACGAACAGGCGATTCTCCAACAATCGCTGCAGAACCTGCCGGACATGCTGGACGTGGTCGGAAGGTTCCTTCGAGAAGATCAGAATGTCATCCAGATAAACAAACACAAAGAGACCGATCATATCTCTCAGGACGTCGTTCACCATACTCTGGAATACCGCTGGAGCATTGGTCAGTCCAAACGGCATCACCTGATACTCGAAGTGACCCATCGGTGTATTGAAACCCGTCAACCACTCGTCTCCCTCTCTGATCCGGGACCATGTGATACGCATTGCGTAGGTCTAGCTTGGTGAACACCGTAGCACCCTGTAAGGAGTCGAAGGCAGAACTCATCAAGGGCAGGGGATACTTGTTCTTGACCGTGATGTCATTCAACCCCCGATAATCAATACACGGTCGAAGAGAGCCATCCTTCTTACCCACAAAGAAGAATCCTGCCCCAGGGGTGATGACGAGGGACGAACGAGACCAGCCGCTAGGGACTCCTTGATGTAGGTCTCCAAAGCCTCACGTTCAGGTCGGGAGATACTGTATAACCTTCCCTTGGGGTAGACAGCTCCAGGGAACAGGTTGATGGCACAATCATATGGTCGGTGGGGAGGGGAGTGACAGAGCCTTCTGCTTACTGAACACTTCCCCCAAATCGTGATATGTCTCGGGAACCAGGAACAAATCTGGGGGTTTAGCCTCAACCACCTGACTGGGAACCGAATGGGGACAGGCAGTCTTGAGACAGTTAGCATGACAATCAAGGCTCCAACTCGTTACCTTGCCCGTCACCCAATCGAACGTGGGATTGTGTTCCTTCAGCCAGGGGTATCCAAGGACCAGAGGAACATGGGAAGACGGCAGAATGAAGAATGAAATCATCTCCGAATGATTCCCCGACAACAGCATCTTAACCGGTTCAGTCCTCATCGTGATACGTGCCAGACTACTGCCGTTCAGAGTGGTCGCCTCAATGGCTTCCGGCAATTGCTCCTTGGAAAGCCCCAGCTGTTCCACCAACTCGGCATCAAGAAAGCTTCCATCGGCACCTGAATCGACAAAAGCGTTAATCGCTAAGCTCTGATTCCTGTTCACAAGGGTAGCCGGGAAACGGGGTCTGACAGAGGTACTGAGAGGTTGAAACTGGCTCGCTAAAAGTCCTCCCAACTTTAGCGAGCCGGGCAGTTTGACGACCGCCGGGAACAAGTGGAGATGTAATGTCCCGAGCTACCACAGTAGAGGCAACAGTTGGTCTTACGTCTATGTTGACGCTCCTCCTTGGTTAACCCGTGCCGCCCCACTTGCATGGGTTCAGAATCGGGAGAGAGAACCTCTCCACTAATCCTTTGTGGTGGAGAATGATCGACGTGTTCTGGTCCACCACCCGACCCGACTGGGAACTGAGAAGCTGATCGATTGGACGGACCCCATTGCTTCTCCCTCCTTCGCTCTCGGACTCGATTATCCACCCGAATAGACAAGGCTACCAAGCTGTCCAGGTCACTAGGCTCCGGATAGGAGATCAACTCATCCTTGAGCTGCTCCGACAGACCCTGGTAAAAGGCCGCTTGCAGAGACTCCTCATTCCACCCACTCTCCACAGCCAACGTCTTGAACTCGATCACGAAGTCGGCCACGCTGCGAGTTCCTTGGCGAAGCGAAAACAGGCGCCTAGCTGCGTCCCTCCCTCGGACGGAATGGTCGAAGAGCTTCCTCATCTCGGCCGTGAACCCCTGGTATGAAGCCATGCAGGGATCCTGTCGTTCCCAAACGGCTGAAGCCCACTCCAGCGCTCGACCACGCAGCAACTCAATCACAAAGGCTATCCTAGCCTTGTCTGTGGCATAAGAGTAGGGCTGTAGATCGAACACTAATCCACACTGCATAAGGAAGGAACGGCATCTTCCCAGCTCCCCCTCATATTTATCCGGCGTCGGAACCTTGGGCTCACGGAAGGACACAGCTCCAGAAGCGGCAGGCGAGATGGGTGAAACCGGTAGTGGATCCTCCACCGGAAACTCGCGTTGGTTCTGGACCTCCGTCAGACCGGTAGAAAGGTTCCGAACTGACAACGCGATCTCCTGTAGTGCCGTGCTATGTTGTCCCAACATCTTCTCCTGATGGGAAATGGCATGGCGAACAGAGTCCAGATCCGCTGGGTTCATTAATGGCCGGATCGTTCTGTCACGGTTCCCTAAGACAGAACCCAGAAGCAGACCAGGACAAGGAGAGTTGAACGAAGGTGAGGGTTTATTACAGATTCAAAAGGTGCAGAATAATCCAGGAGACGGAGCGGGTGGCGGAGATGAGTAGGTGGAGGTGAAGTGGCAGATTAAACGATGGCACGGCAGGGGTTGGGTGAAGGTTCCGGGAGAATGATGTTAATGGCTAACGATCCGGCAGGGAATGGATGTTAGACCAGAGCCTAAGAAGGGTGATGATCAGGACCAGGTGTGCAGATTGCTGATGGGATGCAGGTGCGGAAATCAAGAGAGCTCCCCGGAGCGTTCCAGCACCCTCGGGAAACTGGAGATCACGAGCAGAACAACTAGACCACAGACAGGACCCGACTCAGACTGCCGGGATCGTTACAGTTAGGATATGTAAGTTATCCTGTACGAGCTTTTGTGCCGAATACATTATGTTGTTCCAGGTGTCAAGCTTATGGGAATGTGGCAGCTGTGTGTAGGAGGGAGGTTCCTAGGTGTGAGAAGTGTGCAGAAGGGCATGAGACAAAGGAATGTGTAGCATTGGGGAAAGTAGTTGTGTGTGTTAATTGTAGGGGTCATGTACAAAAGCTGAAGAATATATGCACATCCAGGAACTTTCCGCAGGTGCTGGAGTTCTAGGCAAACCCATGGAAAACAGAAAGGAAAACGCCACACACTGCTGCTCATGCTCCCAGATGATTTTATTTATAACAACGTTTCGGCCCTTAGGTCTTCATCAGGCATCCGTATCCCATGTGGGGGTGGAAGGTCTTATATACTGTATATAGGGGCAGTATTCAGTGACATCACTTCCTGAAACAGGAGGTAAAAATATATAACATAGGTTCACAATATTAACATTCAATGTATCAACATATATGATCATACACAAGGAATGTGATCAATATTTACAGTAATATTGTCTCACCTGTCCATATATTGCTGCGGTGCTCACTGATCCGGGTCTTAAGGCTTCTACGGGTTTTCCCTATGTAAGACAGACCACAAGGACATTTCAACATGTAAACAACATTGGTGGACATGCAGGTAATCAGGCCTTTGATCTTAAATCTTTGTCCTGTTCGGGAGTGGGTAAATGAGTCACATTTGTACGTGAAACTGCATTGAGCACATTGGCCACATTTGTAATCACCCTCCGGAACCTTGTCCAAGAAAGTTTCCCTTTTCTCTGGTGGATAATCAGATTTGACCACAATGTCTCTCCCGTTTGGGGGTCGTTTAAAGACCATACGTGGGGGATATTTAAAGATGGGTTTCAATTGTACCAGTGCTTCCTGATAATGTCCTTAAATGCCTTCCCCAATGGTGAGTATTGGGTGAAGCATGAGGGGACATGTTCTGCTTTTTCTTTAACTTTCGTTTGAAGGCTTTCCAACTGTGTTAGCCCTTCAAAATGATCATTGGCATGTTTCACCCAATTGTCTTTGTACCCCTTTTCCTTAAACCTTTGTGTGAGGTCCGTGGTCTGTTTCTGGTAAGAAGCATTAGAGCTGCATCTTTTTCTGATGCGGCTGAATTGACTTATAGGGAGTCTTTTAATAAGTGGACGTGGATGAAAGCTGTCACGTCTAAGGAGGGTGTTCCTGTCCGTAGGTTTCCTATAGAGATCTGTAGAGAGGGAGGTTTTGTCCTTAATAACCATCACATCAAGAAAACTGATTTGCCATAGGTCATAGTTAATGGTGAAATGAAGGTGCTCATTCATAGAGTATAGATGTCACGCCCTGACCTATAGAACTCTAGTTAGTTTGGTCAGGGTGTGCATGTTTAGTTCTAGTTCTATGTTTAGATTCTAGTTGTTATACTTCTATGTTTGGCCGGGTGTGATTCCCAATCAGATGCAGCTGTCGCTCGTTGTCTCTGATTGGGGATCATACTTAAGTAGCCTGGTTGCAGTCCTTGTTGTGGGATCTTGTTTGTGTTTTGGTGTGTTTGGCTTGTTTGTGTATAGCCTTCCGACGTCACGTTTTGTTGTTTTGTCAGTGTTTATTGTTTTAATAAACATGTATGCATTCCACGCTGCGCCTTGGTCTAATCCGTCTCTCAACGAGCGGGACAATAGATAGGAATGGAGTTCTTCCTGGGTCCCTGTATAGATCATGAAAATGTCATCCAAATATCTCAGAATTAGGAGAATATTGGAGAGAAAGGGGTTAAGGTCTGGATTTAGCACCACCTGTTTTTCAGACATTCCTAGATATAGGTTAGTATAATTAGGAGCCAGAGTGCTCCCCATCGCTGTCCCTTTGGTCTGGAAGAAAAAGTATCCTCTGAAGAGAAAATAGTTGGAGTTTAGTACCAGTTCAGCCAAGTCCACAATACAATTGGTGCTGGGAAGAGCATTAGAGGGACGTTCATTGAGGTAGAACTTGAGGGCCACTAGGCCACCCTGATGGGGGATGTTAGTATATAGACTGGTAACATCAAAAGTACACAGAATATAATTTTCAGGTATATGATCCACAGATTCCAAATGATTTGAGTCTCTGGTAAACGTGGGGAGAGAGATCGCCCAGGGTTTCACAACATAGTCTACAAAGGTAGAGATATTCTCTGTCAGAGATCCGTTACTACTCTCAATGGGCCTGCCTGGTATAGGTGGTGTCATGCTCTTGTGAATTTTGGGTAGAGCGTATATGACAGGTGTGGTTGGGTAGTTACTTTTCATATACTCATATTCTGTCTTTGTAATTTCCCCTTCATTCAAAAATGTTGACAATTAATAATGGGTCAGAGACTTGAATTGATTAGTAGGGTCCTTAGGGAGTCTTTTGTAAATTTCATCATCAGTAAGTTGTATCAGAATTTCCTTTTCATAGTCTGCAGCATTTTGTATCACTATTGCACCTCCTTAATTGTAGGGGTGCCCATCAAATCAAATTGTATTGCTCATAAACATATTTGGCAGATGTTATTGCGGGTGTAGCGAAACGCTTGGGGATCAGAAATGTCCGGTGCGAGAGAGGCAGGTTGAGGTTTCCAGGGTTAGAGTAGTGTATTTGGGTGTGCGAGACTTGACATCAGAGTTACAGGGTGTGTTAAATGATGGTGTCCCATCCTTTCAGGTTGTTGGCCTGAGGTAGGACTAAATATATGTAAATAGTGGAGTAGGGTGGTGTTATTTATTTATTTATTTTTTAATTTTTGTGAGTGTAGTGTTAGATGGTAGGGTATATATAATTATTTTTTTTTCAAGCAAAGTATAAGGGAGTTGTCCTCCAGTCTAGTAGGTGGCGGTAATGTAACATTAATTGGATGCCAACCGCCGTTAAACCTCATCGAAGAAGAATAAGTAGGAGCTGTGCAGACAACACACGAGTTTGGCGTTGGAGAGATTAAAGAAACTGGCAAAAATCTTACATATTTACTAGCTAATTTTCCAGCTAAAATCGCCATTCGTTGAAGAAAATATGTAAGTACTTTAAATTACCAGTGTGTGCATTGTTTAGATACAGTAAAACAGAGCCTTATCACTATGGAAAGATGTGTAGCTAAATTTGGCTAGCTGGTTGGCTAACGATAGCCAGTCATGATGACCTAACGTTACTAGCAATAGTAACTACTGTAGCTAGCTAGCTAACTAACATGTATTGTAGGTGACCCATGGTGATCATAATAAAAATAGGAAGTTATCAGCCAGCAAGCTAATACATATTGTCTTTGGCCACTTCATGTGAAACACTGGTCCTCTGTAGCTCAATTGGTAGACCCATGGGGCGGCGCACAATTGGCCCAGCGTCGTCTAGCGTAGGGGAGGGAATGGCCGGCAGGGGATGTAGCTCAGTTTGTAGAACATGGCGTTTGCAACGCCAGGGTTGTGGGTTCGATTCCCACGGGGGATATGAAAAAAATATATATATAAGTAAAAATAATAATGTAATGTATGCACTAACTGTAAGTCGCTCTGGATAAGAGCGTCTGCTAAATGACTAAAATGTAAATGTAAATGGCGCCTGTAACGCCAGGGTAGTGGGTTCGATCCCCGGGACCACCCATACGTAAAAATGTATGCACAGATGACTGTAAATCGCTTTGGATAAAAGCGTCTGCTAAATGGCATATTATTATTATATTATTATTTCCACTTTGTTAGCAGCTAACTGTTGGTCTGAATTAACGTTAGTTGTGTCAAGTCTCAATCATCATGTCGATCAACAATGTTTGAATTGACTGGAGTTTAACTCTGTTAACAATGAGTATCCTCAATAATCCTTCAAGGAGCCTGTTAAATAAACCCAAGTCGGAGATGACTGCTGAGGAGCTCCAGAAACGCGAGGAGGAGGAGTTTAATACTGGTCCCCTGTCTGTGCTCACCCAGTCTGTCAAAAACAACACACAGGTCCTCGTCAACTGCCGAAACAACAAGAAGCTGCTTGGCCGTGTCAAGGCATTTGACAGGTATTTATGTAGCTAGGCCACTGTAGTTGGGAAGTCATCCATTGGAGTTAAATGGTTAATCACAAATGTCCAACAAATAGACACATTTTGTCATCACATGTTACCCATATCCCCCCCAAAGACTTGATTCATAATGCTTTTTTAGTTAACTGCATACATTTGTATTCCCCTCTCAATGCAGACACTGCAACATGGTCCTGGAGAATGTGAAGGAGATGTGGACAGAAGTTCCCAAGAGTGGCAAGGGCAAGAAGAAGTCCAAACCAGTAAACAAGGACCGTTACATCTCCAAGATGTTCCTGAGAGGAGACTCTGTGATTGTAGTGCTGAGAAACCCCCTCATCACAGGGAAATAGACTGTTCATTTGCCCACTTCACCTTTCTTTGTCAAAGAGATGATGACAGGTAGTGGGTGGGCTGTCATTATGTGAAAATGGTTTTGTTTTGGATCAGAGAGGTCGCTGAGCTGTGTGTTTAGAATTTAGTGTGAGAAAATGATACCTTCACACTTTGGATTGCTGATTAGGATCATTCCTGGCGTTCTATTTTGTTTAGGGCGCTCATTTAGTTTTTCATTTTAATAATAAAAGACTAAAAGTGTTCAGTGTTGTGAATATGTCTACACACTCTTAGCCAGATGGATTCTTTACTGTATGTTCTATCTCAAATAGTTTCAGGCTCGAAAGCAAGGGATATGTTGGGATGAACAGAACTGACTCTTGACTTCTCTTTCTCCTTCTTCCTCTCCATCCTCTCACTCTCCTCTAGCCTGTTTCCCCTGACAGAAGCTTGGGTGTCAGTGTTGATTTCAGGTGGCAGCGCTCAATATGTGACAAACTGCCGTTTAAAGACCCATACATTATAGATGAGACCAGATGTGCAGACCGTCACTTCACACCCCGCTCTGCGTTCTCTGTATCATCTTGTCCCTTGCTGCGGCTCCCCCCCTCCTGACCACTTTGTTAGCTAATTGTCTCAATAGCATATATTTATTTATTCTCAAACAGTTGGCACTTAAACCAGTGTGGTTGACTTGGGGCTTGAGTGACCGTCCCAAGGTTATTTGCCTTTAAGTGGCATACTGTACAGAGCATTCGGAAAGTATTCAGACCCCTTGACTTTTTCCACATTTTCTTACGTTACAGCCTTATTCTATTTATTTTTTTAATCTGTCAATCTGCACACAACACTCCATAATGACAAAGCAAAAACAGGTTTAGAAATTTTTGGATGTTTATTAAAAAATAAAGTATTCAGACCCTTTACTCAGTACTTTGTTGAAGCACCTTTGGCAGCGATTACAGTCTTGGGTATGACAATACAAGCTTGGTACACCTGTATTTGGAGAGTTTTTCCCATTCTTCTCTGCAGATCCTCTAAAGCTCTGTCAGGTTGGATGGGGAGCGTCGCTGCATAGCTATGTTCAGGCCTCTCCAGAGATGTTCGATCGGGTTCAAGTCCGGGCTCTGGCTGGGCCACTCAAGGACATTCAGATACTTGTCCCGAAGCCACTCCTGTATTGTCTTGACTGTGTGCTAAGGGTCGTTGTGCTGTTGGAAGGTGAACCTTCATCCCAGTCTGAGGTCCTGAGTGCTCTGGAGCAGGTTTTCATCAATCTCTCCGTACTTTGCTCCGTTAATCTTTCCCTCGATCCTGACTAGTCTCCCAGTACCTGCCGCTCAAAAACATCCCCACAGCATGATGCTGCCACCACCATGCTTCACCGTAGGGATGGTGCCAGGTTTCCTCCAGACGTGACGCTTGCCATTCAGGCCAAAGAGTTCAATCTTGGTTTCATCAGACCAGAGAATCTTGTTTCTCATGGTCTGAGAGTCATTTAGGTGCCTTTTGGCAAACTCCAAGCGGGCTGTCATGTGCCTTTTACTGAGGAGTGGCTTCCGTCTGGCCACTCTACCATAAAGGCCTGATTGGTGGAGTGCTGCAGAGATGGTTGTCCTTCTGGAAGGTTCTCCCATCTCTACAGAGGAACTCTGGAGCACTGTCAGAGTGACCATCGGGTCCTTGATCACCTCCCTGACCAAGGCCCTTCTCCCCCGATTGCTCAGTTTGGCCAGGCGGCCAGCTCTAGGAAGAGTCTTGTTGGTTCCAAACTTCTTCCATTTAAGAATGATGGAGGCCACTGTGTTCTTGGGGACCTTAAATGCTGCAGAAATGTTTAGTACCCTTTCCCAGATCTGTGCCTCGACACAATCCTGTCTCGGAGCACTATGGACAATTCCTTCGACCTCATGGCTTGGTTTTTGCGCTGACATGCACTGTCAACTGTGGGACCTTTTATAGACCGGTGTGTGCCTTTCCAAATCATGTCCAATCAATTGAATTTTACCACAGGTGGAGCCTAATCAAGTTATAGAAACATCTCAAGGATGATCAATGGAAACAGGATGAACCTGCTCTGTCTTTGATTTACAGCCCTCAGGTGAAGCCTTCTGGGATGTGTGTGTCAGAGAGAGAGAGAGAGGGAGAAGAAACTTTAAACGAACTTGGATAAACTCAAACTAACTCTCTTTGTAATCTGTAGGCCAACTCATTATTTTCCTGATCAGAGATGGGAGAAACATTCCTATTTCTCTTTTTTCGGTCTCTGTCTGCAATAGTTCATGTTATCACCAATAATACAGTATATTCAATCTTTTGAGTGTTCTGTTTAGTTACAAGCATGCACACCTATTCATTAATTCCTAATGAGTTATAGAAAAGGGTGCCATGTGTCTTTATGCATGAGTGAGACTTCTTGAGTCCATTTCCCTCCAGATTTTGGGGTGAGGCTCTTCAGCAGGAAGGGGGATGTTTTATTCAGTAGGCAGCTGTGGCAGAAGGCGCGATAAGAGGGGAAGTGTGATTATGATAGCGATCGGCCATGCATCGATACTCTCCCCTCCGTGCAACGCGACACCCTCGCCCAGCGTGCGGCTCACACTCGCCATCGATCGTGCCAGGTAACCCGAGCCGCCGCAGTTTGTTTCCAAGCAGAGCCATGGTCAGGGTATCAGTGCCACGAGGCATGTGGAGGAGAGTGATAGAAAGTATAAACTCTGTAAACACAGTAGTGGAGGCTGTTGAGGGAGGACGGCTCATAATAATGGCTGGAACGGAGCGAATGGAATATTTGATACCACACATTCCTCTCCAGCCATTACCACAAGCCAGTCCTCCCCAATGAAGGTGCCACCAACCTCCTGTGACATACACAAACATTATTGAATCATTTTTAGTTCATTTAATTAGGCCTACATATAGGAGTATTAATACATACACATCACATATGTTACTGGCAGACTAAAGGGAAATGTGGAGATAGTGTGTACTGCTACATGGTCAGGCCAGCTGTGTTGAGCTGCTATGTGTTGTTCTTTTTCCTGTTAACAATCAGATAGCGGTGCAATTATAGACTACATAGCGATAAATGTATTTTCTGCATACAACCTGACTGGAATGTTTTTTTCTCAAACAAAATAGTAGGCCTACACTTCATTATCAATATGAACACATAAAATAATTATCCTCTTAATAAAAACAGGTAGTATCTTCCGCCATCTAGCGGTGGATATTAGTAGTGTATGTTGTTTGGCCGCCCAGTAGAGGGCGTGCTTAAACTTTTTAACTACTGCAGGCTGCATGAGCGCAAAATGCTGAGCAACACTCAATGCCTGTCAAACACCACCAGTCTACAGACCTAGCAAACAGTTGAAGAGGGACAAACCTCTCAGGTTTGATAAAGCATTGTCCTCATGAAGAAAAAATGAAGAGTTTCAGCTGTATATCCTCCTTAACGTAGACCTATCTTCTTCCACTGTGCTGTGACTTACATATTCGTGCCTTAGGTCATCCTCCCAATTTCCCCTAGTAGAGGTCAGAGACCTAGTCAGCTCATTTGGGCTACATTTCTTTAGCTTCCCTCGGCCTGGCGACCAGCCCAGATCTCTTTACCCCCCTCCCTGTTTACATAATGCCCTCTCTAAAAAGAGGGCAAAAAAACTCTCACACTAACACACCTAATGTACTCGGGTCTTCCACTTATCTCTCACTGTCCAGCCGCTCTAACATAACCTTGGTCTCCACCTTAATCTGACTCTCATATTATCTAATCACTGGTGTCCAAGTCCAACAGGTCCCATGTGAAACTGTGCCAACTATGGAAAGAGCTGACGTCACACTGTGGTACAGAGGACAGGAGGGGAGATTCCTAACATTACAGCACAGTCTACTTCTGGGTGAACCCCTTTCTGGGAGTAGAGGGACTGTCTTTGACACACACACACACACACACATTTTCATTTTCTCCCCAGTTTTCCACAAAATTACATGCTTGGATGTGGAAAATTGGATTATATAAATAACATGAGTTTATATAATTGCTTGAAAATGTGTACTCTCTTTTTGGGTGCAGTTTTAGTAGTGGCCAGCAGACAGCAGATTGAATGGGGGGAGCTCAAATTGTGTGACAGGCAGACAGTTGCTCAGTAGATTGTAGAATGGTCAGCTGTCGTGTGTGTGTGTATTAAGGTTTATCAGTGCTTCAGATGTTTACACATGCCATGGAGACATAATGCATTCCTTCCTCTTCTGCTCCAGTTCCCTCTCCCCCATAAGGAGAAAACAGGCAACAGTATCGCTCAAGAAGTTTTAGGAATGCAGTGCAATATTTTATGGTGGTGACAGCACTGTATAAATCGCTATAGTCTTTCCCATTATCTTCCTCCTTCATTTTGTATGAAGTTAGTAGGCCTATAGCGGTGGCAGGTAGCCTAGCAGTTAGAGCGTTTGGCCAGTAAACGAACGGTTGCTGGTTTGAATACCTGAGCTGGCAGGGTGAAAAATCTGTTAACGTGCCCTCGAGCAAGCCACATAACCGTAATTTGCTCCAGGAGAGCTGTACTACTATGGCTGACCTTGTAAAACAACACAGTTCACCGTGGCGATATATATATATATATATATATATATATATATATGTATGTATGCCTACATAGAGTCTACAACTAGTTTCTTAAACTATTTGTTGTCTCACCACTATTCACGTTATGTGCACAACGTTGATTATAGGGCAGGCTTGTTTAGTCCAACAGGCCTATGTTTCTTAAATAATTATAAATTGTTTGTTCCCAACTTTCCATCAACTGCATTGAACACCCGAATTGGAGTTATGCCTTTCAACCACTAGGGAAAGGCAGAGTGGTGTGGATATTTTCCCCAAGGTTAGTGCTATCCGGTATACTTGGGACATGGACATCACTACCCAAAACCCAAACCGTTTTAAAATGTCCACTTCAACCGGGGATCCCGTCCCAAGGATCCCAGATAGCAATTACATTTTTTCTAACTACAGAGAGGAGGGGCGGGTGAACATGAATGAAAGCCTACTTCGAGTTAAAAACTGGCGGCGGGTTGAGCTTAAACACCAATGAAATTACGCAGACCGGGACGAAGGTCTGGAGAAGATTCACAGCATTACAGATCAAGAGTAGTGGCCACTGTGACAAAAAATAAGAAAGAGGCTTTAGTTTGTCCTGACACGGTTTGTGGTGACCCCTTCGCTCGTTTATGGTAGCCTGTTTAGAAAGGAGAGATGAGTCTCGGATCCTGATTGGAGTTGACAAGCGCGCTCCACTACTGTATCCAGTCTTTCAACCCCTCTCTCCGAAACCAGGAAATCGTCGAGGTGTGTTTATCTTTATCCTGTTTGTGGATCGTAGGCTACCCCTTTGCGGGTAGATACATGTGTATCTCGCAGATATCGTCGTTTTTTATTTAATTATTTTGCTTTTGAACCCCGGGCTCAGATCTGAAGCCGAAAAAACTGCATCGGACAGGATCTTCACTCACGCCTAACAATGAGGTAAAGCGGGTCAAATCTGATCGGTCTGTTCATTGTGTTCATTTTGTTTTGGAACTACAATACAACATCGTTTTTGTGCGCTTGTAGTGCTCGAGCATGGACGGTGCAAGTTTTTGTTTGGAGTCTATCACATGATTTATCATATTGTAACACCGATGGATATCGAACTATTTCGGTAGTCTAGTTTGGACTCGAGATAGACTAAACATGTCATTATCAAAGTGACCACCAGACTAGACCAACTTGTTTCAATGTAGAGCACCTGAAACAATGTATCACTTTGTAGTCCTGTGGAATTTTGGAAAGCGATTGAGTGAGAGATGAATCAGAGAAGTGCCAGCTCGAGCGCTGTGTCAGTCAAAAATGTATATGACTGTCTGTCCCCTTGTCATACCGTAGTAGCCTGTTGCTCTGTCATAGTTGAACATATTGTGAAGTGGCCTAATTCCAGCACATTAGGCCTAGAGGGCATTAGAGCAGGTAATTTGTACTTTACTTGAATGACAATTTGTGTCCCATGGTGATTTAGGTTAATCATGGAATCAAGATATATTGTGGCCTATTTGGGAAATGGGACTGCTATAGCTATGGCTACAATGGTGTCCTATGGTTGAGAACGCTGTTGTGTAGGCTAGGCATGGAGCTGTCTGGCCTGCGGTATAACACCACGTATCCATGCAAGGACCCTATTTTTCCCCTCTGGTAGTTGGCCAACCAGGGCTGTACACGGAACCAAATTGCGCCGAGCATGGAACACTCCAGTCGACAAATTCCACATCCTGTTGAAGCCTGTGCAGTTGGCAATTACAAGCTTTGAAGCCGACGCTGGTTAGGCCTTCTCTGGAATGTTATTTTTTTCCCTGATTCAAACACAATGGCCCCTCGCATATGGACATTTGTATACTCTGACTCTATCCACAAGGTATATTTTTAGTGTTTCCATAACCTGTGCAACAAGTTATTTATATTTAACCAATCTTGAATCTCTCACACTGCTTTTGTAAAACCTAGTTGGGTAAGTAAGGCCTTATATTGTTTTTAACCTGTTGCTGGTCACTTTGGATTACTTTGTTAAAGCCAACACTGACCTCTAGGCCTACTAAATGAATGGGCTCCTGCCCCACCTAAAGAGGTCATGTCATTTACCTTGCTTACATAATGGGTGAGGAATGTAATGTTGTCTGTCACATCATCAAGTTCATTGTTCTCCAGCATAATCTACCGTATGTGAATGTTGACACAGAAGTGCAGCCAACTGGTTAAATGTTCCATGGTTTCTCCCAATACAGGTAGGCCTAGATCCTGAGCTGACCCAAATCTAATAAATACAAACCTCAGTCAATACATCCAAGGCAGTTTGTTACACAAAGATAACCATCTTCTCTGTCCACCCTGGCTGTGCATACATTCTCCCTATAACTCCCTATAGTCATAATCAGTTGAGCCTTTCTGGCCAGTTTCCCCCATGTGTCTCTATCTCAGACTGTATGTACACTGTCACACAGGAAATGCATCAGTCTTAATGGCTGCTGGAGGATTCATTGTTATCAAACCGACGCCTGCTGTGACTCGCTCCCGGTGTCTGGTACGAAATGACTACCCCCTGGGCTGGGCTAGCATATAGTAGGCCTACACAGGACACCCTTCAGGTGTAAGGTGGTTGTGAAACATGCCACATTTGATCTAACAAGTCATTCCATACGCTGTGTTGAAATCAAATGTTATGTCACATGTGCCAAATACAACAGGTGTAGGTAGACCTTACAGTGAAATGCTTACTTCCCATGCATAGTTGGGGTCAATTCAAATTGAAGGCAGTCAATTCTGGAAGTAAACTAAAATTACAATTCAATAATCAAAAAAAGGGATTTCCTTTTCAATGACTTCTCAATAAACTGAAAAGGAGAAGCTGTTTATTTCAAAAGTTTAAAAATGTCTGAATTTTAAATTCAAATCACTTCCTGAATTGATTGCCTTCAATTTGAGTTGAGCCCAACCCGGTTACTTACACCATATATACAAAAGTATGTGGACACCTCTTCAAATGAGTGAATTAGGCTATTTCAGCCACACCCGTTGCTGACAGGTGTATAAAATTGAGCGCACAGCCATGCAATCTCCATAGAAACATTGACAGTAGAATGGCCTTACTGAAGAGCTCAGTGACGTTCAACGTGGCACCGTCATAGGATGCCACCTTTCCAACAAGTCAGTTCGTCAACGTTCTTGCCTGCTAGAGCACCACCGGTTAACTGTAAGTGCTGTTATTGTGAAGTGGAAACGTCTAGGAGCAACAACAGCTCAGCCACGAAGTAGTAGGCCACACAAGCTCACAGAACGGGACCGCCGAGTGCTGAAGCACAAAGCTCGTAAAAAATTGTCTGTCCTCGGTTGCAACACTCAGTACCGAGTTCCAAACTGCCTCTCGAAGCAATGTCAGCACAATAACTGTTAATCTGGAGCTTCGTAAAATAGGTTTCCATGGCTGAGCAGCTGCACACAAAGCCTAAGATCGCCATGCACAATGCCAAGCGTCTGCTGGAGTGGTGTAAAGCTCGCCACCATTGGACTCTGGAGCAGTGGAAACGCGTTCTCTGGAGTGATGAATCACGCTTCACCATCTGGCAGTCCGACGGACAAATCTGGGTTTGGTGGATGCCCGGAGAACGCTACATGCCCCAATGCATAGTGCCAACTGTAAAGTTTGGAGGAGGAGAAATAATGTGTTTGTTTTTCATGGTTTGGGCTAGGCCCCTTAGTTCCAGTGAAGGGAAATCTTAACGCTACAGCATACACTGACATTCTAGACAATTCTGTGCTTCCAACTTTGTGGCAACAGTTTGGGGAAGGCCCTTTCCTGTTTCAGCATGACAATGTCCCCGTGCACAAAGCGAGGTCCATACAGAAATGGTTTGTCGAGATCCGTGTGGAAGAACTTGACTGGTCTGCACAGAGCCCTGACCTCAACCCCATCGAACTCCTTTGGGATGAATTGGAACGCCGTCTGCGAGCCACCCAACATCAGTGCCCGACCTCACTAATGAATGCTCTTGTGGCTAAATGGAAGTCCCCGCAGCAATGTTCCAACATCTAGTGGAAAGCCTTCCCAGAAGAGTGGAGACTGTTATAGCAAGCAAAGGGTGTCCACATACCTTTTGGTCATGTAGGGTACAAGCTCTTTCCCAATGATGCAGAGTTAAAGAAGAATAGAAAACACAAGAACAAATCTATATACAAGGAGTACCATTACAATATCAATGTGCAGGGATACGTGGTAATTGAGGTAGATATGTACATGTAGGCAGGGGTTAAGTGTCTAGGCATCAGGATATACTGTGTCTAGCAAGCAACTGTGTTTGGGGTGATAAACGGCTGCTCTTGCCAGTTTAAAATCTTCCCCTTTCACTCTCTCCATGCTGAGCATGTTATTATTATTATTTTTTATTATTTTTTATTATTTTTACATTTGATTCATTTAGCACACACTCTTATCCAGAGCGACTTACAGGAGCAATTAGGGTTAAGTGCCTTGCTCGATTACTGGCCCAACGCTCTTAACCGCTAGGCTACCTGCTGCCTTGTGTGTTTAGAGTGATAAAAGGCTGCTCTCAACACTTTTTAAAATGTTCCCCTTTCACTCTCTCCATGCTGAGCACATATAGTATTGATCTACTTAAAAGCAGGAACACAGACTCTGACTCACCTACAGTCTCCTTTTATTTCTCTCACATCATTCTTTGTCTGTCTGCCTGCCTGTCCATATTGAAATGGGCTATGGAGGCCAGACTGGAAGCCAGTGGCTTGTGTAGACTCCCAGTGAGGGTATTCCACTTGCTACCCTCTCCTCCCCCTCTACCATCATCAGTGATCTTATGACCCCATGACCCCTGGCTGAGGAGTCAGGACCTATTATGGCTGATGTTTAGGTGTTTGTCTAACTTTGTCTCTGTTTGATGACACAGTCATTAGTAAAATTCATTGTTGTAATCCTGTAGCTAAGACTTTTATGGCACAACATCATTGTGAATTTGTCATCACTAATAATTTAGTCTATGTTGGTATGGTGATTTTCATGTCTCCATAAGTAGACTATTTCCTTAATTCCTTTGTTCATTAAAGTACATTCAGGTGGGTTCCCTTTACAAAAATCAATGGGACTCTCCCGGCACCACAATGAGAGACCGTGTGGTTGCGTGTGTGGTAGTACTCACTAAAAATACTTTGCGCATCATAATTTATACATTAACACTGAATGACACTGTGGCCGAGCAATCTGTGGCTTGCTTCATCACAAGCTCTCCCATTTAAAGCGACTGGCCTTATGACAGAGTTTTTATGTCAACACCTGATCACCACTACCCCATAATGATTTACCCCCATTGGTGCTCCCTGTTCTAGGGCACATAAATAGGCCTTTATGTGGGGGCCTGCCTTGGGATTAGAAGCAGTGCACAATGTACAAAACCTCCTATTGTCTCAATAGTGACAAATACAGTTTCCTTGGTGGTTGTTGTGGGTTTTCTTCTATTACTAAGCATCTAGATTACAATATCCCCCCTTCTTGTTCAGAGGTGTCACTCAAATGTATACAGTCTAGGCGGGTGCAGAATGGTGGGTAGGGCATGGTAAACAGGAAGCAACAGTAGGGCTTTGTTCACTGACAAAAGAATCCTCTCCACCCTCCTATACCATGGTACACTGACGGTGAATCAAAGGCACGTGTCATATAATTAGGTACACCTCTCAATTCTTTCTATGAAATTGCACAAATGCCAAACATCGCAGTGCGTGTTGGGGTAGCACTTCGCTCTGGAGCCTGCAGCCTTGCTGGCTCGGTCGAAGTGGCTATCGGAGGGTCTAATTAGCCGCTACACCCTCAATCATTTTCACTCCCTCAGCTTTGGGACACTTGTGCATATAGCGGAGGCGCGCGCAAATGGATGGTCGAGGGGAAGGGGTGATTTGGGATTCAGCCTGACACTCCCATATACACCATTCAGTACCTTCCCTCCACCCTAGCTAGTATCCTTCCACACACTCATATCCCTCATTCCCAACGCTCCCAGTTTCTCCTTTATATCCCATCAGTGAGAAATGGAGTGCTGTAGCTGATCCATATAGACGCTGTAGGTCAGGAGGAAACAGTGGTTTCACAGAGCCACTGTTGTGTGTCTGGAGCAACTGTCATCATATTCTCCTTCTGGTTCCCTGGACAGCTCCAGTTCTTGGTTGGCTTTGTCCCAACAAGCCCAGGGCCTCAGCATAGCTACACAGTGTAAAATTGCACCGTCACTGTGGCGCTGTAGGTGAGAGACTAAACACTAGGCATTAGATACCATAGAATTAGGACCTAGAATAGTCATTTAATAGGATCTCTATGTTGAATACTCTAACAGTGGTCACTGGAGTGGTTGCTTGCCATGCTGGGTCTGAGCGGGTGAAACCAGAGCTTGTTGCAGTAGCCATGCTGTAATGATTTAATGCATGGTCAGCAATGGCTGCCATTTCACTGCTATTTCTCCTTCCT
Organism: Coregonus clupeaformis; assembly: GCF_020615455.1. NCBI lineage: Eukaryota > Metazoa > Chordata > Actinopteri > Salmoniformes > Salmonidae > Coregonus > Coregonus clupeaformis. The sequence continues at coordinate 24,074,103 of NC_059197.1, read as the reverse complement.
CTTTGTCTCTCTCCATTCATAACTCTCTCTTCCTCCCTAGGCAAAGATTAATGTCTAGTGATTCACTGTTGTTCTGAATCAGATTGCTAATGGGAACACACACACAGAGTAGGTTCAGGAGAGTGCCACTCCATAATGGGGCATAATGGGTGTCTGTGGAAAACTGCTTTATAGTGTCAGCCATCGCAAACACACTCTGTCATGTCTACTGACTTTCCCCTTCAGCCATATATGAGGATGCTGAGACAGTGCAATGACTGGATAAAAGCTATATTTTGGTTGGAAGATTTACATCGAGGCTCAAGCGATGCCACTGTGGGTTAAATAGGGATGTTTTTTTGTTTGGACATCAAACTATTTCCTGCATGGGTGACATTTTTGTGAATGATTAGCGAAGCGACTGTAATCTTGTTTACAGAAACTATCAGCTTTTGTGCTATCGCGGGTCTGGTTGCCTCTTCAGATCTCCCAGTTGGATCTCTCCGTCTGATAATATCTGTGTTGAATAATTCTAGGTTTAGTAATTTGGATACATTTTCAATGGGGTAGTAAATTCATCAATCATCTCCATTGAATGTTCACAATGGGCTATAACTGTAAAAAGTACCTTCTTGTTAAAAAGGTAGATTTACTGATCCTCATTCCATTGCTTCAGTCTCAAGTAACAAGCATGTTCATGCATGAACCTTAGTGACCACAAGGCACGTTTAACCATTTTAAAGACACTGTGCATACCAACAAAGAGTAGGACAGAAATATTTGATAGATCCATTATTTGATTGTGTACTTAAGCTGAAAATGTGACTTCCTGTGTCTTGACCAGCATTGATTTATTGCTCTTCAACCGAACGCTGCTTGCACCCGCCCACCCGACTAGAATCACTACTCTCGGCGGGTCTGACCTAGAGTATGTGGACAACTACAAATACCTAGGTGTCTGGTTAGACTGTAAACTCTCCTTCCAGACTCACATTAAGCATCTCCAATCAAAAGTTAGATCTAGAATCGGCTTCCTATTTCGCAGACAAAGCCTCCTTCACTCATGCTGCCAAACATGCCCTCGTAAAACGGACTATCCTACCGATCCTTGACTTCGGCGATTTACAAAATAGCCTCCTACACTCTACTCAGCAAATTGGATGTAGTCTATCACAGTGCCATCCGTTTTGTCACCAAAGCCCCATATACTACCCACCATTGTGACCTGTACGCTCTTGTTGGTTGGCCCTCACTACATATTCGTCGCCAAACCCACTGGCTCCAGGTCATCTATAAATCACTGCTAGGCAAATCCTCGCCTTATCTTAGCTCATTGGTCACCATAGCAACACCCACCCGTAGTCTGCGCTCCAGCAGGTATATCTCACTGGTCATCCCCAAAGCCAACACCTCCTTTGGCCGCCATTCCTTCCAGTTCTCTGCTGCCAATGACTGGAACGAACTGCAAAAATCTCTGAAGCTGGAGACTCTTATCTCCCTCACTAACTTTAAGCGTCAGTTGTCAGAGCAGCTTACCGATCACTGCACCTGTACACAGCCATTCTGAAATTAGCCGACCCAACTACCTCATCCCCATATTGTTATTTTGCTAATTTGCACCCCAGTATCTCTATTTGCACATCATCTTTTGTACATCTATCATTCCAGTGTTAATACAAAATTGTAATTATTTTGCACTATGGCCTATTTATTGCCTTACCTCCATAACTTGCTACATTTGCACACACTGTATATATATTTTCTGTTGTATTTTTTTACTTTGTTTTGTTTTACCCCATATGTAACTCTGTGTTGTTGTTTTTATCGCACTGCTTTGCTTTATCTTGGCCAGGTCGCAGTTGTAAATGAGAACGTGTTCTCAACTGGCTTACCTGGTTAAATAAAATTTGACCCTTTTGAGGATAATGATGAAGGAAATTCTACTACTACTACTACTCAGCATCTATACTGAACAAAAATATTAACGCCACATGCATCGATTTTACTGAGTTACAGTTCATATAAGGAAATCCGTCAATTGAAATAAATTCATTAGGCCCTAATCTATGGATTTCACATGACTGGGCAGGGGTGTAGCTATGGGTGGGCCTGGGAGGGAACAGCCCAATCCACTTGGGGCGCCAGGCCCAGCCAATCAGAATAAGTTTTACCCCACAAAAGGGCTTTATTACAGACACATTCTCCTCAGTTTCATCAGCTGTCCGGTTGGATGGTCTCAGACGATCCCGCAAATGAAGAAGCCGAATGTGGAGGTCATGGGCTGGAGTGGTTACACGTGGTCTGCGGTTGTGAGGCCGGTTGGACGTACTGCCAAATTCTCTAAAACGACGTTGGAGGCGGCTTATTATAGAGAAATTAACATTAAATTATCTTGCAACAGCTCTGGTGGACATTCCTGCAGTCAGCATGCCAATTGCACGCTCCCTCAACTTGAGACATCTGTGGCATTGTGTTGTGTGACAAAACTGCACATTTTAGAGTGGCCTTTTATTGTCCCCAGCACAAGGTGCAACTGTGTAATGATCATGCTGTTTAATCAGCTTCTTGATATGCCACACCTGTCAGGTGGATAGATTACCTTGACAAATGAGAAATGCTCGCTAACAGGGACATAAACAAATTTGTGCACAAAATTTGAGAGAAATACGCTTTTTGTGCGCATGGAACATTTCTGGGATATTTTATTTCAGCTCATGAAACATGGTACCAACACTTTACATGCTGTGTTTTATATTTTTGTTATATATATACAGTGAGGGAAAAAAGTATTTGATCCCCTGCTGATTTTGTATGTTTGCCCACTGACAAAGAAATGATCAGTCTATAATTTTAATGGTAGGTTTATTTGAACAGTGAGAGACAGAATAACAACAACAAAAATCCAGAAAAACGCATGTCAAAAATGTTATAAATTGATTTGCATTTTAATGAGGGAAATAAGTATTTGACCCCCTCTCAATCAGAAAGATTTCTGGCTCCCAGGTGTCTTTTATACAGGTAACGAGCTGAGATTAGGAGCACACTCTTAAAGGGAGTGCTCCTAATCTCAGTTTGTTACCTGTATAAAAGACACCTGTCCACAGAAGCAATCAATCAATCAGATTCCAAATTCTCCACCATGGCCAAGACCAAAGAGCTCTCCAAGGATGTCAGGGACAAGATTGTAGACCTACACAAGGCTGGAATGGGCTACAAGACCATCGCCAAGCAGCTTGGTGAGAAGGTGACAACAGTTGGTGCGATTATTCGCAAATGAAAGAAACACAAAGAACTGTCAATCTCCCTCGGCCTGGGGCTCCATGCAAGATCTCACCTCGTGGAGTTGCAATGATCATGAGAACGGTGAGGAATCAGCCCAGAACTACATGGGAGGATCTTGTCAATGATCTCAAGGCAGCTGGGACCATAGTCACCAAGAAAACAATTGGTAACACACTACGCCATGAAGGACTGAAATCCTGCAGCACCCCGCAAGGTCCCCCTGCTCAAGAAAGCACATATACAGGCCCGTCTGAAGTTTGCCAATGAACATCTGAATGATTCAGAGGAGAACTGGGTGAAAGTGTTGTGGTCAGATGAGACCAAAATGGAGCTCTTTGGCATCAACTCAACTCGCCGTGTTTGGAGGAGGAGGAATGCTGCCTATGACCCCAAGAACACCATCCCCACTGTCAAACATGGAGGTGGAAACATTATGCTTTGGGGGTGTTTTTCTGCTAAGGGGACAGGACAACTTCACCGCATCAAAGGAACGATGGACGGGGCCATGTACCGTCAAATCTTGGGTGAGAACCTCCTTCCCTCAGCCAGGGCGTTGAAAATGGGTCGTGGATGGGTATTCCAGCATGACAATGACCCAAAACACACGGCCAAGGCAACAAAGGAGTGGCTCAAGAAGAAGCACATTAAGGTCCTGGAGTGGCCTAGCCAGTCTCCAGACCTTAATCCCATAGAAAATCTGTGGAGGGGAGCTGAAGGTTCGAGTTGCCAAAGCGTCAGGCTCGAAACCTTAATGACTTGGAGAAGATCTGTAAAGAGGAGTGGGACAAAATCCCTCCTGAGATGTGTGCACACCTGGTGGCCAACTACAAGAAACGTCTGACCTCTGTGATTGCCAACAAGGGTTTTGCCACCAAGTACTAAGTCATGTTTTGCAGAGGGGTCAAATACTTATTTCCCTCATTAAAATGCAAATCAATTTATAACATTTTTGACATGCGTTTTTCTGGATTTTGTTGTTGTTATTCTGTCTCTCACGGTTCAAATAAACCTACCATTAAAATTATAGACTGATCATGTCTTTGTCAGTGGGCAAACGTACAAAATCAGCAGGGGATCAAATACTTTTTTCCCTCACTGTATATATAGCTAAGTGTCAAGCCACAGGCATACAGCACTCACAGACCTCCATAAAAGTGAGGTATCAACTCAATTTAGATTCTATCCTTCCTCGCTCCCTCTTTTGTGCACTGCGGGCACAGTTTCATACCCATAACATATTCTCTCAATGTGGACAGAGTTACATGTCTGGACAACAGCGAGGAAGAGAGTGGGGAGTTTTTCTCCATGAGGGGGATCTTCTCCAAGAGGGTTTGCCTCCTCCTCAGAATACGCTTCGACATGTAAAAGGAATTAAGAGAACGCAGAGAGGAGAGAGCTGATTCGATGGTCCAAATAAGGGCATAGTGAGTGCCAGTCACGGCCCCCCCAGAGCGCTTCAGGAGCTGCTTTTGCTCCTTAGCCTCTTTCAAGTGTCAGAGGTCTGGCCCAGACAGCCAGAAAACGTTTCCACAACGTTGGAGAGACCTATTCCAGAGAAACTCAGGCACCGATGAGTCAGCACACAAAAAATGCTGAGTGGTTTGGACCTGACTGAGAAAGAGAAAAAGAGAGAGTTGGTGCATGAAAGCGTTTGAGACAGAACATTAGAGACAGAGAATGAGAGTCCGACACCTTTTGAGAGACAGAAAGAAAGATAACCTTCGTGTGTGCCTAATGCTGTGTGGCTGACAGGGGTGAGACTAAAAGCAGTAGCCTAAAGTCTGTGAAGCAGCATGCTAGGACCTGTGTGAGGAGGGGCAGGCACGCGGAAGGGAGGGAGACGGAGAGAAGGAAAGAGGAAGGAAAGTTACCAGCAGTAGGCCAAGGATTACCGCAGAGGCCCTGGTCCTCCTCAATCTTTAGTCTGGGGCTTCAGTAGTCAGCCAGTCGGTCCATATGGTTTGCCTCTTACAAATACCTGTACTTCAAGGGTCTGAGGAATGCTGTCCATCTTCACAACTGTTTATTTGGACAGCATTCAATTACTTAGGCTGTACACTGAAGAGGATGCTATGTGTTTTTGTGTTTGACAGATTAACACTACTTGTTATTCAGTGCAGTTACGGCCTGTGTCCCACTGTGTGCCAGTGTCACTTGGGCCAGGGGTATCACTGAGTCTGTGACGTCACTGTGACAGCCCTGTACTTGACTGGAGGGTACATTCATTGAGGACAATACTGTCAGATGATACTGGTTACTTCAACTGTCCAGTGTAATTTTTGAGACAAAACAAATTCAATTGTTTTGATGTTTTTGTACATAAACTGGATAAGATGTCACACACGGTTGGTCACCTATGCCCCTGTCGTTTGTGTGTGTACTCACCTTGTGGTGCTAGAGAGCGAGACCCAGGTTGTGTGCTGTATCCTGGAGAGACAGGACCAGGTTATTTTTACTCTGCCTTTTTTAAGAATGTGTGATATCGGTATCTGCATCATCATCCACGACATTGAACTGGGGTCTCTATTTTTATCAAGGCTGAGTGGGGGAGTTAGCGTTGCTTTACTTTTCATTGTTTTAGCTCTCATTTCAAAGTAGACATTTGGAAAGCGCTTTAGAGTGGGCTGAGAAGAAAGAGGAACTATGAGTGGAATAACATTTGTTCACATTTCCACTAGGCATGAAGTCCTCCTGAGATCTGAATAAACTGAACTGTGATGCCTCTTATTCGTTCCCTTTAGTCATGTTGAATATGACTCATGATATATGACTCAAAAAAATGAAAAGCTTTTGGAGTTCAAGCACCATTATTGATTTGTACATGACTGTATCTGTGACCAAATTGGAGCGCAGTACAGATGTTGTATTGATGTGTTGATGTGATGTGCTAGACAGGACAGTTTGTCTGGCATGAATGACCCCCAAGGCATCAGAGCACACTGACAGGACATGGCAAGCACTCAACATACTTTTGTATAGATAGTGTATGTGGACACCCCTTCAAATTAGTGGATTCGGCTATTTCAGCCACACCCGTTGCTGACAGATGTATAAAATCGAGCACACAGCCATGCAATCTCCATAGACAAACACTGGCAGTAGAATGGCCTTACTGAAGAGCTCAGTGACTTTCAACGTGGCACTGTCATAGGATGCCACCTTTCCAACAAGTCAGTTTGTAAATTTTTGCCCTGCTAGAGCTGCCCCAGTCAATTGTGAAATGGAAACGTCTAGGAGCAACAACGGCTCAGCCGACAAATGGTAGGCCACAAAAGCTCACAGAACGGGATCGCCAAGTGCTGAAGCACAGCGTGTAAATATCGTCTGTCCTCGGTTGCAACACTCACTACTGAGTTCTGCCATGGGTTTCCTGTACCCCCGCACATTGACAGGAGAACGCTACATGCCTGAATGCATAGTGCCAACTGTAAAGTTTGTTGGAGGAGGAATAATGGTCTGGGGCTGATTTTCATGGTTCGTGCTAGGCCCCTTAGTTCCAGTGAAGGGAAATCTTAACACTACAGCATACAATGACATTCTAGACGATTCTGTGCTTCCAACTTTGTGGCAACAGTTTGGGGAAGGTCCTTTCCTGTTTCAGCGTGACAATGCCCCCGTACGCAAAGAGGTCCATGCAGAAATGGTTTGTCGAGTCGGTGTGGACGAACTTGACTGGCCTGCACAGAGCCCTGACCTCAACCCCACGAACACCTTTGGGATTAATTGGAATGCCGACTGCGAGCCAGGCCTAATCGCCCAACATCAGTGCCCGACCTCACTAATGCTCTTGTGGCTGAATGGAAGCAAGTCCCTGCAGCAATGTTCCAAGATCTATTGGAAAGTCTTCCCAGAAGAGTGGAGGCTATTATAGCAGCAAAGGGGAGACCAACTCCATATTAATGCCCATGTTTTTGGAATGAGATGTTCGACGAGCAGGGGTCCACATACTTTTGGCCATGTAGTGTATGAGTGTCCAACATGTTCTGCCAGATGAACAGAGGGATAGAAGGCCAAAGTGGAACAGTGGAGGGAAAGGCCAAATTGCTAAAATTGTTTGGCAGAGGACTTGAGCCAAAGAAATGGTAGACTGATTAACTGGTAGCCTAAGTATGAACGCAGAGATGAAGAAGAGGATTGAGGGATTAAGAGGGCCGATGGGGGCCAGATGTGGAGACGGAGAGGGGGAGGAAGAAAATGAGGAGGGTGGAGAAAAGCATGGTGGGAGGGCCACTGGACCTGACTGTACTTGTCAGTACAAGCTCTGAGCAAAGCCTTATACAGACATTTCTTAGAGCGTGTGCCCCAGTCATGCACTGCAGTTTCCTGTTAACCCCTCACTGACTGAGAAACTATAGGCTCCCATTCTGGCTCCAAATGTCAGTGTTGGCTAACTTGGAGTTTCTGTCTTTTTATTTTTTATTCTCAGCTAAACTTGGTCTTTGAGTTTAGTTTGTTGGTTCTCCTGTAGGCGTTGTCTGTCTTTATTCAGGCCGTAAACTTATCATAATGTATTATCATAAAGTTATCAGTTAGGTTGCTAGAAGCCAATAATTCATCTTGACAGACAGGATATTTTCATAACCTTTGCAAGAGCACTTGGTGCAGTAGCCATGTCCAACACAGCTAATGTTTCAAGGGTATGTGAAAATTCCTCAGATTAAGACTGAAAATGACCATTCCCTGGTTGAGTTATTTTAATGCTCAGCCAGTGACCTATTGGCTCTCACAGTACAACACCTCTTAAATGAACTGGTCAGCTAGTTAACACTTCGCTTAACTACTAGTCTAGACTCTTAGCTAACCTTCAAGGACTGCGTTATGTGTTGCTTGGACACTGTCACAGGAATAGGTTGTTTATGGCATTTTTTTCCATGGTTCATTCAGATGCTAACGTGTGAAAAACGTGCGTCCATGTAGCATGCTGCACACACGTGTTGTGTGTGTGTGCGGCCTGCTATAACATGGAGTCTCTAATCTGTAGATGTATCAATAATTCACTCCTCCTGAGCCCCTGCTTTCGCTCATATTAAAATACATCCGTTTCCCAGTCCTTTTCTCTTTACCACCCTAGTTAGTTATTTTATTTGTCTTTCTATTAACTTCCTTCTTTCTTCACCTACCTTACCTAACAACATTTGGGTCAACAGTTAGCACATGAGTGGGTAAACTTGAAAGGGTGTGTGTTTGTTTCTATGAGTGTGTGTGTGTTCACTAGTCAGACTGAGTCAACCCTTATTAGGCATTGCTGGGAGCAAGAAGTGGGCTGTGGCTACAGAGCTGTGTCACAGGAAGTGGGAGATTGTATCACGGGATGGATGGAGGGAGAGGAGGAGTGGGAAAAGAGATTGAGAAGGAAAAGGAGAGTCTGCTCCCTCTCCTTTGCTCTTCCTGGTTTTCAGTGACTAGACATATACTGCAATGTGAACTTGTCACGTCTCGACCGCTACCTCCGGAGGTAGCCACGACACTTACCTGACAGTTGCGTCTCTCTAAGCAGGGCAGTGTAAACACAATTGGCTCCTTGAGCCAACACTCTTACAGTACAAATTGTTATAGCATAGCAATGTTTTTGAAACAGCTGAAATGTACGGACATTTTACTTATTTCTATTGAGTTTTTACCTGAAATTCATTTTCATTTGCTTGACTGCAATGAACCACTGAGGTCCAGGCAAGAAGCAACTCACCAGGGAATTATCCACGTTTTCATTCGCAATTTGCTTTTACCTCATATAGTGACTTCCGTGATATTGATAAAATGAAGCCTGGTTTGTTCTAAGGTAACTTTTAATACGGTAATTAGTGTAAGCCTAAGAGCTCCTATATAGCTATTGTTCAGCTAAACGTCCGCATTCAGCTACAGCCAGCACGTTTATGTGAGGATGCAGAAATTACACTGAACAAAAATATAAACGCAACAATTTTAAAAGATTTGACTGAGTTACAGTTCATATAAGGAAATAAGTCAATTGAAATAAATAAATTAGGCTCTAATCTATGGATTTCACATGACTGGGAATACAGATATGCATCTGTTGGTCACAGATACCTTGGTCTGCGGTTGTAAGGCCGGTTGGACGTACTGCCAAATTCTCTAAAACGATGTTGGAGACTGCTTATGGTAGAGAAATAAACAGAATTATCTGGCAACAGCTCTGGTGGACATTCCTGCAGTCAGCATGCTAATTGCACACTCCCTCAACTTGAGACATCTGTGGCATTGTGTTGTGTGACAACTGCACATTTTAGAGTGGCCTTTTATTGTACCCAGCACCAGGTGCACCTGTGTAATGATCATGCTGTTTAATCAGCTTCTTGATATGCCACACCTGTCAGGTGGATGGATTGATTATCTTGGCAATGGAGAAATGCTAACAGGGATGTAAACAAATGTATTCACAACATTTGAGAGAAATAAGCTTTTTGTGCTTATCTTTTGTTGCGTTATATTTTTGTTCAGTGTGTTTTGTTTACCTAGCCTATATTGTAATATGAATGACATCGTATGATAACATTACTGTACTTTTTTATATTCGTATGGGAGGGGTAAACATTCATTACTGATATGCTAACATTACTTGATCATGAAGCATGTTGTTAGCCTTAGACTGTTCTCTCTGCTTCCGCACGGCAAGCGGTACCGGAGAATCAAGCCTGACACCATCAGTCTCCTGAACAGCTTCTGTCCCCAAGCCATAAGACCGCTAGATAGCTAATAAAATGGCTACACAGACTATCTGCATTGACCCTTCTATTTTATTTTTTAACTGTCTCTATGCACATTCTACAAACTCACTCACACACTCACCATGACCAACACACACCCACACATGCACACACTTGATTTGCTCACACACGCGCAAACACACTCACATACAATCATCATACACACTGCTGCTACTCTGTTTATCATATATCCTGATGCGTAGTCACCTTACCCCAATACATATCTAACCCTACCACTCCAGTATCCCTGCACATTGTAAATATGGTATAGGCACTGACCCTGTGTGTATAGTTTAAATTTTTTTATAGTACTACTGCATTGTTGGGAAAGAGCAAGAAAGGCATTTCACTGTACTAGTGCACGTGACAATACAAATTTAGCTGTGTATTGTCAGCTAATTTAATGTCTATGGAGTAGAAAATAAACCCTTTTAATTGTCTGCACATGCTTGTGGATTGTTGCATTATTCAAGAGTGTGTAATATGGTTTGGTTGCATTATTTAATATTGTAATGTGCTTTAGAAGAAAAGTTCCTCAGATTGCTAAGTAGATATGCTTAGTGGCTGTTATATTTACAGTCAAATTGAGCTGCGGAATAAGACTATTGCGTTGGCTGCCGCAATGAAAGTTAAGGCAAGGATATAATGTGATTTGAAAAGGATAAATATACTGTATTTATCCACTCCGCTTCTCAGACTCATCTCTCATAGTGGGAATAGGGACTCTGTCACTTTCACTCACTCACTCAGCCTTATCTGAAGATCAGGGACTTCTCCTGAATGTGAGCCTTGATATGAGCCAGGGCATCGGGGAGGCCCTCACCATCTGTGTCTGCCAGTGTCACCATGCCTGGCTCTAGTCAGTAACACTTGTCTGTCAGTGCCACTGCACATAAGCCAACTTGCATAACACTGCAGTCCTCTCCTATAGATCGGTTTGTATTTCTAGTAGTCTCTAAAGTTTGTTTACTTTCTCTTATAGACCAGGGCCTGCGAAATGCCAAGGTTTCTATTAGCTGGTAAAATTCCCTAAGAACAGGTTGCATTTCCAGTGTTATTTTGCTATCTGAGTTGTTCTTCTGTGGGAGTTAATGCAAAGCTGCCCCAGGAGCCCACATGGCAGTCGGATATCTCTAGGGTGTGTGTGTGTGTGTGTGTGTGTGGAGGAGATGTAGTGCAGGTGGAAGGTTCCAGAGCCTCCTCTCAGAGCCGGAACACGGCAGAGCTTCCTGTCTTTGTCAGCCGCCGTTGTTGTTCCCAAACCATCTTATTTTGGATCAAACCAATCTCTCCTTAAATTAGCCATTTATTGGGTCGTTCCACGAAAAGAGTGCCTTTTGCGTCCCTTTTGATATTTTAAGCAGAAATTGTGGACCAATATTGAATTTAAAAGCCTGTTATATTAAATGAAGTGCATTTTATTATAGACCACATGGAGAATTCAATACATCTGATCTTAAATATGAATAAAGACTTGCTAAAGTGCCAAAATCCTTCATTTTGACATGTCCCACTATGCATCCTCTGTGACTTCTAGGAAGATTTTAACCCACTTAACCCCAACGTTTTCACCATCATTGTAAAGCCCTAGATAATTTGTTGTTTTGACAAAGTAATTTCTGAAGATTATTATTTATTGAATGTTATTAGTGATTCATTTAGGTCTGTCCCTCATTTTAAGGTCAACCCTGTTACGTGAACTGAACTCTTGTTCAATATTCCTTTTAAAAATATTATTTTCAAAAGAAACATTGAACATCTATTGATCAAATCATAGTGTAAAAGCAGGTGCGCTGGTTCTATTATTTTTGGTCATTTTCTGGTGTTTTGTGGTGGAAAACTCAGTGGGTCGAGTATAACACGTCAACCCTATTACCCATAGATAGACGGGCTAGAAATGTTTCAGCAATTTATACATTTTTGTGACGCTTGCATTCAATTGCCACTCCCTGTTGCACGCAAGTTTCTATTCCCTCTGTCACAAGAAGATTCATGGCTGATTTAAGATGAAATCGTCAACCCTGTTACTTTATTTGGCACTTAATAGGCACTTACTATAGTCATTTATTATTCAACCTCTTGAGATGGAAAAACATGTTTTCTATGAAGTTGAAATTAGGTGAAATCTATCTAAAACATAAATTTTTTGACCAAGTTACACTTATCAAAAGGCACCGACTTGGTGGAAGGACCCTACTGCATTCCTGCTCTCTTTTTCTCCCCCTCTCTCTCTTTCTCTATCCTTGTCTGTCTGGTCTGTCTCTTCTACTCTTCTTCCATCTCTTCCCTCACGATGTCTCACTCTTTCATACATGCACGAACATCTGGTAAAAGCATCGGTGCATATTCTCATAATATGCATGTCAAGGGAGGACCTAAACTTAGACTATACACTCACAGGTGTATAAATGGCCTGTTGGTTGTGCTGAAGAGACACCATTCAATATGGTGTATTACCTGTTGCTCCCCCCCTTCATTAAGAGTGTATTGAGTTGGCTTGCATCAGTGCTCGGGGGTCCATTGACAGCCATAGTGTGACAGTGGCTGGGTGAGTTTGAACAGAGCAACTGGACGATGGCCTGTATGGACTGGCTCAACTCTCAGGCATGTCTTGTTTATGGCAGCGTGTGACCTAGCTCATTTTTCTGATTCTTTCTCTCCCCCTCTAACCTCCCAGTCCCCTCTTCTCCCCTCCCTCACTTCTTACCCTGCTGTACTCCACCATACTTGCCCCTGGTTCCCTCCTTCCTCTCCCAACACCATCCCTTCTTCCCCTTTTCCAGGCCCCCCATTCTCTCTCTAGCTCTCTATCTCTATCTATTCAACTCCATATGCTTTTTTTGCATAAGAAATCATTACATTGTACAATAATTATCTTTCTCTGACTCTCCCTTTAGTGAATCCAGTATCTGCCAGGCTCGGGCCACGGTGATGATCTATGATGATGCGAATAAGATGTGGCTCCCAGCAGGAACGGGGCCTCAGACCTTCAGCAGGGTCCAGATCTACCACAACCCCTCCACTAACGCATTCAGAGTGGTGGGACGCAAGATGCAGACAGATCAACAGGTAGTGTGTGTGCATCTATATGTACAGAATCTTTGACAATGGGTTTAAGTCTGTGTGCATGTTCGTATGTGTTTGTGTTTGGTCTTGTGTGATGATGTACATCATCAACAGCTGCACACCTCTAGTACCAACAAGCCCTGCCAGCTGTAGAACTGTGAATCAGCTCTTTCTCCACCAGTGGACATCCGCAGGCAGACTAACACCCACTAACCTCCTCTGTGATGCAAGCACAGAAACCCTACCCCAGGTTCTCTGTGCTGGGTCAAAGAGCTGTGTTGTGTCTCCTATAGTTCCCCCATCAGGGCCAGCAGACTTGTACGGGCCTGGGTGGCACGGAGCACATGAGGCCTATCAATACTTACACCTCCTGTACTGTCACAGCTCTAACAATAGAACAAGACAAACAGCAATATATATTGAACAAAAATAGAAACGCAACATGTAAAGTGTTGGTCCCATGTTTCATGAGCTGAAATAAATCCAGGCTTTGTCGTAGCCGGCCGCGACCGGGAGACCCATGGGGCGGCGCACAATTGGCCCAGCGTCATCCAGGGTATGGGAGGGAATGGCCGGCAGGGATGTAGCTCAGTTGGTAGAGCATGGCGTTTGCAACGCCAGGGTTGTGGGTTCGATTCCCACGGGGGGCCAGTATGAAAAAATAAAATAATGTATGCACTCACTAACTGTAAGTCGCTCTGGATAAGAACATCTGCTAAATGACAAAAAAAATAAAAATAAATAAATAAGATCCCAGAAATCTTCAATACGCACAAAAAGCTCCACTTTTGTGCACACATTTGTTTAGTCAGCATTTCTCCTTTGTCAAGATAATCCATCCACCTGACAGGTGTGGTATATCAAGAAGCTGATTAAACAGCACGATCATTACACAGGTGCACCTTGTGCTGGGGACAATAAAAGGCCACTCTAAAATGTGTAGTTTTGTCACACAACACAATGCCACAGATATCTCAAGTTTTGAGGGAGGGTGCAATTGGCATGCTGACTGCAGGAATGCCCACCAGAGCTGTTGCAAGATAATTTAATGTTAATTTCTCTATCATAAGCTGCCTCGGTTTTAGAGAATTTGGCAGTACGTCCAACCGGCCTCACAACCGCAGACCACGTGTAACCACGCCAGCCCAGGACCTCCACATCCGGCTTCTTCACCTGCGGGATCGTCTGAGACCAGTCACCCGGACAGCTAATGAAACTGAGGAGTAGTCCTGTCTGTAATAAACTCATTCTGATTGGCTGGGCCTGGCTCCCCAGTCAAATCAAATCAACAATGCAGTTTTTAGAAAATTAAGTGTTAAGTAAAAAATGGATAAGTAAAAAATATAAATAATTGAAGCACACCCAGTGGGTGGGCCTATGCCCTCCAAGGCCCATCCATGACTGCACCCCTGCCCTGTGAAATCCATAGATTAGGCCCTAATGAATTTATTTCAATTGACTGATTTCCTTATATGAACTGTAACTCAGTAAAATCGTTAATTGTTGCATGTTGCATTTATATTTTTGTTCAGTATAGATACAGTATCTCACCACCCCATCCCCCTCTATCTCTTCCTGCTCTCTCCATACCATTCTCTCTTTAAACATCCAGTCGCCTGAGTGTTCCCCATAGACGTATCTTAAAGTGGATTATGTTTCCTGAGAGGTAGTTGGCCAGCTCAACCATTTCCTTTGACAATTAAGGAAGCCTTCCCCCTCTCTCTCTGAGTATCTCTGTCCCCTCTGTGTGTGCGTCTCTCTCTCCCTGACTCTTTTGGCGCGGTGAGTTTAGGCACTCGCTCACTCCTCCGCTCTGTGGAATTCAGGGGTTGTAAAACAAACAGAGAAACGATGCATCAGCACATTCAGACTGAGTCACTCAAACCCAGATCACAGTGGCCTGTATTGAATCACCAGGCTGGTGCCACCTGCTGGACTGATATACAGTGGTGTAAAGTACTTAAGTAAAAATACTTTAACCTCTTAAGGATCGGACCCTATTTTTAAATTTTCGCCTAAAATGACATACCCAAATCTAACTGCCTGTAGCTCAGGACCTGAAGCAAGGATATGCATATTCTTGATACCATTTGAAAGGAAACACTTTGAAGTTTGTGGAAATTTGAAATTAATGTAGAAGAATATAACACATTAGATCTGGTAAAAGATAATACAAACAAAAAAACATGTGTTTTCTATTTATTTATTTTTCATCTTTGAAATGCAAGAGAAAGGCCACAATATAATATTGCAGTTGTGTGCAAAGTTTCAGATTGATCCAGTGAAGCATTGCAATACTGGACTATTTTGTATCAAGTCTGCCCGAATGTGCCGAATTGGTCAATTGATACATTTTCGAGAACATACAAAAATGATATGGTAATACAAAATGTACGTTTACACACTCCCAGGAATGTCATACATGATTGATCATTAGCTTATACACTAACTTCCACACATCTAGATGGCCGGGGTTCAAACTGTAGAACCCAGTTCCTACATTTGAATATAAAAATGGATTTTATCAAACAAAACTATGCTACATTTTATCTCTGGGACCCTTAGGATGACAAATCAGAGCAAGATTACTGAATGTAAGTACATTATTTACCTTCAGAGGTGAATGTATCAAACTAGTTGGCGTGATACGTTTTTTGTTGTTGTGCACTCTCCTCAAACAATAGCATGGTATTTTCTCACTGTAATAGCTACTGTAAATTGGACAGTGCAGTTAGATTAACAAGAATGTAAGCTTTCTGCCAATATAAGACATGTCTATGTCCTGGAAAGTTTGCTGTTACTTACAACAGTCCGTTAGCGCAACCGTCCCGTATACGGGACACCGATCCCATAGAGGTTAAAGTACTACTTAAGTCGTTTTTTGGGGTATCTGTACTTTACTATTTATATTTTTGACAACTTCTACTTCACTACATTCCTAAAGAAAATAATGTACTTTTTACTCAATACATTTTCCCTGACACCCAAAGTACTCGTTTCATTTTGAATGCTTAGCAGGACAGGAAGATGGTCCAATTCACATCCCTGGTCATCCCTACTGCCTCTGATCTGGTGGACTCACTAAACGAAAATGCTTCGTTTGTAAATTATGTCTGAGTATAGGAGTGTGTGCCTGGCTATCCGTAAGCAATTTACAACAAGAAAATTGTGCCGTCTGGTTTGCTTAATATAAGCAATATGAAATGATTATACTTTTACTTTTGATACTTAAATATATTTTTGCAATTACATTTACTTTTGATACTTAAGTATATTTTAAACCAAATACTTTTAGACTTTTACTCAAGTAGTACTTTAATGTGTGACTTTTACTTGAGTAATTTTCTATTAAGGTATCATTTACATTTACACAAGTATGACAATTGGGTACTTTTTCCATCACTGCTGATATAGACATAGAGTGCATTTGTCTTGTCCAAACTGGCTTCCTCTCCTTGATCTGAAAGCACAGGCTGAGTGCAATATGGAAAAAGCTTTCAATTAGGGAAGATGGAGAGGAGACCATGCTACATTAGACTGTGATGCACCCTAAACATTAACACTTAGGGCTGGGCGATATACAGTGAGGGAAAAAAAGTATTTGATCCCCTGCTGATTTTGTACGTTTGCCAACTGACAAAGAAATGATCAGTCTATAATTTTAATGGTAGGTTTATTTGAACAGTGAGAGACAGAATAAAAACAAAAAAATCCAGAAAAACGCATGTCAAAAATGTTATAAATTGATTTGCATTTTAATGAGGGAAATAAGTATTTGACCCCCTCTCAATCAGAAAGATTTCTGGCTCCCAGGTGTCTTTTATACAGGTAACGAGCTGAGATTAGGAGCACACTCTTAAAGGGAGTGCTCCTAATCTCAGTTTCTTACCTGTATAAAAGACACCTGTCCACAGAAGCAATCAATCAATCAGATTCCAAACTCTCCACCATGGCCAAGACCAAAGAGCTCTCCAAGGATGTCAGGGACAAGATTGTAGACCTACACAAGGCTGGAATGGGCTACAAGACCATCGCCAAGCAGCTTGGTGAGAAGGTGACAACAGTTGGTGCGATTATTGGCAAATGGAAGAAACACAAAATAACTGTCAATCTCCCTCGGCCTGGGGCTCCATGCAAGATCTCACCTCGTGGAGTTGCAATGATCATGAGAACGGTGAGGAATCAGCCCAGATCTACATGGGAGGATCTTGTCAATAATCTCAAGGCAGCTGGGACCATACTCACCAAGAAAAAAATTGGTAACACACTACGCCGTGAAGGACTGAAATCCTGCAGCGCCCGCAAGGTCCCCCTGCTCAAGAAAGCAAATATACAGGCCCGTCTGAAGTTTGCCAATGAACATCTGAATGATTCAGAGGAGAACTGGGTGAAAGTGTTGTGGTCAGATGAGACCAAAATGGAGCTCTTTGGCATCAACTCAACTCGCCGTGTTTGGAGGAGGAGGACTGCTGCCTATGACCCCAAGAACACCATCCCCACCGTCAAACATGGAGGTGGAAACATTATGCTTTGGGGGTGTTTTTCTGCTAAGGGGACAGGACAACTTCACTGCATCAAAGGGACGATGGACGGGGCCATGTACCGTCAAATCTTTGGTGAGAACCTCCTTCCCTCAGCCAGGGCATTGAAAATGGGTCGTGGATGGGTATTCCAGCATGACAATGACCCAAAACACACGGCCAAGGCAACAAAGGAGTGGCTCAAGAAGAAGCACATTAAGGTCCTGGAGTGGCCTAGCCAGTCTCCAGACCTTAATCCCATAGAAAATCTGTGGAGGGAGCTGAAGGTTCGAGTTGCCAAACGTCAGCCTCGAAACCTTAATGATTTGGAGAAGATCTGCAAAGAGGAGTGGGACAAATTCCCTCCTGAGATGTGTGCAAACCTGGTGGCCAACTACAAGAAACGTCTGACCTCTGTGATTGCCAACAAGGGTTTTGCCACCAAGTACTAAGTCATGTTTTGCAGAGGGGTCAAATACTTATTTCCCTCTTTAAAATGCAAATCAATTTATAACATTTTTGACATGCGTTCTTCTTGATTTTTTTGTTGTTATTCTGTCTCTCACTGTTCAAATAAACCTACCATTAAAATGATAGACTGATCATGTCTTTGTCAGTGGGCAAACGTACAAAATCAGCAGGGGATCAAATACTTTTTTCCCTCACTGTATCATGAATACCGGTATACTGATATGGATCCACATACCGGTATGGATTTTTATCACTGAGTGTTTGTATAAATGTCTAATATTGTGTCACGAACCGGCTCAAGTTCGTAACAAAAGGGAGACACGTGGAGACAAGGAGTACTCAAAGTATATATTTATTAATTAAAGTAACTAACTGAAATAACAATGGGGTGTGTAATCAGTAATCAGTAGTGTAAGTGAGTGTTTGCTTGCATAAATGTAATATAGAAAAGTGTTGATAAGTGCCAAAGCAAACAACCCAAAAAAGGCCACAAAAATATCACAACCAAAATCAAAGTATCTGCCTGGAGAGAGTCTCCTCAATGACTGTGGAAGAGTTCCATTTATGCTGGGACACACCCGGCCAAGGTGTTTCCCATGTAGCTGACGACCCTCCCAACTCCGCCCACCGGCATCCTAATAAGGAAACAAGAGCAAAGAGAGAATACGGCAGACAGAGTGGGAGGGTCGTCACACCCCCCCCCATAAGACCGGGGACCAACAAGGACCCCGGACCAACGTACCAGCCCCTGCGTCCCAAACCGACAATTTGTACATGTTGGTGTATCAGAAAACAACCCTGGAAATCTCCGAATCAGACCCACCATCTCTTTCCGCCCATCAACAGGTAGATGAGTAAGAAGACTATCTAAAATCTCCAGTGTCTCTGAATTCTTCAATCTACCCTGCAGTATGCAATCGTCGGGACCAGAAACATCTTCCTGCTCCTGCACAGACCTAGCATGACCAGAATCCAGGGAATAAACAGTATCAGCCAAAAGAACAGCCTTACCGTCCTCTGTAGACTCCCCCTGTTCAGTCTCAGAGGAACGTGCATCATAGGGTTTTAACAAATTTATATGGCACAGTTGGTGTGCTTTCCTCCGTTCTGGAGTGGCAACTAGATAATTTTGCTCAGTGTACTGGCGCACCACTGTATATGGACCTTGAAACTTGGCTTGAAAAGAAGAACCAACAATTGGCAGCAGAGCCAGAACCTGATCACCTGGACTAAAGTGACGAGGCTCAGCTCGCCGATCATATATGCTCTTCATCCTGTCCTGTGAAGATGATAGCTTCTCTTTAGCCATTTCACCAGCGGCATACAAGCGTCGCCGAAAATCACACACATATGATAACAGGGACTGAGGAGGCTCGGGAGACCTCCAGTCATCCTGGAGAACAGATAAAAGCCCACGCACCTTATGTCCAAACACTAGGTCATTTGGGCTAAAACCTGTGCTCTCCTGTGAAACCTCCCTAGCAGCTAACAGTAACCAAGGCAACCCCTCCTCCCAATCCTTATCCATCTCAGTACAATAAGATCTCAACAAAGACTTAAGCGTTTGATGGAAACGTTCCAGTGCTCCTTGACTTTGGGCATGATAAGCGCTAGACAAGTTGTGTTTAATATGGAGTTGTTGGAGAACCTGTCCAAAGAGATTAGAGGTGAAATTAGATCCTTGATCACTTTGAATGACCTTAGGGATTCCAAACAGTGAGAAAAACTGAGTCAAAGCTTTTAACACAGACTTAGTCGTGATAGACCGGAGAGGATAGGCAGCAGGAAACCTAGTGGTCTGACACATCACCGTCAACAAATAATTACTACCCTTTCTGGAACGAGGCAGAGGACCAACACAGTCAATAATCAGATACTCAAAAGGTTTACTGAGTACAGGAATAGGGAACAGTGGTACCGGCTTAATAGCTTGATTAGGTTTACCAGTTAATTGACAGGTGTGACAAGTTTTGATGAAATCAGAAACATCCCTCTTTAATCTTGGCCAAAAAAATGTCGTAATATGCGATTGTAGGTTTTTCTCACACCCATATGCCCAGCAACGTCGTTGTGAGAAGTTGTCAGCACCAACTCACGAAGCTTAACTGGTACCACAACCTGACTAATCGCCTCCCCCAGAAAACAACTACCATGAGACATCCACTTTCTCATCAGGACCTCCTCTTGGAGAAAATAGCCCTGTGCGACATCTCCCAACTGTTCCACAGACACAATTTGGTCCCGCAACTCTTCTAATGTAGGGTCAGTCCGTTGCGCCTCGATTAAATCGGAGCGGGATACAGATAACGGGATAACAGGGAAAACAGTAACAGACTTCTTTATGGTATTCTCGTTAGCCAGCTCCGTGACCAGGTCGTCCTGTATCATAGAACGCGTCACTGCACACGCAGAAAACACCTCTGGGAAATTCTGCGCACTCTCATCAGGAATCCCTACAATTGACGGCTTAGTGGAAACCACTAAAGATGGAGACATGATAGGCCACACACGCTCCCCAGCCAAGTTATTTCCAAGGATCACGTCAATACCCTCAATAGGCAATGAAGGACGCACCCCCACAACAACCTCACCTTTCACCAGTCCACAATCCAACATCAGTTTATGCAATGGAACTGACAGAGTGTTCAAACCTATTCCCCTAATTAGAACACTATTCCCCGAATCAGTCTCCGCAGAGAAGGGTAACACAGATTCCAACACAAATGATTCAGAGGCACCTGTGTCTCTTAGGATCTTTACTGGCACTAGGTTCTTACTTCCTACCATAGACACAAAACCCTCCGTAACGAAAGGTAAATAGTCGGGATCAATATAACCCTTCACCTGGCTCCGGGCATGAGACAATGCGTCATGAGTGAACTGATGTGGAACAGGCGCGGCTAACGCTGCAGGCCTCGATTTACCATAAGCACCTGTACTGAATTTACCCCTAGACCTAAGAATCGGACATTCATTTTTCCAATGACCTAATTCTTGACAGTAGTGACACTCTTGACCAACGTCAGTTTTACCACGGGTATCAGGCTCAACCCTATTTGAATGAAACTCTGCCCGGGAACCGAAGTATCTCGGCGAGCGAGGCCCAAATCTCTGCGAACGCCCCCACTCACTCCGAATACGGGGTTCTGCAAAAACATTTTTGTGAGTCAACACATATTCATCTGCCAAAACCGCAGCTTCAGCAACAGTCTTTATTTTTCGTTCGTTAATGTACGTCGCTATACGATCAGGGATTGTGTCCTTAAATTGTTCTAACATAATCAGATCACACAGCCCTTGGAAAGTCATAACTGCAGAGGCAGAACACCAGCGATTGAACTGTGAAGATAATATTCGCGCAAACTCAACATGAGTCTGCTGATCATCCCTTTTAAAGTTCTAAATCGTTGGCGGTAAGCCTCAGGGACCAATTCGTAACTCTGTAACACAGCCGTTTTAACCTTCTCATAACTAACACTGTCTGCTACGCTAAGAGCTGAATATGCTTCTTGCGCTTTACCAGTCAGCACACACTGCAACATCAAAGTGCGATCAGAATCAGGCCAACTCCTAGCGTCAGCAACACGCTCAAACAACGAAAAGAATATCTCCGGGTCCTTTTCATTAAACTGGGGCAACAACCGTAAATTCCCTACAACATCAAATGTCTCTGGATTACGACCAAAAGAGGAACGACCCCTAGGTAACTCTGGGTCACCTTCCCAGAGCAAACTCTCCCCTGAGAGCTTTCCTTCCCTAACCAACTCTAGTCGCTCTTGTTGCAGCTTGATTTTAGCACGCTCCATATCCTGTTTAAATTCCAATTCCCTTTCATATTTTACACGATCATGCTCCATTTTAGCTTGTTCATGCTCTAGCTGTAACAGAAGCAGTTCTTTCTGCTGTTCAAAAAGAAGACCACCATGACTAACCGATGGAGCGGTCATTGTAACATATCGGGGAGACAACGTGTCCTCAGCAGAGGCTGCCCCAGTGGTAACATCCAGAATACCACTCTCCATCAAATTGGCCTTCAATATTAACCTAATAGAATTTTTTAGGCGTTTATCACTAATTTCAACCTTGTAGTGTTCAGCAACCTTCAACAGCTGTTCTTTAGTACATAATTCTAACAGTTCTTCTGATGGAAAGCGAATGAACTCATCTACATTAGACGCCATAATCAAGAAAAAAAAAATATATATATAGATCATAATAATCTTGCTCAACCCCTCTGCTGAGCACACCAGACACAAGAGAAATGACAATCACACCGAGCACCACAGAAGAGAGCTGGGATATGGAGCTTCCCCAACCTACAATAACTCAACCCTAGTCTTCGTGCAGATTCGCGGTGGGTAATTACGCACTGTAGCCCGCTGGCAAGGAATTAAACCCCCAGCACGCTGGTAGATTTCCCCAAGCCACGGATGTGCCCCCGAGACAACTGCTCAGTCCACTGACACCACACAAAAATAACAAACATTTAACCATGCCCAACGTATCCCAAACAAAACACGTCACTAAGCCTATCAGGGGAAAAAGCTATAGCTCCGGGTAGCAAATGTCACTACCCTACCCAATCTCCCACTGAGGTACACAGCCGATTGTACTCACCTCAGACCGATGTCCCAACAGCGAGTAGAGCAAGAGTTTCCAGGCTGGGCAGGGACTGGAAACTAACCAATGTACTCTCTCCAACGCAGTACAAAACCCAAAGGCAACCAATACTGGCCTATCAAACTCAAACAAACTAACAAAATTTACAAAGAAAAACCCTACCGCATTGGACATTAACTCCACGTTCTCCCAAACACAACCAGTTCAAAATCCCAGACGAGCCCCCACTTGTCACGAACCGGCTCAAGTTCGTAACAAAAGGGAGACACGTGGAGACAAGGAGTACTCAAAGTATATATTTATTAATTAAAGTAACTAACTGAAATAACAATGGGGTGTGTAATCAGTAATCAGTAGTGTAAGTGAGTGTTTGCTTGCATAAATGTAATATAGAAAAGTGTTGATAAGTGCCAAAGCAAACAACCCAAAAAAGGCCACAAAAATATCACAACCAAAATCAAAGTATCTGCCTGGAGAGAGTCTCCTCAATGACTGTGGAAGAGTTCCATTTATGCTGGGACACACCCGGCCAAGGTGTTTCCCATGTAGCTGACGACCCTCCCAACTCCGCCCACCGGCATCCTAATAAGGAAACAAGAGCAAAGAGAGAATACGGCAGACAGAGTGGGAGGGTCGTCACAATTGCAATTACCAATGTAGTTATTTCCATACTACCTGAGTGAGGATCTTTCACTTACCTAAAATCTGCAGTTTGTCCATTTCAACTGTACAGAGCATCACCCTTTTTCTTGATAAAGAAGTGGTATCCATGATATGACAATGTTGGGAGTGTCATGGTTTGTGGTCCTCTGTAGCTCAGCTGGTAGAGCACGGCGCTTGTAACGCCAAGGTAGTGGGTTCGATCCCCGGGACCACCCATACACAAAAAATGTATGCACGCATGACTGTAAGTCGCTTTGGATAAAAAGCGTCTGCTAAATGGCATATTATTATTTATTATTATTCATGACTCATGTCTTGACTCCGACCCCCTTCTCTCTAAGGTGGTGATTAACTGTCCGATTGTGAAGGGCCTGAAGTACAACGAGGCCACGCCCAACTTCCACCAGTGGCGGGACGCGCGGCAGGTGTGGGGGCTCAACTTCAGCAGTAAGGAGGATGCCGCCCTCTTCGCCAACGGAATGGCCCATGCACTGGAGGTGCTCAACTCCCTGGCAGACGCAGGTACTAATAGAATGGATTTTACATGCAACCTCAACATACATGACAACATGCTTTGCAATACCTAAAGGCACAGCACTGTCTGAGAAATAATTGAGAGAAATGCATGTGTGGAAACATGAGCATGACTTGCTTTCTTCGTAAGTCATACTAAGAATCTCTTTCCCCTCTCTATCCCCAGGTTACGCTACCCTCCCCCGCCCAGTGTCAAATGGACCCTCCCCAGAGGAGCTGGAACAGCAGCGGAGGTACCAAGTGTGGGATTTCACCTTTACTTCCAGATTGAGTTGTAATTAAGGGTCAAGACAAGACAGTTTCATATGACCAGAGGTCCAACTGACACAGTTTTACATAACCACACATGCACACTGACTCAGAGGATTTGTCAGCATTAGCCTTATGCCGCTTAGCCCTCAGCCAGCCTCTTGAGGTCGGAGGTTGAAAAGCTAAAGAAGGTCAACTCCTCTTTAAAATCCCATCCTTTCCTACCAACTCCTCTTCCTGTGGACCCCACACTCGCCAAGGATACGCCCAGCTTTACCCCTAATCTAATTTAGTCTAATGGGCAATATGACACACTGTGGAGGCTCTGGGATAGGCTGGTGAGGTTGTCCGTCAAATGGTGGTAGTAATGGTCACAGATATGATTGTCAAGATGGCGCCGACGGAGAAAGGCAACATCTTACAAGTTCCAACTCCTTTGCTATATAGTGACTTTTATCGTGTTTCTTTACTTTTCTTGTACAGAAAGTTCATACTATTATCACATATGATCGCCAAGCACTTCTGGAAATCAGATTGACAGTTACTAACCTCGATATCGACTTCAAATATGACTTCAACTCCGACTCAGCTGTTCCACTGTTCATACCGGACCCTATTACCGTTGTTACATGGGCTACCAAAACACTGCAGGTGTAGACGCGGGAGACGAGCTGGAGTCTGTTCTATTGGCAAATGTCCAGTCACTTGAGAATAAGATGACTCTTATCAGAGAGACTTGAAAAGCTGCAATGTTATGTCTTACTGAAACATGGCTGGATGATGACGCTATGCACGTAGTACTCGGTTGATTCTCCATGCAGTGGCAGGATCGGACAGTGGCTTCGAGGAAGTTGAAAGGAAATTGAGTGTTTTTTCATAAATAACAACTGGTGTGCTGCTTCAAGTGTGAAGGAAATCACTAGCTTTTGGTCACCTGATATATACTGAACAAAAATATAAACGCAACATGTAAAGTGTTGGTCCATTGTTTCATGAGCTGAAATAAAAACAAACAAACATTTTCCATACGCACAAAAAGCTTATTTCTCTCAAATTGTGTGCACAAATTTGTTTACATCCCAGTTAGGATGCATTTCTCCTTTGCCAAGATAACCATCCACCTGACAGGTGTGGCATATCAAGAAGCTGATTAAACAGCATGATCATTACACAGGTGCACCTTGTGCTGGGGATAATAAAAGGCCACTCTAAAATGTGCAGTTTTGTCACACAACACAATGCCACAGATGTTTCAAGTTTTGAAGGAGCGTGCAATTGGCATGCTGATTGCAGGAATGTCCACCAGAGCTGTTGCAAGATAATTTAATGTTCATTTCTCTACCATAAGCTGCCTCTAACGTCGTTTTAGAGAATTTGGCAGTGCGTCCAATATATGACCTGTAACTCAGTCAAATCTTTGAAATTGTTGCATGCTGCGTTTATATTTTTGTTCAGTATAGAATACCTCATGGTAAATTGCAGACCATTTTATCTACCAAGAGTTTTCATCTGTAATTATCATGGCAGTCTACATCCCTCCACAAGCCAACACCACTCTGGCACTCAACGAACTGTATGGGGCCATAAACAAACAAGAAACCGCTCACCCAGAGACAGCGTTTCTGGTGGGCGGAGACTTTAACGCGGGGAGACTTAAAACCGTCCTACCTCACGTCTACCAACACGTCTGCTGCTCCACTAGGGGCGCTAAAACTCTAGACCACTTTTATTCTACCCACAGAAGCGCTTACAAGGCCCTCCCTCGTCCTCCCTTCGGCAAATCTGACCATGATTCCATTCTCCTGCTTCCTGTTTACAAACAAAAACTCAAACAGGAAGTAGCAGTGATGCGCTGAATACGGAAGTAGTCGGATGAAGTAGACGCGAGGCTACAAGACTGTTTTGCTAGTACAGACTGGGATATGTTCCGGGATTCATTCGATAGCATTGACGAGTTTACCACAACAGTCACATGCTTCATCAATAAGTATATAGACGATGTCATCCACACAGTGACTATAAGAACACATCCATACCAACAACCATGGATTACAGGCAATATCCACGCTTGGCTAGAGCTACTGTTTACAAGGAACGGGACACAGACAAGCCCACTACGTCCTCCGAGACCTCAAACATGCAAACGGACAATATAGAAGGAAGGTGGAATCCTATTACACCGGCTCCAACGCTCGTCGTATGTGGCAGTGCTTGCAGACAATAACGGATTACAAAAGAAAATTCAGCCATGAGTTGCCCAGCGACGCAGAACTCTCAAACGAGCTAAATGCCTTTTATGCTCGCTTCGAGGAATATAACACACTGTCCTTGCGTGAAAGCCCTTGTTTTCCAGATGACTGTGTGATCTCGCTCTCCGTGGCCGATGTGAGCAAAACGTTTAAACAGGTTAACAATCACAAGGCCACCGGGCCAGTTGGAGTACCAGGGCGCATGCTCAAATAATGCGCAGACCAGCTGGCAAGTGTCTTCACAGACATTTTCAATCTCTCCTTGTCCCAGTCTGTAATCCCAACATGTTTCAAGCTGACCACCATTGTCCCTGTTCCCAAGAGCTCTAAGGTAACCTGCCTAAATGACTATTGCCCTGTAGCACTCACATCTGTAATTATGAAGTGCTTTGAAAGGCTGGTTATGACACACATCAACACCATCATTTCAGACACCCTAGACCCACTCAAATTCGCATACTGCCCCAACAGATCCACAGATGATGCAATCTCAATTGCACTTCACACTGCCCTCTCCCACCTGGACAAGAGGGGAAATAACTATGTGAATGCTGTTCATAGAATACAGCACAGCGTTCAACACCATAGTCCCCTCCAAGCTCCTCACCAAGCTAGGGACCCTGGGACTGAACCCCTCCCTTTGCAACTGGATTCTGGACTTCGTGACTGGCCAGACCCAGGTGGTGAGGGTAGGCAACAACACCTCCGCCACGCTGACCCTTAACACAGGGGCCCCTCGGGTGTGTGCTTAGTCCCCTCCTGTACTCCCTGTTCACCCACGACTGCGTGTCCACCATCATCAAGTTTGCTGACGATACGACAGCGATAACCCTGATCACCAACAGTGACGAGGCTGCCTACAGGGAGGAGGTCAGAGACTTAGCAGAGTGGTTCCAGGCCAACAACCTCTCCCTGAACGTCAGCAAGACAAAGGAGCTGATCGTGGACTACAGTAGAAAGCGGGGAAAGCACAGCCCCATCCACATCGACGGGGCTGTTGTGGAGCGGGTCGAGAGCTTCAAGCTCCTTAGCGTCAACATCACTACATCACTAAGGACATAACATAGTCCGCACAGGCCGAGCTCCCTGCCATCCAGGAACTCTAGATCAGGAGGTGTCAGAGGAAGGCCTGAAAAAAAGACTCCAGCCACCCAAGCCATAGACTGTTCACTCTGCTACCGTCCAGCAAACGGTACCGGAGCATCGGCTCTCGGACCAACAGGCTTCGAGGCAGTTTCTAGCCATAAGACTGCTAAATAGTAAATTAATGGTACCCAAACTATCTGCACTGACTCTATAATCAATGACTCTACACACTCACTAGACTATACAGTGAATTCGGAAAGTATTCAGACCCCTTGACTTTTTCCACATTTTGTTACGTTACAGCATTATTCTAAAATTGATTAAATTGTTTTTTTCCCTCATCAATATACACACTACCCCATAATGACAAAGCAAAAACAGGTTTGTATACATTTTTGCACATTTATTAAAGATTAAGAACGGAAATATCACATTTACGTAAGTATTCAGACCCTTTTACTCAGTACTTTGTTGAAGCACCTTTGGCAGCGATTACAGCCTCGAGTCTTCTTGGGTATGATGCTACAAGCTTGGCACACCTGTATTTGGGGAGTCTCCCATTGTTCTCTGCAGATCCTCTCAAACTCTGTCAGGTTGGATGGGGAGCATCGCTGCACAGCTATTTTCAGGTCTCTCCAGAGATGTTCGATCGGGTTCAAGTCCGGGCTCTGGCTGGGCCACTCAAGGACATACAGATACTTGTCCCGAAGCCACTCTTGCATTGTCTTGGCTGTGTGCTTAGGGTGGTTGTCCTGTTGGAAGGTGAACCTTCGCCCCAGCCTGAGGTCCTGAGCGCTCTGGAGCAGGTTTTCATCTGTACTTTGCTCCGTTCATCTTTCCCTCGATCCTGATTAGTCTCCCAATCCCTGCCGCTGAAAAACATCCCCACAGCATGATGCTGCCACCACCATGCTTCCACCACCAAAATCACGCATACTGCCATGCAATCTCCATAGACAAACATTGGCAGTAGAATGGCCATACTGAAGAACTCAGTGACTTTCAACGTGGCACCGTCATAGGATGCCACCTTTCCAACAAGTCAGTTCATCAAAAGAGCTGCCCCGATCAACTGTAAGTGCTGTTATTGTGAAGTGGAAACATGTAGGAGCAACAACTGCTCAGCCGTGAAGTGGTAGGCCACACAAGCTCACAGAACGGGACTGCCCGAGTGCTGAAGCGTGTAGCACGTAACAAATGTCTGTCCTCGGTTCCAAACTGCCTCTGGAAGCAACGTCAGCACAATAACTATTCGTCGGGAGCTTCATGAAATGGGTTTCCATGGCCGAGCAGCCGCACACAAGCCTAAGATCACAATGCCAAGCGTCGGCTTGAGTGGTGTTAAGCTCGCCGCCATTGGACTCTGGGTGAGTGGAAATGCGTTCTCTGGAGTGATGAAGCACACTTCACCATCTGACAATCCGACGGACTAATCTGGATTTGGCGGAGGCCAGGAGAACGCTACCTGCCTGAATGCATAGTGCCAACTGTAAAGTTTGGTGGAGGAGGAATAATGGTCTGGGGCTGTTTTTCATGGTTCGGGCTAGGCCCCTTTAGTTCCAGTGAAGGGAAATCTTAATGCTACAGCATACATTGACATTCTAGATGATTCTGTGCTTCCAACTTTGTGGCAACAGTTTGGGGAAGGCCCTTTCCTGTTTCAGCATGACAATACCCCCATGCACAAAGCGAGGTCCATACAGAAATGGTTTTTTCGGGATCGGTGTGGAAGAACTTGACTGGCCTGCACAGAGCCCTGACCTCAACACCATCGAACACCTTTGGGATGAATTGGAATGCCGACTGCGAGCCAGGCCTAATCGCCCAACATCAGTGCCCGACCTCACTAATGGCTGAATGGAAGCAAGTCCCCGCAGCAATGTTCCAACATCTAGTGGAAAGCTTTCCCAGAAGAGTGGAGGCTGTTATAGCAGCAAAGGGGGGACCAACTCCATATTAATGCCCATGATTTTGGAATGAGATGTTCGACAAGCAGGTGTCCACATACTTTTGGTCATGTAGTGTATCAAACTCAAATACCTTGTACCTCTGCACATTGATTTGGTACTGTTACTCCCTGTATATATCTCCATTGTGTTAAAATTGTATTTTTAAACTCTGCATCAAGTAAGCATTTCACGGTAAAGTCTACACCAGCCCTCAGTCAACCAACAGTGCAGTGGGTGACAGATGTACTGGGGTAGGGGACCTGGAGCGACCCGGATTAGGACTTCTTGGCCAGATGTGGACTTTAATTTCAGTGCTAATCAGGAGCTGTGAAATGCCCCTTCACAGACCCAGTATGGCTGCATAGTTAGCACAATTGAATCACAAATATGCTCTTCAGTCTTGCAGTGCTCCAGAGCCAGCTGTCACAATTAGACAGTGCCTACTGGGATTGTTTGAAAATGGTTGTTGCTTTAATGAAAGAATTGCTGGTACAGTTCACTTGGTTCAGTTCACTTGCCATGTTATTATTGTCGAAATAATGTAATTTCTCTGCCAGGCCACCTCTGGCTGGATACCTCCTTTTCAGGGAGGATGTGGTACCTTCCCATTCATCCCTTCACCAGATACAACATTGTTATATGATTTGTTGACTGTTTGGGTGTATTCGTGTCTGTTTGTTTGTCTCTGTGTTAATCCCCATGAGTTTTGTCCCTGTAGGCTGGAGCAGCAGGAGAGAGAGCGCCAGGAGTGGGAGAGACTGGAGAGAGAGAGACAACAAGCTGCAGCAGGTCAGAGGCACCAGCTTGGGTCAAACAGCCACACTGACAGCAATACCGTTTGCCTTTTTGAACAAAGCCAATTATTGTATTATTTTTACCCATTCTCTGAACGTAGTACACTGTGACAGTCTCTTACGTTTTTATTTTTAGTGCCCACTACTCCAGCCCCACCGTTGGCCCCCCCAGCACCTCCGGGCCCTCCTCCACCCCCCGGACCTCCTCCGTCTGGGCCCCCTCCACCCCCGGGACCTCCTCCCCCAGGACCCCCGACCGCAGGATCAGGACCCCCGCCCGCCCCACCGCTGCCCTCCCCGGGAGGAGATGGGGGCCTGGCGACAGCCTTAGCCGGGGCCAAGCTCCGCAGAGTGGCCAAGGTGAGAGAGAGAAAGGAGAAATAGTGGCCTCAGGATAAGAATTTGCATAGCAGTTGTTTTGTATCTGTTGTATCTATCTCCACATTTATGCAACCACCATTCATTTCTGATTTGGACTTCAATGCCAATCATTTTGAATGCCGAGCCTTTCTGTCGATACTCTTAACTGCTCCTGTGTCTTCTACTGCCCTCTGTAGGATGATAGTGGTAGTGGTGCTTTTGCTGCTGCTGCTTCTTCTGCTGCTGCAGCACCGGCTGCCAAGCCTGATCAAAGCCGCACCAGTGCCTCCATCGGTGGTGGTGGTGGTGGTGGTGGAGGAGGCCTGATGGGTGAGATGGCATCCATCCTGGCACGGAGGTAGGTGGCACTGAAGAGAGCACTGCTATAAATGAACAGATCCATACGCCCCAGTCTAGAGCGCTGTGTATGCCCCTCTATGGCTCTGATCCGGCTTAGTGAATCTTTAAGTTTTGTATCACACTCTTACTCTCCTTTTGTCTGTCTTGTTCAGGAAAAAAATGGCAGACGGTGGGGCTAAGCCACCTGCTAAGACAGCAGATAATGTAAGTATTTGTTAATTTATTGGCCAACTATGTCGTGAATACATAATTGAGCAATTTCCATGTAGTCAGAAAACACTCAAGTTTGGCTGGTCTAACTCTGTTTCCTTTCTCCCTACAGGATGACTCAGAGTCTCAAGGCCAAAGTGGTGAGAACTGTGCGTGTCTGTGCCAGTCTGTTTTGTTTGTACCTAGGAAGACAAATTTGCTTGATACTTTACTTTTATACAGTTTTGCTGTAAAATATGCCTGTCTTCTTTTTAGACACTCTTGGAAGAAGACCTTGGGAGAAATCAGCTACTATGCCCAGGTAAGGTTTCAGCTTCCTATACTCTCTCTGCGTCTGAAGTAAGAGCAGCCTGTGTGGACGGATGTCAGTCTCAGAATTGAAAGAGGGGTGTGTGTGTTGATGAATTGGTTGCTTCCCATTCTAAGAGCAGAGTGTGTGTGTGTGTCTCACAAACAGGAATAACTCAATCTCCAAGAACATGGACTCCACCTCTCCCTTGCCCCAGGGTCCCAGGTACAAAGTCCTAACAAGACAAGACAACAGGACTGATGCTTTCCTGCTCTCCCTAGCATACTGTCCCACCTCCCTTCTCTCTGTCAGGTCAACAGGGGCACAGCTTCAGATCATGGTGCTGGGCCATTGTACTGTTAACAGCACCACCTAGTGGACTGCAGAAGGCTATGACTACTGTGACAGCCTTTATCATCTGCAGGATTTCGTTCTGATAATATGTGAATTGATATCCCTTGATGTAGTATAGAATGGAATTTTGTGTGTTTTGCCTGGAATTTCTGGACGTTTGGTGGTGTGGTCAACGGTCAAATGTCATTGAAACTTTGAAAGCTAGCCTTGGGTTGTCTGTTTTCAACAGAATGTGTATGTGTGGTGCTTCCGGAGGCCTCTGGGGGTGCTATGGTGATGGGTTGGATTGACAGCGTGGGTTGTCACGGTGATGGTACAATGTTCGATCTTAATCAGTCTCTCCCTTTCTCTCTCTGCCTCCCCTACCCACTCTCTTTCTTTCCCCCATCTCCACAACTCATCCAGGGTGAAGCATGCAGGTGGTAGTAATGATGCTGGAGGTGGTGAAGAGACTGATATGGAGAGGATTAAACAGGTAAATATTATTTTCTGAAGCACCTTTAATGCCAAGACTAGTAAAGACATATAATCATATGCAATACTAAGACTGCAAATTAAAGAAGGTTTTGGTTTCTTCTTGTAGGAGATTCTTGACGAGATGCGGAAGGAGTTACAAAAAGTAAAGGAGGAGATAATCGGAGGTGAGACTATGCAGATATTTGTTTTGGGCCACAACCATGTTTCACACAGAGACCTATCCAATGACATTTGTATAACAGTCCAAATTAAGTGGGGGGGAAAAGAACAAAGGCACTACTTTTCTTTGTCAGATGTTGTATTGATTGTTTCTTGTCTCTCTCCTGTTCCACAGCCTTTATTGAGGAGCTACAGAAGAGGGGCTCCACATAGTTCTGCTAGAGTGGTGGGAGGAACAGGGGGGGTTGGATGGATGGAGGTTATGGCCCTGTGTGGAGCTCTCCCCCGTCTCCCCCTCCAGTGTAGCCCAGGGATTTTTCTTTCTCTCCTTCACACATTCTCACATTCACACACACCTACATACTTGCACACGACACGTACATGTTAACCCAGGGAACCGATTCACAACCACATCCAAACACAGGACTAGATCACCTGCTACCACCCCAGCTGTGATGACACAACCTCTCCTCGCTCATCCCTTCTTGTATCCAACTCTTCCTTTAATTTCATGAGAACCACTGTAGAACACATAATCACGGCTGCTGTTGCTCTTACTCCTTGTCATGTACAATTGTATCTCTCCCCCCATGTATCTACCCCATAGAAATCCTGCTCCTATTCACTCCCTTCGTCAGACAGACCAGTGTTTTTACTGGGGTCTTCAGTATTCAGGGAAGATCATGAATTATTGTTACTGTAATGGTAGAGTGGTTGGTTGGCTTTTGTAAGAATCCTCTTTAACCTGTCACAGCTTCAACCTCAAAACACTGCCTTCAAATAAAAACATTTAGATAACCCTTGAAAGATAGGCCTATGTCATCTTGGCCCATCTTGAGAATGTGTGGTGATGGGAGGAAACTACCAGATTGTGCAGGGACCCCATGGTGGAGGTCTTTCATCCACAGCACACACTGCTCCCTGCAGGCCTGGTGCACAAGAGCTTATACTGCCCCACTGCCTTGAAGCAAGGGCTACCACTCCCAAGTGGACTGCTCTGTCAATGGCTAAAAAAGAGACCCTACACAAACTTCAATTCTACAGACTTGGAGGAGAAGTCAGAGGAGACATGCAAAGGGAATGTGATGGACGACCGCCCGGCGTGCCATGAGAGAGGAGAGTGCTGTGGTTCTGTGCTATGGAGGGAATCCTAGTTCTTTCTGCACTTGGCCCGGAGAAAGTGTGTTTTTTGTGTGCCACTAAGTATCGACTCACACTCATCTTTACCTTCTGCTCAAAATGAGACACTAATCATTTGCCAGTGCAGTGGTCCTAAACTGTACTGTTTTTTTGGCCATGACCAACTGCCTTGGAGAATATATTTTTTTGGGGGGGATGCTAGCAAAAATGAAATGCTGTTTCTCTTTTAATTGAGATGACTGGTGAATGGGGAATTGTTTTGATTGTTTTCTTTTCAAGAGATGTTATTTTGAGTTACTGTTATGTTTTTTTTGTTTTTCTAATCGAGTATAGGCTTTTTACACTGAAATATAAATAAAACAGCGTAGAGACACTGGATTAGAGATGCCTTTATAGTCAAATACAGCCGCTTCTTGTAATGCATCAGCTTCTTGAGTCTCCTTTTTTTGGGCTTTCCATTGAAGCTCATTCCAATCCTTTTCAAGACTTTAATATTTTTCAGGATATTCTGGCTTTCATGGCATTGAATGGAATTAAGATGATGTGCATGTATTTAATTTTTAAAAAATAGCACATGCATTTATGAACATTTTGAATAGGAAAGAATGTATGTATTAATGTTGATACTGTATTTCAATATTACTCATCAGCATAGGGGTTGGGGATTTAGGAATGTTTCTCTGGTTGATGTTCCTTCCAGAGTACAGGATCAAACCGTTTTTGCTGTTAAAGTGGGATGCTTGGGACAACTCAACTAAAACGTTTAGGTAAGGGTTATGGTCAGGGTTAGATCTATGGTTAGGGTAGGATCCCACTTAGCATCTTCTGGGGTCAAATGGTAGGCTATGCACAAAATTATACAATGATTCAGAGACAGGACATGCATGGGACAGTACTACAGGACAGTAGCATGCATGATAGAACAGCACCTATGAGTTTAGAATTTATTTAATGACTAAAATCAGTCATTCTAGAGCTGAGACCCTGTGACAGACACGATATTGAAACATATGAACATCATCATGCAGAGGGGACATATGCACTTTCAAAATCAACTGCCTGTCTGAAGCGTGATTAATCCGGAACTGAATGTAAAAGGGTGAATGTGTGGCAAAAATGTGAACTCAATTTCAAATAAGTGTCAAGTGTTTGGCCTCTACATTAAGGTGTGTTTTAGACCGTTCCGTGTCAAAGGCAAAGTTGAAATCACAGGTGGAACGATCATTTTGGTATGTCCTCTCCCAGCTGTTACCGGATTGAGAACGTTCTGACAAAGATGGTGGCTAAATAAAGATGTCTTACTCAGGCAGTTTACCTTTGGGGAAAAAATGTCACAATTCCGGTTTGCTTAAGGGGTGGCTCTCAATGCGATAGCAGCTGGGTCTTGTCGGCTTAGTTCATTGACCGTTTATGAACAAAATAATTAGGGAGTGGGCTGTCTCGCTTCCGTCTCTGATTGTGAGCTGTTTCCGCCGCCATTGCAGGTTTGGACTGAGATCAGTGCTTAAGCCA
This sequence comes from Coregonus clupeaformis, assembly GCF_020615455.1. NCBI lineage: Eukaryota > Metazoa > Chordata > Actinopteri > Salmoniformes > Salmonidae > Coregonus > Coregonus clupeaformis. Next base: position 24,039,055 of record NC_059197.1, on the reverse strand, counting down.
CTGCCATCCATTCAGGCAGTGGAGAAAACGCACAAACATCCGGCGGCTACACTTGACATAAGATTTTGGAATCACGACTAAGATAATATTTCAAATAACACCTTGATTTGACGTAAATATTACTTGTCTGACTAAGATTTACGAATCGGGAAGTCGTAGCTAGCACAAAGTGCTAACCTAGCCAGTTACTGTAGCTGCTTAGCTAGAATTTCAGGACTCCGTAGAAGCAAAGGATAACCGCAATGGCTCAAATACTACCTATCCGATTCCAGGAGCACCTGCAGGTATGAAAACAATATAGTTAAATACTAGTCGTGACCAGGGAGCGTAGCTATCGCACTAACGTTACACACCTCCAGATCTTTCTCGGCTGCTTGACGATTGTCGCTAACTAGTTAGCTAAGATAACTGTAGCTAGCAGTCCAACACCCGCAACGAAATGAATGACCTCTCCTCCCCCGTTGTCATGTTATGCTAACTAGCTAGCGAAAAGACTACCACAGTGACAGTCAGCTAGCTAGTTAACTTTCTAGGGTTGCCATCAAACGTAACGTTAACAAACTGCTTTCGTATGATAGATACTATTTTTATTTTTATTGGCCTGCTAACTCAAACAGATGTCATGTTAAGTAATGGCTAGTTACTTAACTAGATAGATAATGTTTCTTCGTAACAGTCCATTCAATAACAGCCAGATGCATGTTGCTATGTCTGCTAGTCAGTCTGACACTGATCTTAGATTACCTTGACACTTCATTCAAGTAACGCAGGTGTTCAGTAAGCTAAATTGGCTTAATTAACAGACAGTTGTTCTATGGTCAAAACAACATAGCTAGCTAGCTAACGTTACCTAGCTAGTTAGTATTATTTAATTTGATGTAGCTAGCTATACCGCCATAAGATGATAAAAGGGTAATGCGTTTCAGTCTTTACAAATGGCTAACTACATCCCGAATCATCATCAACATAAAATCATAATCAATGAACCTGTGCATGGGCCTTAAAGCCAGTTAGCCCACTGAACTAAAGCGTAGGCATTAGTTCCAGGACAGGAGCCAACACGTTTTCAGGTCTCAGACAAGATTACTCTCTCATTATGCAAGTGTAGTTCACCAAACCACCTCTGCAACACAGTCATACAAACAATTGTTTTTTCAATAAATCATTCTAACAATGTAATTCCATTTCCTTTAGCTCCAGAACCTGGGGATCAATCCAGCTAACATTGGATTCAGCACCCTTACTATGGAGTCTGATAAGTTTATCTGTATAAGAGAGAAAGTGGGCGAGCAGGCACAGGTGGTCATCATTGATATGGCCGACCCCAACACTCCCATCCGTAGGCCCATCTCTGCAGATAGCGCCATCATGAACCCTGCTAGCAAAGTTATTGCCCTCAAAGGTAAGGACTTCCACTGACCCCAACAGCCTGACCTGTTTCCTTTGACTCAACTAATATGTACAGAGGCTGTGTTTTTAACAACTGAATTCACCCAAACTAAGTGGTTAACTACAACTTTATTGACTGCTGTAGACCATCATTTCCCTGTGTGTTGCTGTCCTAATATAAAAGGCAATTTGTGTACATTTGTGTTTGTCAGCAAGTTATTGATCTAGACCTGTCACATTCTGCTTTGCGTGTTAATGACCATATACAGGCCTGTATAATTTATATTTTGTTGTTAAAATCTGCAGTAACATTTCTTGTAATTTGCTATTTATAGTCTACATTTGAAACACTTGAACCCCTTTGTACACTGATAAAATTGTCATACTATCATGAATGCTTTGTCTATTTTTGCTTGTTTTTGCTCTTTTCGTTTCTTAATGCTTTCTTATATGTTTGCAGACGGTGAGTTGGATTTTTATATATCATGAGTTGTGGAAGTTGTAATCATGTTTGCACTGTGTTGGAATGTCTGCCCAGTACTGTATATGTTATGTTTACATAGGAAGGAGTGTTTGAAAGTAGAATGGATGCACAAGGGGTTGATTAAAAAACAGCAGGATATAGGATAAATGGCAAACAGAATATGGAAATACAAGGAAGTTCATCAAGACCTCAAGGGTTAAGGAAACAAATACCTGAGTGGCGCAGTGGTCTAAGGCACTGCATCGCAGTGCTAACTGTGCCACTAGAGATCCTGGTTCGAATCCAGGCTCTGTCGCAGCCGGCCGCGACCGGGAGACTCATGGGCGGCGCACAATTGGCCCAGCGTCGTCCAGGGTAGGGGAGGGAATGGCCGGCAGGGATGTAGCTCAGTTGATAGAGCATGGCGTTTGCAACGCCAGGGTTGTGGGTTCGATTCCCACGGGGGGCCAGTATAAAAAAAAAAAAAAATTATTCACTAACTGTAAGTCGCTCTGGATAAGAGCGTCTGCTAAATGACTAAAATGTAAATGTAAAATGTAAAAACTTCTGTGAGTATGCCATGTGCCAATGTGCACCTTTATGTCGACAAGTCCCCCTTATTGCACACTACTGTCTCAATGGCCTAGAGATCGAGGCTATTGCACAGGCTGAGATGGTGAAACATTCCTCTGAAGCAAGATCCTTGTGATAACTTTTGATAATTTATTATTCATGCCCCTATTATGACTAAATCCAGTTTGAGAGCTGGTCTTGGCCTATAGGCCGAAGTAGTCATGGTTTGCATGATTTTGTCAGTGCATCCTTGACTGCAGTGTAAGAAACTTGCATTCAGAGAACACATTTATTGCAGATCCTACAGGAAAATCAGACTACAGGAAAATCAGATATGCAATGCAATATTTATTTCAATACTAGACTATGGTAGCCAAATTCCTTTGTAGATTTGTGATAATAATAATAATAATAATAATATGCCATTTAGCAGACGCTTTTATCCAAAGCGACTTACAGTCATGCGTGCATAAATGTTTTTGTGTACGGGTGGTCCCGGGGATCGAACCCACTACCTTGGCGTTACAAGCGCCGTGCTCTACCAGCTGAGCTATAGAGGACCACCCGTACACAAAAAAATTGTGATGATTAATTAATGTTGAATTGACACCCCCACCCCTGTGTATTGGTCTTTATGTAGCATAGAATGTATTCTATTTGAATTGTTTACTTGTCAGGCAAGATAAGTGATAGAATATTTGTTTTGCTCTGTGATTTGTAGTCCAAGTGTATAGCATTACACAACAGGACATGTAGGCCTATAGACTTAGGCTGTGCTTTTCAGTGGTGAAATTTGAAAACTATAGCTGGTTCATCATAGGCTACAGCCACAAGAAATGAATGAATAGGAAACTCTTTCATTGCTCCAATAATAAGCCAGAGTGGCGCAGTGGTCTAAGGCACTGCATCGCAGTGCTAGCTGTGCCACTAGAGATCCTGGTTCGTATCCAGGCTCTGTCGTAGCCGGCCACGACCGGGAGACTCATGGGGCGGCGCACAATTGGCCCAGCGTCGTCCAGGGTAGGGGAGGGAATGGCCGGCAGGGATGTAGCTCAGTTGGTAGAGCATGGCGTTTGCAACGCCAGGGTTGTGGGTTCGATTCCCACGGGGGGCCAGTATGAAAAAATAAATAATAATAATAATGTATGCACTCACTAACTGTAAGTCGTTCTGGATAAGAGCGTCTGCTAAATGACTAAAATGTAAAATGTAATTGGAAAGCCTGAAATGGAATTGGTGTCAGTCAGTGGATCCCAGGACACTTCTTGTACCTCATCACATCTGTTTGTGTTTTGTGGTCTTGCGTTAATCTGCATTCAGACCCAACCCAAACTCCCTCATTCATCTCAGGATTAATATTGGGTTAGGAATCCTGTAGAGCTGCTTGAACTCCAGATTCACACACCTGAAGTTCACTTATGACGAGGCAGATACAATGTTAGGACTTGAATAGAAGGGCCTTATACAGTGCCTTCATAAAGTATTCATACCACTTGGCTTTTGTTGTTAGTTGTTAAAGCCTGAATTCAAATTTAATCAATTTGATTTTTTTTCTCACCCATCAACACACACTACCCCATAATGACAGTGAAAACATGTTTTTAGAAATGCTTGCAAATTGATTGAAAATAAAATACAGAAATATCTCATTTACATAAGTATTCACACCCCTTTGCTATGACACTCCAAATTGAGTTCAGGTGCATCCAATTTCCTTTGATCAGCCTTGAAATGTCACTACAACTTGAATTTAGGCAAATTCAATTGTTTTGAAATGATTTAGAAAGAAACACACCTGTCTATATGAGGTCCCACAGTTGACAGTGCATGTCATTGCAGAAACTATTCCATGAAGTCCAAGAAACTGTCTGTAGATCTCTGAGATAGAATTGTGATGAGGCAAATATCTGGGGAAGGGTATAACACAATTTCTAGAGTGTTTTAAAGTTTCTAAGAGCACAGTGGTCTCCATCGTTGGGAAATGGAAAAACATATGGAACTACCCAGACTCTGCCTAGAGCTGGCCGTTTGACCAAACTGAACAACCGGGCAAGAAGGACCTTGGTCAGGGAGGTGACCAAGATCCCAGTGACCACTCTGACAGAACTACAGAGTTCCTTGGCTGAGATGGGAGAAGTTGCCAGAAGGACAACAGTCTCTACAGCACTTCACCAATCTGGGCTTTAAGGGAGCGCGGCCAGATGGAAGCCACTCCTGAGAAAAACGCACATGACCTCACGCCTGGAGTTTGCAAAAAGGCATGTGAAAGACAGAGCATACGGCACAAGATTCTGTGGTCTAATGAGATTTTTTTCCTCTGGCCTGAATGCAGAGCGCTATGTCTGGAGAAAACCAGGCACAGCTCATCACCCATCTAACACTATCCCTACCTGAAGCATGGTGGTGCAGCATCATGCTATGGGAATGCTTTTCAGCGGCAGGGACTGGGAGACTGGTAAAGAGGGAGCAATGAATGGAGCCCAATACAGGCAAGTCACTGATGAGAACCTGCTTCAGAGTACAAACAACTTTAGACTGGTGACAAGATGTATGTTCCAACAGGACAATGACACCAAGCATACGACCAAAGCAACGCTGGAATGGCTTCAGAACAATAATGTGAAAGGCCTTGAGTGGCCCAGTCAATGCCCAGACTTGAATCCCATTGAAAATCTGTGGATAGACTTGAAGATTGCTCTTCACTGCTACTCCCCATCTAACTTAACAGAACTTGAGAAAATCTGCAAGGAAGAATGGGAGAAAATCCCAAAATCCAGATGTGCAAAGCTGATAGACATACCCAAGACAACTCAAAGCTGTAATTGCCGCCAAAGGTGCTTCTACAAAGTATTGACTCAGGAGTGTGAATACTTATGTAAAAGAGAGTTTTCTGTATTTCATTTTCAATAAATTTGCAACATTTCAAAAAACATGTTTTCACTTCGTTATTATGGGGTATTGTGTGTAAATGGTTGATAAATCTATTTAACCCGTTTTGAGTTCAGGTTGTAACACAACAAAATGTTGGAATAAGTCAAGGGGTATGAACTTTCTGAAGGCACTTGTTTGTAAGTTAGTTGTCAATTCACCCAGTCACTAGAGGTTGCTGCTTATTAGCCTCATCTGGATTGGTCATGTCTTTTGCCTTTTTGTATTGAATCTTTTCATAAATGAATGCAGATCTTACCATGTTATTGGTTGTCCGTTGTGGTCTTGCTTTCTACATTGCAAGTGCTGTTTTGTATGTTCATTTGGTGGTACTCGCACCGAACCATGACTACCAATATTTCTAAATCAAGTAGAATTTGGTATTACAGTATTTTCATTTCCCATATAGTCTGATGTTTGTGTGTGGGGATTATAAATTGACATTAGTGGCGATACAGTGCTAGATCATCATATCTTTTTCTGTGTGAATTTTCAGCCGCCAAAACCCTCCAGATCTTCAACATTGAGATGAAGAGCAAGATGAAGGCTCACACCATGACTGATGACGTCACTTTCTGGAAGTGGATCTCCCTCAACACAGTAGCACTGGTCACAGACAACGCCGTCTACCATTGGAGCATGGAGGGAGACTCCCAGCCAGTCAAAATCTTTGACCGACACTCCAGCCTTGCAGGCTGTCAAATCATCAACTACCGCACCGACGCCAAACAGAAATGGCTGCTTCTCATTGGGATTTCAGCACAGGTACTGAAATAGAAGTATTATAATGTATTTCTGGTTGACGCTAGCTGTAATCCACTGAAAAGTGACTTGCATTTTTATTTTTTAAATCAGTTGGTCATAGAAGTTCATCCGTGTGAGTGTCCACACTGTAATGTACAGCAATACGCTGACCCGATAGAGGCCTATTGCTTGTTTTTTGGCTGTATTAAAACTTGAACAGCATCATGAATGTTCTGCCCTGATAAGGCTTATTGTACCACTGGAAAAGACTGCTGTAGCACAAGCTCTTATACAGTATGTCTATTCCTTCATTTCAGCAAAATCGTGTGGTGGGAGCCATGCAGCTGTACTCTGTGGACAGGAAGGTGTCCCAGCCCATTGAGGGCCATGCTGCCGGCTTTGCCCAGTTCAAAATGGAGGGTAACACAGAAGAATCCACACTGTTCTGCTTCGCTGTCCGAGGGCAAGCTGGAGGAAAGGTAGGACTCTCTGCTCAGCATGGACATGGAATAGTCAGGAAGGGCTGTAATTGAATGGGAAAAGAAAAATGGAAGAAGAAGACCAGGAGATGTTGTTGTTGTTTTTCCTCTGAATATGTTTTTCCTTTTCTAGTTACACATAATTGAAGTGGGGACCCCACCAACAGGCAATCAGCCATTTCCAAAAAAGGCAGTGGATGTGTTCTTCCCTCCTGAGGCCCAGAATGACTTCCCTGTAGCCATGCAGGTACTGGAACCACTTCACAGTAGATGGACAAGCACTCAAACCTGTTCCATACAGACATGCAGGCCCTCAGCATTAATACCCGTTATGACACAGGTACTGAAGCCTTGTCTATCTGTCCTCTAGATCAGCTCTAAGCAGGATGTTGTCTTTCTCATCACCAAATATGGCTACATCCACCTGTATGACCTGGAGACTGGCACCTGCATCTACATGAACAGGATCAGTGGGGAGACCATCTTTGTTACAGCCCCACATGAACCAACCGCTGGCATCATTGGAGTCAACAGGAAAGGACAGGTAAGTCTCCACTGGGTAGCCGGGAGTAAAGGGGAGTTTTTTAGTCCTTTTATCAGGAGTAACCAGATACCAGTGGGCTGATCAATGAGTTTCCTGTCCAAAACACACAGAGCCATTAAATATTCAGGAGGATGGAAAGCTGATCCATGTCTGTAGAGCCCACTGCTCCAGCTCTCCTCCTCAGAAATCACAAATACTGTATACTGTACCTGTGTGATGATGCCTTGAGAGTCCCATTTACTAAACAGGGTGTGTGTTTGTGTGGCAGTGTGCTTTTGTCTCTTAAGAAGTATGATTGACATGTGCGTGTCACTTGGTGAACTTTGCTGAGGGAAGCCTTGTATATAACTGCTCTAACGGTGCCTCCAGCAGAGAGCAACATGTGAAACTCACTCACTCTCATATACAAACACACACACACTCACTCTCATACAGTCATGGCCAAAATTGTTGGCACCCCTGAAATTTTTCCAGAAAATGAAGTATTTCTCACAGAAAAGTATTGAAATTACACATGTTTTGCTATGCACATGTTTATTTCCTTTGTGTGTATTGGAATAACACAAAAAAAACAGGAAAAAAGCAAATTTGACATAATTTCACACAAAACTCAAAAAATGGGCCGGACAAAATGATTGGCACCCTTAACTTAATATTTAGTTGCACACCCTTTGGAAAAAATAACTGAAATCAGTCGCTTCCTATAACCATCAATAAGCTTCTTACACCTCTCACCCGGAATTTTGGACCACTCTTCTTTTGCAAACTGCTCCAGGTCTCTCATATTGGATGGGTGCCTTTTCCCAACAGCAATTTTAAGATCTCTCCACAGGTGTTCAATGGGATTAAGATCTGGACTCATTGCTGGCCACTTCAGAACTCTCCAGCGCTTTGTTGCCATCCATTTCTGGGTGCTTTTTGAAGTATGTTTGGGGTCATTGTCCTGCTGGAAGACCCATGATCTCGGACGCAAACCCAGCTTTCTGACACTGGGCCCTACATTGCGACCCAAAATCCTTTGGTAATCCTCAGATTTCATGATGCCTTGCACACAGTCAAGGCACCCAGTGCCAGAGGCAGCAAAACAACCCCAAAACATCTTTGAACCTCCACCATATTTGACTGTAGGTACTGTGTTCTTTTCTTTGAAGGCTTCATTACATTTTCGGTAAACAGTAGAACGATGTGCTTTACCAAAAAGCTCTATCTTGGTCTCATCTGTCCATAAGACGTTCTCCCAGAAGGAATTTGGCTTACTCATGTACATTTTGGCAAACTGTAGTCTTGCTTTTTTATGTCTCTGTGTCAGCAGTGGGGTCCCCCTGGGTCTCCTGCCATAGCGTTTCATTTCATTCAAATTTCGACGTATAGTTCGCGCTGACACTGATGCACCCTGAGCCTGCAGGACAGCTTGAATTTCTTTGGAACTTGTTTGGGGCTGCTTATCCACCATCCGGACTATCCTGCGTTGCAACCTTTCATCAATTTTTCTCTTCCGTCCACGTCCAGGGAGATTAGCTACAGTGCCATGGGTTGCAAACTTCTTGATCATGTTGCGCACTGTGGACAAAGGAACATCTAGATCTCTGGAGATGGACTTGTAACCTTGAGATTGTTGATATTTTTCCACAATTTTGGTTCTCAAGTCCTCAGACAGTTCTCTTTTCCTCTTTCTGTTCTCCATGCTTAGTGTGGCACACACAGAAACACAATGCAAAGACTGAGTCAACTTCTCTCCTTTTTATCTGCTTTCAGGTGTGATTTTTAGATTGCCCACACCTGTTACTTGCCCCAGGTGAGTTTAAAGGAGCATCACATGCTTGGAACAAACTTATTTATCCACAATTTTGAAAGGGTGCCAATAACTTTGTCCGGCCCATTTTTTTAGTTTTGTGTGAAATTATGTCAAATTTGCTTTTTTCCTGTTTTTTTTTGTGTTATTCCAATACACACAAAGGAAATAAACATGTGCATAGCAAAACATGTGTAATTTCAATACTTTTCTGTGAGAAATACTTCATTTTCTGGAAAAATTTCAGGGGTGCCAACAATTTTGGCCATGACTGTATATATACACACACACACTGCTCCATGGGGATGGCTGTCTGTGTACTTCAGGAATCTGACAAGCCTAATTCACAAATGCCATTCTCTAGTCTAGCAGCAAATTATTTTTACACATTCAATTAAATTCTGAATAAATATGTGAGTTTAACAAAGGAATGATTTACCAATTTTGTTACAATTGTCTGTACATATAAACTAATGTAATATTACACATATTCATGTCTGTATAGGAGTGGAGACTCTAACCCTGTCTGTGTGTTAATGTGTTTGTCCAGGTGTTGTCGGTGTGTGTGGAGGAGGAGAACATCATCCCCTACATCACCAACGTGCTCCAGAACCCAGACCTGGCCCTGCGCATGGCCGTGCGCAACAACCTGGCCGGGGCCGAGGAGCTGTTCGCCCGCAAGTTCAACACCCTGTTCGCTGCAGGGAACTACTCCGAGGCTGCCAAGGTGGCCGCCAACGCTCCCAAGGTACTGCCAATGCACCAAAACGCCCAAACGATGACAGAATCATGATCTGGTAACTGTTTTGTGGATGATATTTCAGCTGCAAAACACATTTCTGTCCTGTGGATAATGTTTTTTCCTACTACTGTCTTCTATCCATCATATAATCACACTTTTTAAAAGTAAAAACTGTCCTCCTCTCCAGGGTATCCTGCGTACCCCAGACACCATCCGTAAGTTCCAGAGCGTGCCGGCCCAGCCGGGCCAGACCTCTCCCCTGCTGCAGTACTTTGGCATCCTGCTGGACCAGGGCCAGCTCAACAAGTTTGAGTCTCTGGAGCTGTGCAGGCCCGTCTTACAGCAGGGACGCAAGCAGCTGCTGGAGAAATGGCTCAAAGAGGACAAGGAAAGGAAACCATAGTTAATATAATAAACTGATACTATAGCTATGTTCGTTGTTACGTTTGGATGTTCAACATTGAGCTTTACAGTTTTATGTTCCAATTATGTGTTGCTCAACATATAGCACTGCTCTGGTCAAATATCCCTGTAACTATTGGGCTGGTTAGAACTTGGTTAGAAACAGTGTTGGTTAGGAATTTACAGCTTGTAGCGTGTTGTGAATTGTCTCAATGAATGAACATCGCATGTATTTTTCTACAGCTGGAGTGTTCAGAGGAGCTGGGGGACCTGGTGAAGTCAGTGGACCCCACTCTGGCCCTCAGCGTCTACCTTAGGGCCAACGTGCCCAACAAAGTAATTCAGTGCTTCGCTGAGACCGGACAGTTCCAGAAAATTGTCCTCTATGCCAAAAAGGTTAGTGGTGTTGTTTCTATTCTTATCTACTAGTCCTTTCCAATATAACATTTGACTTGACACAAAATGGAATTCTGTAACATGGTCAAATTAGATTGTGTTAAATTTTGAACTATACGATGTGTTTTCCGTATTTCTCCTCTAGGTGGGTTACACCCCAGACTGGATGTTCCTGCTGAGGAACGTGATGAGAATCAGTCCAGAACAAGGTCTGCAATTCTCCCAGATGCTGGTGCAGGACGAGGAGCCGCTGGCTGACATCACACAGGTCAGAGGGCAAAGGGCCAAACGTCTTCACCACCTCAACCCTTCATTTATCGTCCTATTTCCCTTATGTTTACATTTTCTGAAGGAAAAAAACCTGGTTCAGTGCTGCGCTGTAAGGTGTCTGTATCAGATGATGGCTGTATACAGTAACATTAATAATGTGTGGTAGCTGATATATTGTGTCTGTCTGTCTCCCTGTTCAGATTGTTGACGTGTTTATGGAGTATAACCTGATCCAGCAGTGTACCTCCTTCCTCCTGGACGCCCTGAAGAACAACAGGCCTGCTGAGGGGCCTCTGCAGACACGCCTGCTGGAGATGAACCTGGTCCATGCCCCACAGGTACACACACACATCACATCCCATACTCACACAACACTTACACAGCAATTTTATGTTTTTTTATTTTTTTTTATTTAACATCGTCATAAGTGTCACTCTTATTTTCCTGTCTTCCACTGACTCGTGGACTCGATTTTAAATTAATGTATGATGTTTTTCCTCTTCAGGTGGCCGATGCCATCCTGGGCAACCAGATGTTCACTCACTACGACCGTGCCCACGTTGCCCAGCTGTGTGAGAAGGCTGGCCTGCTGCAGAGGGCACTGGAGCACTACACCGACCTGTACGACATCAAACGGGCCGTGGTGCACACACACCTGCTCAACCCTGAGGTATAGGACACTACCTAACACCCAATCACACACTGCATGGAATAGAATGTCCTTGACCAGAATGTTCATAGTCTTGGAGAGCAGTGTGTGTGTGTTTTGTGTTTTGCTCTTAAGAAACATAACCTTTATTGACTAATGTGTGCATCTTCTGTCTGTGCACTGACTCTGGATGTGTATTGACTCTGTCCTTCAGTGGCTGGTGAACTTCTTTGGCTCCCTGTCAGTGGAGGACTCTCTGGAGTGTCTTCGGGCCATGCTGTCGGCCAACATCCGTCAGAACCTGCAAATCTGTGTCCAGGTGGCCTCCAAGTACCACGAGCAGCTCTCCACCAACTCCCTCACAGAGCTCTTTGAATCCTTCAAGAGCTTTGAAGGTAAGCAGACCATACACCTAATGCAAACCACCTAGTCTTGTCCTCACCTGCATGGAACATGGTCATGACTGTCTCAACAACCACATAGTTGTTCTTCCTACCTCTCTATCTGTATAGGGACTAAGTTCTGTCTCTGTTCATTCCAGGTCTGTTCTACTTCCTGGGTTCCATCGTTAACTTCAGCCAGGACCCAGAGGTCCACTTCAAGTACATCCAGGCCGCCTGTAAGACGGGACAGATCAAAGAGGTGGAGAGGATCTGCAGAGAGAGCAACTGCTACGACCCCGAACGAGTCAAGAACTTCCTCAAGGTAAGGGAGAAACGGAGGCATACTATAACATGACATCACAGTTCAGCTTACTTCAGTCTTTATTTGTTCAATTACCCTGAAAGCCAGGTCTGGCTGTTAGTTTGATTCTGTGAGCTGATATGAATCTTTCCTCTCTTCACAGGAAGCTAAGCTGACTGATCAGCTCCCCCTGATCATCGTGTGTGACCGCTTCGACTTTGTCCACGACCTGGTCCTCTACTTGTACCGCAACACCCTGCAGAAATACATTGAGATCTATGTGCAGAAGGTACACAACCTCCTATTAACCTGCGTAGAACTTTACAGCTTTGTTATACACACTGAATTAAAGGGTCACTACCAGTGTACGATATGTTAATTTTCTGTAACTAAAATATATATGTGTGTATCAGGTGAACCCCAGCCGTCTGCCGGTGGTGATTGGAGGGCTGCTGGATGTGGACTGTGCTGAGGATGTGATTAAGAACCTGATCCTGGTGGTGAAAGGACAGTTCTCCACTGATGAACTGGTGGCTGAAGTAGAGAAGAGGAACAGGTAAGGAGCATGGGGACAGGGAGAAGGTCTCAGCCCAGACTGGCTTTATATTAAAGTGGCCTGTCTTGCGAAGACTTGTTTTTGTCCCCAACTGCAGCAGTAGTGCATTTAATTGTGACATTACTTCTGAAAGAGAAAGTAGGATGAAGTGGTGCTGTTTGACCCAGGTAAAAGTGGAAATATATCGAGTTTATGAGCGCTGAAACTTGAAGATGTATCTGTGTGTTGTCTCCAGACTGAAGCTGCTCCTGCCCTGGCTGGAGGCCCGTATCCACGATGGCTGTGAGGAGCCAGCTACCCACAATGCCCTGGCCAAGATCTACATCGACAGCAACAACAACCCAGAGCGCTTCCTGCGTGAGAACACCTTCTACGACAGCCGCGTGGTGGGCAAGTACTGTGAGAAGAGGGACCCCCACCTGGCCTGCGTGGCCTACGAGAGAGGACAGTGTGACCAGGAGCTCATTAATGTGAGTGGGGAAATAAGAAATACATTTGAACTTGACTAGTACATTGAAATGGTAATTTAGCAGTGTTTGCATATGTTTTGCCTCAAATACTGATCATCTTACATTTCCTGTATAGGTGTGCAATGAGAACTCTCTGTTCAAGAGTCTGTCTCGCTACCTGGTTCGCCGTAAAGACCCTGAGCTGTGGGCTAGCGTGCTGCTGGAGAGTAACCCGTTCAGAAGACCCCTCATCGACCAGGTATGGGCCTCTTCCTGCCTGTTAGAAACGCAAACATCATCCTCACTAAAGCCATTGTCCCAACCTCTGCCGCGATGTCCCACCTACACTTTGCTCGTATTTCTCATGATGGTTAAATTGTTATTTGTGACCCATTTTGGCTCCAAGTTTGCAGAATGGTGGCTGTATTTCCTCCATTCTGGAGTAATGAATGTTAATTATGTGTCTATCTTTCATCCAGGTTGTTCAGACTGCCCTGTCTGAGACCCAGGACCCAGAGGAGGTGTCAGTCACAGTCAAGGCCTTCATGACTGCAGACCTCCCCAACGAACTCATTGAGCTGCTGGAGAAGATCGTTCTGGATAACTCAGTCTTCAGTGAACACAGGTACTAGGGCTACTGCAGCTCTGCTACCTGTGCTCACTGGCAGACTGAGCTGTCCATTGTGTGTCTGCTCTTTCAATACCAGGAAGGTTTGGAACGTTAAACTTGTTTGTTGTTTTACTTTGTCAATGCTGAGCAGAGTTCATCTGTGTTTTTATTCAGAAACCTTCAGAACCTGCTGATCCTGACAGCCATCAAGGCGGACCGTACCCGTGTGATGGAGTACATCAACCGCCTGGACAACTACGACGCCCCCGACATCGCTAACATTGCCATCAGCAATGAGCTCTTCGAGGAGGCCTTCGCCATCTTCAGGAAGTTTGACGTTAACACCTCTGCCGTGCAGGTCAGTGGTTGAGTCTTTTGCTCTGGGAAATGGAACGTTGACCAAAAGGTTGCTGGTTCAATTCACATTGTGGGCAATGCTACTGTTCTGCCAGAATTCTACAGATGAAGAGGTGAACTTGACTAAAGTTATTTCTGTATGTTTTTAGGTTCTGATTGAGCACATTGGGAACCTGGACCGGGCCTATGAGTTTGCTGAGCGCTGCAATGAGCCTCCAGTGTGGAGCCAGCTGGCCAAGGCTCAGCTCCAGAAGGGTCTGGTGAAGGAGGCCATCGACTCCTACATCAAGGCTGACGACCCCTCTGCCTACATGGAGGTGGGTCAGGCTGCAGCTCAGAGCGGTAAGAGGCAACATATTTCCACGTAATGTCCAGCATATGACCAACATTAGGGTTTTTCAATGTAGGCTTACCATTGGAGGTGAAGGTATTCACATGCTGTATCCAATTTGGAGGAAAAGTAGTCTGAGTACCAGTCTCTGTAACATTCCACTCCTTGTGTCATATGCCAAAGAGACTGGCCTTTCTGCAATCTCAAAGTTCAAAATGCAGCTGGATTTCCGGCGAAGTTGCTCATTGGTTGTAGGAAATCATTCATATTTCCCATGACAACATGTGGAGCCTCGAAATTAGAATTTAAAACAGTCAAAAACAAACATTTAACTGATAGCTAGGCAAGTTTTATTTTGAGGCTTAAAATCAAAGCTAAGATGTTTTGTGGTTGGAATTGCAGTATGTATTTAGTTTGAGAATTTAGATGTGAGCTAGCAACTTTTGACCAACTGGTTTAGTCTGGACAAACAAAATGGTTGCCGAGCAACCGGACACCAAAACAATCTGTTGAGAGAGAAAAAAAGTGATAGTTCCAATATTTGCATAAGGATAGCAGTGAGGTTTATTGAATCACAATCAAATCCTGATTCAAATTATAGAATGTTCAGAATTGAAGAAATACCAGTCTCTGGCAAATGACAGAGTACAAGGAGTGGAATGTAATAGCTGAACAGAGATGGCAACCAGGCTAGGGGAAAAGGGCTTAGTGAAGTGAATAGAAATGTTCCCGTACTATCCTCAGGTAACTGGGAGGACCTGGTGAAGTTCCTTCAGATGGCCCGTAAGAAGTCCCGTGAGTCCTATGTGGAGACAGAGCTCATCTTCGCCCTGGCCAAGACCAACCGCCTGGCTGAACTGGAGGAGTTCATTAATGGACCCAACAACGCCCACATCCAACAGGTACGCTCCAAACACGATATACACACACCGGCACACACACATGTTTACCTGACACATCCTTCTCCATCACTGCTGACCAGTATCATACCTTTTATTTATTAAGTCTTTCTCTATTCCAGGTGGGTGACAGGTGTTATGATGAGAGGATGTATGACGCGGCCAAGCTGCTCTACAACAACGTGTCCAACTTCGGGCGGCTAGCGTCCACCCTGGTCCACCTGGGCGAGTACCAGGCTGCCGTGGATGGAGCCCGCAAGGCCAACAGCACCCGCACCTGGAAAGAGGTGTGCTTTGCCTGTGTGGATGGGAACGAGTTTCGCCTGGCCCAGATGTGTGGCCTGCACATCGTTGTCCATGCTGATGAACTGGAGGAGCTCATCAACTACTACCAGGTAAGGCCCATTTGGTTCAATTAATAACAATATTCACTCTCCTAGCAATGGCCTTACCCAGGCAAGAGTTTTTAACCCAATCATACCATAGCATGTGATAAATGTGTTTTTAATGGTCCTGTGTTGATTGAAGATGCCATGGTTGTGTTTGGCTGTTTGTCCCTAGGACCGTGCTTACTTTGAGGAGCTGATCACCATGCTGGAGGCAGCCCTGGGCCTGGAGCGGGCTCACATGGGCATGTTCACCGAGCTGGCCATCCTCTACTCTAAGTTCAAACCCCAGAAGATGAGGGAGCACCTGGAGCTCTTCTGGTCCAGAGTCAACATTCCAAAGGTAAGAGGGAGAGGAAGAACGCTGCCATATAGATGCCTATATGCAAGGAGGTTTATATGCAGAATTATCTGCGTAGTCTTCCTATTTTGATATTTGTTCATATGTTATTTGAATGCGGCAATGTGTGTGTGATTCAGGGAATGTATCTTAGTGTGCTGTTTGGGGGGGGTGAAGATAATGTTAATGTGTGTCTGCAGGTCCTGAGGGCTGCAGAGCAGGCCCACCTGTGGGCGGAACTGGTCTTCCTCTATGACAAGTATGAGGAGTTTGACAACGCCATCATCACCATGATGAGCCACCCCTCAGACGCCTGGAAGGAGGGACAGTTCAAAGACATTGTCACCAAGGTAACTGACTGACTGCAACAACACGCAAGCTCAGCAGTGACTGGATGTCATGTTTTAGATTTGCAAACATTTCGTGTTCGTCACTCAAGGTTAAGATGTACTCCTTGGTCATTGTATTAGACCAAGTATTTGTCACTGAATAGAAATCCACATCCTGCAGCTGAATGTATGATGCTTTGTCGTTCCAGGTGGCCAATGTGGAGTTATACTACAAGGCTATCCAGTTCTACCTGGAGTTCAAACCATTGTTACTGAACGACCTGCTCATAGTGCTGTCACCACGACTCGACCACACCCGCGCAGTCAACTTCTTCATGAAGGTAATGGGACGCTACTCTGTCCGTAGTTGATAGCTTCCAATCTATCTTGTATGTCAATATTTGGCATTCAGAACGACCTGCTTGACTGTCCACTGACTGAACTTTTCTCTGTCCACCTCCAGACCAAGCAGCTGTCACTGGTCAAGCCGTATCTGCGATCAGTGCAGAACCACAACAACAAGGGTGTCAACGAAGCACTTAACAACCTCTTCATCACGGAGGAAGACTATGCGGTACTAAGATATTTTAACATACGCTTTGTTTTGCATACAGTGGAGAAAATAAACTGTGAACACTGAAATGACCATTTGTGAAAAAGAAATGACTTTCTCTCTTGTTGTTATTCCTCTGTCCTGTCCAGGCCCTGCGTGCCTCCATAGACGCCTACGATAACTTTGACAACATCACCCTGGCCCAGGGCCTGGAGAAGCATGAGCTGATTGAGTTCAGGAGGATCGCTGCCTACCTCTTCAAAGGCAACAACCGCTGGAAGCAGAGCGTGGAACTCTGCAAGAAGGACAAACTCTACAAGGTCCAGCTTCTCCTCAACTTTATATCAAATCATATTTAGTCTACAGACCAGTGACCATCAGCTCATACAGATGCCCATGCTGCTGCTGTTTTTGTAAAATGTGTGGGTCATAACATTGCTTTTAGATATGTCACTGTCTGAATTCTCTCCCCTTGTGTCTCCCCTGTTTTGATGTGTATATCTGTGGTGTTTTTTGTGTGTAGGACGCCATGCAGTACGCATCTGAGTCGAAAGACGTCGAGCTGGCTGAGGAGTTGTTGGCGTGGTTCCTGGAGGAGGACAAGAAGGAGTGCTTTGCCGCCTGCCTCTTCACCTGCTACGACCTGCTGAGACCTGACGTGGTGCTGGAGACGGCCTGGAGGCACAACATCATGGACTTCTCCATGCCCTACTTCATCCAGGTCATGAGGGAGTACCTCTCCAAGGTGGGTTAAGTTGGCCACGACTCGGATGGCAGTTCAACCCATAGGGTATTTTATACAGAGTCTGGTAAGGGTTTTTTAGTGCTTAGGCTATCAGTGTCTCCAGTGAAAAGTAGATACTGTTAACATGGTGATGCAATTTGAGGTCACCTTCTTTTAGGATATTTTAAACGACCACAACTTCAGCCGATCGCATCCTGTTCTGTTTATCTCGATCATGTTACTGGTAATCATGTGTTCCTTTTTGATTTGGGTTTTCATCTCTGCTACTTTTCCATACAAATGTTAACGTCAGGAGATTCATACTGCTTAGTATTCTCCATGCCATATGTATTTGTCATATGGCAAGAAATACCAGAAATATCACTTCTTGTGATAAAACAACATGGTAGTATAGGCTATAGTCTACTGGGATCTAGGACAAACAGAACAACATGGTAGTATAGGCTATAGTCTACTGGGATCTAGGACAAACAGAACAACATGGTAGTATAGGCTATAGTCTACTGGGATCTAGGACAAACAGAACAAATTAGACCGCAAAGTAAACCAATTGTACAAAATTATGCATGTTGTATTATGCTTACTATAATTATATTTTTGAAACAAGTCTGCTGATATAAAATATCTATTTGTTTGGTGAATATTGTAATTCTAAATTAAAAGTACCACATCAACAATTTCACTAGAGCTTGCATTTGTATCAGAAGGGGCTTATTTCTACCTCTCACTGTGATGTGTCTTCTGTTTTCCCTGTTGATCTGATGATTCTACATTTGTTCTCTCTGTTGGGGGAGAGTTTCAGTTTGTTTTTCTTCTTAAGTTGCCTCTGAATTCCCTTTCAGGTTGATGCGATTAAGGAAAAGGTGAAAACCCAATCAATTTCCAGTGATTCTTTTTGACCCCCTGTAGTCTGTAGTTCGGAGGAGTGAAACTAGAGGAAACTGCATGAGTCTGTCCCCTCCCCATGTCACTGCTGCTTCTGAGTCCACACCTTGACTAGATAGCCCACCCAGAGTCGTCTGGAGTGGGGCTCTCCCACCCTGCCTCTGGGGAGCTGCTGGGAATGCTGGGGTTTGGAATGGCTCTATTAGCTATTGTTCTTTGTTCCAGGGTTGAATCAGTGACTGACCAATCAGGATTCAGGAACTCATTCACCCCAGCAACACCCAAACAGACGGATGTTTAGTTCCATTCCATTGTGGCTGTCCACATAAACCAGCAAACTCAGTAACTGTCCAGGAGCAGTGAAGGAGTGCTCTACTCTGGATAACCTACTGTAGTCAGACAATCCTCTCCCTTAGAACTGTAGATACTAATGGAAAACTACCACTGTCTGTAATATCACTGAGCTGCATTCTGCTGTTGGCTTGAGTCTGTGAGAATCTGTACCACTTGCCATTTAGTGGTCAACCTTTGTAGGGTAATGGGGTTTGATTTGTACTGAAATTAATGTTAAAACAGCCCTGGGACCACATTGAATTGTTCAATGTTGTCCTTATAGTGAAGGTATGTAGCCTCATATTTGGGCTATGCACAGCTGTAGACTGCTGTAAAGTGGGAGTATAGAACATACTCTTTATGGAAATTGATGAAGTGACAATTTTTTCAGAGTTCCTTCTTATGTAACTGTTTACGGAATTAACTCTCAAAGTAAATATCCTCAACAAATTGTAACATGTATATAGATGTTTTTTTGTATGTTATTATAATTGTGTTCCTTTTATTTGTTATTACCGTATTTTCCGCACTATAAGGCGCACCGGAGTATAAGCCGCAGCAGCTAAATTGAATGATGTGTACATATATAAGCCGCACTGGACTATAAGCCGCAGGTGTTTTAATGTTTAATTACCATATGTAAGGGTTCGTGCACAGAGGGGATTGTCGGGAAAGAGATGGCTGCTTGAAAACTTCCTTTGCACAAACTGTCTCGCTCTCGTAATGTCTGTCTGTCTTGCTCTCGTTCGGTCTCTCGTTCTGTCTCTCGTACCACTCTCGGTTCCACTTTTACTTTTGCGCGCTACCTGTCTCACTCTTTTCCGGCCTCCAGCTTTTCCTGCTGGAGCCCGCCGCTTAAAGGTGGGGGGCGCGGACCGGTCATAGAGCCTATAGAGTTAAAGTTGGTGGACTGTAACCTGTAAAATCCATAGATTTAGGAGGTCTTCTAGTGGCCGTTAGCTGTAAAAATCCATAGATTAGCCGCACCGTTATATAAGCCGCAGGGTCGAAAAATTGGGAAAAAGGCGCGGCTTATAGTCCGAAAATTACGGTAGTTGCACTGTAGTTTCTTTGCTATTCCAGAACTGTAAAGTGTGGTCTCTTCAATGACAAGCAGGGTACTGTGTGTGGAAAGCGTGTAACGTATTTGTAGTGTTCAGGGCAAGCATGTGTTTACCCCTCCATAGCATTAGCAGCACTTTGGACAGGCTAGGAGACATCGTTGTTGGCTGTGCCTGCTTCTGGACGCCTTGACTGGCCGTACAAACCATCCCTCCATCCTCTCACTCCCTCCACTGTGGCTCTCTGCCTCTCTCATGCACTCTTCTAAACAGAGAAATGAACCTTACTGCTGCTTCAGCATGTCTCTTTCCCCTTCAATGAACCAACAGCCTGTTTACCTGTATCTTAAAACAACGTATTGACTCTGTTTTGCCAGACAGCAAGTATGTAGAGAACTGAACCCTACGTTGTGATCTGACAGGAGAGAAGTAAATTCATAGATGACTTATCATGGTTTTGTTGAAGTGATATTGTGAATTTTCAGGATGCATAGGTTGTGTATTTCACTTACAGTGGGTAAAAAAAAGTATTTAGTCAGCCACGAATTGTGCAAGTTCTCCCACTTAAAAAGATGAGAGAGGCCTGTAATTTTCATCATAGGTACACATCAACTATGACAGACAAATTGAGAGAAAAAAATTCCAGAAAATCACATTGTAGGATTTTTAATGAATTTATTTTTTATTATGGTGGAAAATAAGTATTTGGTCACCTACAAACAAGCAAGATTTCTGGCTCTCACAGACCTGTAACTTCTTCTTTAAGAGGCTCCTCTGTCCTCCACTCGTTACCTGTATTAATGGCACCTGTTTGAACTTGTTATCAGTATAAAAGACACCTGTCCACAACCTCAAACAGTCACACTCCAAACTCCACTATGGCCAAGACCAAAGAGCTGTCAAAGGACACCAGAAACAAAATTGTAGACCTGCACCAGGCTGGGAAGACTGAATCTGCAATAGGTAAGCAGCTTTGTTTGAAGAAATCAACTGTGGGAGCAATTATTAGGAAATGGAAGACATACAAACCACTGATAATCTCCCTCGATCTGGGGCTCCACGCAAGATCTCACCCCGTGGGGTCAAAATGATTACAAGAACGGTGAGCAAAAATCCCAGAACCACACAGGGGGACCTAGTGAATGACCTGCAGAGAGCTGGGACCAAAGTAACAAAGCCTACCATCAGTAACACACTACGCCGCCAGGGACTCAAATCCTGCAGTGCCAGACGTGTCCCCCTGCTTAAGCCAGTACATGTCCAGGCCCGTCTGAAGTTTGCTAGAGTGCATTTGGATGATCCAGAAGAGGATTGGGAGAATGTCATATGGTCAGATGAAACCAAAATATAACTTTTTGGTAAAAACTCAACTCGTCGTGTTTGGAGGACAAAGAATGCTGAGTTGCATCCAAAGAACACCATACCTACTGTGAAGCATGGGGTGGAAACATCATGCTTTGGGGCTGTTTTTTCTGCAAAGGGACCAGGACGACTGATCCGTGTAAAGGAAAGAATGAATGGGGCCATGTATCGTGAGATTTTGAGTGAAAACCTCCTTCCATCAGCAAGGGCATTGAAGATGAAACGTGGCTGGGTCTTTCAGCATGACAATGATCCCAAACACACCGCCCGGGCAACGAAGGAGTGGCTTCGTAAGAAGCATTTCAAGGTCCTGGAGTGGCCTAGCCAGTCTCCAGATCTCAACCCCATAGAAAATCTTTGGAGGGAGTTGAAAGTCCGTGTTGCCCAGCGACAGCCCCAAAACATCACTGCTCTAGAGGAGATCTGCATGGAGGAATGGGCCAAAATACCAGCAACAGTGTGTGAAAACCTTGTGAAGACTTACAGAAAATGTTTGATCTGTGTCAATGCCAACAAAGGGTATATAACAAAGTATTGAGAAACTTTTGTTATTGACCAAATACTTATTTTCCACCTTAATTTGCAAATAAATTCATTAAAAATCCTACAATGTGATTTTCTGGATTTTTTTTCTTCTCATTTTGTCTGTCATAGTTGACGTGTACCTATGATGAAAATGTACAGGCCTCTCTCATCTTTTTAAGTGGGAGAACTTGCACAATTGGTGGCTGACTAAATACTTTTTTTCCCCACTGTATATTCAAGATGCTGCTTGCTTGATCCTGTGAATTATCAGTCTTGTCTTTTACAATTCCTGCTCTGAGATGCTTAACAACTAATCAAGAGGACCGACATGATAAAGATGTGCCATATTTGCTGGTTGACAATTTAATATAAATATAATCTTTCCGTTTAGAGCATTTTTATTATTGTGGTTTCCAGTTGATTCATTGTATCTGTTTGTTGTACTTTATGGCAGGGAATGTTTATTGTTAGTGTTAGCATTGTGGTAGTGCTTGTAATCCCTGGTAGTTCAGTTTCTGTGATGTTGGCCCATATTAGAGCTGTTGAAATGGGTTTGGTTCTCTACATACAGTCCAAACACATGGAAATAGATGCATCTAGTGGCTGGATGGTGGGACCATTATACATGTTTTGTTTAGGCCTAGCTGTGTGTATCTAATCTGAAATTAGACTCATTTACAACCCTAATGCTGGTCAAGCTTGGTAGCTAGTAACACCAGTAGCCACTAGTGACAGTGCCTGACTAAAAAACCCTCCCACACCCGTAGCATGGCCTGCCTCTTGCGGCCTGTTTTAATCTTGACTTTATTCGTCTCTGCCTGTCAGGAATGGTCCCATCGGCCAGCCAGTGAAATAACCCAGAGGTCAGTTATAAGGGCGTCTCATTAGAGCTCCCCTTGCTGGTTGTGTCTGTGGTTAACATGCTCACCTCTCTGCCTGCCTCTCAGGTCGACAAGCTTGATGCCTCCGAGTCTCTAAGGAAACAGGAGGAGCAGAACACAGAGTCCCAGCCCATTGTTTATGGTACGACGACCTGACCTCTACATAACCCTGCCCCTCTATTGGTTGAATATGTTAAAATTGAGCTTATTATGCTTTGCTTTGTAGTTTTAGCACATAGGCAATGTTAACCCTTTAGAGTGTTTGTGTTAGTAGTTTTGTCATGATCTCATGCTAGTGTCCTCCGTGTTTGTGTTGCAGGCACGCCCCAGCTCATGCTCACTTCAGGCCCTGGTCAGGCCGTGCCCTCCCAGCCTGGCTACGGAGGTTACGGCTACCCAGCAGCACCCGCCGGTTATGGCCAGCCTCCCCAGCCTGGCTTTGGCTACGGCATGTGAACGCCCACCACCCCCGACCCCTGAGTCACCTGTTTGTCTCTCCTTGTGTTCCTCACCAACTTACCATGCTCTTCTATTCACAGAATAAACATCAAGCAAACCTGCGTTCATTAAATTATTTTTATTCTGCTCTCCCTTAACTGCAATGAATGACTTTTTATTTGTATTGTTTTGAACAGAAATTTGACCATTTTCTCTTCACATTCCATATTTATGACTACTGAACATTTACTATAATGATGATTTTTGTGTGTGATGTTTTTTTAATGGGTTTATGTTATGTAAGTGGACTTTAGAAAGAAGCAAGTAACCTTTTGAAGTAGTTTGGGCATCTGATTTGCACTGTCGTGAGAAGGAACTAATAGAAACTCTTAATTTTGATGTGCTGAACAGCTTACATTGTCTGTCTGTATAATGCATTTCATTATTGTATATTCTGAAAAAAGGTTACATATAATATTTGAACATATATTGCCACTACAATGGCTATAGCTAGCAACACTAAGTAACAATAGTATATTCTGCACAGGCGTGTAGCTTTATGGAGTTTTAAATGCATAGATGTATGTATCTGAGTGTGAGTGTATGTTTGTGATCTAATGATCTAAATAAGAATTTTAATCCCCCTCGCCCAATACTGGCTCTCCAGTCAACCCCAGTAGATGTTAGTCCTCCTTTGTTGGCTCCGTGTGTTTTAATCTAGGTGACCTTCTGTTGTGCTGTGTACAGTGCTTGTGTGTGAGACTGTGTCCGTGTATGTGCAGGGGGATCGAAGGCTGACTTCAGACCTGTACGTGTGTATTTACTCACCACCCTCTTTGTGCTGAGGTCTGTGTATGCCAGGTGTTGTGGTGTTGTAGGTCACCATATTTTTGTGTGTACATAAGAACGATCGTTTAAAAAAGTGGAGATCGGGCTCGTCCTCCTCCACAGCCCTGTCCCGTTTGGTTCGGTCAGTGCGATTGGCTCTGAGAACTGGAGGACAGGTCTGTGCTCCTTTGGTGTCCTAATGTCAACTTGTTTAGATCAGTAACACTCCTGTAGGTTATGTATTTCGATGGTTATTATGACGAATTAGATCTCAGTACTACAGCATACAGTTCTTTGTCAAGAATGGTCTGAAATAAAAGCCTGTATTTACCTCGATGTATTCCCAAAGTGCTTTTGAGCTGTGTGTGTAAAGTGTCATCCTAATCTCTGAACATAACTTTCTATTATCATGCATATTAACAATACAACATTGCCATATAGAGGAAATTATATCCTGTAGCTAAAGGAATCTTGGGTCCTGTATGACTGGAATCTGTTAGGCACAGTCCAATTATTTTATCCTACAAAAAAGACATGGCATAACAGAATTTGCATTTTCACATCACATTTAAGTCAAATAATCAATTTTTATTTTTACTTCAATCAGTTGTTGAATAGTTCATGTGCACTACTTCAGGTCACGCCTACAGTACAATTAAAAACTTTCATAGTTTAATGTATACAGTCATCTTTATTCAGAAATTATCTAATGATCACTAATACAAACGCGCTAGACTAGATTTCTACCTTGTACCAATTATTTTCTCCTTTCTACCCTGTCAGAAAGTGCGAAGTCTTTGATAAAGATCAGGGGTTGTGTTGTAGTATGTCAGTCATGCTAGTGAGCCAGAGCAGGGAGAGCATGCACCCTTCTCTCCACTTCATTGCAATACTTCTCTGGAAGTCCAGCAGCCCTACAAGTAAAATGATCAAACATGAATTACAAAACTCTAAACCTGACCATCCAAAACAAAGCCACCTGGTTTACTGTTGCTTTCATGTAATATCCTCTCAGTTCCCCTCAATTCTACGTACCACCTTGTCCCTGTAACTAGCTAGTCCCCACCCAGTCCCTGTACTTACTTGAGCTCCCTGAGATTCTTCTCCTTGATCTCATTGAGGCGGATGTATACGTCCCTCCACTTCACCTGCCTCCTCGAGTTTCTTCTTTGTGAAGAAGGACGGAGGTCTGCGCCCGTGCATTGATTATTGACCACTGAACAGGGAGACGATAAGATTTAGTTATCCTCTCCCCCTCATTCCTTCAGTGATTGAATCAATGCATGGGGCGCACTTCTTCACCAAATTAGATCTCAGGAGTGCGTACAACCTGGTACGTATCCGAGAGGGAGATGAGTGGAAGACCGCATTCAGCACAACCACAGGGCATTATGAATACCTGGTGATGTCCTATGGTTTGATGAATGCTCCCTCAGTTTTGCCAGTCCTTTGTGAATGAGGTGTTTCGGGACATGCTTGGTCGCGGTGTAGTGGTCTACATCGATTACATCCTGGTGTATTCCGCTACGCGCGCCGAGCATGTGTCCCTGGTTCGCAAGGTGCTGGCCCGACTGTTGGAAGATTACCTTTATGCTAAGGCAGAGAAGTGTATGTTTTTCCAGCAGTCTGTCTCCTTCCTCGGATACCGCATTACCACCTCAGGTGTGGAGATGGAGGGAGATCGCATTTCAGACGTGCGTAATTGGCAGACTACAACCACGGTTAAGGAGGTGCAGTGCTTCCTTGGCTTTTGGCAAGGTCGCAGCTCCCATTACCTCCCTGTTGAAGGGTGGGCCGTCCCGGCTCCGCTGGTCTGCTTAGGCTGACCTGGCCTTCAGCAAACTGTACTGGCCCACCCCGATTCATCACTACCGTTCGTAGTGGAGGTGGATGCTTCCGAGGTTGGGATAGGAGCTGTCCTGTCTCAACGCTCAGGTAAGCCACCTAAGCTCCGCCCCTGTACGTTCTTCTCGAAGAAGCTCAGCCCGGCGGAGCAGAACTACGGCGTTGGTGATCAGAAGCTGTTGGCTGTTGTCCGAGCCTTGACAGGGTGGAGGCATTTGCTCGAGGGGGCCAAACACTCTTTCCTCGTCTGGACGGACCACCATAACCTGGAGTACATCCAGGCAGCGAGAAGGCTGAATCCTCGCCAGGCGGGCCCTATTCTTCACCCGGTTTGATTTCACTCTATCATACATCCCAGGTACGAAGAACGTGAAGGCAGACGCACTGTCCCGGCTGTATGACACAGAGGAGAGGCCCAGCAACAACACCCCCATACTGCCGGCCTCCTGCATTGTGGCGCATTATGCATTATGCACGGATCCCTCTCCACCACAGTGTCCAGATGGGCTACAGTACATGCCTGCTCTTATCCATGATCGTCTGATCTACTGGGCACACACGTCACCCTCCTCTGGTCACCCAGGTATCGGCCGTAGAGTGCGCTGCCTGACCGGAAAATACTGGTGGCCTACCTTGGCTAAGGACGTGAGGGTGTATGTCTCCTCCTGCTCAGTGTGCGCCCAGAGTAAGGCACATAGGCACCTCCCAGCTGGTAAGTTACAACCTTTACAAGTTCCACAACGACCATGGTCTCACCTAAGTGTTGATTTTCTAACTGATCTTCCCCTCTCCCAAGGTAACACCATTATCCTGGTCGTTGTGGACCGCTTTTCTAAAGCCTGCCGCCTCCTTCCTCTGCCCGGTCTCTTCACGGCTCTACAAACTGTGGAGGCCCTGTTTACACACATCTTCCGGCACTTCGGGGTACCAGAGGATATAGTGTCTGACCGAGGTCCCCAGTTCACGTCCAAGGTCTGGAAGGCGTTCATGGAACATTACATTTACATTTACGTCATTTAGCAGACGCTCTTATCCAGAGCGACTTACAAATAGGTGCATTCACCTTATAGCCAGTGGGATAACCACTTTACAATGTTTTTTTGTTTTTTTTGGGGGGGGGGGGGTTGGAGTAAAGGTGGGGGTGGGGGTAGAAGGATTACTTTATCCTATCCCAGGTATTCCTTAAAGAGGTGGGGTTTCAAATGTCTCCGGAAGGTGGTGAGTGACTCCGCTGTCCTGGCGTCGTGAGGGAGCTTGTTCCACCATTGGGGTGCCAGAGCAGCGAACAGTTTTGACTGGGCTGAGCGGGAACTATGCTTCCGCAGAGGTAGGGAGCCAGCAGGCCAGAGGTGGATGAACGCAGTGCCCTCGTTTGGGTGTAGGGACTGATCAGAGCCTGAAGGTACGGAGGTGCCGTTCCCCTCACAGCTCCGTAGGCAAGCACCATGGTCTTGTAGCAGATGCGAGCTTCAACTGGAAGCCAGTGGAGTGTGTGGAGGAGCGGGGTGACGTGAGAGAACTTGGGAAGGTTGAACACCAGACGGGCTGCGGCATTCTGGATGAGTTGTAGGGGTTTAATGGTACAGGCAGGGAGCCCAGCCAACAGCGAGTTGCAGTAATCCAGACGGGAGATGACAAGTGCCTGGATTAGGACCTGTGCCGCTTCCTGTGTAAGGCAGGGTCGTACTCTCCGAATGTTGTAGAGCATGAACCTACAGGATCGGGTCACCGCCTTGATGTTAGCGGAGAACGACAGGGTGTTGTCCAGGGTCACGCCAAGGCTCTTCGCACTCTGGGACGAGGACACAACGGAGTTGTCAACCGTGATGGCGAGATCATGGAACGGGCAGTCCTTCCCCGGGAGGAAGAGCAGCTCCGTCTTGCCGAGGTTCAGCTTGAGGTGGTGATCCGTCATCCATACTGATATGTCTGCCAGACATGCAGAGATGCGATTCGCCACCTGGTTATCAGAAGGGGGAAAGGAGAAGATTAGTTGTGTGTCGTCAGCGTAGCAATGATAGGAGAGGCCATGTGAGGATATGACAGTGCCAAGTGACTTGGTGTATAGCGAGAATAGAAGAGGGCCTAGAACTGAGCCCTGGGGGACACCAGTGGTGAGAGCACGTGGTGCGGAGACAGCTTCTCGCCACGCCACTTGGTAGGAGCGACCGGTCAGGTAGGACGCAATCCAAGAGTGAGCCGCGCCGGAGATGCCCAGCTCGGAGAGGGTGGAGAGGAGGATCTGATGGTTCACAGTATCAAAGGCAGCAGACAGGTCTAGAAGGACAAGAGCAGAAGAGAGAGAGTTAGCTTTAGCAGTGCGGAGAGCCTCCGTGACACAGAGAAGAGCAGTCTCAGTTGAATGACCAGTCTTGAAACCTGACTGGTTTGGATCAAGAAGGTCATTCTGAGAGAGATAGCAAGAGAGTTGGCTAAAGACGGCACGCTCAATAGTTTTGGAGAGAAAAGAAAGAAGGGATACTGGTCTGTAGTTGTTGACATCAGAGGGATCGAGTGTTGGTTTTTTGAGAAGGGGTGCAACTCTCGCTCTCTTGAAGACGGAAGGGACATAGCCAGCGGTCAAGGATGAGTTGATCAGCGAGGTGAGGTAAGGGAGAAGGTCACCGGAGATGGTCTGGAGAAGAGAGGAGGGGATAGGGTCAAGCGGGCAGGTTGTTGGGCGGCCTGCCGTCACAAGTCGCAAGATTTTATCTGGAGAGAGAGGGGAGAAAGAAGTCAAAGCATAGGGTAGGGCAGCGTGAGCAGGACCAGCAGTGTCATTTGACTTAACAAACGAGGATCGGATGTCGTCAACCTTCTTTTCAAAATGGTTGACGAAGTCATCCACAGAGAGGGAGGAGGGGGGGGGGGGGATTCAGCAGGGAGGAGAATGTGGCAAAGAGCTTCCTAGGGTTAGAGGCGGATGCTTGGAATTTAGAGTGGTAGAAAGTGGCCTTAGCAGCAGAAACAGATGAAGAGAATGTAGAGAGGAGGGAGTGAAAAAATGCCAGGTCCGCAGGGAGTCTAGTTTTCTTCCATTTCCGCTCGGCTGCCCGGAGCCCTGTTCTGTGAGCTCGCAATGAGTCATCAAGCCACGGAGCTGGAGGGGAGGACAGGGGACATAGAGAGTCAAAGGATGCAGAAAGGGAGGAGAGGAGGGTTGAGGAGGCAGAATCAGGAGATTGGAGGGAGAAGGATTGAGCAGAGGGAAGAGATGATTGGATGGAAGAGGAGAGAGTAGCGGGAGAGAGAGAGCGAAGGTTGCGACGGCGCATTACCATCTGTGTAGGGGCAGAGTGAGTAGTGTTGGAGGAGAGGGAGAGAGAAAGGGATACAAAGTAGTGGTCGGAGACTTGGAGGGGAGTTGCAGTGAGATTAGTAGAAGAACAGCATCTAGTGAAGATGAGGTCAAGCGTATTGCCTGCCTTGTGAGTAGGGGGGGACGGTGAGAGGGTGAGGTCAAAAGAGGAGAGGAGTGGAAAGAAGGAGGCAGAGAGAAATGAGTCAAATGTAGACGTAGGGAGGTTGAAATCCCCCAGAACTGTGAGGGGTGAGCCATCCTCAGGAAAGGAACTTATCAAGGCGTCAAGCTCATTGATGAACTCTCCAAGGGAACCTGGAGGGCGATAGATGACAAGGATATTAAGCTTAAATGGGCTAGTGACTGTGACAGCATGTAATTCAAATGAGGAGATAGACAGATGGGTCAGGGGAAAAATTTAGAATGTCCACTTGGGAGAGATGAGGATTCCTGTGCCACCACCCCGCTGACCAGATGCTCTCGGGGTATGCGAGAACACATGGTCAGACGAGGAGAGAGCAGCAGGAGTAGCAGTGTTTTCAGTGGAACATCTGGGGGTCTCGGTCAGCCTGACCTCTGGGTTCCACCCCAAGAGTAATGGGCAGGTGGAACGGGTAAATCAGGACGTGGGTAGGTTCCTGCGGTCCTACTGCCAGGACCGGCTGGGGGAGTGGTCGGTGTTCTTGCCATGGGCAGAATATGCCCAGAACTCTCTCCGCCACTCCTCCACTAACCTAACGGCTTTCCAGTGTGTTCTAGGTTACCAACCGGTTCTGGCACCGTGGCACCAGAGCCAGACCGAGGCTCCTGTGGTGGATGACTGGTTTCGGGTGCGCGGAGGAGACGTGGGATGCTGCCCACGTTCACCTCCAACGCACCGTGCGTCGTCAGAAGGCCAACGCTGACCGCCACCACAGTGAGGCCCCCGTCTTTGTACCGGGGGATCGGGTCTGGCTCTCGACCCGGAATCTGCTCCTCCGCCTGCCCTGCCGGAAGCTGAGCCCGTGGTTTGTGGGGCTGTTCAAAGTCCTGAGGAGAGTCAACGAGGTCACTTATAGGTTATTACTTCCCCTTGATTACCGTATTAACCCCTCGTTTCATGTGTCTCTCCTCAGGCCGGTGGTAGCTGGTCTGCTCCAGGAGTCTGAGGTGCGGGAGGTCCCTCCACCTCCTCTGGACATCGAGGGGGCCTCCGGCGTACTCTGTCCGTTCCATCCTGGATTCGAGGCGTCGGGTGGGGGGCCTTCAGTACCTCGTGGAGTGGGAGGGTTACGGTCCGGAGGAACGGTGCTGGGTCCCGGTGAGGGATATCCTCGATCCCTCCATGTTACGGGATTTCCACCGTCAACATCCGGCTCGCCCTGCTCCGCGTCCTCCTGGCCGTTCCCGAGGCCAGCATCAAGGGGGGGGGGTTACTGTCATGACTTCCGCCGAGGCTGCCTCCCCTCCTTGTTCGGGCAGATTTCGGCGTTCAGCGTCACCGGCTTACTAGCTACTGCCGATCCATTTATCATCACTCAATTTGTCTTGTCTTCAATCACACACACCTGGTCCTTATTCCCTCATTACTCATTGTATAAGTGTTCCCTCTACTTCCTTGTCTGTGTGGGTGATTGTTTATTGTGGAGGTTAGTGAAGCTCGGTGGTGCTCGTGTATTTTGTAACGAAGGGAGTATTTCCTGTGTGCCTTGTATTTTCCAGTGCGCCTGTTTTGTGCCCTGGAGTGTGTTTGACGCATTTCTGCGTAAACCTGTATTTTGCCGATTAAAGCCTGTTATTCTGTGATTTACCCTCCTACGCCTGACACCTTCAACACCACCTCATCACAACCACACCATTATGTTGTTTATTATTCGTTATGCCTAACTGCATTACGATTCATTCATTAATGATATTGCAAGAGTTGCAAGAGTACAAACAGATCTGAGACCAGGCTAATTCATGAGTAATTTCTAACTGAAATTCAAAGTGGAAATACATTAGCCTGGCTATAAGAATGTTGTACTGTACAAGGAGACTTGTCTCTAACTAATAATACCTCCAGCTCATCCATCTGCATCTTCTCCAGGTTCTCCAGCATCTGCTGGCCCTCCTGCTCCTTCATCTCATTCTGCAGCATCCTGTCCTCCAGACGCTCCTCAATCTGGTTTATAATCAGCTGCTTTCCCCTATAGACACACACAGGGAAGACAGCTGAGGCGTTACAGTTTGGAAGAGAGATGTAGTGTATTTGGCTTTAAATGGGCCATTGTGTTGGTGTGTATGTGTGTGTGAGCATGTGTGCCCTCACTGGATCCTCTGGTGTTTGCGCAGCTCGTCGATCTGCTCCTGGGCCTCCAGGGCTCTCCTGCGGTCCACCTCCATCATGGCATCCAGATGCCTCTCTTCCTCCTGCAGCTCAGCCAGGGTCTGCTGCCTCTCCAGGATCTGGGCATCCCTCACCGCGTGGCACTGTGCATCCAGGATCAACTGGCCACAACAATAAGGTACCATACACGACACGCACAAGGACACAGAGATGGAAGAGTCTGGACAGGGCATGGGTAGAATAACTGGGGAAATGTGTGATATTGCAGTGATGTTGGGACTGAAGCTGAGATAAAACAAATAACAAAGAGTAGTGAAGTAAAGAGAGAGTGAGCAATGAGAGAGTGACCGGTTGATTCTCTTGCTGTACCTCATTGAGTTTCTTGACCTCGTCCTCCTACTCCATCCTCATGGTGTTGGCCCTCTCCACAGGTACTGAGCTCTTTCCTTGGCCTCGGCCTCCAGCTCACTTAGGCCCTGGTTCTTCTGACGAGACAGGTCAGCCTGGCGGATATGGGCCTTCCTATCCTCAGCAGCATCCTGGTCAGGAAAAACAGCAACATTGGAACAGTGCAGAGGTTAGTTTGATGTATTGCTGTTACATCTCCACAAGGGTGTAGTGCTGTAGCTGGGACCCTGTACTGCTGTTAGTCACCCAGCTTTCATGTGGCAAAGGTTGCTTACAAATTCATCAGGTACATTCGTCCTTTCTCACCATAGCTGCTTCTCTCTCCCTCCTCTGGGCTTCCAACGTGGACTCCTGCTCCTTGGTTGAAACCCAAGAAGCTGTTGCGATCCACTTGATCACAGTTGGGCGGACGATGACAGACAGCCCAGACGGATCCTTACTTGGGATCCTGGCAAAATGACAGCATGATTTGTTTTTATTTTGTAATTCACCACCACTTGTAAAATGTGATTGTGGGATATGTTTATTGGTGCAATGTCGGTTTATGGAACTGGATAGCATTCTCTTTTATAATAAGTAAACAGTAATAAACACTGCCAAGTGTAGTACTGGTATGTTCACAAAGCATTAGACTTGATGATCACATCAAGTAACCGAATGAGAAATTGAGGTATTGACTGATACTTGTTCAGGTCTCGGATGAGGTCCTTTGTGATTATGCGAACTGTCTCTGGTTTCTGAGTCTTCTGACTTGGAGCAGATCTGGACTGGCACCAGGGTCTGAAATGGCCACCCATCTCAGTGTCCTTGACATCGCAGGCTGACAGTGCCTTGAGTGAACAAATTCAACATACATTTACACCAATTCTCTATTTCTCTCTCTCTCACACACACACACACACACATACTTTGTACAGTTCAATTGTCACATCTTACTGCTATGTGTTTTATCTAATGCAGATCAAAGAAATGGCTGACATATGGCCCACCTGTTTTGGGGTTCCAAAGAGGCTCTCATCCACATGAGAGGTGAGGGCCGGGTGCGATAGCGACATGAATGGGAGCTACCAGAGAGCCTAGATGAACACCCTACACTCTGTGGCTGCGAGAAAGTCAACAGTGTTGGTACTGGTAGAGTTATACAGTAATTTAAAGTGTGTACAAACCAGCAAATAATTGCTAGCTGCATGTAGCTACATATGACTGTCATGAATGTAATTTTTATGTCATGCAAGATTGTGGGCCTGTCTCCGATTCTACTTACCATGATGATCGTCAGAAATAGTCCACTGTCATCAACCAAAATAAATAGGTAAAATAAATATTGACAGCAAAGTCACCATTATAAAAACACAACGAATATCCAAGGTTGTGAAGCCCCTAGTTACCTATTTTTCGGTCTTTATTGTGGGAGAAGTGCTTGGCATATCGCTAAAAATAAGGTGTTTTGTTGTTGTGTATCCATGGAAATCCCCATCTTTAACAGGGAGAGTCCACGTGGCCTCTGTGCCTGCCTTCTTGACACAGACAGATGAATCATCTCGTGTCTTGGATACTTTCTATCAAGGTGAATCAGAGGTGATTTGATACAACAATGTTTGGTTTCAGTGCATACACGCATGCAGCATGTCGATATTATATACAGAATGTACAATGCATGTTGCTATGGTGGAGGTGGTGCATCACACTTTGTGCTCACTAAGTGGCGCCAAAGTACCTAATCTCTGTAAACGAGACAACCCAGCAACTATGTAACACACCATCATGACGACAAATCGTAGTTCATGGCATTTTCGATAGAAAGTTAATGTATGTGGTGGCGTGGTTATTGAATTGAATATCGGGCTTGGTGTACAGAGATTGAAAGAAATAGCCCACTGGGCACAGACGTCAATCAATTCAACGTCTATTCCTATGTTGGTTCAAGTAATGTCATTGAAATGACGTGCAAACAACGTTGATTCAACCAGTGTGTGCCCAGTGGGAGGCAGTTTGTGTTAACAAGAAACGTTGACTAACGAGAGAGGTAAAGAGCGGAAAACAAACTGCATGCAATTTAGGAAAAAGTAAAATGTATTGTACAGAGCCTTCAGAATGTATTCACATCGCTTGACTTTTTCCACATTTTGTTCTGTTACAGCCTGAATTTAAAATAGATTACATTTTGTCACGAATTCAGCCGAGGCTGCCCCTCCTCCTTGCTCGGGCAGGTTTCGGCGTTCGTCGTCACCGGCTTACTAGCCATTACCGCTCCATTTATCATCACTCCATTTGTCTTGTCTTGTCTTGTCAATCACACATTTTACATTTACATTTTAGTCATTTAGCAGACGCTCTTATCTAGAGCGACTTACAGTTAGTGAATACATATTTTTTTTTTTTTATACTGGCCCCCCGTGGGAATCAAACCCACAACCCTGGCGTTGCAAACGCCATGCTGTATCAACTGAGCTACATCCCTGCCGGCCATTCCCTCCCCTACCCTGGACGACGCTGGGCCAATTGTGCGCCGCCCATGAGTCTCCCGGTCGCGGCCGGCTGCGACAGAGCCTGGATTCGAACCAGGATCTCTAGTGGAACAGTTAGCCTTAGACCACTGCGCCACTCAGGAGCCAAAGATACACACGGTACTCATTCCCTTATTAGTCTGTGTATAAGTGTTCCCTCTGCCCCCTTGTCCTTTGTGAGTGATTGTTCATTGTGAGAGTGACTTTTTGTCTGCTAAATGGCATATATTATTATTATTACTTTTTCCTTGTATGTAGCCAAGGTGGATTTTTCCCTTGTGCTAGTTTCGTTTTGACGCTTGCTGCGCTTTATTCATGTACACTGAATAAACTCTGGATTTCGGTCTTTTACCTCCTGCGCCTGACTCCGTCATTTACACCTCATCACACATTTAGATTTTGTGTCACTGGCATACACACAATACCCCATAATGTCAAAGTGGAATTATGTTTTTAGAATTTTTTACAAATTATTTAAAAATGAAAAGCTGAAATGTCTTGATTCAATAAGTATGCAACCCCTTTGTTATGGCAAACCTAAATAAGTTCAGGTCAGGAGTAAAACTGTGCTTAACAAGTCACATAAGTTGCTAGGACTCACTCTGTGTGCAATAATAGTGTTTAACAATTTTTGAATTACTACTTAATCTCTGTACCCCACACATGCAATTATCTGTAAGGTCTGTCAGTAGAGCAGTGAATTTCAAACACAGATTCATCCACAAAGACCAGGGAGGTTTTCCAATGCCTCGCAAAGAAGGGCACCTATTGGTAGATGTGTAGAAAATATATTTAAAAAATAACAGACATTGAATATCCCTTTGAGCATGTTGAAGTTATTAATTATACTTTGGATGGTGTATCAGTACACCCAGTCACTACAAAGATACAGATGTCCTTCCTAACTCAGTTGCCGGAGAGGAAGGAAACAGCTCAGGGATTTCACCATGAGGCCAATGGTGACTTTAAAACAGTTACAGAATGTAATGGCTGTGATAGGAGAAAACTGAGGATGAATCAACAACATTGTAGTTACTCCACAATACTAACCTAAATGACAAAGTGAAAATAAGGAAGCCTGTACAGAATACAAATATTCCAAAACATGCATCCTGTTTGCAACAAGGCACTAAAGTAAAACTGCTAAAAATGTGGCAAAGAAATTAACTTTATGTCCTGAATACAAAGTGTTATGTTTGGGGCAAATCCAACACAATACGTCACTGAGTACCACTCTTCATATTTTCAAGCATGATGGTGGCTGCATCATGTTATGGGTATGCTTGTCATCGGCAAGGACAAGGGCGTTTGTTAGGATAAAAGAAACGGAATAGAGCTAAGCACAGGCAAAATCCTAGAGGAAAACCTGGTTCAGTCTGCTTTCCAACAGACAGTGGGAGACAAATTCACCTTTCAGCAGGACAATGACCTAAAACACAATGACAAATATACACTGGAGTTGCTTACCAAGATGACATAAATGTTCCTGAGTGGCCTAGTTACAGTTTAATTAAATAGGCTTGAAATTCTATGCCAAGACTTGAAAATGTCTGTCTAGCAATGATCAACAACCAACTTGACAAAGCTTGAAGAATTTTCAAAATAAACATGTGCAAATATTGTACAATCTAGGTCTTAGAGATTTACCAAGACAGCCGTAATAGCTGCCAAAGATGATTCTAACATGTATTGACTCAGTGGTTTGAATACTTACAGTACCAGTCAAAGGTTTGGACACACCTACTCATTCAAGGGGTTTTCTTTATTTTTTACTATTTTCTACATTGTAGAATAATAGTGAAGACATCAAAACTATGAAATAACACATATGGAATAATGTAGTAACCAAAAAAGTGTTAAACAAATCAGGTCTCTCCAGAGATGTTCGATTGGGTTCAAGTCCGGGTTCTGTCTGCGCCACTCAAGGACATTCAGAGACTTGTCCCGAAGCCACTCCTGCGTTCTCTTGGCTGTGTACTTAGGGTCGTTGTCCTGTTGGAAGGTGAACCTTCGCCCCAGTCTGAGGTCCTGAGCGCTCTGAAGCAGGTTTTCATCAAGGATCTCTCTGTACTTTGCTCCGTTCATCTTTCCCTCAATCCTGACTAGTCTCCCAGTCCCTGCCGCTGAAAACATCCCCACAGCATGATACTGCCACCACCATGCTTCACCGTAGGGATGGTGCCAGGTTTCCTCCAGATGTGAGGCTTTGTATTCAGGCCAAAAAGTTCAATCTTGGTTTCATCAGACCAGAGAGTCTTGTTTCTCATGGTCTGAGTGTAACACTCTGGCTCTATGGACGTTTATATTGAGCCAGGGTTGTTCATTTTCTTGTGTTTGGGTGTATTTCATTTGGTGGTGTTGGGGATGGGTGAGTTTCAGTTTGTTTGTGTCATGTGGTGATTGGTCGATGACTCCCAATCGGAGGTAACGAGTGTCAGCTGTCGGCTCGTTATCTCTGATTGGGAGCCATATATATTCTGTGTGTTTTCTCCTTTGTTTTGTGGGTTATTGTTTCTTTGTTGCTGTTAGTCGTATTTCAGTTTAGAACTTCACGTATCGTCATTTGTTGTTTTCTTCGTGGTTGCTTTAAGTTAATAAAGTCATCATGTTCACTCCACGCGCTGCGTATTGGTCCGCTCCTTCCGACGATCGTGACAGAATAACCCACCACAAGAGGACCAAGCGGCGTAACAAGCGGCAACAGGACCTACCTACGCAGGATTTATGGACGCCTCCTAAGGATTTTTGGACATGGGAGGAGATTCGGGCTGGAAAGGGTCCTTGGGCACAACCGGAGGAATATCACTGCCCTCGTGAAGAGCTGGAGGCAGCTGCAGCCGAGAGGAGGTGGTATGAGGAGGAATATCACCGCCCTCGTGAAGAGCTGGAGGCAGCTGCAGCCGAGAGGAGGTGGTATGAAGAGGAAGCGGAGTCGAGGCTGGAAGCCCGTGGTTACTCCCCAAAAAATTTTTGGGGGGGCACATGGCTTGGGCGCCTGGGCAGCAGGAGGCTGCCACAGGTAGAGCTGGAGAGAAGGCTATCGGATTACGGGAGCCATTGGCGAGTAGAGGGAGGGAAGTTGTTGTGGCACGGCATGAGAGACTGAAGTGTGTTCCCAGTCTGGTCCGGTCCGTTCTTGATCCCCAGTTAAGGCCAGTGGTGGGTGTTCCCGGTACGGACCGGTCTGTTCCTACTCACGCACCAGGTCCACGATGTGCGTCGCCAGCCGGCCAGAGTCTGCCGTCTGCCCTAGGGCGTCTGAACTGCCCGTCTGCCAAGCGCTGCATAAGCCGCCCGTCTGTACTGAGCCTGCAAAGCCGTCCGTCTGCCATGAGCCTTCAGAGCCGTCCGCCAGACAGAATCATACACCTGCTATGGAATCAGCAGGAGCCGACGCAGCCTATGCTGGACTGGAGGCTCGGGTTCGTGACCGGCAGGAGCGGCTCATGCGGATGGGAGCCGTCCTGCTGGAGGTGATGACTGCAATCCGAGGCTGGGGTCCGCCTCCACCGCTAGCCGCCCAGCCAGCACCATCAGCCAGCCATGAGCAGCCAGACCCGTTAGCCAGCCATGAGCAGCCAGATCCGTCAGCCAGCCATGAGCAGCCAGACCCGTCAGCCAGCCATGAGCAGCCAGATCCGTCAGCCAGCCATGAGCAGCCAGATCCGTCAGCCAGCCATGAGCAGCCAGATCCGTCAGCTAGCCATGAGCAGCCAGATCCGTCAGCCAGCCATGAGCAGCCAGATCCGTCAGCCAGCCATGAGCAGCCAGATCCGTCAGCCAGCCATGAGCAGCCAGACCCGTCAGCCAGCCATGAGCAACCAGATCCGTCAGCCAGCCATGAGCAGCCAGATCCGTCAGCCAGCCATGAGCAGCCAGATCCGTCAGCCAGCCATGAGCAGCCAGATCCGTCAGCCAGCCATGAGCAGCCAGATCCGTCAGCCAGCCATGAGCAGCCAGATCCGTCAGCCAGCCATGAGCAGCCAGATCCGTCAGCCAGCCATGAGCAGCCAGATCCGTCAGCCAGCCATGAGCAGCCAGATCCGTCAGCCAGCCATGAGCAGCCAGATCCGTCAGCCAGCCGCGAGCAGCCAGATCCGTCAGCCAGCCATGAGCAGCCAGATCCGTCAGCCAGCCATGAGCAGCCAGATCCGTCAGCCAGCCATGAGCAGCCAGATCCGTCATCCAGACAGGATCAGCCAGAGCCTTCCGCCAGACAGGATCAGCCAGAGCCTTCCGCCAGACAGGATCAGCCAGAGCCTTCCGCCAGACAGGATCAGCCAGAGCCTTCCGCCAGACAGGATCCGCCAGAGCCGTCCAGCCGAGATCCGCCAGAGCCGTCCAGCCGGGATCCGCCAGAGCCGTCCAGCCGAGATCCGCCAGAGCCGTCCAGCCGGGATCCGCCAGAGCCGTCCAGCCGAGATCCGCCAGAGCCATCCAGCCGGGATCCGCCAGAGCCGCCCAGCCGGGATCCGCCAGTGCCGTCCAGCCGGGATCCGCCAGAGCCGTCCAGCCGGGATCCGCCAGAGCCGTCCAGCCGTGATCCGCCAGAGCCGTCCCGCCAGGATCCGCCAGAGCCGTCCCGCCAGGATCCGCCAGAGCCGTCCCGCCAGGATCCGCCGGAGCCAGCCAGCCAGGATCCGCCATCTAGTCAGGTGCTGCCCCTTAGTCCGGTGCTGCCCCTGAGTCCGGTGCCGCCCCTTAGCCCGGTGCTGCCCCTTAGTCCTGTACTGCCCTTTAGTCCGGTACTGCCCCGTAGTCCGGTGCTGCCCCTTAGTCCGGTGCTGTCCCTTAGCCCGGTGCTGCCCCTTATCCCGGTGCTGCCCCTTATCCCGGTGCTGCCCCTTAGGCCGATGCTGCCCCTTAGTCCGGGGTTGCCCCTTAGTCCAGGTGGGGTTAGGTGGAGGGTGGTCATTGGGAGGAGGCTACCGAAGCAGGTTGTGACTGTGGTGGGGTGGGGATCACGACCGGGGCCAGAGCCGCCACCATGGACAGACGCCCACCCAGACCCTCCCCTAGTCCTGATGTTGGTGCGCCCGGAGTTCGCACCTTTAGGGGGGTACTGTAACACTCTGGCTCTATGGACGTTTATATTGAGCCAGGGTTGTTCATTTTCTTGTGTTTGGGTGTATTTCATTTGGTGGTGTTGGGGATGGGTGAGTTTCAGTTTGTTTGTGTCATGTGGTGATTGGTCGATGACTCCCAATCGGAGGTAACGAGTGTCAGCTGTCGGCTCGTTATCTCTGATTGGGAGCCATATATATTCTGTGTGTTTTCTCCTTTGTTTTGTGGGTTATTGTTTCTTTGTTGCTGTTAGTCGTATTTCAGTTTAGAACTTCACGTATCGTCATTTGTTGTTTTCTTCGTGGTTGCTTTAAGTTAATAAAGTCATCATGTTCACTCCACGCGCTGCGTATTGGTCCGCTCCTTCCGACGATCGTGACACTGAGTCCTTTAGGTGCCTTTTGGCAAACTCCAAGTGGGCTGTCATGTGCCTTTTACTGAGGAGTGGCTTCCATCAGGTCACTCTACCATAAAGGCCTGATTGTTGGAGTGCTGCAGAGATGGTTGTCCTTCTGGAAGGTTCTCCCATCGCCTCAGAGGAATTCTTGAGCTCTGTCAGAGTGACCATTGGGTTCTTGGTCACCTCCCTGACCAAGGCCCTTCTCCCCCGATTGCTCAGTTTGGCCAGGCGGCAAGCTCTAGGAAGAGTCTTGGTGGTTCC
The DNA here is from genome assembly GCF_020615455.1 of Coregonus clupeaformis. Taxonomy (NCBI): domain Eukaryota; kingdom Metazoa; phylum Chordata; class Actinopteri; order Salmoniformes; family Salmonidae; genus Coregonus; species Coregonus clupeaformis. The sequence goes on along the minus strand of NC_059197.1, from coordinate 23,999,038 downwards.
AAACTTCTTCCATTTAAGAATGATGGAGGCCACTGTGTTCTTGGGGACCTTCGATGCTGCATACATTTTTTGTTACCCTTCCCCAGATCTGTGCCTCGACACAATCCTGTCTCGGAGCTCTACGGACAATTCCTTCGACCTCATGGCTTGGTTTTTGCTCTGACATGCACTGTTAACTGTGGGACCTTATATAGGCTGGTGTGTGCCTTTCCAAATCATGTCCAATCAATTGAATTTACCACAGGTGGACTCCAATCAAGGTGTAGAAACATCTCAAGGATGATCAATGGAAACAGGATGCAACTGAGCTCAATATCGAGTCTCATAGCAAAGGGTCTGAATACTTATGTAAATAAGGTTTTTCTGTTTTTGTTTTTTTATACATTTGCAAAAATTTCTAAAACCCTGTTTTCACTTTGTCATTATGGGGTATTGTGTTAGATTGATGAGGAAAAACATTTATTTTATCAATTTTAGAATACAGCTGTAGCGTCACAAAATGTGGAAAAGGTGAAGGGGTCTGAATACTTTCTGAATGCACTGTAACTAAGTACAGGATCCCTAATGTAAACTGGATCTCAATTTTCCATTGGAAAAGCCTATAAGACTGTCTCACTTTAGCTACTCCATACTGTCCTACGGTTGCTATGGTTGGTAAAGCGGGACAACCAAAAAAATTATTGAACTACAAAATATAAACATAATATTGGCAACTTTATTTATTTTGATGCTACTTGATGGCCAACAGATGCAAATGTATCATTCTCCACATTTAATGTCAGTTTAATTGAGGACTTTTCCCATAATAGAAGCACGCGAGGGAGTTCCATAACTTTAATTATGCCATTGTAAAATACCATTTGATACAATAAATATGTTGAAATGACTATATCACTGGAGTCAATGCAAATCAATTTCTATCACAACTGACGATCAATTGTTAGAAGGCATTAGATTGACGGTAACAGTCAGTCAGATTAGGCAACAGGTTTTTTTTTTAAATACAAAAAAGAACACTGGCTGTTGACAAGCATATTCAGTTCATATACATATTATTAATATTTAATTCAGTGATTGAAATTACGACCCCATTCTCACTAGCCTATTCCAGAAGATGATCGATGCTTGACTGCCGTTCGACAAATACAAATATTCTCGCTATAATAATCTGATAATGTAGACTAGTTTACCCGCACAGCCTACCCGCACTGTATCTGCGAGCTGTTGGCTAGAACGCACGTGCAAAGACCAGAGTAGGCACATTTTGCTATTGAAAATGCAACGGAAACACATTTAACTAAAGATTTTTATTCGGTACATGAAAATGTAAGCGAAAAAGTATATGTTGTGTGCCCTACGTCATCACGCACAGATTTGTATCTGCAACAAGTCAGTTTGGAAACACTACTGGTGGGAAAATGCGCATATTTTCATTTATGTGGATTTTAGAATATTTGCATGAAAATCTGTTGCTAATTGGATGGAAACCTAACTAATTATGCATTTTCACACAGAACAACCCACAGTGATAATGGGGTAGTGTCTTGTGCTGATGGTCATCTCTCTTCACACACTCCCTGGGCTGAGGAGGATCCACCCTCTGGGCTTGCAGTCACCATTGGACTCTCCAATGAATCATTAACTAAGAACACTCAATAACATCCAGGCACACCGGCAGGTGAGGGGCAGTCGGGATCAGCAAGAGGTGGGAGAAAGATATATAAGAGGAATCAGGAGTGTGTCTTAATTTTTTTTTTACAGACTGTTGGACAATACAAGCAGCGTTACTGGAGATAACAGCATCTGAGTAGGTCAATTCCATTCTTGCCTCTTCCCTTTGGCCTTTGTAGAACTCGGATAAGGCAGGGGAAATCAGTCTTTGAGTAGAGAAGTTGACCATTAACCCCAACTATTGATTACAGCTCTCTCCCTCTTCTAACCAGCTCTGTACTGCACTGTGGACACCAAAGTTCAGTCACTGGTGGCAGAAGTACTACACCCTTGAACAAGAGGAGCCTTTCCCCTCCTCTGTAGTTTTGTTTTATAATCCTATTTTATTTAGCACTTTTATTCTAAACTGCAAAAACCATGGCAACCGCAGGGTATGGATACTACCGCACCACAATTTTCCTGGCCATGTTTGTGGGCTATACACTGTACTACTTCAATAGGAAGACCTTCTCCTTTGTGATGCCCTCTCTCATGCAAGAGATCAAGCTGGACAAAGATGACCTGGGTAAGAGAAGCCTCACTATTGTATTTTACTCTGTTTCTGTCTTTCATGTCCCTAACAACAATTAACAACTAAAGTTTAGATACTGCTGATAGTGGTCTGACTGATTGGTTTAATTTAATCGTTCTCTGTCCACATTTCTAAGCCAGCAACAATCATATGGGGAGATATCAGTTAATGCTTTGTGTATGTTGATATTAGTACCGAAATCAATAAAACATTGTTCTGCCTCTGTATTGTGTGTACTACCCCTCAGGCATGATCACTAGTAGCCAGTCTCTGGCCTATGCTATAAGCAAGTTCATCAGCGGGGTGCTTTCGGATCAGATCAGCGCCCGCTGGCTCTTCTCCATTGGCCTGTTCATGGTTGGTGCCATCAATGTGGTCTTCTCCTGGTCCTCCACTGTGGCCGTTTTCTCTGGCCTCTGGTTCCTCAACGGCCTGGGCCAGGGCCTGGGGTGGCCCCCATGTGGCAGGGTGTTGCGCAAGGTAGGACCACAAAGTAACACTGTACTCCACAGGATATGAAGCTGTCAGACACGTATCAATCAACTGCCTGCACTGTTAAAAGATTGGTTAGTCAGTGTACTATTTTGTATATCCCTGTACATTCAACACCAGTCATGTCAAGCCATGCAGCACATCACTAGTCTGATATTATGATATGTCATTCCCTTCTGCCCCTCAGTGGTTTGAGCCCTCTCAGTTTGGGACCTGGTGGGCGATTCTGTCCTGCAGTATGAACCTGGCTGGGAGTTTAGGCCCCATTATTGCAACGTTGATGGCCCAGAGCTACAGCTGGAGGACAACCCTGTCCATCTCAGGCCTCTCCTGTTGTGTGGTCTCCTTCGTCTGCCTGCTTTTGATCAGGAACGAGCCCAAAGACGTGGGCTTGCCCAACATCGACGCTGGGGGGGCCAAGGGCAAAGCAGGTCAGAGCTGGGACCTAACCTCATCTTGTCCTGTGGTTGAAACATTGCAAAATGTGTGCGACTGTGACGTGCACAGGTTTTCGTTTGAACGCATGCCTTTTTGTGTATTGTCTGCATGGGCAATTGTGTGTAAGGTCAGTGACACTCTGTGAGAATGGACTCTGCACCCAGTGTGCCCCTCACACGCTAGCGTGAACGAGTTCAAGATCATGCACACTCTAAGTGATGTGCTAGTGTGACTGAAACCTCTCTCCCTTACCAGGCTCATCCATTGATGAGACCACCTTCAAAGAGTTCATCCTGTCCCCCTACCTGTGGCTGCTGTCTGTGGGCTACCTGGTGGTGTTCGGGGTGAAGACGGCCTGCACTGACTGGGGCCAGCTCTTCCTCATCCAGGACAAGGGCCAGTCAACACTCATGGGTATGGAAGTCTGATACATTAAGACCTGCATAGCTGCCTACAGAACAAGATTCATGACGTAAAACGCTAACCTGCCTGTTTTACTAGTATGCAATAGCCTACTGTTGATAACTCAATAATAACTGCCTCTTGTTAAGTTTACCTGAATGCTGCTCTTTTTCACAGGCAGTTCCTACATGAGTGCCCTGGAGGTGGGAGGCCTTTTGGGCAGTTTAGCTGCAGGATACTTCTCTGACAAGGCTGTGGCACTAGTAGGTTGACAGTGGCATCATACATTAATTCAGAGCTCTATACAAATCAATGCAGTGTTTGTAAGGTACCGTATTTCTTTTTGTACAGCAAGGCATGAAAAGCCATGGAAACCCCCGTCATTTTCTCTTGATCTCAATGATGGCTGGGATGTTTGGTTCCATGTATCTATTCCGGGTCACTGTCACGCCAGACAGCCCAAAGGTATAGTAAGCACATTATGTTCCTCAAAACTCATTTCAGCCAATACACTATTAGTCTATGTTTGTTAGTTCATGTTTTTCTTTTTTGTGTTATAAATTCAGATGTGGATCCTCTTCTTGGGGGCTACATTTGGCTTCTCATCTTATGGACCAATAGCCTTGTTTGGCGTGATAGCCAATGAGAGTGCTCCTTCAAACTATTGTGGAACGTCACATGCTATCGTTGCCCTAATGGCCAACAGTAAGTTTATCTCAACCAAATTCTCTCAAATTCTAATGAATGCTTTTCTCAAAATTTTTTGTAAAGTATTCTGGTGTCTTGGATTTACTAGCAGTACCAGACAGGTAGTTCAACAACTAAATCCATATATCCTATTTATGAGAACCAGCCGAATTTACATCCCTGTATTGTTTTCAGTTGGTGGCTTCTGCTCTGGACTGCCGTTCAGCACCATCGCCAAGCACCATGGATGGGAAATGGCCTTCTGGGTAGCAGAGATCACCTGTCTTGTCACTACCATCAGCTTTTTCCTGCTGAGGAACATCAGAACCAAGATGGGTCACGTCCCCAAGAAGGCTGACTGAGCACTACACCTCATAACTGTCTGCTGTCAATGTGGGAAATTTAGGATAAGAATGTACATTCTTATTTATGAAGTGTTTTTGATTTGAAAAAGGCTCAATTGAATTGACGGGAGACATGGTCCTGTATATTCTTGTTTTAAGAGATGGTGAGACATGGAGTTGAGCGAGGGATTATTTATTTTCACTGAAGATGTATTCAGACAATGTTCAGATGCAAGTACATCAACCATGTTGTGTTACTTAAATCTATTTTCAATGCTCATGGCATAAAATAGATCCTAGATTCACATATTGAAAATGTGTCAGTTTGATTTTAATTTAATCATTTGAAACCAAGACACTTTATGGTCAAATGTTCTGTTCACTTTTTTTTAATGGCACTGAACACGTCTTCTTATATGGGTGTAATCTGTTTGAATAGACAAGACTTGAATAAAATACCTTATGTTGTGGTTGATTTTAGTTACTTTTAAAGGATTGCATTGGAAAGAAAGGCTAGAGATTATGAAAATGTTACAGTGGTATTTATTCATAAAGTATGTACAAAAACAAAACATTCAGTATTTACATTGTATCCCAGTATAGCATATCCTTCTCATATACAAGTTATTCAACATTAGTTCTGAAATATCAGCACTGCTTGGAGACATGCAATGTACTGTAGCTTCCCAGTCACAACAAACACAATTCAATGGATTGGTTTTTTAAAAAAAGAAAAAAAGAAAAACAGGAGCAATTGATCCTCTGGATTTGCCTTGGTACACATCTATCAGGTTTGTTCCTGCTCAAGATCCAGGTCCAAAGTTACCAGCTTTCTCTGCTATCTCCAATGCACCCTTCAAATTCTGATCAAAGAGTTCACACCTGTAACAAGAGAGGGCAAAAAATATATCTCACCATGGTTGCTCATCAATGACTTGGCTAACTGATGAAGACTTGTGACAGAGACAGAGAGCAGATATTTGACATGTGACAGTTACCTGATAGGCATCTCCAGAGAGTAGAAGGGGTTCTTGAGGGCAAAGTCTGAATAGATCTCGTAGATCTTCCTGAGGAGTGCGTCAATGCCAGACTGACGGGGGTCTGCCAGCACAATGAACTTTACACCTAATTTTTTAAAAGTTGACACAGGCAGATTTCGTTTTTTAAACCAAGAGCATTGCATGTAGGCATCGCACACAGTGACTGATAGCGGTGTATGAATGCATGGCTTTACCAGTGAGTGTCTGAAAGCAGTGCAGTTTAAACATATCAGTCTCCAGCATCTCAATTCCTGAACTGCCAACTTCAGGGGACAGCTGTGAACCAATAGCAAACAACCTAGGAAAGAGTACAACACAACATGCAGCAAGATCATGGAAAAGCAAATGTCACCATCCATAAAGGATTTATTAATGTTAGAAGCTGACAGCTGTAATCACTTAAACTGTAACTACTTACGAATGAAACATTGAAGCCAGCATCAGTTTTTCATTGGAACTCAAACGAGCCCTTCCGAACCGTATGGACACCGGATAGTTTGTTGAGTCTTTCAAGTATTCGACGATCTCCTTCCCGTCCGCCGTGAACTTGCCGTTGACATCCACTCCATTGATGGACAGTAAAGCATGGCCCACTATATTAATAGAATAATGCTTGCACAATGTTAACAATAAATAGAAGCATGCACAATGCAACATTTGAGTTCCAACCATGACATTCACAACCAGTTATCACTATATAATTTTTGTAAGCCTTGATGTGATCACTTGACTGTGGCTGACAACCTACTGTACCTCGGATTCCATCACGTTGACCAAATGATACAACAACTTTCTCATCGTGGATCTTTAAAACCAAATCTAAAGGATAGCTGAATGTTTTCTCTGCTTCTGCTCTCGGTACATAATTGTCATACTGGTAAATTAATCCCCCAGCCTTATTTACAACGTACACACTGAATATCGCCATCTTTGCCTTTTTCTTCACAGCTGACAAAATTGTCACGTGACAGGAAATATTTGAGTCAAAATCAAGTAAAATTTTCAACAGAGGTAACTTTACCTGCGTGTTCATTCGTATGATTTTTTGTTTAAAGATTGCATCTATATTTATTTTGCAGATCTGTTTATTATTCATGCTAAAACCAATAAATAGAAAAAAGGATAGCAAAACAACTACATTTCCCAGTACCGTACTTCAACATCCGCATGTACGGGTTCTCTTAGAGGCTGGTTCACGGGTTGAAGGTCCTTTCACTCCGACATCTTGACGGTGGGACATCATGGTAAGGGCATAGCGTGATTTTTCATTAAATTCGATGGCGAACAAAACATTTTACTCGGAAAATGACAGTCTGGATAGAACCGGATGCGTAGTTGGAAAATATTATTCGTCCGCAGCGTCCTGACCGTGGTTATGGATGGAATAACTCCATTTGATATTCCAGTTGGCCATGCTTCGTAGTTAACGTTACATGCGGCTGGCAGTACTGATGGTGCACTGCATGATCAGCCGACCATAAGATCATGTTGCCTATCGTGGCCCCTTTTGTAGAGATCTCAGTCCGACATTTCCCACACAAAAGAATCAATTGATCAGATTATGCAAACTGCACGCCAGTTCTCTGCAGACCACTGTTGGCCTAACTGAAGCCGGTTGTTGACTAACAAGTTAGCTTTCAACATGTAGCTAGGCCCTAGTTAGTTAGCTTAGGCTTATCTAACGTTTTAAATTTGTCACACTAAAATGTTCAAGGTTAACATCCTATTTGGTTCAATTCCAATTGAGGGACTCGTGGCTACCTGAATTCGCTAACCAACGTGTTACTCTTATCTTCTGTTAAGAAGTTAGTGCACTTAAACATTTCCAGCTAACGTTAGCTAGTTTTGGTAAAAGTGTGTTGGTTAAGTCAGCATTAGTTGGATAATGGTACTGCGATCTGTATTATTCCAGCCTCCTAAGGACGCCAAAGGGAAGGGGAAGGATTCCGGGAAGTCCAAAAAGGACAAGGATCCAGCCAACAAATCTGGAGGCAAAGCCAAAAAGAAGGTATGTCCTGGTATCTTGATCTTTTTGGGGGCGTTTAGATATTACTTTGTGGTCATACTGGTTAAACTGTCAGGAGTGTGAGCAACATCAACAACCTCTCCATTTCCCCTGAGCAGAAGTGGTCCAAGGGAAAGGTGAGAGATAAGCTCAACAACCTGGTCCTCTTCGACAAGGCCACCTACGAAAAATTGAACAAGGAAGTGCCCAACTACAAGCTCATCACACCAGCAGTTGTGTCTGAGAGGCTAAAGATCAGAGGCTCTCTGGCCAGGGCTGCCCTCCAGGAACTGCTCAGCAAAGGTAAACTCTGAACCCTACTCTGATTCTCAAGCAGTGTTCACTCGTAGTGAAAGTGCGTATAGTACATGTTTGTCAGAATAGGCAGGCACCCTTTTGTATGGATTCCTTTCTGGTTCACTGCGCTGTCATGTCTATCTACAATATTATCTGGTTCAATTTTGAGCTTTGCTACAGTGAACCCGAAGTTTGAGTCTACAAGGCACGGACTCTCATGGGTCTGCCGCAGAGCCAACTGGTAGATACTTTTACAAAGCTGTTAAGCCAGCATTTCAACAACTCTTACTACAAAGTGAACATGTTTTCTAATGTACATCAGTTCTGTTCTCTTTAAAACATCACTTCTAACCCCAGTCGGCAGAAGTCCTCCTTCAGGGGAAGAAGATACAAGCATTTCGCTTCACCCACAATAACATCTGCTAAATATGTGACCAATAAAATTTGATTTTGAAGATACTGTCGTTTTGGTAAACATTGGCACTGATCAGTGACTACCAAGACTGGCACTGCAACTTGATGTCTGCTCTTTCAGCATCATGTCTTGTGGATATTGTCTTAACTTGTCAGGGCAGTGAGTGGGTCAGTTGGTAATGTGGAACCATAGAATTTCAATATCTGTACAAAATAACTGACACGTTCCATTCTGCCACCCCTCTAGGCATGATCAAGTTGGTGTCGAAACACAGATCGCAGGTGATCTACACACGTAACACCAAGGGTCCTGAGGAGGAGGGTGGCGTTGTGGTTCCGGACAAGCCTGAGAAGCCAGAGAAGCCTGAGAAGGCAGCAAAGGCAGCAAAGGCAGAGAAGGAAGAGAAAGCATAAACCGGTATGTGTTATGCTAGTAGGCCTGATGGAACTAGCCTACGTTCTATTAAAAAGAACTGAAGATTCCTCACTGCAATTCACTGTTGCTGATATTACCTGATGTTAACAGGCCAGGTTGGAGGACTACTGCTATGAATCACATCTAAAACCATCTTGTCTTCTTCAGGTTGTGCTGTTGTGATTCCTGCATTCAGATGTGTGATGTAAGGTGAATAAAATTCTGAAAAGATACATTTGCCGTTAATTTTTTTATTTCCCTTGTAGTATTCTCTTACTCTCACTGATGTCTGTGTACTCATAATTTTGAAGAGACTTTATAGCTCCAGATGTAGGGCAGAGATTCATTCATATTGTTTCATGACAACTCTAATTGATATATTGTAATGTACACAGCAATTGATCTAGCAATATCCAGAAGGTAATGCCATTCAATCCACACAGGACTACAAACCTTGACTTTGAACAAATTGGGGTTACAATATCACATAACAATGTTGCCTGTGCATAAAAACACTAACTCACTTGAACTTCATTATGACTGTCATTGGCAAATAAAATCCAGGACAAATAACACAACCTGCCATTGACTGTTGGTTGTTTTTCAGTCTTGCCCTCACATCAAATCAGTTAGAAAATGTCATCCTGGTGGGAGAGGACAGGGCTGTGGAGTGCAACATGAAACTGAAGTGTTGTGGTGGTATTACGCTGTCAAAATGGTGCTTTGGGGACAGAAGACGAGCGGGCTGAGGCGTCACCCTGCCGAGGATGTGTTTACACCTCATTTAGTGTGTTGTGTTCAATTAGTATCAACGCTTCCCTTTGTAATGGGACTTGCCCAACCCTACCTTTGTGCTTTCACTTGAGCTGTATTTAATTTTGTCACCCATTAAATTCAGTAGGACATCCAAGTTCATGCCATGATCATGTTCCTGCATTCCATATAAGGTGGATTGTTTCCAATGCTTTTCTCGTAGGGCTACCCGGGATCCTTGGAACCCTACCGTAACCTTTTTTACATTTCAACTTCAATGGGGGTTCGGGGATGTCCCAAGGATCCAAGATAACAAGGGACCAATGCGTTTCTGCTTTCATCCATTTTAGTCAACAATGGATGTATGTATAGAGCTACAGGCAACTGAAGGGTATGAACTAAAACTTCTCTGCAGTCTGCCTCAGCTTAGGGGCTTAAGCTAAGGGTGTGAGATGCAGGGTAGCCTGATTGATGCTTTCGCTTGTCATTGCACAGCTCTACCTCGAGCTGGCTGCAGGACGCACACTGACAGATTCACAACCTCATCTGCCACTATGATGTCCTCTGGCATCCTGCCACGGAGAGAGCAAAAACATTTTTCCTTTTAAAATAAATAAATATTATAGTCCTTTTCATAAGTGATTGATTCATATGAATAACTATATGTATGCTACGGCGGCCAAATGTAACAATATGCACGTGTAATTGTTTATCTCACCAACTCCGGAATAACTTTCATTTAGTTTATTATCCAGATTTGTTCATTTTGAAACTAAACCATCAGATCAAATGGCACTTTTGTGTTGAGTGGTGGTTTAAAAAAAAAAAAAAAAGTATCCACATCAGCTCTGGACTAGAGCACTTTTTTTTTTTTTACACATTGTCAAATTACCAAAACATGCATTTAAATTAATCTATTTTACCTAAAAACAGATAAGCACATGCACCCAGCCATTTGTGTGTTTGTATTCACTGGTAGCAATTTCTCATGTCTTCAGATATGACAGTAGGATGAATCAAGGTTGAGTGAAATTATACAAAGCTCTATGCATAACTTCCCCACACTGCTTCCATTTCAACTTCTGCTACAATAACACACCCCTATCAATACAAGTTTTGTTAGTCTTTTGTACAGGATACGCATGGTAAATATCGTCCAACGAAATGCTTACTTGCAGGTTCCTTCTAGACAATGCAACACCAATAATACAAGTTAAGAATAATGACAGTGGAGGCTGCTGAAGGGAGGATGGCTCATAATGGTTGGAACGGAGCCAATATAATGGCATCAAACACACATAAACCATGTGTTTGATGTATTTCATACCATTCCACTTATACTGCTCCAACCATTACCACAAGCCCGTCCTCCCCAATTAAGGTGCCGCCATCCTCCTGTGTAACATAATGTAAATTGTAGTAGAATAGAATAAACATTTTAGCATGAGTATTTAATACATGCTGTAAAGATGTGGTCTGCCTGTCTCTTCTGTCACTGACAGCCCTCCACAAGATCAACTAGGTCTACCTGTCATACTGAAGCTGTCAAGAAGACCACCGCCAAACTCCCATGTCAAAGCTATAACTGAAGCCTCGTAAATTAGACTCAAGCGCATGCTTTTCCAGACACACTGTTATTCATGAAAGCTACGGGCACAAATCAGATTCCAGATAACTGATTTCCCCCGTCGACACTTTTGAATGTATTTCCCAGAGTCCCAGACACTGCTGTATCAATGAGCAGTGGCTGCTCAGAGAGACACATGATTTGAGAGGATAATCAACAGAAGGGAAGCCCAAGGTAGAGAGAGAGGTACATTGGATATGCAGGAAGTGGGAGCGCCGTCTCGTGGTGATTAGTTGGGGCAGTTCCATGGCTAGATTTATGGCACGCAGCTGTTGAACGCCTGACACATCCGAGGCAAGGGCTCCACCGCTGCTACCCCTTTTGCTGCTGTTGCTTCAGAGGAGCTCTGTTTGCTACCGGAGAGGAAGCTGTGTCTCAGCACACAAAGGTAGGCAACATGCTCTGCTTTCTTAACTACTTAATGTCATTGCTACTGTACGAGTCCGTGCTCTGTGAATATCTGCAGCTTTTGAATGCTCTAGTGTTTCAACTCAAGTCTTTACAGTCTAAACTTTGACATGTCTGTATGTGTCTGGTGGTGACATTGGTGTCCTGTTTTGCTTCTTTGTTTTTATTTTAGATTTGTGATTTTCATAGAAAGAGAATCTTCAATTTAAATGTAAGTGTATTTATTTCCCCAGAATTATTGTTTCATGTGCTGGTAATAATTTTACCATACATGGTCAAGAATATTGAAAGACAGACATTTTTTTATGTCATTTATAATTTATGTTCATTGATTAGTTTTGCTCATGTTATGTCCTGTGGCTCTTTTAAAATGTAGAACCCAATGCTATGCCCTATGTTTAGAAGTGGAAGCATTATAGCAGATGGGAGATATGGACACAGCAGCTTAGACAGAGACAAAACACTTAGCAGAGAACGGAGAGGGCTTGGTTTTCAATTGACTTCTTTCTGACAGCTCATATCTGAGCTCCTCTGAGTATTGTTTTTTCCCCAGCAGTCTTTATAAGTGAATATCCTCCAGCTAACAATTTGAGAAAGTAATTTGTAACTCACTATTAAGTTCTGCTGGTGCCTGATCAGGTCAAAGTGGGGTGCTAAGAGAAGCCTGGAATCTCAATTAGAGTCAGACCCTAGTGATTTAGACAGGCAGTCAGCAGTATACACAGTACTGCTACAGCCCTTTAGCTTCATATGAGTGAAGACAGAACAGGGCAGTAAAAGTAGCATCACTGGTTTGAGGTTAATGGACAAGGGCTCCAAGATAAAAAAGCATCGGTAAACGTCAATGAGGTGAACTCAATACTCTTCATCACAGGAGGACAGTGAAATCTTTTGGGACTATTGGACTTTTGAAATTAGTTTAAAAACCCTTTCATGTGATCGGGCTTCATAAAGAATTGCGTTCAACTACTAGGCTTGTGTTCTGTGAAAGTGACATGACTAGCATTTTGTTTCCTATAGCACATTAGCTGAGGAGGATTCTTTCCATGGCAGTCCAGTGGCAAGGTTGTTTAAGGAATGTTTATTTGGGTTGCTATGATAGGATTGGTCTGTGGCTGGTACTCTGAAACTGGAGCCTGAAAACCTTCAGCCACCAGGCTGCTCCCCCTCTGTTGTTTTAGCAGTAGACATCCTAATGCTTCTCTTTAAATTAATTAGGTAGAGAAGATTCATTAACACCTCAATTAACATTTCAGAGTTATTCAACCTTTATTATTCATTTAGGCACTTTTAGGCACTCTACAAAATATTATTACAGTGTAATAAAAAATAAAAAAAGAAGAAAAAAAATAAAAAGTGGTTGTCCACTTGCTATCATAAGTTGAATGCAACAATTTGCTAAATGATGTAAATGTAATTGTTTTAACATGTATGCACTTTCTTAAATTCTTACTGCCAACACACTACATGGACATCTGTCATTTATATTCTATGGGGCCGTTTTTTAAAGCAAGGGTATAAGCCCTGTGTACATGGTTATTTTCAGTCAGATGTAGTTTGTATTCACTATAAGACGGGTCAAGAGGAAACCAATTTTGGGAACTGTTGAAATCCAATTTGTCATTATGATTTATCCTGATGACTCAGTCAAATTAATAATACAAAGAACATTGGTATGCAAAATAAGCATTTCACACAACAAGGTTTACTTCCACAATTCCCTTGTCGAGGTGATCCTTTGGTTAGGTATTTTTGTTACATCATTTGTGTTGTTGTGAAATAAGGGCTATTTATCACTGCTGGGCTGTGGAGACAGTGTGACAGGTTCCTGGGGAGAGGTGGATCCTGGTGGGGAGAGATACTCTGTATCCTTTATGCCAACACGCTTGCTGCCTTTGCAAGTTTACATGTTTATGGTAACAGCGGCAGGTAGATTAGTGGTTAAGAGCGTTGTGCCAGTAACCGAAAGGTCGCTGGTTCTAATCCCCGAGCCGACTAGGTGAAAAATCTGTCGATGTGCCCTTGAGCAAGGCACTTAACCCTAATTGCTCCTGTAAGTCGCTCTGGATAAGAGCATCTGCTAAAATATAAAAATGTAAAGCAGGAAAAAAGCTTTTTGAATCCACAATGACTAGGTGTTTATCATCTTCTCTGAAAAATCTCTTCCTAGGGGACGGACCCAAGCAGGGAGCATGTATACTATTCATCCATTTACCTTTGATATAGTCACTAAGATATACAGTTGAGGGAGCAACATGTTGATATTAATTAATCATTCATTTATCTGAAAAGCCTTTGGCAAGTTTTTTGGAATGGGAGGTTACACATTTTGAGTTTTATTTTCCACAGAAAACTTTAAAACTTTATTTTTATACCAAATGTCTTAACAAACAAAAATGAGGAGTTATAATAAAAAACAAAGAGCTATAATAGTACCACACATTACCAGTTAACTCCCCCAGCCTCTCCAGGTAAACCTTATCATTACATTTACATTTTAGTCATTTAGCGGACGCTCTTATCCAGAGCGACTTACAGTTAGTGAGTACATACATTTTCATACTGGCCCCCCGTGGGAAACAAACCCACAACCCTGGCGTTGCAAGCGCCATGCTCTACCAACTGAGCTACAGTGGACATTACTGGTTGGGAGCCAGCCAAATTACACTGAGGTGCTGTACTGGCTTAGCATCTGTTCATGTCAGGATAGAATTATAGTCCACAATGAAAAGTTGATCTTTAAACATGATGAAACCATGTTTACTCCTGCAATGAGGCAGAGCATCTGTCCATATGTAAATCTACCAAGCTGCTATGTCTCCATTCCAGACTGGCATGAAACAAATCAACCAGACAGTCAGTTTACCATTTGTTTAGTTTTTGTCAACAAGTTGAGATGTCAGTATGAAGTAAACAGCAGATCTTGGGGAAACTTCGATGATACAGAAACTATGTTGTGTGGAATGGTTTGTTGATTAAATGTGTGCATTTTGCAGTATTGGTGTCGACCATTGGAGGCTGGTGAGGGGAGGACGGCTCATAGTAATGGCTGGTGATGGAGTAGATGGAATAGAAAGAAGTGTTTCATTCCATTCCATCTACTCCATTCCAGCCATTACTATGAGCTGTCCTCCCCTCACCAGCCTCCACTGGTGTCGACAGAGATTAAATGAATTGAACAGATTCATTCATTTGTATCACCTTTATTGGTCACATTTAATCATTTTGTCTGTGTATTCTTTACACAGACACTCAAGGAGCGTTGAACATGATTCTAGGATTCAGTGTGGAGATTATTTGGTGAAAGGGCTTGTTTCATTGTCATTGTTCGTGAAAGGCATTTTATTTAGCTACTGCCTACAACTCAATACATTTTCTTCAGGCATTGACTTGAATGAAAGTATAAATGTTGATTAATAAATTAAATATGATACCAGCTCTGGCTCCATTCCTGTAGGGCAAAAAGCTATATGACTATGTGCTCAGCCCTCACAGCCTATATTCTCAGCGCATCCTTGTGAAATATATGACTCATGTTGTCTCTGCTCTTATATGACATAAATATGAAGAAGCAGCAATGCCTTTGCCATTTAGATCTCTGGTACTGTTGATTTATAGGACCATGCATTCCGATAGAACCCAAGAATCACGCTCTGTTCAGTTCTATTTGGTCTGGACTTAAAACGAAAGCCAGTGGAATGAGGACGAGTTTTCTCTCTCTTACTGTTAGCCATCTTTAAGTAGATGTGGGAAATATACTAAAGTTTTCCATCCGTGTTCTGGCCAGATATCCAGCAGATCATTAGTGACGGAGGTGTTTAGAGTCATAAGAACAGGCATTGTACTGTACATGGTTGCTAATGCTATGAGGCAATTTCCATAAGATGAAGCATGATGATGGTGATTATAAAGAGCTGCCACTTCAGGTTGATGTATAGTCGATGTCAGACATGTCCATTGATCTAAACTACCTATTTCCATGTCCCTGTGTATTCCCCAGCAGATGGTGAGGGAGCAGAATGTCACCACCACCCAGGACAGCAGTGTCCCTGCCCCGGTCCCTGACTCCATCTATAAGATCGGGATCTACGGTTGGAGGAAGCGCTGCCTCTACCTGTTTGTCCTGCTGCTCATCATCATCCTCACCGTGAACTTTGCCCTCACCATATGGATCCTCCAGATCATGTGGTTTAACACAGTATGTGGGGTCATTGACATCGCTCTCCAAAGACCACTTAGCTCTAGTTCATTAATAACACATGCTGCCTGACCTTTACAGTAGACTACATACAGATTGTTGGGTGCTTGTATGGACAAAACATAATATAATCTTTCCTGCATCAATGAAAATGTGAGATGTTTGTTAATGAGACCTTGTCCACATTCTGATTGTGCCCACATTTTAGACAGGTGTAGACAATCAAAGGACACATTGTGATCTGATTGTGATCAGATCATCCTGCCCACCTCCTTAGGTAGTCAGACATGCATTGTGTCTGGATATCTTACAAGTGTAGACAGATCTGGACAGAGAAACCATTAAAATCATCATTGTTCCACCCTCTAAAATCCTTGACAGGTGGCACCATTAACTGATTACATCAATATGTATCTTACAATAAATAAATATTATTTTACAAGAATAGCTGTGAAATAATTTACATATAGGAAGAGACCAGGAAATCTGGTCACAATGCAGACGTATAACAGACACATTTTAATACCATGTGTAGACACATTTCTGGAAATGTGGGCACAATCAGAAAGTAGACAAGATCAGGACAAAGGACTCATGTTAGCACCAGGTATAAACGGGGCTTAGGAGTAACTGAAACAACACAACGCACCCTGGGAATATAGTGACTGCATTGGCAGAGAAAACACATCGATCTCTGCTGCTTTAGTTTGAGTTTACCCTCAGTCCTGGAGGGTATAGCCACATGTCTCTTATCCTTGGCATCCAATGGCTGCCTGGTTGGATGAATCAAATCCAATATTTGCCCTCTAGCAAGGTAAGCTTAGTTATATACACTTTTCATGATTCCTCCATCCTTTTGGAATATAGCCTGAGAGAAGTAGTTATTAGATGGAATTGAAATCAGAGATTCTGCTTTTGTTTCACGGCCCCATGTAGCTCAGTTGGTAGAGCATGGCGCTTGCAACGCCAGGGTTGTGGGTTCGTTTCCCACGGGGGGCCAGTATGAAAAAAATGTATGCACTCACTTAACTGTAAGCCGCTCTGGATAAGAATGTCTGCTAAATGACTAAAATCTAAATGTAAATACTATTGGATCATTATCAGTCACTATTGCCTGGGGTGCTATGAATCATATATTCACTGCAGTGTGGTTAACTCCCAACACTGTACCCAGCAGAGACCATCACCTAAAAAGATTCACTCACCCTCCAGAATTAGAAACAACACATGATGTCACAAAAATCCTTGGGGACACTATGGTTATGGTTAGTGAGTTAATTTCTTGTAGGATACCCTGTGCAATGCCTTTTCTCTGATGCATTGCTGAGAAAATTATTTCTGCTTGTCATTTCAGGAAGGGATGGGACATCTAAAAGTAACATCGGACGGAGTGAGGCTTGAGGACGGCGAGTCAGAGTTCCTCTTTCCTCTCTACGCCCAAGAGATCCTCTCCAGAGAGGTAAGCAAACAGGCTCCTCTTCCTTCTTCTCTTCCTCATCCTCCTCCTCCTCCTCAAACACCCACACCCAGTCCAATAGGTTTGTGTGGAATAAAGTGGTATGGCTTCCCAAGCTCTGACTCACTGTCAGGAAACCATAGAAATCAAAGTTTGTTGAGCGGTTCCAGTTAAGAACGCTGGGCAATTACATCAAAACAACTTTTCTGAGGTATAGTCATTAAATACTGTGTATTTTGATATCACTCTCTTGCATAGTTGGGAAATGTGTCTTACTCAATAAGCTTTGGCAGTCCCTGTGGATGCACAGTGCAGCGAGTTCCTTATTAACCTCCTGAATATTTGTGGTGGAAAACAGTTGATGGTGTGCAATCCAGCAGCAGATGGTAACACTTTGCAGCAGTTGTTTACATGTTATGGTTTTTCCTCATTGTGCTTTGTGTCCCCTCACTCTATCTTTATGAGCTTCATTAAAAGGGCAATGTATTCACCATTTATAGACTGACACATTCATCACTGAAGTCAACAGTTTCTAATGAGATTCAGTGTTCATTATACACAACCTGCTTTTCACGAGTCGGCCAAATAGGCTACATCTCTTTAGCCCATTGTAACTAAATCATGTTTTCTGGAAGGTAAGAGTGATGACCAGGTACTTGAACCTGTGAGCATAACGATACATTTTGTAGCATTTATTGGCAATGCATCATTTTGGATTGTGCCCCATGTTCAATTACAGTCCTGTCCAGTGATATCTGATAATGACGTGCACAGGGTGCTCATTGTGTCACGTCTCCTCCTGTTGCTCCCCTCCGGCACTCTGATTCGCCGGTCTACTGAGCCACCGGTCTGAGCGCACCACCTCGGCAACACCGGAATGGAAATCCAACGCACCCTAATCACCTCCAGCGCACCTGCACCTCATCATCTCATCACCACCCCTGTTTAGCCCTGGACTGTTCTGGATGATGTTGTGTGTGATTGTTAAGCTTTGTGTAGTTTATTCTATGTTTGTTATTTCTCTTTCTCATTGTTAAGTAAACCTTGACCTTGTTAATTCCTGCGTCCTGCCTCTTCGTATACTCAGTACTCGTCACACATTGATGATCCAAGAGTTATTGTTTTCCAGGACTCCTCTCTCCTGGTGCACTCATCTGAAAACGTCACCCTCAATGCCCGCAATGAAAATAATGATGTCACAGGAAGTCTATCCGTAGGTAAGAGGACAGAAAACACACACTTGCACACAAACAGCATGCTGGCAATGTTAATAAATTGCACTATTCTACTGATATATGGAGACTTCAGAAATGTCATTCATGGACTTGTCCTGCAGCTGTACTGTATGTAATACAACATTAGCAATGTTAAAACCCCATTTAATCAAAACACAGCTTTCTATCATCAGTACCAGAATGGGCTATCTGTTACACCAAGGCCCTCAGGCCTACAGAGACGACTATTTGTGCACCTTTTTATAGCTGTCCAGCGGGGTTCGTTGAGGAGTGTGCCATAATTAGAAGGGTAACAAACGACTAAACGAATTACGGTGTTTCACGAGGCTGTTATGTATTCTTGGTTGTTATGCCATAAAAGGCATTGACCTATCTATGTGACTCTCTGAAGGAAGTTTAAGGCTTTTAAAGACCAGTTATTTGGTCTATTCCCCCTCAGACGTAAGTAGTTTGGAAAGAACATCTTGTTCTGTTCTTCTAAAGAAGATGGTATTGAAGTGTATTAAATATCTCACTTCCCAGAGTCAGTTTTACAGTAGGTATACCTGCACCCTGGCTTTATTTCCTATTAGAGGTGACAAAGTGGAAAAATTCATTCAAATGTTAAAGCTGCGTGCATTGTTTACATGTTTTAGTGATACAGCATATGATATCTCAATTATGCTAAGCCTATGTCTCCTAGTCCCACTGCTTTGACTGCTTCTGGTTTCTAATAATTCTCCCTGGTGTCATTTCAGGTCCAGATGTGGCCCAGGGAAATGCACAGAATTTTGTCATCAGCTCCAACACCAAGATGCTGTTTTCTGCCGACGACAAAGAGGTGGTTGTTGGGACAGACAAGCTCCGAGTCACAGGTACAATCATGTCTGCAGTTTCAGTGTCACACCACTTAGCCATACATGTGTATACAGCATTCCAGATAGGACCTACAGTGCATTCGGCAAGTATTCAGACCCCTTGACTTTTTTCCACGTTTTGTTACGTTACAGCCTTATTCTAAAATTGATTCAATCGTTTTTTCTCCTGCTCAATCTACACATAATACCCCATAATGACAAAGCATAAACAGGTTTTTAGAAATATCTGCAAAAATAAAAAACGGAAATATCACATTTACATAAGTATTCAGAGCCTCTCCTCAGTACTTTGTTGAAGCACCTTTGGCAGCAATTACAGCCTCGAGTCTTCTTGGGTATGACGCTACAAGCAAGGACATTCAGAGACTTGTCCCGAAGCCACTTCTGCGTTGTCTTGGCTGTGTGCTTAGGGTCGTTGTCCTGTTGGAAGGTGAACCTTTGCCCCAGTCTGAGGTCCTGAGCACTCTGGAGAAAGTTTTCATCAAGGATCTCTCTGTACTTTGCTCCGTTCATCTTTCCCTCGATCCTGACTAGTCTCACAGTCCCTGCCACTGAAAAACATCCCCACAGCATGATGCTGCCACCACCATGCTTCACCGTAGGGATGGTGCCAGGTTTCCTCTAGACGTGACGCTTGGCTTTCAGGCCAAAGAGTTCAATCTTGGTTTCATCAGACCAGAGAATGTTGTTTCTCATGGTCTGAGTCCTTTAGGTGCCTTTTGGCAAACTCCAAGCGGGTTGTCATGTGCCTTTTACTGAGGAGTGGCTTCTGTCTGGTCACTCTACCATAAAGGCCTGATTGGTGAAGTGCTGCAGAGATGGTTGTCCTTCTGGAAAGTTCTCCCATCTCCACAGAGGAACTCTGGAGATCTGTCAGAGTGAGCATTGGGTTCTTGGTCACATTCCTGACCAAGGCCATTCTCCCCCGATTGCTCAGTTTGGCCGGGCGGCCAGCGCTAGGAAGAGCCTTGGTGGTTCCAAGTTTCTTCTATTTAAGAATGATGGAGGCCACTGTGTTCTTGGGGACCTTCAATGCTGCAGAAATGTTTTGGTACCTTTCCCCAGATCTGTGCCTCGACACAATCCTGTCTCGGAGCTCTACGGACAATTCCTTCGACCTCATGGCTTGGTTTTTGACATGCGCTGTCAACTGTGGGACCATATATAGACAGGTGTGTGTGTGTGTGTGTGTGTGTGTGTGTGTGTGTGTGTGTGTGTGCCTTTCCAAATCATGTCTAATCAATGGAATTTACCACAGGTGGACTCCAAGTTGTAGAAACATCTCAAGGATGATCAATGGAAACAGGATGCACCTGAGTTCTACTGCGAGTCTCATAGCAAAGGGTCTGAATACTTATGTAAATACGTTTTTTTTGTTTTTAACACATTTGCAAAAATGTCTAAACCTGTTTTCGCTTTGTCATTATGGGGTATTGTGTGTAGATTGATAAAGATTTTATATTTATTTAATCTATTTTACAATAAGGCTGTAACGTAACAAAGTGGAAAAAGTGAAGGGGTCTGAATACTTTCCGAATGCACTTTACAAACATTGTTTTCATTAATCTTCTTGTAATTTTAAAGGAATGAGAGCAATGTGCTGAATCACTGAGTTTTTTTCTTACATATTAAAGTCATTACTTTTTATTTGACATCATAATTACTGGACTGGATCAGTTTGACTTTTTCAGAAAAGTTGTTCTTGAAAAGGTATTGAAAGTCAGAAGCTCATTCATCTGAAATTACAGGAAAGGTGACAAACACTGCTTTTTAATTGAAGTTTATTTATAATTAAAGTATATTTATAATGTAAATTGAAGCTAACTAATGCTGTATGCTCAAGTTGCCTATTTTCCTTAAATATCTTAGTTGTGTCCAGTTTTAGAATTGATGAGAGGTCAGTGCCCTCATGCTGTGTGGGGTAATTAGCTGAAGAGAGTGCCCGTTGATAGCTTCATTATATCTCGGTCATCTGGAGCCTGACGGACCGCTGGACGGTGACGGTCATTTCACTTTAGCAAGACACTGAAGCTCTATAATGCAACAGCAGAAATCCTGAGCAGAAGTTAACACAACCTTGGCCAGAAAACCATGCACCAACAGAACAAAGCTAAAGATGTGTATACTGTTGAAATAGCACTCTAAGACCTAGTGAGGCTCTATAGTGTGATGTCTAGTGAGTAGCTTTGCATGCTATGGTAACATACGATTGGCAAAAGTTGATGGTATTGAAGATGTAATTAGATGGCCAAGGGAGCTGTCATCCACAGTGATTAAAGCACTGCAAACATTCCCTCTTTCCTTCAAGCCAGGTGGTGGGAGGTGACTCTGAGCCTGTGCATATGTCATCCTCTCACTAACACCAGTTGACAAGCAACTAGGGAAACTATTAAATAATAATAAATAATATGCCATTTAGCAGACGCTTTTATCCAAAGCGACTTACAGTCATGCGTGCATACATTTTTGTGTATGGGTGGTCCCGGGGATCGAACCCACTACCTTTGCGTTTCAAGCGCCGTGCTCTACCAGCTGAGCTACAGAGGACCACATTGACTGCCAAGAACTGTAGAACCACTCACAGTACATAGCATAATTAAATAGAACACTATTTAATGACTGTAAGTCACTTTGGAAAAAGCGTCTGCTAAATGGCATATGATATTATATTACAATATGTATCTCCAATGATGTTTCATTGTAATTGACTATCAACTTAATGAGGAGCACCTTGTGTGTTGGTTTTTATTTAGGTCCAGAAGGTGCCCTGTTTGAACACTCTGTAGAGACGCCCCTGATCAAAGCTGAGCCCTTCAAAGACTTGAGGTAGATGTTGGATCTAATAATCACTGACCTCTTGGAAGAGGCCGATATGAAATATTAACTCATAATTTCATGCAACTTGTTGTTTCATCACAGTCAGTCATATGTGGAACTGATCAAACTGATGTTCTCCTGTGTGTTTCAGGCTGGAGTCTCCAACCCGCTCTCTCAGCATGGATGCACCAAAGGGAGTCTTTGTCAAGGCACTGGCCGGGAACATCGAAGCGGCATCTAACATGGATGTTCTATTGCATTCCAGTGAAGGACTGGTGAGGCAATGTGTGATTTACTTGCTATTGACTGACAGTACTGTACTTACATTTTACACTACATGTGACAGAGACATGTACATTGGACGCAGATGCTAAGCTACAGGACTGTTTTGCTAGCACAGACTGGAACATGTTCCGGGATTCTTCAGATAGCATTGAGGAGTACACCACATCAGTCACTGGCTTCATCAATAAGTGCATCAACGACGTCATCCCCACTGTGACCGTACGTACATACCCCAACCAGAAGCCATGGATTACAGGCAACATCCGCACTGAGCTAAAGGGAGGAGCTGCCGCTTTCAAGGAGCGGGACTCTAACCCGGACGGTTATGAGAAATCCCGCTATGCCCGCCGACGAACCATCAAACAGGCAAAGAGTCAATACAGGACTAAGATTGGATCGTACTACACCGGCTCTGACGCTCGTCGGACGTGGCAGGGCTTGAAAACTATTACAGACTACAAAGGTAAACACAGCCGCGAGCTGCCCAGTGACACAAGACTTCCAGACGAGCTAAACCACTTCTATGCTCGCTTCGAGGCAAGCAACACTGAAGCATGCATGAGAGCATTAGCTGTTCCGGATGACTATGTGATCACGCTCTCCGTAGCCGATGTGAGTAAGACTTTTAAGCAGGTCAACATTCACAAGGCCGCAGGGTCAGACGGATTACCAGGACGTGTACTCCGAGCATGTGCTGACCAACTGGCAAGTGTCTTCACTGACATTTTCAACATGTCCCTGACTGAGTCTGTAATACCAACATGTTTCAAGCAGACCACCATAGTCCCTGTGCCCAAGGACACTAAGATAACCTGCCTAAATGACCACCGACCCGTAGCACTGACGTCTGTAGCCATGAAGTGCTTTGAAAGGCTCACATCAACACCATTATCCCAGAAACCCTAGACCCACTCCAATTTGCATACCGCCCTAACAGATCCACAGATGATGCAATCTCTATTACACTGCTCTTTCCCACCTGGACAAGAGGAACACCTACGTGAGAATGCTATTCATTGACTACAGCTCAGCGTTCAACACCATAGTGCCCTCAAAGCTCATCACTAAGCTAAGGATCCTGGGACTAAACACCTCCCTCTGCAACTGGAACCTGGACTTCCTGACGGGCCGCCCCCAGGTGGTAAGGGTAGGTAACAACACATCTGCCACACTGATCCTCAACACGGGGGCCCCTCAGGGGTGCGTGCTCAGTCCCCTCCTGTACTCCCTGTTCACTCATGACTGCATGGCCAGGCACGATTCCAACACCATCATTAAGTTTGCCGATGACACAATAGTGGTAGGCCTGATCACCGACAACGATGAGACCGCCTATAGGGGGGAGGTCAGAGACCTGCCCGTGTGGTGCCAGGACAACAACCTCTCCCTCAACGTGACCAAGACAAAGGAGATGATTGTGGACTACAGGAAAAAAAAGAGGACTGAGCACGCCCCCATTCTCATCGACAGGGCTGTAGTGGAACAGGTTGAGAGCTTCAAGTTCCTTGGTGTCCACATCACCAACGAACTATCATGGTCCAAACACACCAAGACAGTCGTGAAGAGGGCACGACAAAGCCTATTCCCCCTCAGGAGACTGAAAAGATTTGGCATGGGTCCTCAGATCCTCAAAAAAATTATACAGCTGCACCATCGAGAGCATCCTGACTGGTTGCATCACCGCCTGGTATGGCAACTGCTCGGCCTCCGACCGCAAGGCACTACAGAGGGTAGTGCGTACAGCCCAGTACATCACTGGGGCCAAGCTTCCTGCCATCCAGGACCTCTATACCAGGCGGTGTCAGAGGAAGGCCCTCAAAATTGTCAAAGACTCCAGCCACCCTAGTCATAGACTGTTCTCTCTGCTACCACATGGCAAGCGGTACCGGCGTGCCAAGTCTAGGTCCAAAAGACTTCTCAACAGCTTCTACCCCCAAGCCATAAGACTCCTGAACAGCTAATCATGGCTACCCAAACTATTTGCACTGCCCCCCCACCCCCACCCCATCTATTTATGTATAGTCACTTTAACTCTACCCACGTACATATTACCTCAACTAGCCAGGGCCCCCGCACATTGACTCTGCACCGGTACCCCCGCACATTGACTCTGCACCGGTACCCCCGCACATTGACTCTGCACCGGTACCCCCCTGTATATATAGCCTCCCTACTGTTATTTTATTTTACACTTTTTTTGTTGTCGTTTTATTTTACTTTTTTTATTAAAAAGTACATGCATTGTTGGGTAAGGGCTGTAAGTAAGCATTTCACTGTAATGTCTACACCTGTTGTATTCGGCGCATGTGGCCAATAAAAATTGATTCGACTTACTCACTGGCCTTGATATCTATAAATAGCAGTGATGCTGTCCCCTAGTGGCATGTAAATGTATGTATTTCAGCAGTGGTGTGTTCTGCGTCTGACCCCGCCCTTTGTGTGTTGTCTGTGTAGGTGATTCTGGATGCCGAGACGGTGCGTCTGCCTAGTCTCCCCCTGGGACATGGAGGGGTGTCTGGAAATGCTCAGGGACTCTACGAAGTGTGTGTCTGTCCCAGCGGAAAGCTGTTCCTGTCCAAGGCTGGGGTCACCTCTACGTGCAGCAAAAGCCAAGAGTGCTAGCGTGTGTCTTTGCCATCAGATTATACCATGGTGAATGAAAATGCCTTCATATTGGGTACTCTGAAACACTTTCAAATGAATCCTCAAAAAAGCAAAAAAACAACCACAACTTTTCATATCTGAACAAAACTGCCAGTTGAACTGCAGACATATCCTCCTAAGTAATTTATCCATGGTGCATTTATTGAAGTTTGAGAATATTTTACTATGTAACTGAAACAGTGACATGACAACTTTATACCACATTAATAAGTGGCTTACTCATGCAGTATAGTTGTTGATAACATTTTATGTTTACACTGAGTTGAGATTATTGTTTATTTTATAATTACAGTATTATGGCTGGGCAATGAGGAGCTGGTTAACAGATTACATCCTATGCAATATGTTTTTTGTGGTGCAATAATATAGGACTTTATGTGGGCCCAATTTCCTGGACCCAGATGAAGCCTAGTCCACAATGGAGAATCTCCCATTGAAAGTGATTTTTAGTGTAGGCTTAATCTGGGGCCGGGAAACCGGCCCTTAGGGTATTAATATATTGTGCAAATGGAGAGAAAAGCATGATATGATCTAGTCTGTAGATACACTGAGTATACCAAACATTAGGAACACCTTCCTAATTAGATTATAGTCAGTCAAACTAATCTGTATATTGGGCGCAACTTTGGTTTTAGAAGTGGGGGGAACATATTCTTTTTTTATCCAGTCGGATAAACACTCCAAACAGCCTACCCGACCGCTCGGAGGCGTCCACATGGTCCTAAAGCACACAGTTGCCTCGTTTTGTATCACATTCCAATGATAAAACTGGGGGGGGGGGACAAAAATGCAATTTCAGAATGTGGGGGGGACATGTCCCCTTTGAAAGTTGCGCCCCTGATTGTAAGTAATAACTTTTTGGTAACTAAGCCCCTTTTTCTACTTACCAAAGTCAGATGAACTCATGGATACCATTTGTATATCTCTGCATGCAGTTTGAAGGAAGTTTTAAGGTACTTTCTGGAGCCATTGCGAACTAGTGCAATGACTGGAAGTGTACAGGAACAGCTAGCATGCATTTTCATCACTCTCTCAAATGTGCTATATTTTCTTTATCAATACATGATTGTGTTTCTATCTCCTGCCTTGGTATAGGTCAATAAATTAAGTAGGCTATGATGTCACACTCCTAATCCTATTGCACTGCAATACTGTAGCCTACCCATAGCCTACTGTCACATATCAAGGCTACCGGTCTATTTACTTTCGTACATGCTTGGCTATTGAATTAGCGATTGATAAATGGTAGCCTACTATTTGTTGTGTAGTGCAAATAATTTAAACCAGTTATGTCAGAAAAGGAGACGTCCTGCATTATGATTATGATTTCGGCCTATATAATAAAAGTAAAATAAACACAGACGACATGCTGCTATGCAATCTCCTTACCAATGGCAAATGCATCTGTTTTATCATTAGGCCTATGTTTGAATATTTTTATTAGCCTACCATCATTATAATTCCTGTGCATCAAACACCTCCCATTTTCCCCAAACAAACAATAAGCCTATTTTTTGTGCACATGAGCCTTTGATAAATGAGGCCCCTGTAGCCTACTTCCCACAATAAGTTGAGTGAATTTTGGCCCATTCCTCCTGACAGAGCTGATGTAACTGAGTCAGGTTTGTAGGCGTCCTTGCTCGCACAAACTTTTTCAGTTCTGCCCACACATTTTCTATAGGATTGAGGTCAGGGCTTTGTGATGGCCACTCCAATACCTTGACTTTGTTGTCCTTAAGCCATTTTACCACAACTTTGGAAGTATGCTTGGGGTCATTGTCCATTTG
This sequence comes from Coregonus clupeaformis, assembly GCF_020615455.1. Taxonomy (NCBI): domain Eukaryota; kingdom Metazoa; phylum Chordata; class Actinopteri; order Salmoniformes; family Salmonidae; genus Coregonus; species Coregonus clupeaformis. Next base: position 23,972,175 of record NC_059197.1, on the reverse strand, counting down.
TAAGATCCATTTGCGACCAAGCTTTAACTTCCTGACTGATGTCTTGAGATGTTGCTTCAATATATCCACATACAGTGGGGAAAAAAAGTATTTAGTCAGCCACCAATTGTGCAAGTTCTCCCACTTAAAAAGATGAGAGAGGCCTGTAATTTTCATCATAGGTACACGTCAACTATGACAGACAAAATGAGGAAAAAAAAATCCAGAAAATCACATTGTAGGATTTTTTATGAATTTATTTGCAAATTATGGTGGAAAATAAGTATTTGGTCAATAACAAAAGTTTCTCAATACTTTGTTATATACTAGGGGTGTAACGATTCGTTTTAACAACGATTCGATTTGTATCACGATTCGTGGTTGTCGATACGATTCAAGGACGATATTGGTTCATTTAGAACGATACGATCCGAAATGATTCAGTGACTTGAAATCGATTCAGTAACCTTTTAGCCAAAAATTCAACCAGTGTGACTGAAATAAATACCTGGATACTGGACAGTGCAGGTGAAGTTTCCTAGATTCCTGTTTCTTGTAAGGACCGCAATGGTGGCTTGATAATTTCTCGCTCGTCGGCTTCTCCTCTGTCGTCCGCCATGCTATGTTTTGTTGTCTTTGCGCCTTTGCGCTGCTGCTGGCGCGGGGCGATGACGTCACGGATAGGCAGACTGAATCGAGTAATGTTTAAAGCCTTTATAATTAAAAGTGCTAAGAAAAAACATTCATATAAAGTCTGACGTGCTTAAATCCAATGGGTTATTTCCTAGTATCGATACAATCGATTTATTACATTTTAAAACGATGTTAGATTGATATATGTTGTCCAAAAGGCCAACTCGCCGAGCACAGATCGATGTAGTTGGATCATAAGAATATAAATCGCTACATCGATGTAGTAGATGGATCGTTACACCCCTATTATATACCCTTTGTTGGCAATGACACAGGTCAAACGTTTTCTGTAAGTCTTCACACACTGTTGCTGGTATTTTGGCCCATTCCTCCATGCAGATCTCCTCTAGAGCAGTGATGTTTTGGGGCTGTCGCTGGGCAACACGGACTTTCAACTCCCTCCAAAGATTTTCTATGGGGTTGAGATCTGGAGACTGGCTAGGCCACTCCAGGACCTTGAAATGCTTCTTCCGAAGCCACTCCTTCGTTGCCCGGGCGGTGTGTTTGGGATCATTGTCATGCTGAAAGACCCAGCCACGTTTCATCTTCAATGCCCTTGCTGATGGAAGGAGGTTTTCACTCAAAATCTCACGATACATGGCCCCATTCATTCTTTCCTTTACACGGATCAGTCGTCCTGGTCCCTTTGCAGAAAAACAGCCCCAAAGCATGATGTTTCCACCCCCATGCTTCACAGTAGGTATGGTGTTCTTTGGATGCAACTCAGCATTATTTGTCCTCCAAACACGACGAGTTGAGTTTTTACCAAAAAGTTCTATTTTGGTTTCATCTGACCATATGACATTCTCCCAATCCTTTTCTGGATCATCCAAATGCACTCTAGCAAACTTCAGACGGGCCTGGACATGTACTGGCTTAAGCAGGGGGACACGTCTGGCACTGCAGGATTTGAGTCCCTGGCGGCGTAGTGTGTTACTGATGGTAGGCTTTGTTACTTTGGTCCCAGCTCTCTGCAGGTCATTCACTAGGTCCCCCAAAATGATATTGTGATCATTTTGACCCCACGGGGTGAGATCTTGCGTGGAGCCCCAGATCGAGGGAGATTATCAGTGGTCTTGTATGTCTTCCATTTCCTAATAATTGCTCCCACAGTTGATTTCTTCAAACCAAGCTGCTTACCTATTGCAGATTCAGTCTTCCCAGCCTGGTGCAGGTCTACAATTTTGTTTCTGGTGTCCTTTGACAGCTCTTTGGTCTTGGCCATAGTGGAGTTTGGAGTGTGACTGTTTGAGGTTGTGGACAGGTGTCTTTTATACTGATAACAAGTTCAAACAGGTGCCATTAATACAGGTAACGAGTGGAGGACAGAGGAGCCTCTTAAAGAAGAAGTTACAGGTCTGTGAGAGCCAGAAATCTTGCTTGTTTGTAGGTGACCAAATACTTATTTTCCACCATAATTTGCAAATAAATTCATTAAAAATCCTACAATGTGATTTTCTGGATTTTTTTCATAGTTGACGTGTACCTATGATGAAAATTACAGGCTTCTCTCATCTTTTTAAGTGGGAGAACTTGCACAATTGGTGGCTGACTAAATACATTTTTTCCCCACTGTAATTGTCCTTCCTCATGATGCCATCTATTTTGTGAAGTGCACCAGTCCCTCCTGCAGCAAAGCACCCCCACAGCATGATGCTGCCACCCCCGTGCTTCACGGTTGGGATAGTGTTCTTTGGCTTGCATGCTATCCCCTTTTTCCTCCAAACATAACGATGGTCATTATGGCCGAACAGTTCTATTTTTGTTTCATCAGACCAGAGGACATTTCTCCAAAAAGTACGATCTTTGTCCCCATGTGCAGTTGCAAACTGTAGTCTGGCTTTTTTATGGTGGTTTTGGAGCAGTGGCTTCTTCCTTGCTGAGCGGCCTTTCAGGTTATGTCGACATAGGACTCGTTTTACTGTGGATATAGATACTTTTGTACCTGATTCCTCCAGCATCTTCACAAGGTCCTTTGCTGTTGTTCTGGGATTGATTTGCACTTTTCGCACCAAAGTATGTTCATCTCTAGGAGACAGAACGCGTCTCCTTCCTGAGCGGTATGACGGCTGCGTGGTCCCATGGTGTTTATACTTGCATACTATTGTTTGTACAGATGAACGTGGTACCTTCAGGCGTTTGGAAATTGCTCCCAAGGATGAACCAGACTTGTGGAGGTCTACAAAAACATTTCTGAGGTCTTGGCTGATTTCTTTTGATTTTCCCATGATGTCAAGCAAAGAGGCACTGAGTTTGAAGGTAGGCCTTGAAATACATCCACAGGTACACCTCCAATTGACTCAAATGATGTCAATTAGCCTATCGGAAGCTTCTAAAGCCATGACATCATTTTCTGAATTTTTCCAAGCTGTTTAAAGACACAGTAAACTTAGTGTATGTAAACTTCCGACTTCAACTGTATGTGTTCTACTACTTTAGGGAATATTTATAGTTCTTTTTTTTTTTTAGCTTCTTAGTTATCTTGTCACGACCTTGACTGTAATATAGATTCTAATGTGTTACTGTTCACTGTTAACCCATGTTGTATTGCTTCATGTGTGTTCGCTTGTTGTCCTTACACAGTACAGCATGAACATTTTAAATATTCTAAAATTGTCAGTGAAGTTGATGTTTTGATAAATTGTGGAACATGTGTGCCAGGTTTTGTATGTTTGAATAAAACATTTGTGCTATTCTTGTAAAAAACTCCTGTATTTTTAACAGAATAAAATGTATATATCATTGTTTGAAATTATGTATCTGAAAATACATTTTCCATGAACATTATAAATACCAGGGCAAAAAAAAAGGATAATCAATTTCTTTATTTTAAAAGTTCCATGATCATCTTCTGTCTTGCGACAATTAATAGATTTGAAGCTTTTCTACAATGACATCCAATGCGTATTTCTTTGCTTTCCATCATGTATAACACTGATGCACTCTAGTGGAGCACTTCTGCAACAGTAGCACATCCTAAAAATTCCCCAGCCATGGCTCAAAGAGACAAAATAGTCAAACATGCAGTATTTCCTGGTCTTTGGTCACATGTCCATAGACAATCCCATGCCACTGCCTTTAGTCACAGAATGCATGCCCATACGTTGAGATACTTGTTACATCTCCAGTGTTTCTGTACTTAATTCCTGTTCCAGTTATAACAAATTCAATAGTTACACCATTACAGTGCAAATAAAACAAAACATATTACAAATATATGTGTATATATATTACAAATATATATATATATATATATATATATATATATATACACAGTGGGGAGAACAAGTATTTGATACACTGCCGATTTTGCAGGTTTTCCTACTTACAAAGCATGTAGAGGTCTGTAATTTGTATCATAGGTACACTTCAACTGTGAGAGATGGAATCTAAAACAAACATCCAGAAAATCACATTGTATGATTTTTAAGTAATTAATTTGCATTTTATTGCATGACATAAGTATTTGATCACCTACCAACCAGTAAGAATTCCGGCTCTCACAGACCTGTTAGTTTTTCTTTAAGAAGCCCTCCTGTTCTCCACTCATTACCTGTATTAACTGCACCTGTTTGAACTCGTTACCTGTATAAAAGACACCTGTCCACACACTCAATCAAACAGACTCCAACCTCTCCACAATGGCCAAGACCAGAGAGCTGTGTAAGGACATCAGGGATAAAATTGTAGACCTGCACAAGGCTGGGATGGGCTACAGGACAATAGGCAAGCAGCTTGGTGAGAAGGCAACAACTGTTGGCACAATTATTAGAAAATGGAAGAAGTTCAAGATGACGGTCAATCACTCTCGGTCTGGGGCTCCATGCAAGATCTCACCTCGTGGGGCATCAATGATCATGAGGAAGGTGAAGGATCAGCCCAGAACTACACGGCAGGACCTGGTCAATGACCTGAAGAGAGCTGGGACCACAGTCTCAAAGAAAACCATTAGTAACACACTACGCCGTCATGGATTAAAATCCTGCAGCGCACGCAAGGTCCCCCTGCTCAAGCCAGCGCATGTCCAGGCCCATCTGAAGTTTGCCAATGACCATCTGGATGATTCAGAGGAGGAATGGGAGAAGGTCATGTGGTCTGATGAGACAAAAATAGAGCTTTTTGGTCTAAACTCCACTCGCCGTGTTTGGAGGAAGAAGAAGGATGAGTACAACCCCAAAAACACCATCCCAACCGTGAAGCATGGAGGTGGAAACATCATTCTTTGGGGATGCTTTTCTGCAAAGGGGACAGGACGACTGCACCGTATTGAGGGGAGGATGGATGGGGCCATGTATCGCGAGATCTTGGCCAACAAATTCCTTTCCTCAGTAAGAGCATTGAAGATGGGTCGTGGCTGGGTCTTCCAGCATGACAACAACCCGAAACACACAGCCAGGGCAACTAAGGAGTGGCTCCGTAAGAAGCATCTCAAGGTCCTAGAGTGGCCTAGCCAGTCTCCAGACCTGAACCCAATAGAACATCTTTGGAGGGAGCTGAAAGTCCGTATTGCCCAGCGACAGCCCCGAAACCTGAAGGATCTGGAGAAGGTCTGTATGGAGGAGTGGGCCAAAATCACTGCTGCAGTGTGTGCAAACCTGGCCAAGACCTACAGGAAACGTATGATCTCTGTAATTGCAAACAAAGGTTTCTGTACCAAATATTAAGTTCTGCTTTTCTGATGTATCACATACTTAGGTCATGCAATAAAATGCAAATTAATTACTTAAAAATCATACAATGTGATTTTCTGGATTTTTGTTTTAGATTCCGTGTACCTATGATAAAAATTACAGACTTCTACATGCTTTGTAAGTAGGAAAACCTGCAAAATCAGCAGTGTATCAAATACTTGTTCTCCCCACTGTATATATATATATATATATATATATATATATGGGTGCCAGCAACTGTACCTTTCATTATTTAATAGATTGTCACTTTTACAGTTACCATTAAGTGTATTATACAGAAGGAGGGTTCACTCAATTTATTTGGGGGAATTTATTAACTATGGCACTGCGTACATCAAGATATACATTTTCCCCTAGTAAAGTTTGTCAAAGATCTCTTCAAAGAATTCCCCGTGGCTGCTCACCTCAGGATTATTAGAGGTGTAATAAGACATTAAACAGATATCAAATAAAATACATGACATTTGAATGTACACTACATGACCAAAAGTATGTGGACACCTGCTCGTCGAACAGCTCATTCCAAATCATGGGCATTAATATGGAGTTGGTCCTCCCTTTGCTGCTATAACAGCCTCCACTCTTCTGGGAAGGCTTTCCACTAGATGTTGGAACATTGCTGCGGGGACTTGCTTCCATTCAGCCACGAGCATTAGTGAGGTCGGGCACTGATGTTGGCCGATTAGGCCTGGCTCACAGTTGGCGTTCCAATTCATCCCAAAGGTGTTCGATGGGGTTGAGGTCAGGGCTCTGTGCAGGCCAGTCAAGTTATTCCCCACCGATCTCGACAAACCATTTCTGTACAGACCTCGCTTTGTGCATGGGGGTATTGTCATGCTGAAACAGGAAAGGGCCTTCCCCAAACTGTTGCCACAAAGTTGGAAGCACAAAATCGTCTAGAATGTAATTGTATGCTGTAGCGTTAAGATTTCGCTTCACTGGAACTAAGGGGCCTAGCCCGAACCATGAAAAACAGCCCCAGACCATTATTCCTCCTCCACCAAAATGTACAGTTGGCACTATGCATTTGGGCAGGTAGCGTTCTCCTGGCATCCCCCAAAGCCAGATTTGTCCGTCGGACTGTCAGATGGTGAAGCGTGATTCATCACTCCAGAGAACATGTTTTCACTGCTCCAGAGTCCAATAGCTGTGAGCTTTACACCACTCCAGCCGACACTTGGCATTGCGCATGGTGATCTTAGGCTTGTGTGCGACTGCTCGGCCATGGAAACCCATTTCATGAAGCTCCCGACGAACAGTTCTTGTGCTGACATTGCTTCCAGAGGCAGTTTGGAACTCGGTAGTGAGTTTTGCAACCGAGGACAGACGATTTTTACGCGCTTCAGCACTCGGCGGTCCCGTTCTGTGAGCTTTTGTGGCCTACCACTTCGCGGCTGAGCCGTTGTTGCTCCTAGATGTTTCCACTTCACAATAACAGCACTTACAGTTGACCGGGGCAGCTCTAGCAGGGCAGAAATATGACGAACTGACTTGTTGGAAAGGCGGCATCCTATGACGGTGCCACGTTGAAAGTCACTGAGCTCTTCAATAAGGCCATTCTACTGCCAATGTTTGTCTATGGAGATTTCATGGCTGGGTGCTCGATTTTATACACCTGTCAGCAACGGGTGTGGCTGAAATAGCCGAATCCACTAATTTGAAGGGGTGTCCACATACTTTTGTATATATAGTGTTGCAACAATATGCTTCCAGTGTATTTATAGTCCCAAAAATCATTCATGAAAATTTAATCACGAAAAGAGTAAAGACAATTGACGAAAACAAGCACCACATGAGGATGCCACCTGCAATATTCCTCTAATATGAAAAGATCAGACAATCAAATGAAACAAAGCTCGATTTAACTTTGTCAAAATAAACATGTTACATTATCTAGCCATAGAACACCATGGTTCTTCGTTACGGTAATCACCATTTTTCTTAAGGACGATTCCTTGCCCTAAATCATTTTGGTCAGCCCAATCCATAGTTAATCATTTTGACCCATGATGTTTTCAAAGCAGGTAACTGCTTTCTTGTCATGAGTACTCCAAAAAGTTCCTGATGTATCATACATACTCGTCAGCATACAGATCATTACAGTAGATGTAGTGTACAATTGTGCTCCTAAAAGACACCATTCAAAGTCTGATAAACTGACAAACAGTTCAGTGGAGACACATTCAATGATGATAAAACAGAATCTAAAGTATAGACATATGAAAGCTAGATGTAACAATAATTTTCTATTCAGTCTAGTTCTCCCAATCTGCTGGGGTGTCACAAGCGCTCTACAAGTGCAAGTACCGGAGGTGTTTTGAGAAAGTGCTTTGTCCATTTACAAGCAGAACACATGATACAGAGCATTTACAACTTATACAAAAACAAAAAAATAACAACCAACCATCAAAATATTAAATAATTATGTTTTAAAAGTACAAATATTATTGTAATTTTGTTGGTTCATTTTCAGATGTTGCAAATAGAACCCATTGCATGACAACAGTGACAACATGAGAGAATTGTCTAGAATCAATCAACTTGACTTTTTAGATGGTAACAAACAAAGTACAGACAAATGGTTGTCTATGGCAGGAAAAATATACTTGTATAAAAGGTCAAGTAAAAAAGCAGCATAGTTGTATTCAATTATCTGAGAGCAAATATATTCAACATGGGTCTTTGGTTAAAAAAAGTATTGCTGGGGCATTTGTATGTACAGCATTGGAGCTAAATATAATTTGTGTCTTTGTAAAATGGTACAGCCACGTCAAATTACTTTCAGACAGCTCGGTGTTAGGATATGAAGAGCCATACATGTATACATTGTGCCAATATTGGTTCTGGCGTACTGTATATCTAAGCTGCCAGCTGGATACTTAATTTAGCCTCAAAACAATAATATACATATCAGTATTGCACACAGCCACTATAATCTTCTATTGTTCAGAGGACCTATGCATATTTATTTTATTTAACATATCTGATATGTTCCAATAGCATGGCAGAATTAGATTTTTTGCTGCACAAAAGTTTCAAGTTTGATGATGATCCGTGCTGTACATTCCATCACTCTCATTGCAACCTCAGACGTGAATCTGTCATTGGGGATCTGGGGAAAGGGTAAGAGGTCAGGATAGCGAGTTCTTAGGCTGTCCACGCCATATCCCTCCAAGATGTTGACATCCTTGGCAAGTCCTGTTAGCTGTGGGTTGTACTCCTCCACTTTCTGTGCCAGTGATGTGGGTTTCACATCCTTGTCTGACTTCCCTCTGACAGAATAGTCTGCAGCTATCAAGGCTAGTTTCGTAGCCAGGTAGCATTTGAAACACACCCACTCATTGGCATTTTTGTGAAGGTCATTCCGTGCAGCAGAAAAGTTGGCTCTTGCTTGCCTGAGCCACCTGCGGGCTTCCACAGGATTGCCAACAGACTTGAAGGTCGGGGGCACAAAGAAGCGATTAGAATGTGACGAACCTGCATAAGTAGTGAACTGCTCCCGGAACTGCTGTTTCTCAGACCTATGGCTTGTTGCCTCTTGGTTCCACGATGTGTAAAATCTTTGAAATGAAAACTTCTCTGACTGGAAGCGGGTGGAAGACTTTGAGAAAGTTCTCCTGGATGCTCTGTCAGTGTTCTGCTGATCTGTCAGAGTCTGCTTCTCCATCCTGTTGATTTCATTCTGTAAGTGCTTGAAGACCTCTGTAGCTACATCTAGATTCTCTGCATTCTTGTCTGGATGCCACTTGAGATACAACCGGCGAATTATCTTCTTCCTTTCCGTTTCAGCGAGCTTCCAAGCTTGCTCAATAACTAAGGTCACGTCTTTTAGGATTTCTGGCAATGCACTAAGTCTTATCTTTTTGGGAGATTGTTTTGTGGGAGGGACTTTGTGATTTTCCTTTCTAGTAAAAAGGGGAGGCACCAATCGTGGACCAGGACCAGGAGAGCGACATTCTGGGGGGGTTGTTGGAGTCGATGGGGCGCTGCTGTCTCGGATATGAGTACTTTCCTCTTGTCTAGAGAATTTGTACAGATCAAGAGAACTTACTATTTTGTACTCACTATATCCAATGTCAATTTGGAAGCATTTCCCAAGGAAGCTTGGGTTGTCCTCCTCTTCTTTCTCCACTTCTTGAACAATGATGGCATACGTATATGTGGGCTGATATCCGCCATAGACATCCCCTCCTTCAGAGTCCACAAGGTAACCCACATATTCTCCTGGGTAAAACACATTCATTGGATCCATGAGGAGTATATGGTGTATCTCAGCTGGTATGGGTGTCCCAGGGAGAGGAAGCTCGAGTTTTGAGGGCTCTGTGGAGTCATACTTGACGCCAAGGTTGTCCAGCTTCTCTGTGATTCTGTAGATGTCGTTACAGCCCAGCATAGCAATTAGATAGGAGGTGTCAGATATCAAGTTGTCTGTTGCAGATTTTAGTGTCATCGCCAGCGCTAAGAGAAAATTAATGTCTTTGCTGTCTGAGTGTTGGATGTAGAGATGAATCACAGCTGTCCCGTACCTTTTCAGGAAGGCAAGTGTTTCACTCCGGCTGTGTGGGATAGGGCTGCAACCTTTGACTCTTAGTGTTGTCTGGAGTTTCTCAAAACAAGACACCTTCAAACCCTCACAAAGTGCTTTGCACAATCGTATGGCTTTTTCCTCATTCACAAGGAATGCATTGTCATTTTCATGCTTCATTATTCGTATCAGTCCTGTGATGAACTGTTCTGATGACAGTAGAAGCTGAAGGCGACCCTGAAGCGAACAGAAAGCTCCAAACTGGCACATTTTGGGAGACTCCTCATCCAGCTGCTCCTCAAGGATACTACTCAGGAGTCTTGGCCTTAGCTTCTGTGGGAGCAGCATGATCAGCTTTGTGTGGAAGGAATGATCCTTGCCAAGATAACACTGACTCATGTCCACAAGCATCTGAACGCCTACATTACCCTGAATTCTGCTCTTGTAGTGTGGGGCATCGTCAAACACTAAACTGTTGGATTTGGCTAATCTACCATCGTGACTTGGCAGGTAAAATATCAAATCTCTGAGGCTCTCAAGGTCTTTGCGTATTTGAACTGGGTCATTCTGTAGGCTTTTGAATAGCCCTGAGACAGCCCTTTTCACAGTTCTCATTTCATTCGGGTCAAGCTGCTTACCCTCTGAATTTCTGTAAATGCGGCACAGCACTTCAACGTATTGTTTTGTTGATACAACATCCTCTGTGCCCAAAAGCTTAAACAGCTGATGAAAGATGCCAAGCTCTAGTGGTAGTTTGTATAGGTATGGCTTGAAGTCAGATTCATTGTCCAAGTTGATGACAACCTCCTCTGGCTTTAGAAGTTTCCAGCCCTCCTCAACCATGACAAAACTCACCCCTCGTAGCTGGAAGCGAAATTCTCTTTTATCTGCATTGAGAAATTCGTAGGTGGATCTCAAGACTTTGTTTCTTGTTTTCACCATGTCATCGTCAGGATTGGATATGTTGCAGATATTTTTGCAGTTGCTTATCACTTTGTCCAAGGGAGGTTCCAAGTTGACACTTAACATGGTCAGCACTAAGTCCAGTTGTTCTTGGCCAGTCAGCGTGCTTCCCTCCTGGTCTTTAATGGCTACTGGTGTGGCCTTCTCTGGGAGAATGGGACATGATGTCCATAGTAATTGAATGATATCAGTTTGCTTGAATTTTGGATTGACTTGAGACCCACTGAAACGTATCAGAGGGAGAGTGCCATTCATCTCTTGGAATTGAGCATGGAGCCGGATCAGCTCAGTGGGTGCACGCTCAGGACAAAGGAATGCTATCATTGACAGCTCTTTGAGGAAAGCGCCAACAAATAGGTCTGTCCTCTCATTGAATATGTGGTTAAGGAGAACATCAACAATCATTTGGGCTTTTTCTTTGGACCAGTTCTCTGTTTGAGCTTTGATGCTGACTTCTTTTGCATACTGGAGAATTTGCTGCTGAGAGACAATGTGTTTGAGACCTATATTCCTTAGGAATGTGATCCATGAGGTGAGAAATGCTGTCCCATTTTTTGGCTTTGACACTTGCTCAACCTTCTTGAAAAAGTCATTGGGTATGAATGCTTTTGGAGGGAGCATCACTTCGAACACCTTCACTGTTTGATCATAGAACATTTTGGTAGACTTGAGTCTGTTGGTGTAGTCATAGATGAATGACAGACCTTCCAGTTTCTCATACAGATGATCCTTCATCCCACATGACTCCTCCATTGCCATAAGTCTCTCCTTCAGATAGACAAGGTGCTCAATTTTGGCCTCGTATGACAAGCTGTCAAACTTTGGTAGGAGATGCCTCAGGTAGACTTCCAGATCATCAATTGGGGAACATCCAAGGAAACTGTACAGTTCCTTCAATTGTGGATTGTCTGCGAGAAAGGCGAAGGATGTTGTGTGGGCCCATTTTTCCATATCTGCAGAGGGAATGCTTTTTGCCAGAACATAGCATGACCCAAAGTTTGCAATGCTGATGTATCTGCCACTGACTGCTTTAAAGCATGGGAGCAGTTTCAGAGTTTGAGCGTCTTCTTGGGTGAGGTTGATCAAATTGCAGTTGAAGTACAACAGAAGAGCCTCAAACTCTTTGTCAGCTAAACTTCCTGTTTTGAAAGCTGCCGTCTGAATCATGTACTCCAGTGCTTTCAGGATGCTGGATGGATTGTCTATGTTTGCTGTATGCTGTGCCAGAAAAGGCAGGACAGGATTCTCTTTGAAGCCTATTTTGTTGATGGCAAGCTGAATGCATCCACCTTTCATTAGGATGTGAAAGACTTTGTCATTTTGCCCGTTTGGAAAGATAGCTGCGCTTATCAAACTCAGGGGTAGTAACACGTCGTGATCAGGGACAATCAACTTGTTGCTTGAAACCATGAATTTGATTCCTGGCAGCAAAGCCCAGTCTTTCAGTAGGTCGAGTACAGTCTCAAAATTTGGTTTGATGCCTGCCTGCTCTTCCTTGACTGCAATGTTCTCACTGATGAAGTGCCACGCACCTTTCAGCCAAGACTCACTGACGTAGCTGTCTCGCCACTTCACAGGGATCCTTGTTCTGTATTCACGCGGTAGAACAGAACTCAACAGTTCCCCAAAACTGCTGATGTCGAAGACCTTTGCAACACCTAAATTCATCAGGATATTGTTGTACTTCATGTACAGTGTGTTCATGAACAGCTCTTTCCTTGATGAGACCAGTTCATGGTGTGTTGACAGAAACTTTGGTTTCTTGGAATCAAACACCTGGAGTATGTTGTCCATTGTCATCATCAGTGGTAACCCCTCTATGTTGATTTTATCCTCCTCTACGTCTTTGAAGCAGTAGTCAACCAGAAGCTTCAGGCTGTGGAAGAGCTTGTAATTTGACTGCTGGAGTCGACAGGGAAGTTTCCCAACTTGGCAAGATGTGTCTGGGGATGAGAATGTGAGGAGAAAGTTTCGTACATCCTCTGGGGTAACATAGCTCACGGGAATGCCTGCATCATCCAAACAGAAGTAAAGATTGGCTGTTTCGTCACAACTGTGGACCAAGTTGAAGCCCACATCCAAAAGCAGGGCCTTGAGTCGGAAGACATTTTCTGCAACAGACTTGCGTGAGGAGATGTTGTATTCTGTGTTTTTCAGATGTTGAAGTTCATCCTGCAGCAGATTGTCAAAGAATGCGCGACCTTTGTTTGCAGAGGATGTGTTCACCCAGGAGATGTATATGGCAGAGTGCATGTCTGTGTTGTCAATGTGGGGAGCCCTAACGACAGGAAGGAGACGTTTCAGGTCAGCATGAATGCAGGTGTACACTGCTTTGACAAGACAGTACCAATCTGGCTGGATGTCAAGTCTGTTGACTGGGAAGAAGTACAGGAATTTCCTCAAAGTGTCTTTGACGATGTGAATTGGTGTTCCCTGTAACACAGTCATGGTGGGATCGGGTCCTGGGAAGTATCGTCTTTTCAGCTGAATCAAAAGCTCCACATAGGCAGGAGCTATCAAAAATGTCATCAAGTTGTTGTTCCAGTCACTCCTCACTCCTACTCCATTGTCATCTCTCCATAGGTTTCTCCTGGCAGAATCTAAGGCAAAATGACCATTAACATGAAAGGGCAAGCCAGTCTCCAATGAAAGGGGCAGAAAGCAGAATGCTCTGTGGGGCTTCTTGTAGTTGTGGCTTACACATGCAGCCACCCCTCCACGTGGAAAGAGAGTAATGTCTTCATTTTTGTGGGCTGAAATCACACCCTTTGAGACTTTCTCTATGCAGGAGAAGCCAGATCGATTGCAGACCATCCAAGTTGTTCGATTGCCATCTGAGTCCTCTATATCAATTGAGTAGGTTATCTGCTGGACTGGGATTTGAGTGAGCTGCTTCTTTTTTGTCACACTATCCACCACTGAGGCATGAAATTGCTTGCGTTTTAGACGGTCACCATCTGTGATTTTAGCAGTCACAGAGTATAGCACCTTCAGGTCACCTGTAGCTTTCTCTATTTCACAGATGGAAATTTTCTCCATGTGGTTGAGGAACATGAGGAGTTCTGCCCCATCGGTTTTTAGTTTATCCAGAAGGTTTTGCACCATTCTGTCTGATGCAGGAACAGAGCTGATCTCTGATATTTTGGCCATTTCTGTTGAGCGTATGGGGAATCTGAACATTGTGCATCGTTCAAGCCTGAAATGAGATCCCAGGTAAAGATTTAGCACATCAGAGAATTGAGATCTGAAGTCAGAATCCAAGTCCCTAAACATTCTTCCAGGACTAACAGATGTCGCCCCGGGTGCATATCGTGCATGTGGATCGAAGATGCAAAGAATATCATTGTTTGAAATGAAAGACGGGCAGTCTGTGATGTGATACACAGAGTTGAATCCTATGCCATATTGTCCAGTTTTGCCAGGATTTGCTTCTTTTGTTCCTCTTCCTAGGTTCTGGATTCCTCTGACATCATCCTCAGTGAAAGGCTGATTGTTGTAGACACAGAGTGATGGGCCTTGCATTGGCAACCATTTGTCATCAAATATTCTGTCTGTGGGGTGGGTTCTTGGATCAAAAACAAAGTAGATTTCAGTGGCTTTAGCATCATCTGCATTCTGCAGGAGCTCCTTTAGCATTTCTTTTTCTGATGGGTAAGCGTTGAGGATACTTTTAATTCTACTTGTGAGTTTCTCTTTTTGTCCAAACTCACTTCCAAGTGTAGTGAAGCAGATATTTGAGGCATACCTTTCCAGGGCTTTGTGACGTTTGGGAACTGCTCCTAATTTCACAGCAACCTCTCTTGGAATATCTGCATGGCAATATTTCACAGTTGTGTCTCTGACTTTGATCCAAGGACAGTCATTGTAACACAGAGACTTTGATGGCTGCAGTGTAAGATGGGTGTCAGGAAGGAGAATTTCCCCATAGGTAGCTTGGCAGAATTCTTGGTTTTTGTCTCTGATTAAGCCCCATATTCCTTCACTAATGATTCTGCGAGAGAGCTGAAAGTCATCCTCAGAGAGGGATCTTCTCCCACACTCCCTTTTCACTAATTCAAGGACTGCTGAAAAGTTCTCAACTGTGAAGCTTGACTGAACCCCAACATTCTCAAAGAGCTCACGGCAACTGTTTCTGTACTTGTTGGGAAGCTGGTAGAGATATGGTGCTGCATCAAAGTTCTGGTAGAATGCAACTTTGGAGGGCTCAACGTAAGTGTTCTCCACCAGAATGGAGCAGAAGGTTTTCAGTTCCTCATTGATCTGTGTCTTTGCTTTGGCATCCTGGAGCATTTCTTCATGTAGGTATTTGTAGCAGGCATTGGTGATATTTTCCTGATACAAAGTAACTCCGTCAAATGACTTAGCAAGTTCCTTAAGTTGACTGACAACTAGTCCAACTGTTGGCTTTCTTATCAATCCGAGAGAGTCTTTTACAGCCAATGTGATCGGACCGCACCCTTTGAAAGATGGAGAGTTCTCATTAAGGATGGGTTTCATCAAGCACACTGTGTCCTGGTGGTCAGTCGTAAAGAGCTCTTTGGCAGAAAACATGGTGGACGGGGGGAAAGTATTCCCATGCCATGGTAGTGAAAACCCTGCAGGCTTTGTCAGAAATGGAAAGAACTTTATGTCCTGTAGCTTCTCCAGTTGTTTACCTGCTCCTGAGTCTGCCATTTTCAGCTTCTCATCACTGAGACTGAGAATAATGCTGCTCCGAAGACATGCAGCAGTGTGATCATTTTCATTTAGATCGAACACAGATTCAGCACGTTCAATCAAATCATCCCAAGAGAGGTCATCTTTGACCATTCCCAGCTGTACTAGCTTGACCAAGCACACTGGATTCATGTAGTCTTTTGAGGTTCCTTCTGGAAATCTTCCATCATCAGCGTTGTACAGTTTTGCAACTCTTCCTTCTGGATGGATTAGTCTGGATGGTATGACTAATTGCTGATTGGGGCCAGAGCATGGGATGCATGGAGTCTCTCTAAGAATTGATGCAAATTCGTCCAGTTTGCCATTCAAGACATAATGCATTAGTGGGTCACGAAGTTCTTTGTCGATGTCTTGGATATGGGGGAAAAATACATCTAAGAAGAACTGCTTTTCAGTCAGGGTGTTCTCTATCAGCTTCCCTTTGCATCCAGCATCATCAAAACCTTCCTTGACCCAGTCAGGCAGCTCAACAGCACAGAGGTCTTGCGAGCCGCTCTTCTTGAGATATTTTAGGAATATCTTGAAGGCAGCAGGACCAATGTCTGGTCTACAGAGCAGGGAGTCATCTAGGAATCTGACATACTTGATTGATACCCAGGTTTTGCCATCTGAGAAAACTTTTGCATGGTCCCTGTCCCCCCCTTTGGCGATCTCTTGATAGACTCCTTGGCTGATCACTGTGAAATCATCGTGTACTACACTTGGATCAGGCCATGCTACATAGTAGCTGTAGTCAAGCAGTTCTCCACTTTCTGCCATTGAACGCAGCATATTGAGTGCTGCTAGGTATGCCTGGACGATCACGTGTCTCATGAACACTGAGTTCCAGTGTCCTTTGGTGTCTGTCTTCCAGATCTCTTTGCGGTTAGATGTCACAGCAAAACAGCCGTTTATGTGGACTGGCAAACCTGTTTTGATTCTGAGAGGTAAATAGCAAAACACCTCTCCTATCGGGTTGATGTGATTGGTGTTATCCTTCACTGTCCATTTTCGATTCTCCTCCTCTGAGAGCAGAACAGCTACACCCCCACAAGGCACTAGTCCAAGTCGTTTTCCGCTCTCACCAAGTGAAAATTTGAGAGCTTCGGTCACATCCATACATGAACAAATGAGCCAGTTTGTGAGATCAACTGCCTTTTGCGGCATTTCGTCTGTGAGTCGTCTGTTTTTTCCGTCTTTGGCAGCCATTTCAAAGTATGAGGAAGGATCCTCCTCTGAACCTCTGAAAAGGGGTGACTGGAGATCAACTATGCGCTTGAACACATTGTGAAACTCCTCCACCACAATGCGTATGATACAGCCAGACTTGGGAGTGTCAGCTGGTACCCTGTTGGTGGCTGCTACCTTTTTCATGACTTTTGCTGCAGATTTCAGGATGCTCAGAGGTCCATATGCAGCTTTGGATGACCATACACTTTTGTTGATAGTAACAACATCCTGTGCTGCTGCTGGATTGGGCTCTTCATATTTCAGGTACTTCAGTACCATGGAGCCAACATGCTGAGTGAAGAGAATGAGCCGGTGGCCACATATGCTGAACTCATCAACAAGTGAGTAGATGTCTGGGGTGTTGTAGTAGACACTGCTGATTTCACTCACTGATGCTTCTTGCTCAGTCCTGAAGGGGAGTCTGAACAGTGTTCCATCGTACTTGTATGGAGACTCTTGTGCAAGAGGAAGTTGGCAATTGAAGACATTGATGAAGGGTTTGAATTGATTGGGGAACTTTCGCAGCCGTTTCTGTTGTTTGCTCCAGTTGATCTTAATTCCCGGGTTTGACCTGTCTTTAATGTGCTTGCTGATGTGGTTGATGTTTGGATCGAACATGATCATGAACTCTCTGCTCATTATGATGGGGATGTCAGTGATGTGATAAACTGAGTTGAAACCTAGGCCAAATTTGCCAACTTTGTCTGCCTCACATCTCTTCATTGACCCACCTAACCTTGTTATGTTCAGAAAGTCAGTGTCAGAGAATGTAGAGTTGTTGAATGACCACAAGGAGGGGCCATGGCATATAATCATGCCAGGGTCAAGCAGGTTCTCTCGAATGTCAATATTCTTCCGCATGTCTATCAGGAAGCTACACTCTGTAGCACTCGCATCATCAGCATTTTGAAGAAGTTCTTTGAAAATATCTGCGACAGATGGATATTCTTCTAGAATGTTCTTTATTCTCACTGTCAGAGGCTCCCGTTGGCCTGATTGTTCAAAGCCAAGGTTTTCTGGGTTTATGAGTCTCGTACTCAAACATGGCACGTTCAGCCATTCTGCTGTTTTCATGGGGATGTCATCATGGACTAAAATAATGGGCTCTGATGTATCATCAAGCAAGTCATGTAGATCCTCCACTTTAATGTCGCAGTAGGTGCATTCATGAATGGGTTTCATGGCCAGTTTGCTTGGATCCTTGTAGCAAAGGATTGGTACATACATGTCAATGTCCACAGAAATTTGACTGTTATACAGCCATCTCAGAATATTTATCAGGAGGAGGAGATCATGCTTACTTTCCTCTTTAGTCATTTCTTCCTCACACCTTTGCCTTACTGTTTTGATCACATCGAACACATGGCTTGGGACAACCTCTTCGACAGAACCACAGAATTTGAAAAGTTTGTGAAACTTTGCAATGGTCTTTGGCAAAGAGTACAGGTAGGGTTGCAAATCAAGGTCAGAAATGGGTTTTAGAACTGTGTGGCTAGGTGATGAAAAGGTCTTGCCAGTCCACACCCAATCAAATGGCAGTGACTTCATTGCCTCTCTTGCATCTTCAAGGTGTGCTTGCATGAAGTCATAAATCTCAATAAGGATCTGTTGGAATTGATACCAGTCTTCTGTGGTAAATGCTTGAGATCTGTGCCAGTCATTCACTGCCTTTAAATGCTGTAACACTTGATCAATCTGTGGCTCTATAGATAACTTCAGGGCCTTCTTCATGCCGGCAGAAGTGCGCTCCACAAGTGCAACTGAAGAACCTACTAGCACTGCATGGGATATATTGCACATTTCTGAGAATGAGCAGATGTTATGGGTGTCTCCCATCCAGGCAAGGGACTTTGGGTAATTTACAGGTCTGTCCTTGCAGACTGGCACCCATTTCAGTTTTTTCAAGGACGTCTGAGCTTCTGAAGACTTTACCAGCTTGGTTTGTCTATTCAGTATTTGCAGCAGTGTTTTTGCTTTCTGTATAACTGGTTCCCATTCTGGCTCATTGCCACCTTGTAATTCCTCGATCTTCTGTGCCACCTGAAGTACATCTTTTTCGCTGAGTTGTACTTCATTTTTCAGTCCAAGTTGTCTCAGTGAATGTAGCATATCAGGAGATGATGTGTATGTACTTGTGGGAAACCTATTCTTCTCCTCCATGTAGAAAAGATTCTGTAAAATCTCCAGCTCAGGGTCAAAAAGGTCTGTAGCTGCAACAGATTTCCCTGCAGATGTATGAATGAACTTCAGAGCTGAAAGCCATCCAATCACAGCTTTGTTTTCATTCTTTAGGAATGACAGATGCTTAAGGGCCCAGAGCATGATTTTAGTGATATCCTCTTTTGAATAAAACCCTTTCTCCATGTCTTGAACAACCAACTTCAAGCAGTCAGTGGTTTTCACCTGTTCCACGTTCAGCATCTTAATGAGACGAATGGATGCCTCATCACTGCAGCCCACAACATTGATGGATAGTTTGACGTTTGGTGGATACTTGGAGGTATGGTGTAAAGCCCTGGCTCCTCTCAGTGAGGTATATGTTGGGATGCCTTTCTCTGAACAGGGCCCTACTTTCTCAAAGATGGTCAGCTCCAGGAGGATACGCTTCTCTTTCTCTGTGATGTCAGACAGCCCTGCCAGGAAGTCCCTCAGTGCCACTTTCTGTTTACTTGAGAACGATGAGACCAGGCTGGCCACTCTCTGGGTTGACGACCTGTCCATGATTTGCAGTAGCATACTGGGAGATGAAGGATGGATGTAGTTCTTCAACAGAGGATGCTGCAAACACAGGTCCAACTTTTTCATCACTACTACTCCAAGTTTTTTCATGATTTCAAGAAGGCTTTCAGAAAGTGGGGCCTCCTCCTCATCCACAATGATAATAGGGGATGGAGTTTTGAGACGATGGAGCTCGATTGAGTCCACACTTTCTTCCAGGGGCACATTTGGGATCAAAGGCATGTCTTCAAACGTACTAAGGTCATCAGCAAAGTTAATATACAGATGCTTCCAAACCATCTTTAACCAAGAGCGTGTAGGATGCTTCTTCTCTCGGTTCCCATGGTCCCACTGGACTGTGAAGTCTCTGGTAGGCCAGACTGTTGAGAGGATCTCCTTTATGAGTCGAGCTGACCGTTCAGGTGTTAGCACTTGTACCTGAGTGCAGGGTCTTCCTGTAGAAGACAGAAAAACACAAGTTAATATAAACCTTAATGATGACTTTCTCAATGATAATTTATAGGAACTACATATATAGAAGCCCAAAGTTTCATTTAACAATGTTTGTCCTGCAGGCATTCTAGGTGATTTATTAGCTTTACTGCACAGCCCAAGGTTCATTCCCATCAACACCACCTGTATCAACAAGATATATTTGCATTTTGTACCTGCAATGTAGTAGGGATCAACAGGACATTAGAAAATCAAGTTGAATCAAATATGATAATTTGCATCAAGACCATATGGGCTTAATTAGGCAAACAACAAGCATTTCATTACAAATATTTATACTTAATAGAATTTGATTAACTACAACACTCAAAAAATCCAAAGCACAGCAAACCATAACAACTACATTAAGTTATCCGTGGCAAGCATAACACACACTTATCAAGCTAATATTTAGTAGACTCAATGTCACATCACAAGACTGCCATCAAATTCTGCAATGAGTTCTAACTAAATGACTGATACACATAAAGATTGTGCGAATTCCTGCAGCAAAGACAAAGTGCGTTCCAGTGACATGTTAGAATTCACACTGCCAGAGAGACACACTTGTCTGGGAACTCACACAGCTAAACAAATACAAAAACATTATGGGCACTATGAAATGTGACGTGTTTCAAATTAGATGGAAGGGAACATACTATTTCAAATGCTCCCACTTCCAAAAATGTATTCTATTCAGACTTTATCAATGTTGAGGCAATGTTAGCTACTGTTCACATTAAATGTATGATACAGATTAGATTAGAGTTTGCATAGTGCCCATTAAAACAATGTATTGGTTTGGGTTAATGTCAAAAATTATTCCGGGACACAACACCACATGTCAAAGTACCTACCTGAACACCCCCAAAGAAATTGTTGCACTGCAATTACATTTAAATTACATGTTTTAGACATTTAGGTTAGCGCGTTGATAACTATTTCAACTTAAATGTAACTACAGTGAGGGAAGAAAGTATTTGATCCCCCAGCTGATTTTGTACGTTTGCCCACTGACAAAGACATGATCAGTCTATAATTTTAATGGTAGGTTTATTTGAACAGTGAGAGACAGAATAACAACAAAAAAATCCAGAAAAACGCATATCAAAAATGTTATACATTGATTTGCATTTTAATGAGGGAAATAAGTATTTGACCACCTCTCAATCAGAAAGATTTCTGGCTCCCAGGTGTCTTTTATACAGGTAACGATCTGAGATTAGGAGCACACTCTTAAAGGGAGTGCTCCTAATCTCAGCTTGTTACCTGTATAAAAGACACCTGTCCACAGAAGCAATCAATCAATCAGATTCCAAACTCTCCACCATGGCCAAGACCAAAGAGCTCTCCAAGGATGTCAGGGACAAGATTGTAGACCTACACAAGGCTGGAATGGGCTACAAAACCATCGCCAAGCAGCTTGGTGAGAAGGTGACAACAGTTGGTGCGATTATTCGCAAATGGAAGAAACACAAAATAACTGTAAATCTCCCTCAGCCTGGGGCTCCATGCAAGATCTCACCTCGTGGAGTTGCAATGATCATGAGAACGGTGAGGAATCAGCCCAGAACTACACGGAAGGATCTTGTCAATGATCTCAAGGCAGCTGGGACCATAGTCACCAAGAAAACAATTGGTAACACACTAAGCCGTGAAGGACTGAAATCCTGCAGCGCCCGCAATGTCCCCCTGCTCAAGAAAGCACATATACAGGGCCGTCTGAAGTTTGCCAATGAACATCTGAATGATTCAGAGGAGAACTGGGTGAAAGTGTTGTGGTCAGATGAGACCAAAATGGAGCTCTTTGGCATCACCTCAACTCGCCGTGTTTGGAGGAGGAGGAATGCTGCCTATGACCCCAAGAACACCATCCCCACCGTCAAACATGGAGGTGGAAACATTATGCTTTGGGCTTGTTTTTCTGCTAAGGGGACAGGACAACTTCACCGCATCAAAGGGACAATGGACGGGGCCATGTACCGTCAAATCTTGGGTGAGAACCTCCTTCCCTCAGCCAGGGCATTGAAAATGGGTCGTGGATGGGTATTCCAGCATGGCAATGACCCAAAACACACGGCCAAGGCAACAAAGGAGTGGCTCAAGAAGAAGCACATTAAGGTCCTGGAGTGGCCTAGCCAGTCTCCAGACCTTAATCCCATAGACAATCTGTGGAGGGAGCTGAAGGTTCGAGTTGCCAAACGTCAGCCTCGAAACCCTAATGACTTGGAGAAGATCTGCAAAGAGGAGTGGAACAAAATCCCTCCTGGGATGTGTGCAAACCTGGTGGCCAACTACAAGAAACGTCTGACCTCTGATTGCCAACAAGGTTTTTGCCACCAAGTACTAAGTCATGTTTTGCAGAGGGGTCAAATACTTATTTCCCTCATTAAAATGCAAATCAATTGAAAACATTTTTGACATGCGTTTTTCTGGATATTTTTGTTGTAATTCTGTCTCTCACTGTTCAAATAAACCTACCATTAAAATTATAGACTGATCATGTCTTTGTCAGTGGGCAAACGTACAAAATCAGCAGGGGATCAAATACTTTTTTCCCTCACTGTACATCCTGTGATTCCCAAAAATCAAATCAAATCAAATGTATTTGTCACATGCGCCGAATACAACAGGTGTAGACCTTACAGTAAAATGCTTACTTACAAGCCATTAACCAACAATGCAGTTTTAAGAAAGAATATCAAAAGAAATCACAAAAAAATACATTATAAAATAATAAGAACTAAAAGTAACAAATAATTAAAGCGCAGGAATAAAAATAACAATAGCGAGGCTATAAACAGGGGGTACCGGTACCGAGTCAATGTGCGGGGGCACCGGTTAGTCGAGGTAATTGGGGTAAAATGTACATGTAGGTAGAGTTATTAAAGTGAATATGCATAGATAATAAGCAGAGAGTAGCAGCAGCGTAAAAGAGGGGTGGGAGGGGGGGCAATGCAAATAGCCTGGGTAGCCATTTGATTAGATGTTCAGGAGTCTTACGGCTTGGGGGTAGAAGCTGTTTAGAAGCCTCTTGGACCTAGACTTGGCGCTCCGGTACATCTTGCCATGCGGTAGCAGAGAGAACATTCTATGACTAGGGTGGCTGGAGTCTTTGACAATTTTTAGGGCCTTCCTCTGACACCGCCTGGTATAGAGGTCCTGGATGGCAGGAAGCTTGTCCCCAGTTATGTACTGGGCCGTACGCACTACCCTCTGTAGTGCCTTGCGGTCGGAGGCCGAGCAGTTGCCATACCAGGCAGTGATGCAACCAGTCAGGATGCTCTCGATGGTGCAGCTGTAGAACCTTTTGAGGATCTGAGGACCCATGCCAAATCTTTTCAGTCTCCTTAGCGGGAATAGGTTTTGTCTTGCCCTCTTCATGACTGTCTTGGTGTGCTTGGACCATGTTAGTTTGTTGGTGATGTGGACACCAAGGAACTTCAAGCTCTCAACCTGCTCCACTACAGCCCCATCAATGAGAATGGGGTTGTGCTCGGTCCTCTTCTTTTTCCTGTAGTCCACAATCATCTCCTTTGTCTTGATCACGTTGAGGGAGAGGTTGTTGTCCTGGCACCACACAGCCAGGTCTCTGACCTCCTCCCTATAGGCTGTCTCGTCGTTGTCGTTGATCAGGCCTACCACTGTTGTGTCATCGGCAAACTTAATGATGGTGTTGGAGTCGTGCCTGGCCATGCAGTCATGAGTGAACATGGAGTACACAGGAGGGTACTGAGCATGCACCCCTGAAGGGCCCTCGTGTTGAGGATCAGCGTGGCGGATGTGTTGTTACCTACCCTTACCACCTGGGGGCGGCCCATCAGGAAGTCCAGGATCCAGTTGCAGAGGGAAGTGTTTAGTCCCAGGGTCCTTAGCTTAGTGATGAGCTTTGAGGGCACTATGGTGTTGAACGCTGAGCTGTAGTCAATGAATAGCATTCTCACATAGGTGTTCCTTTTGTCCAGGTGGGAAAAGGGCAGTGTGGAGCGCAATAGATATTGCATCATCTGTGGATCTGTTGGGGCGATATGCAAATTGGAGTGGGTCTAGGGTTTCTGGGATAATGGTGTTGATGTGAGCCATGACCAGCCTTTCAAAGCACTTCATGGCTACAGACGTGAGTGTTACGGGTCGGTAATCATTTAGGCAGGTTACCTTAGTGTTATTGGGCACAGGGACTATGGTGGTCTGCTTGAAACATGTTGGTATTACAGACTCAGACAGGGAGAGGTTGAAAATGTCAGTGAAGACACTTGCCAGTTGGTCAGCGCATGCTCGGAGTACACGTCCTGGTAATCCGTCTGGCCCTGCGGACTTGTGAATGTTGACCTGTTTAAAGGTCTTACTCACATCGGCTACGGAACAGCTGATGCTCTCATACATGTTTCAGTGTAACTTGCCTCGAAGCAAGCATAGAAGTAATTTAGCTCGTCTGGTAGGCTCGTGTCACTGGGCAGCTCGCAGCTGTGCTTCCCTTTGTAGTCTGTAATAGTTTGCAAGCCCTGCCACATCCGACGAGCGTCGGAGCCGGTGTAGTACGATTCGATCTTAGTCCTGTATTGACGCTTTGCCTGTTTGATGGTTTGTCAGAGGGCATAGCGGGATTTCTTATAACCTTCCGGGTTAGAGTCCCGCTCCTTGAAAGCGGCAGCTCTACCCTTTAGCTCAGTGCGGATGTTGCCTGTAATCCATAGCTTCTGGTTGGGGTATGTACGTACAGTCACTGTGGGGACGACGTCATCGATGCACTTATTGATGAAGCCAGTGACTGATGTGGTACACTCCTCAATGCTTTCGGAAGAATCCCGGAACATATTCCAGTCTGTGCTAGCAAAACAGTCCTGTAGCTTAGCATCTGCTTCATCTGACCACTTTTATATTGACCAAGTCACTGGTGCTTCCTGCTTTAGTTTTTGCTTGTAAGCAGGAATGTCATTATAGTTGTATAAATGTTATTTTAAAATGTAACTGTAATGGATTTTACTTTGATATACTAGTTTGCATTGATAGCAGAGGATACAATCAATCTGCCAAGAGACTGTGATGACGAGGTGGCGATTCTGAGGATGAGCCCCCAGAGCACTCATGGGTGGCTGCAGTAGCAGACAGTCAATAACTCCAAAAGCCACTGTAGGGCAGCGATCATATAACACCGCTGAGGTAGGGGAATTCTAGTGTCTCTGGCAGAGGATCATACAGATGTCGTTCTGCATGGCTATGTGTGAAGGGTCTATTGTGTGAGACGACCTTCTATGTGACCCACTTAATGAAGTGTAATGGGGATAATTCAATCTCTGATGCATGCAGCAGCACCCAAGGTGGTGTCCTAGCTATGAGGTGGCAATGACAGACCAGCAGAGAGCCAGAGAGGTGTCAGGAAAATGACTTAGGCTTTGAGTAAAGTAGAAAGTTGGAATTGTGTCAACTCATAAAATTAAAAGGATAAATCTGATAATGGATCAATATTATTCAGGATTGCAATATTTTTCTGAAAGGCAATATTCCAAATGAATCCATAACGTCTATTTACAGAAATATACTAGATACAGTTAGAACAACATATTATTACCTCACTCCTTCAATCTAGCTACCACTGGCAGTCAGAATGATGGAGTGCACCTCTCTGCCCTGGCTAGAACTTTCAACAGTTTCACAGACAACTCCTAGCTCAACATGAAGAATCCTTCAATGCCATATTATGTCCAGATTATACACACTGTGAAAACGATGTTTGATTCACACATAATGAAATAAAATATCTGATTTGATTTGTTATGTGGCGGTCAGGATGTGGACACATTGTGTTCTCTGGACCGTGCAGCAAAGGGCTTTAATGGACAAATCTGTTAATTCAGCATATTCCCCCTGACTGGCTCCTGGCCCTTTTGGCACACTCCTGGTTGGGTATGGGAGCGAGCATGTCCAGGATCTGATAGCAGTGAGTGGAATGTGAGGCACAAAACCGACTCCCCCATCTGCCAGCTCACACACACACTCAGCAGTTATAAATTATCTATCAGCAGTGCACCAGGTTTAATGTCCCACGGGGGCAGCAGGGGAATGGGGTGACCAGGAGTTACTACTACCTGGCTAAGAACCTTACACATCCCTCACAGAACACAGCCTGAACTAGGCGGTGAAGGCAGTGAAGCTGCCTTGTAACCGTTTGAATCTACTGTATGTTGAGCTATAGTTTAGACTGCATGTCTTCTAAATTCATCTATTTTATTTCCTAGAAATAATGTTGGTGTCCAAATCTAATATTAGGATTAAGGTGGCTCCTCCGATGACAGACACACACCAGATATAAAAATTAAAGTCATTTTAGTGGGACATTCATGTAACATGTGAGTGGGGGTTTACCTCTGCTTTTGGCTGCATCCTTCAGGCTGCTCATAACTGATGGTTTAATGCCCTCCAGTATGAATCGTCCCTCCAGTCCAGGGTAAAGAGACCTTAACACAAAACAAACAGAGAGTACACACTGTTATATATTAGCTCACAGGCTGCAATCTAGCATATCGCTGACAGTCAACAATACTTGCATTCAAATACAGTGAGGGAAAAAAGTATTTGATCCCCTGCTGATTTTGTACGTTTGCCCACTGACAAAGACATGATCAGTCTATAATTTTAATGGTAGGTTTATTTGAACAGTGAGAGACAGAATAACAACAACAAAATCCAGAAAAACGCATGTCAAAAATGTTATAAATTGATTTGCATTTTTATGAGGGAAATAAGTATTTGACCCCTCTGCAAAACATGACTTAGTACTTGGTGGCAAAACCCTTGTTGGCAATCACAGAGTTCAGAAATTTTTTTGTAGTTGGCCACCAGGTTTGCACACATCTCAGGAGGGATTTTGTCCCACTCCTCTTTGCAGATCTTCTCCAAGTCATTATGGTTTCGAGGCTGACGTTTGGCAACTCGAACCTTCAGCTCCCGCCACAGATTTTCTATGGGATTAAGGTCTGGAGACTGGCTAGGCCTTAATGTGCTTCTTCTTGAGCCACTCCTTTGTTGCCTTGGCCATGTGTTTTGGGTCATTGTCATGCTGGAATACCCATCCACGACCCATTTTCAATGACCTGGCTGAGGGAAGGAGGTTCTCACCCAAGATTTGACGGTACATGGCCCCGTCCATCTCCCCTTTGATGTGGTGAAGTTGTCCTGTCCCCTTAGCAGAAAAACACCACCAAAGCATAATGTTTCCACCTCCATGTTTGACGGTGGGGATGGTGTTCTTGGGGTCATAGGCAGCATTCCTCCTCCTCCAAACACGGCGAGTTGAGGTGATGCCAAAGAGCTCGATTTTGGTCTCATCTGACCACAACACTTTCACCCAGTTCTCCTCTGAATCATTCAGATGTTCATTGGCAAACTTCAGACGGGCCTGTATATGTGCTTTCTTGAGCAGGGGGACCTTGCGGGCGCTGCAGGATTTCAGTCCTTCACGGCATAGTGTAATACCAATTGTTTTCTTGGTGACTATGGTCCCAGCTGCCTTGAGATCCTTGACAAGATCCTCCCGTGTAGTTCTGGGCTGATTCCTCACCGTTCTCATGATCATTGCAACTCCACGAGGTGAGATCTTGCATGGAGCCCCAGGCCGAGGAAGATTGACAGTTCTTTTGTGTTTCTTCCATTTGCGAATAATCACACCAACTGTTGTCACCTTCTCACCAAGCTGCTTGGTGATGGTCTTGTAGCCCATTCCAGCCTTGTGTAGGTCTACAATCTTGTCCCTGACATCCTTGGAGAGCTCTTTGGTCTTGGCCATGGTGGAGAATTTGGAATCTGATTGATTGATTGCTTCTGTGGACAGGTGTCTTTTATACAGGTAACAAACTGAGATTAGGAGCACTCCCTTTAAGAGTGTGCTCCTAATCTCAGCTCGTTACCTGTATAAAAGACACCTGGGAGCCAGAAATCATTCTGATTGAGAGGGGTCAAATAATTAAAATGCAAATCAATTTATAAAATTTTTGACATGCGTTTTTCTGGATTTTTTTGTTGTTATTCTGTTTCTCACTGTTCAAATATACCTACCATTAAAATTATAGACTGATAATTTCTTTGTCAGTGGGCAAACGTACAAAATCAGCAGGGGATCAAATACTTTTTTCCCTCACTGTATGTGTTTCTTTGTGGTTTTGCTAAGGCATAGAGAAAGTCTGAGGACTTTAATTCTGTACCTGGGGTATTCTTCCGAAGCCATGTAAACTGCATCCTTATCACTGACAGAGGAGGAGAACGCTGCAAATGTCTCATCTTGCAAAGGCAGCAGCTCTAGTCCAATGAGGTCGCTGTAACCTTTGTCGCTGAGGACAAACTCCAGCAGAAGCAGCTTCTCCTGAGAGGACCCTTTGTGTTTGTCCTTCCTGATCACCTGCCGCACCAGAGAAGGGGTCACCTTCTTCACAGAGGCAGGCCCCTTTACGTACGTGTCCAGGACCGCGTCCACAGCGGCAGGCACTCTAGCCACCTGCATCCCTGAGCTTTGGAGGTAGCTGATCACCGTCTCTGTGATGTCCACATCTGTGTCCAGCTCTGAAAACACAGCCTCGTCCACATGGATCCAGCTGTTAGTGAGAGAGTAGATGACCTGCTGCTGTAGCAAGTCATGAAACAGAGGCTCCAGTATGGGCTTCCAGCGAGGTTTGATCCGGTTGGTGTCTGGCCAGGCCCCATAAGTACCTCTAGGTAAGAGGGGGAAGTCTTGGTCCTTCTTGGTTTGGATCCTCTTGATGGCCTCCATGATGAGGGTGAAGTAGGCCCTGGGGATGATGGTGACGATGAGGAGCTCGTTCCAGAGCGCTGCAGGGTCCCTCCACTGGTCCACCTCCCTCCATTTGATACTTCTGCGATTGTCTGTGAGGCCAAAGAAGCCGCTGACATGGACCGGCAGCCCTGTCAGGCTCTCCTCTCCAGGGGGGAGAGGCAGGAAACAGAAGGCTCGCCCCGAGAAACCAGACGTGGCGCCCTTGTCCTCGTCATTGCGGGTGAGAGGCAGGGCGATGCCGATGGTGGGGATGAACTTCAGGTCATCTGCCAGGGAGTCCAGGTCACTGCACAAGCCCCGGCCCCCCACTCCGTTACACACCAGCCAGGTGGTCCTCTGGATCTCCTTGGCTGTCTCATCCTGGGTCTCGATGTTGACCTGGTAGGTGGCGCATGTGACAGTACTGCTGGGCACTCCGTTGCTATAGCTGTCTGTGGCCAGGCCCAGGGTCTTTAGAGAGTTAGGACGCTCTAGCTTGTCTTCTGGGTTCTCTCCTGCTGTCACCTGGAAAAGCATGCGTTCTGTACCGTCTGACTCATGCACATGCAGGGAGACCTTCTGAACGCTCTTGAGGAAGAGAAGCACTGTGTCAGCATCGGCTTTGAAAGACTCGAAAAGCTCCAGCACCTTCTCTTTGTTGTAGATGTTGGTGCTCAGCTGGGAGGGCTTAATGCGGAGCGGGAAGCGGAACAGAGTTCCAGAAAAGCTGCCGTCCTTGATGGGTTTACCGGAGTTTCCAAATAAGCCGATGTAGGGTGCAAACTGGTCAGTGAGCTCTGTGATCTCCTTCATATCTGTCTTCAGGTTCCAACACTGCCCAGACTCATGGGCACCAAACAGAGTCTGGTGAGGGTCCAGCATGCCGATCTGTTCTCCACTAAATATACTGGGGACATCTGAAACATTCAAACAAGATTTCTTTATTTATTGATTAAAGGTAACTTTAAAAACGCGCAGATTGAAAGCAATATCAAACATAATGCTGAATAATCACCTTACTCATATGCAGGTAAAATAATATTTCAATAAAAGCCTCACCTGTTATGTGGTACACAGAGTTGAACCCAATACCAAATCTTCCAACTTTCAAAGGATCCTCTCTCTTTCTGCTCCTTGCTATCTCCTGAATTCCATTCCAATCTTCAGTCGTGAACACTGCATCATTGTACACATACAAGGCCGTTCCTAAAATCAAAACAAGAAATAAGATCATCCAAATAAGATCATCATCTTGATGACAGTTTTTAGATGTTTGCTGCTGCTATGGTAAAACCAACAAAACAGCACAATATCTCACTACTCTGAGACTTTTCTTACTGAAAACAAAAATGTCACTATATCTGGTAAACTGAATAATCTGTGAGAATGAATAAAAACCTACCTTGATACTGAGCCATGTCATGTGACCAAAGTGACTCCACTCCATACTCTGTCTCATCATACATAAACTTAACCTCTGTGGCTCCAGCATCCTCAGCATTCTGTATCAGCTCCTTCAGAGAAAAACATTGAGCTCATTTAAAACATCTTAAAGGTTAAGGGCCTTGTTTTGTAACATTAAGATACATACATAAATACACACATACATACATACATACATATATATACATACATACAGTACATATACTGTACATACAGTACCAGTCAAAAGTTTGGACACAACTACTCATTCCAGGGTTTTTCTTTATTTTTTTACTATTTTCTACATTGTAGCATAATAGTGAAGACATCAAAACTATGAAATAACACATATGGAATCATGTAGTAACCAAAAAAGTGTTAAACAAATCAAAATATATGTTATATTTGAGATTCTTCAAAGTAGCCACCCTTTGCCTTGATGACAGCTTTGCACACTCTTGGCATTCTTTCAACCAGCTTCATGAGGTAGTCACCTGGAATGCATTTCAATTAACAGGTGTGCCTTGTTAAAAGTTAATTTGTGAAATTTATTTCCTTCTTAATGCGTTTGAACCAATCAGTTGTGTTGTGACAAGGTAGGGGTGGTATACAGAAGATAGCCCTATTTGGTAAAAGACCATGTCCATATTATGGCAGGAACAGCTCAAATAAGCAAAGAGAAACGATAGTCCATCATTACTTTAAGACATGAAGATCATTCAATCCGGAAAATTTCAAGAACTTTGAAAGTTTCTTCAAGTGCAGTCGCAAAAACCATCAAGTGCTATGATGAAACTGGCTCTCATGAGGACCGCCACAGCAAAGTAAGATCCAGAGTTACCTCTGCTGCAGAGGATAAGTTCATTAGAGTTAACTGCCCAAATAAATGCTTCACAGAGTTCAAGTAACAGACACTTCTCAACATCAACTGTTCAGAGAAGACTTAGTGAATCAGGCCTTCATGGTCAAATTGCCACAAAGAAACCACTACTAAAGCGAACCAATAAGAAGAAGAGACTTGCTTGGGCCAAGAAACACGAGCAATGGACATTAGACCAGTGGAAATCTGTCCTTTGGTCTGATGAGTCCAAATTTGAGATATTCGGTTCCAACCGCTGTGTCTTTGTGAGACGCAGAGTAGGTGAACGGATGATCTCTGCATGTGTGGTTCCCACCGTGAAGCATGGAGGAGGAGGTGTGATGGTGTGGGGGTGCTTTGCTGGTGACACTGTCTGTGATTTATTTAGAATTCAAGGCACACTGATGGAGTGCTGCATCAGATTACCTGGCCTCCACAATCACCCGACCTCAACCCAATTGAGATGGTTTGGGATGAGTTTGACCGCAGAGTGTAGGAAAAGCTGCCAACAAGTGCTCAGCATATGTGGGAACTCCTTCAAGACTGTTAGAAAAGCATTCCTCATGAAGCTGGTTGAGAGAATGCCAAGAGTGTGCAAAGCTGTCATCAAGGCAAAGGGTGGCTACTTTTGAGAATCTAAAATCAAAAATATATTTTTTTGGTTACTACATGATTCCATATGTGTTATTTCATAGTTTTGATGTCTTCACTGTTATTCTACAATGTAGAAAATAGTAAAAAATAAAGAAAAACCCTTGAATGAGTAGGTGTGTCCAAACTTTTGACTGGTATTGTACATAAATACATACTATACATACAGATATAAAGAAAGATGTTATATTCATACAGGGTATTGTGCATGTCAATATTATTGCTCTGAGTGCATTATCACACTATTACATAGTCACAGAGCATCTGAACCATCATCTTCACAGTAAGGTTAAACCTTCAGGAGCCTTTCCTTCCCCCAGAGGTATTGCATCTTCCAGGGCAGTGTGAAATGAGTGGAACGTCGCTAGGTAATGAGCTTCCATTGTCTTAACAGTGAGAGTAAGTGTCAGGCCTATTTTTGGATCCAAACCTATGTGTTTTCCTCTCAAGAGTATAATCACCTTTGCCTGGATGTAATACTATTAGGCATGGTTGTTTATCATCACCATCAATGAGTCCATGTGTTGGGCTACTATGGACTCTTACAGGGTACATTAGGTTAAAGTCAGACACCATTAATACATTGTACTTACTTTCAGAATCTGTCCACCTTCAGGATACCTTCTTAGAATATCTTTCAAAAACTCGACTAATGGTGGTGTCGTCTGTCCAAATCTCCCTGTAAAAATAGCAGTGAAATAAAACGTCATGTGAAACATATACTACTTATGTAGAACTAATCTAAAGGATTATGAACATCTATGTGAAAAGTGTATGGATTAATCCCAGAACTATTTACAGTAATCTATTATCTTACCTCCCCCTTTCAGGCCGCTTCCCTCCAGTGTCATGCATACTTCAGGGCTTCCCGTGGGCACCAGGGTCCCAATCTGTACTTTATCATCCAGCTGAAGTTGGGGGAGACAGAACACACCATGAGCAGCAGGCAGGCAGGCTTACAGTAAGACCATTATCTCTCGCTCTCCAAGGTGAAAACCCTCATCTGTAGCATCACTCGCTTCGCTCAGCACTTCTGGCACAGGAACAAGCAATCCTGCAT
Source organism: Coregonus clupeaformis (assembly GCF_020615455.1). Classification (NCBI taxonomy): domain Eukaryota; kingdom Metazoa; phylum Chordata; class Actinopteri; order Salmoniformes; family Salmonidae; genus Coregonus; species Coregonus clupeaformis. Next base: position 23,939,433 of record NC_059197.1, on the reverse strand, counting down.
GACGAGCCCTGCTCTGCAAACCAAACCTCCCATCACAGAGGCTGTCTGACTACTCACATACTGTAACTGACTGACTAATACTGATTGTTACTTTTTCTTGCTGGCCATGGTTTGTACAATATTGTGTTACTGATACAGTGGGGGAAAAAAGTATTTAGTCAGCCACCAATTGTGCAAGTTCTCCCACTTAAAAAGATGAGAGAGGCCTGTAATTTTCATCATAGGTACACGTCAACTATGACAGACACAATGAGACATTTTTTCTCCAGAAAATCACATTGTAGGATTTTTTATGAATTTATTTGCAAATTATGGTGGAAAATAAGTATTTGGTCAATAACAAAAGTTTCTCAATACTTTGTTATATACCCTTTGTTGGCAATGCCACAGGTCAAACGTTTTCTGTAAGTCTTCACAAGGTTTTCACACACTGTTGCTGGTATTTTGGCCCATTCCTCCATGCAGATCTCCTCTAGAGCAGTGATGTTTTGGGGCTGTCGCTGGGCAACACGGACTTTCAACTCCCTCCAAAGATTTTCTATGGGGTTGAGATCTGGAGACTGGCTAGGCCACTCCAGGACCTTGAAATGATTCTTACGAAGCCACTCCTTCGTTGCCCGGGCGGTGTGTTTGGGATCATTGTCATGCTGAAAGACCCAGCCACGTTTCATCTTCAATGCCCTTGCTGATGGAAGGAGGTTTTCACTCAAAATCTCACTATTCATGGCCCCATTCATTCTTTCCTTTACACGGATCAGTCGTTCTGGTCCCTTTGCAGAAAAACAGCCCCAAAGCATGATGTTTCCACCCCCATGCTTCACAGTAGGTATGGTGTTCTTTGGATGCAACTCAGCATTCTTTGTCCTCCAAACACGACGAGTTGAGTTTTTACCAAAAAGTTCTATTTTGGTTTCATCTGACCATATGACATTCTCCCAATCCTCTTCTGGATCATCCAAATGCACTCTAGCAAACTTCAGACGGGCCTGGACATGTACTGGCTTAATCAGGGGGACACGTCTGGCACTGCAGGATTTGAGTCCCTGGCGGCGTAGTGTGTTACTGATGGTAGGCTTTGTTACTTTGGTCCCAGCTCTCTGCAGGTCATTCACTAGGTCCCCCCGTGTGGTTCTGGGATTTTTGCTCACCGTTCTTGTGATCATTTTGACCCCACGGGGTGAGATCTTGCGTGGAGCCCCAGATCGAGGGAGATTATCAGTGGTCTTGTATGTCTTCCATTTCCTAATAATTGCTCCCACAGATGATTTCTTCAAACCAAGCTGCTTACCTATTGCAGATTCAGTCTTCCCAGCCTGGTGAAGGTCTACAATTTTGTTTCTGGTGTCCTTTAACAGCTCTTTGGTCTTGGCCATAGTGGAGTTTGGAGTGTGACAGTTTGAGGTTGTGGACAGGTGTCTTTTATACTGATAACAAGTTCAAACAGGTGCATTAATACAGGTAACGAGTGGAGGACAGAGGAGCCTCTTAAAGAAGAAGTTACAGGTCTGTGAGAGCCAGAAATCTTGCTTGGTTTTAGGTGACCAAATACTTATTTTCCACCATAATTTGCAAATAAATTCATAAAAAATCCTACAATGTGATTTTCTGGAAAAAAAATGCTCAATTTGTCTGTCATAGTTGACGTGTACCTATGATGAAAATTACAGGCCTCTCTCATCTTTTTAAGTGGGAGAACTTGCACAATTGGTGGCTGACTAAATACTTTTTTCCCCCACTGTATGTAAACCATTAGTCTAATAGTTGAAATGAATGAGAATAGCGCTGGAGGAGATGGCTGCCGTTTTACGGGCTCCTAAACAATTGTGCTATTTTGTGTGTTTTTTCGCATTCTTTGTAACTTATTTTGTACATAATGTTTCTGCCACTGTCTCTTATGACCGAAAACAGTTTCTGGATATCAGAACAGTGATTACTCACCTCAAACTGGACGAAGATTGTTTCTTTAAAGAGTCGGACGCAAAGGATTTACTGCTGATACCGGACCAGGCCCAAATCCCTGTCATTTGCATGAAGAAAAGATGCCGATACAGGGGACGCAGGTCCGGGTGCCTTGTAAGAATTTGTCAGCGAATAGGGTAACCCGCCTCTACCATCCGTCCTATTGGCCAACGTGCAATAATTGGACAATAAACTGGATGAGCTCCGTTCAAGACTATTCTACCAACGGGACATTAAAAACTATAATATCTTATGTTTCACAGAGTCGTGGCTGGACGACGACATGGATAATATACAGTTGGCTGGTTTTTCCGTGCATCGGCAAGACACTCTAGACCACCATTACTCCACACACAGAGACGCGTATAAAGCTCTCTCTCGCCCTCCACTTGGCAAATCTGACCATAATTATATCCTCCTCATTCCTGCTTACAAACAAAAACTAAAGCAGGAAGTACCAGTGACTCGCTCAACACAGAAGTGGTCAGATGATGCAGATGCTAAGCTAAAGGATTGTTTTGCTAGCACAGACTGGAATATGTTCCGGGACTCATCCGATGGCATTGAGGAGTATACCACATCAGTCACCGGCTTCATCAATAAGTGCATCGATGACGTTGTCCCCACAGTGACTGTACGTACATACCCCAACCAGAAGCCATGGATTACAGGCAACATCTCCAGTGAGCTAAAGGGTAGAGCTGCCGCTTTCAAGGAGCGGGACTCTAACCCGGACGCTTATAAGAAATCCCGCTATGCGGTGTAAATACAGGACTAAGATTGAACCCTACTACACCGGCTCCGACACTCGTCGGATGTGGCAGGGCTTGCAAACTATTACGGACTACACAGGGAAGCCCAGCCGCGAGCTGCCTAGTGACACAAGCCTACCAGACAAGCTAAATTACTTCTATGTGCGCTTCGAGGCAAGCAACACTGAAGCATGCATGAGAGCACCAGCTGTTCCGGACAACTGTGTGATCACGCTCGCCGTAGCTGATGTGAGTAAGACCTTTAAACAGGTCAACATTCACAAGGCTGCAGGGCCAGACGGATTACCAGGACGTGTACTCCGAGCATGCGCTGACCAACTGGCAAATGTCTTCACTGACATTTTCAACCTGTTCCTGGCTGAGTCTGTAATACCTACATGATCCAAGCAGACCACCATAGTTCCTGTGCCCAAGAACACCAAGGTAACCTGCCGAAATGACTACCGACCCGTAGCACTCACATCTGTAGCCATGAAGTGCTTTGAAAAGCTGGTCATGGCTCACATCAACACCATCATCCCAGAAACCCTAGACCCACTCCAATTTGTATACCGCCCCAACAGATCCACAGATGACGCAATCTCTATTGCACTCAACACTGCCCTTTCCCACCTGGATAAAAGGAACACCTACGTGAGAATGCTGTTCATTGACTACAGCTCAGCGTTCAACACCATAGTGCCCACAAAGCTCATCACTAAGCTAAGGACCCTGGGACTAAACACCTCCTTCTGCAACTGGATCCTGGACTTCCTGACGGGCCGCCCCCAGGTGGTAACGGTAGGCAACAACACATCTGCCACGCTGATCCTCAACACGGGGGCCCCTCAGGGGTTCGTGCTTAGTCCCCTCCTGTACTCCCTGTTCACCCATGACTGCGTGGCCAAGCACAACTCCAACACCATCATTAAGTTTGCCGACGACACAACGCTGGTTGGCCTGATCACAGACAATGATGAGACAGCCTATAGGGAGGAGGTCAGAGACCTGGCAGTGTGGTGCCACGACAACCTCTCCCTCAACGTGATCAAGACGAAGGAGATGATCGTGGACTACAGGAAAAGGAGGGCCGAGCACGCCCCCATTCTCATCGACGGGACTGTAGTGGAGCAGGTTCAGAGCTTCAAGTTCCTTAGTGTCCACATCACCAACAAACTTTCATGGTCCAAACACACCAAGAAAGTCGTGAAGAGGGTACGACAATGCCTATTCCCCCTCAGGAGACTGAACAGATTTGGCATGGTTCCTCAGATCCTCAAAAAGTTATACAGCTGCACCATCGAGAGCATCCTGACTGGTTGCATCACTGCCTGGTATGGCAACTGCTCGGCCTCCAACCGCAAGGTGCTACAGAGAGTAGTGGGTATGGCCCAGTACATCACTGGGGCCAAGCTTCCTGCCATCCAGAACCTCTATACCACGCGGTGTCAGAGGAAGGCCCTAAAAGTTGCCAAAGACTCCAGCCACCCTAGTCGTAGACTGTTCTCTCTGCTACTGCACGGCAAGCAGTACCGGAGCGCCAAGTCTAGGTCCAAAAGGCTTCTTAACAGCTTCTACCCCCAAGCCATAAGACTGTCGAACAGCTAATCAAATGGCTACCCGGACTATTTGCATTGATCACCTCACTTTTTTTACGCTGCTGCTACTCACTGTTTATTATCTATGCATAGTCACTTTACCCCTACCTACATGTACATATTACCTAAATTACCTTGACTAACCTGTACGCCCACACATTGACTCGGTACCGGTACCCCCTGTATATAGCCTTGTTACTGTTATTTTATAGTTGCTCTTTTATTTTTTACTTTATTTTATTTAGTAAATATTTTTCTTAACTCTTATTTTACTTAAAACTGCATTGTTGGTTAAGGCTTTAAGGGCTTGTAAGTAAGCATTTCACGCTAAGGTCTGTTGTATTCGGCGCATGTGACAAATCAAATTTGATTTGATTTGATCATGTGCAATCACAAGAACTCAGCGACTAAATTCAACACAGGTCAGGCACTAGGCCAGGACTAAATTAACTTTCCATTTAACCTTGTGAGTGAGAGTTCATTAAGGTTGTTGGTCTTAACCTGCCAGTGAATTACCAGTTGTTTAGCCAATGAGAAGTGTATAATAATAGCACAAAATGGTGTAAAAGGTTGAACGAGAAGGCAGGGCTTTCAATCTGATTGAAGCAGGCATGAATCATAGTATATGCTGACTGACCATAATAGGCCTACTAATACGATACTGGTAGTGGTGCAATGTCCTACTTCTGAGCTTGAAAAGCTTCAAAGCCCCTAATTCTCCAAAGAACTGGAATGTTTTCAGTTGACATTCAAAGTGTTTTTCTTTCCTTCTGATGATTACTGAACCATCTTAGTTAATGTTTTTTTGAGAATCAGCTGACTCTCAGAGGCACACTGAAGAATATGTTTGGGGAATATGGAGACTAAGACTGAACTTGTTACTGCCTTTAAGTAAGACATTCCCAAGCTAAGTATGGACGCTGGGACAGAGCCAACCCTTCAGATAGATAGCTTCGTTCATAATCAAATCAAATAAACTAGATCTCAACTTGCATAAAAGTCAGTCAGACACCCTTCTCAACTCTGTTGGACTGAGCAGAGGGAGGGCTCCCTGTGGGTATTGCAGCTGATCTAGGATAGTTTGTGGGCGTGGCCTGTGGCTAATTTCTGAGGGTGACATCAGAGGGGCTGACCAGGGATCCACCTGCTCCTTTCCCTCAGTCAGTAAAGGCTCAGCTGAACAGTGGGTCCTGCAATCATGTTAATCATGGCATACATAACAACCCACGTTTTGCGACACAACATAGAATACAATGCTGCTAAACTGTAAACACGTACCTAATACAGATCATGTAAATGTTGATCAAAGTTATGAATAGCTACAAAACGTCATGTGTAACGTGATAAGAGCATAAGTGACAAAGCAAGTTGTCTGCACAGTCATGCTTCCTATAATATGAGCCAGGTCCACAGGAGGGCTTCCATAAAAGACAGAATGGGAGCTGAAACTCTATCCCATACTGCACATAGCCACCAAGACCATGGAGTGTGAATACCTGAAATGATTCCTGACACCTGCCCTTAGCAGTAGGCCTACCATACTTTCTGTAGGACTTTAAACAAACTATACTGAACAAAAACATAAACGCAACATGCAACAATTTCTACAATTTTACTGAGTTACAGTTCATATAATCTATGGATTTCACATAACTGGGCAGGGGCGCAGCCATGGGTGGGCCTGGGAGGGCATAGGCCCACCCACTTGGGAGCCAGGCCCACCCACTGGGAAGCCATGCCCAGCCAATCATAATGAGTTTTTCCCCACAAAAGGGCTTTATTACAGACAGAAATACTCCTCAGTAACCTGTCCAACGCCCCGTCCAACACCCCCCAGACCAGAGTATGTGAGCGGAGTGGAGCTGGAGCAGAGCGAGGAGTGGTGCGTGCCCAATTTGACTGGAGCACGGAGCGAGATTCCCAAAGTCTGAAGCATCGGCCTTCTCGCCCGCACCAATTTCGCTCCAGTAGCGCTCACTTCACGAGCTCAGGGCATGCCCGGCCCAGAATGCATTTGTAGTCTACTTGTGGGCTGCTATAGCCCCTTGCTTTAGCTACTGTCATGGAGTTCGCTAAATATTTTCATAAAGAAACTGATAAAACAAACAGGTGCAAAATCAAGGTGACTTACAAAGATGAGGACCAAGAGCAAGAGAGGGAGTGCGGTGATGTAGTGTCCACATCTAAAGAATGATTGTGGAACCCGAAAGCATGATGGTGTACTTACTACGTGCACATGCTAAAAGAAAGGAACGAGGTGGGTAGATAACTGTGTCATTGTAGCAAAGTATTTATAAACAAAAAATCTGATCTCCTAAAAGATTTGTTCATTTTTGTTATATTATCTATAGGCCATAAACAATAGGCCATAATTGATTTTGGCCCAATAGGCCTGGCATATTCTCACTTTCCAGGAGCTTTTCGTTTTGATTGGGTTATTTTGCCTAAAAACCTTTGGGCCTACCTATAGAAAAATAAATAAACAACAACTCTGCATCTCTGCCCAGTCTGGCAAGAGGGCCAAAAGGGTGTTTAGCATCCCCAGTGGCTCTGTAAGCGTGGAGAGGATATTCTCCGCTGCCGGCCTGCTCTCCAGAAACCAACGCATGAGCCTGAAGCCACAGACTGCCCAAACTCGTGTTTCAAAACATGTATTCAAAGGCACTGTTGACTGAGCCTAATAAGGCATTTTTCGTTGCACAATTTATAGACTATATATAGCCTAATGATTTAATACAACGAAACATTGTTTAAGTGCTGAGCGCTTTATGTCTCTACCAGCCTATTTTGTCGCAATCGCAAATGCTTCACAATGTATTTCTTTGTAGGCTATAGCCTTGAAATGATTTAAATAACATAGCCTAAATAATTCATTTTCGTACCTTCTTTATGCTCCCTGTCTGGTTCCTGACCTATTTTGAGTGTTTATATGCTGTTTAATATGACATGTAGCCTATTTGAAATGATGAGCGCTTCTTACATTCAGCTTTTCATGTTAATAAAAATAATTTTCATTCAAATCATATGGTTTGATTTCAATAGGCTACTTCAAAACCAAATGGTAGGTTCAGGTTGTCACAAAAATAGATGGGTGTTGGTTAATTTGTGATTTTAATGAATGGAGCAAATTTGGAGCAGTAGTTTTTTTTCCTGTGACCACAGAGCATTTTTTAGCGGAGCGGTTGGAAAGGTTGTGGTTCCAACCGGATGTGTAGGTCCTGGGCTGTCGTGGTTAAACGTGGTCTGCAGTTGTGAGGCCGGTTGGACGTACTGCCAAATTCTCTAAAACTAAGTTGGAGGCGGCTTATGGTAGAGAAATGAATATTAAGTTCTCTGGAAACAGCTCTGGTGGACATTCCTGCAGTCAGCATGCCAATTGCACTCTCCCTAAAAACTTGAGACATCTGTGGTATTATGTTATGTGACAAAACTGTACATTTTAGAGTGGCCTTTTATTGTCCCCAGCACAAGGTGCACCTGTGTAATGATCATGCTGTTTAATCAGCTTCTTGATATGCCACACCTGGATGGATTATCTTGGCAATGGAAAAATGCTCCCTAACAGGGATGTATACAAATTTGTGAACAACATTTTAGAGAAATATGTTTTTTGTGCGCAACAAACATTTCTGGGATATTTTATTCAGCTCATGAAACATGGGACCAACACTTTACATGTTGTGTTTATATTTTTGTTCAGTATAGTTGCCTAGCCTAACAATAGTTGAGACCTGTCATCAAGATAATATATGTGAATGTACATATCTGAATAAGTTAGTTAGTCTAAATCTCATATTAGAGAATACATCACAGGCTACATCACATTTTTAAAATGTATTAAATATTATTATATTTGAGTTACGATTTTTGGTCTAAAATGACTCATTCCATGATATACACACAACCTCCAATAGATGGCGCTGTAGCCTGGCAGTGCGCTCTGTATTTGGGCCTACAGTCAGATTCAGAATGCGCTCAGTCATCATAGCCACTTCATTGCTTGACGACTTTTGACGTGAAAAATGCTGCGAAAATGAGAAAAGTGGACTCTGAATGTCGTGTGTTTAAAGAAGAATGGACAGCAAAATACTTTTTTACTAATATTGGACATAAGGCCAAGAAAGTGTTGCCGTTTTTAAGGAATATAATCTCAATTGTCATTTTTCAAGCAAGCATGCTAACTACGCTAGCAATCTGTCCTCTCAGGAAAAGGCAAGGAAGGCCTCAAAACTTGCCACAAACTTAAAAGCCCAACAAAATACATTTACTAAATGGTGCTCTACTCAAGACTCCGTAACTAAGGCAAGCTACGTAGTGGCACATAAAATCGCATAGCATAGCCTTTTGCTGAAGGGGAGTTTGTGAAAGAGTGTATGGTGGAGACTGCTGGTATACTTTGTCCTGAGAGTAAAAGCCAATTCGAGAAAATTAGCTTATCACACAGAACCATCACCAGGCGCGTGGAAGTGATATGTGAGGAGCTAATCTCAGAGTTGAAGAAAAAAGCAGATGGCTTTGATATTTTTTCTATAGCACTGGATGAGAGTACTGACATCAGAGACATCGTTCAACTTTTAATTTTTGTTAGAAGAATAAATGAGAACTTTGAAATAACAGAGAAACGTCTTGCGATGGAATCAACGATGGAAACAACCAGGTGCACTGACTTATATGACAGGGTGTCTGCCTGCTTGGAAAAAATGTATCTACAGTGGAGCAAACTGACGGATCACCAAATCTAACCGGTATAAACATTGGCCTACTAAAAAGATTACAAGGCAAAGTAAAAGAAGAAAGCCCTAACTGAATTGATATTTCTTCACTGTATTATTCAGCAGGAAGCCCGGTGTAAAAGTGAGTTAAAGCTGGAAAATGTTGTCAAAGTGGTTGTAAAACTTGTCAACTTTATACGGGCAAGGGGGCTTAACCATTGTCAGTCCATTCAGCTGCTCAATGATACAGAGGCAGAGCACCAGGACTTGTTGTATCATTCAAATGTGCTCTGGCTAAGCCTGGGAAAAGTATTTTGCCGTCTGTGGGAACTGAGAGGGGAGATAGGTATGTTCCTTGATACGGTTGGTAAAGCTGACGACTTCTCAGAGTTGAAAGACACAGACTGGCTGGGCGACTTTGCTTCGGTGTAGACATATTGGGGCATCTGAACGATCTAAATGTGAAACTGAAGGGAAATTGTGTTTTGTGCATGAACTGTATTCCAACGTGAAAGTATTCAAGGCCAAACATGTTCTCCAGACAAATGAGCAGCCGGTCTCTCGCTCATTTTCCGGCACTGGCCGCACTGAACGCGCCTACATCGCAGCAGTGGTGGAAAAAGTACCCAATTGTTATACTTGAGTAAAAGTATAGATACTTTTACTTGAGTAACTTTCTATTAAGGTGAAAGTCACCCAGTTAAATACTACTTTAGTAAAAGTCTAAAAGTATTTGGTTCTAAATATACTTGAGTATAAAAAGTAAATGTAATTGCTCAAATATACTTCAGTATCAAAAGTAAAAGTAAAAGTATAAATCATTTCAAATTCCTTATATTAAGCAAAGCAGATGGCACCATTTTCTTGTTTTTAAAATGTATGAATAGCCAGGGGTACACTCCAACACTCAGACATAATTTACAAATGATGGATTTGTATTTAGTGAGTCTGCCAGATCAGAGGCAGTAGGGATGACCATGTGTTCTTTTGATAAGTGTGAATTGGACCATTTTCCTGTCCTGCTAAGCATTCACCATGTAATGAGTACTTTTGGGTGTCAGGGAAAATGTATGGAGTACAAAGTAAATTATTTTCTTTAGGAATGTAGTGAAGTAAAAGTAGAAGTAGTCTAAAATATAAATAGTTAAGTAAAGTACAGATACCCCCAAAAAATACTTAAGTAGTATTTTAAAGTATTTTAACTTAAGTACTTTACACCAATGCCTCGCAGTGCCGCACTGAGACATATAGTAGCACTTTGGTCGACCTGCATGCTGAGTTTTCCCGCCGCTTCTCAGACTTCACCAAGATTGAGACTGAGCTGGAGCTTGTATCATGCCCCCTGTCTTTCGACAGTTAGAAAGCACCACCAGACACACAATCGGAGCTCATCGACATCCAATGTGACAGTGTTTTTAAGGAGAAGTACAAAACAGCAACAATAGACCAGTTCTATGGCTCACTGAATGAAACAAAGCTTCCAAACATTAAAAAGCACGCCCAAAGGATGCTTGTTTTATTCGGGTCCACATACAGTGAGGGAAAAAGGTATTTGATCCTCTACTGATTTTGTACGTTTGCCCACTGACAAATAAATAATCAATCTATAATTTTAATGGTAGGTTTATTTGAACAGTGACAGACAGAATAACAAAACCAAAAATCCAGAAAAATGCATGTCAAAAATGTTATAAATTGATTTGCATTTTAAGGAGGGAAATAAGTATTTGACCCCCTCTCAATCAGAAAGATTTCTGGCTCCCAGGTGTCTTTTATACAGGTAACGAGCTGAGATTAGGAGCACACTCTTAAAGGGAGTGCTCCTAATCTCAGTTAGTTACCTGTATAAAAGACACCTGTCCACAGAAGCAATCAATCAATCAGATTCCAAACTCTCCACCATGGCCAAGACCAAACAGCTCTCCAAGGATGTCAGGGACAAGATTGTAGACCTACACAAGACTGGAATGGGCTACAAGACCATCGCCAAGCAGCTTGGTGAGAAGGTGACAACAGTTGGTGCGATTATTCGCAAATGGAAGAAACACAAAATAACTGTCGATCTCCCTCGGCCTGGGGCTCCATGCAAGATCTCAACTCGTGGAGTTGCAATGATCATGAGAACGGTGAGGAATCAGCCCAGAACTACACGGGAGGATCTTGTCAATGATCTCAAGGCAGCTGGGACCATAGTCACCAAGAAAACAATTGGTAACACACTACGCCGTGAAGGACTGAAATCCTGCAGTGCCCGCAAGGTCCCCCTGCTCAAAAAAGCACATATACAGGCCCGTCTGAAGTTTGCCAATGAACATCTGAATGATTCAGAGGAGAACTGGGTGAAAGTGTTGTGGTCAGATGAGACCAAAATCGAGCTCTTTGGCATCAACTCAACTCGCCATGTTTGGAGGAGGAGGAATGCTGCCTATGACCCCAATAATACCATCCCCACCGTCAAACATGGGGGTGGAAACATTATGCTTTGGGGGTGTTTGTCTGCTAAGGGCACAGGACAACTTCACCGCATCAAAGGGACGATGGACGGGGCCATGTACCGTCAAATCTTGGGTGAGAACCTCCTTCCCTCAGCCAGGGCATTGAAAATGGGTCATGGATGGGTATTCCAGCATGACAATGACCCAAAACACACGGCCAAGGCGACAAAGGAGTGGCTCAAGAAGAAGCACATTAAGGTCCTGGAGTGGCCTATCCAGTCTCCAGACCTTAATCCCATAGAAAATCTGTGGAGGGAGCTGAAGGTTCAAGTTGCCAAACGTCAGCCTCGAAACCTTAATGACTTGGAGAAGATCTGCAAAGAGGAGTGGAACAAAATCCCTCCTGAGATGTGTGCAAACCTGCTGGCCAACTACAAGAAACGTCTGACCTCTGTGATTGCCAACAAGGGTTTTGCCACCAAGTACTAAGTCATGTTTTGCAGAGTGGTCAAATACTTATTTCCCTCATTAAAATGCAAATCAATTAATAACATTTTTGACATGCGTTTTTCTGGATTTTGTTGTTGTTATTCTGTCTCTCACTGTTCAAATAAACCTACCATTAAAATTATAGACTGATCATGTCTTTGTCAGTGGGCAAATGTACAAAATCAACAGGGGATCAAATACTTTTTTCCCTCACTGTATGTGTGTGAACAAACGTTCTCAGTCATGAATTACAACAAATCCCGTCACAGGTCAAATTTAACAAATTACCACTTGTCAGCTGTTCTGAGAATCTCTACATCAAAGATGACACCAGACTTTGATGCCCTTACCAAGAGAGGTGACCAGACCCATTGTTCACATTTAGACTCAAATAACCGTGACTGGGGTAGGCAAGGATTATGCTTTTTCATGGTGATGGTTATGCAGTGAGAATTATCCAGCAATGCACTTGGATACAGGTAATAACTAATCAGTCAGATTTGGGCTGAGGTGATTGGATAACAGTAAATATGGCTCACAATGGAGATGATAATTGTTCCTTAATATGCTTTCAAAAACAGACCATTCCAAATGAAACGGATGCTCTTACCATATGTTTAACTCAAATTTTAGAATAGTTTTTTTTTTACACATCTTCTGTTACATTTTGCATGTCTCCAGTCATATAATATATATATATTTTTAAATTTGCATATTGTGACTGTAAGTTTGATTGTACTTTACAAGGGTAGAGACGCAGGATCTCTGTGTGTGTTTGACTGTGTCTGTGATGTTATAAATTATATCAATTTTGTGAAAAGTAGAGATGGTACAAGGGTAGAATTGTTTTGCAAGCATATGTACACCTACAGTAGACTAATAGTTGCGTGTCAATGTGAAAATGAATAAAGGCTTCACATGTTTTGTCACGCATATAGTATGTGGCCCTTCACTTGGTTTCAAAAACTCAATGTGGCCCTTGAGGCAAAAGGTTTGCCCACCCCTGACATAGAGCCTACTTTTGCAAGACATGAAAAAGAACTGTGTCTGTAATCATAGGCACTCTTGATCACCATGACTGGAATTCTATCAAGAGATGAAAACCAAAGGGCCTTGAGACTATTGAATCAATACACTGTCGTATCAGACTGGTGATAAACCAAAAAAACGTAGTCCTCTCAATTATGAAATTGTTAATGGTGAAGATTACGTCATTGTAATGTTGTTGTGGCAATGGAGCCATTAAATACTTTGGAACGTTATCTTTTGGGAAAAATATTAATCAAAGAAATACATCATGTTATTCCCTTAGCCACTGTAGTAAGGACACATTTGACCAGGTCAATGCACAGAATGTGCGGTAATGAAGATGGTATTAACATGTTCCTATATTGAATAAGGACACGTGTTGGAAAGAGACAGGCTTGACTGCACAAAGAAATCGACACTAAAAACAAACATGGAATGTCATGAGATCTAATCCTGCCCTAGCAACACAATGGTTATTTACTCAGCAGCACTGGCTGTGATACAATCCCTAAATCCCTACATTTCTGGATGTTGTTGTTGTTGTTATGTAGTCAAACAAAGTGGCCAATGTTGCTTACTAGTAGAACACATATTTTCTGATAATCTAACCAGCACTGATGTAGCCTACGTTGACATCAGGTGTGCTCGTAAATTCACTATGGAGTGCAAGAGTGCGCTCAGAGTGCGCTCTGGGCGTTCGTAATTTCAGAGCTTGTCAGATTGTCCATTCGTAAATTCAGAGCGTTTCGCTCTCGGAGCGTTCAGACTACTTCCAGACATAAATGAGAGAACACCTCCCTTGACCATTTTACTCGCCCTAGCAGAACTGGTTAGGCTGTTTTCATGTTATCTAGAGCGTTGGTGACTGTAACTGTGCTGCTGGCAACAATTTAATTAAGTTTTGTTGCCGACGTTTACTGACACCGGTCATATTCAACGGGTGTTGAGCGTTTGTAAATTCATCAGTTATCCTGCGCTCTTCCACACTCAGACGAGAGTGCTCTGAAATTGGAGTAGATAGCCAGAGTGAATTTACGAACGCACCCTCAGGACGGAGCACTTTAACTTACTCTATTAAATACCTTTTTAATACATCACAAAACAATAAACAATGAGTATGAGAAGCAGACAAGATTAACCAATAGTGTCTCACACAGGATGTATGCACAGAAAATGGATGGTCTCTTGTCAATGAATCTTACCATTGTGCTCTCATGCCAAGCATTTCATCTACTGTAGTCAAACTATGCCAAACTACATTTGTAAATGTTCTGTAATTTCAGCAAATAGCTACAATTTGTAAAATTGCTTTTTTACCCACCACTTTCCCATTGTGAACCAGCTGCTGCTCGATGACAGGCAGGTCGGTTTCTTCATAGATGAGTTGCTTGATGTCCCTGACAGCTGCAGAATGAGGGACCTGGTAGGCCCTCTGGCCAATATACTCATGACGGACTGACACCCATGGCAACCTAGAAAATACACAAGAAATCCATATAATAGTTATTTCTTTGTCCTGGAAAGAATAGCACTGCAAATAGACAATGCAAATAGTCTGGGTAGCCATTTGATTAGATGTTCAGGAGTCTTATGGCTTTGGGGTATAAGCTGTTTAGAAGCCTCTTGGACCTAGACTTGGCGCTCCGGTACCGCTTGCCAAGCGGTAGCAGAGAGAACAGTCTATGACTAGGGTGGCTGGAGTCTTTGACAATTTTTAGGGCCTTCCTCTCACACCGCCTGGTATAGAGGTCCTGGATGGCAGGAAGCTTGGCCCCAGTGATGTACTGGGCTGTACGCACTACCCTCTGTAGTGCCTTGCGGTCGGAGGCCGAGCAGTTGCCATACCAGGCAGTGATGCAACCAGTAAGGATGCTCTCGATGGTGCAGCTGTAGAACCTTTTGAGGATCTGAGGACCCATGCCAAATCTTTTCAGTCTCCTTAGCGGGAATAGGTTTTGTTGTGCCCTCTTCACGACTGTCTTGGTGTACTTGGACCATGTTAGTTTGTTGGTGATGTGGACACCAAGGAACGTGAAGCTCTCAACCTGCTCAACTACAGCTCCGTCGATGAGAATGGGGGTGTGCTCGGTCCTCTTCTTTTTCCTGTAGTCCACAATCATCTCCTTTGTCTTGATCACGTTGAGGGAGAGGTTGTTGTCCTGGCACCACACGGCCAGGTCTCTGGGATAATGGTGTTGTTGTGAGCCATGACCAGCCTTTCAAAGCACTTCATGGCTACAGACGTGAGTGCTACGGGTCGGTAGTCATTTAGGCAGGTTACCTTAGTGTTCTTGGGCACAGGGACTATGTTGGTCTGTTTGAAACATGTTGGTATTACAGACTCAGACAGGGAGAGGTTGAAAATGTCAGTGAAGACACTTGCCAGTTGGTCAGCGCATGCTCGGAGTACACGTCCTGGTAATCCATCTGACCCTGCGGACTTGTGAATGTTGACCTGTTTAAAGGTCTTACTCACATCGGCTACGGAGAGCGTGATCACACAGTCGGCTACGGAACAGCTGATGCTCTCATGCATGTTTCAGTGTTACTTGCCTCGAAGCGAGCATAGAAGTAATTTAGCTCGTCTGGTAGGCTCGTGTCACTGGGCAGCTCGCGGCTGTGCTTCCCTTTGTAGTCTGTAATAGTTGCAAGCCCTGCCACATCCGACGAGCGTCGGAGCTGGTGTAGTACAATTCGATCTTAGTCCTGTATTGATGCTTTGCCTGTTTGATGGTTCATCGGAGGGCATAGTGGGATTTCTTATAAGCTTCCGGGTTAGAGTCCCGCTCCTTGAAAGTGGCAGCTCTACCCTTTGGGTCAGTGCGGATGTTGCCTGTAATCCATGGCTTCTGGTTGGGGTATGTACGTACAGTCACTGTGGGGACGACGTCATCAATGCACTTATTGATGAAGCCAGTGACTGATGTGGTGTACTCCTCAATGCCATCAGAAGAATCCCGGAACATATTCCAGTCTGTGCTTGCAAAACAGTCCTGTAGCTTAGCATCTGCTTCATCTGACCACTTTTTTATTGACTGAGTCACTGGTGCTTCCTGCTTTAGTTTTTGCTTGTAAACAGGAATCAGGAGGATATAATTATAGTCAGATTTGCCAAATGGAGGGCGAGGGAGAGCTTTGTACGCGTCTCTGTGTGTGGAGTAAAGGTTGTCTAGAGTTTTTTTCCCTCTGGTTGCACATTTAACATGCTGGTAGAAATTAGGTAAAACGGATTTAAGTTTCCCTGCATTGAAGTCCCCGGCCACTAGGAGCGCCGCCTAGACGGCATGGCATTCTTCATTTGGTAGGTCACAGGCATAGAGCAACGTCAAGCTTACATGGTGATGTTCAGGGAAGATATTATTCTGGCAGTCCACTGATTCTATCTAATTCCATCACAAACTGAAATGTGTGTATAATTGTAACTACATGTTTACTTGGTCATCCTGAGTTCACGAGACCAGATGGCTCTTCTATGGATATGTAAAGAGCACAGAATACTGGTAGCACTTAAACATAGGGAACAATAGGGTCAGCAATGCTTGCTTGCAGTTTGTATTGATTAAAGAGAAACCTAAGTCACATCCATCTGTTATCTAACATTTCAATATTGCTTGTGTTTCAGCTAAGGGTTTTCTCCTCTGCATGTGAGAAATACTGTCAGAAAAAAGACCACCAATCCCAAAAGGTTCAAGATGGTGATAGGCCATATTTGCACTCAAGTACAAATATCAGCACTTTCCCGAAAGAGAATAGCTAGATCGTGACAATAACATATTCTAGTGTAGTCATAACACTGTTTATAACACTATTTAGGCTCTGTCTGAGTCACTAAATGCAGAGATCTGTATGCATATATTTACTTATGCAACAAATATTGATTGTGCAGGCAGCAATAAAGGGTAATAGCTTTGCCTATTCTGCAAACCACTTGACTCAAGCTGCCATCTCTGCAATGTCCATAGTTCTACAACAAATGGGTAGGGCATTCAACAGTGGATGGATGGAACACGACATATTCTAGACAAAGGTTCACTATAATGGCAATGTGTCTTCTATAGCCGCTTCAGAAACTACATTAGGCCTATAATTTACAGTTGATTGTGACATCTCATACCAGGGTGTCAAGACAGGTGCTGAATACTACAATGTATAACTAACTGGTGATAGAGAGAATAACGGTGAGTTAACACCTCAACATAGTTTAACAGCAGTTGACAGCACGTTTGATTGGGTATCTTGATGAATAGGCCTACTTCAGCCCCCATGTTTAAATCTGAAATGTGTAAAAATCGAACTTACCATGCATCTCGACAGTTTGCCATCACTTCTAAGCCTTTTTCGTGCTATGTCCCCGCGTACACATTCATTGGACTTCTATCTTCTGCACTGAGCGCTGGGAAACTCCACCCGGAAAAAGACTGTCGTGTAAACAAACAGGACCGTTATTTTCTCACAATACACCTCACAACGTTTTCACTCTATCCACATATCTACTGTAGGTTTATTGTTATTCGTTTACATTCCATAGGTTAAGTACAGTTAGCCAATGTTGCGGTTGTAAGAAGCTTTATTTAGCCATTCCACCTCAATGGGTCCTCCGCTAAGGCTACAATGTATCACTGCGGTGCTCAGTTCTCCGCTATTCAGTAAAACGGCTACTCACTTTTATCCCGCCAAGACATTCGTTTCATGATCTTGTAATCCAGCTGTATCTTTTCAATAAAATCTGCGTTTCTGAAAATTATAGATAAGAAAGTCGTAAGCGAGCAAAATTGTGAGGCTACTTCCTACATGGTAATTCCTTCAAAGGCGCTGTTTCTAATAATGTCTTATCAGTGCATGTGATAACTGCGGCTGTTGCCCGTTGGCTGGTGGGAAGCTAATGAACTCTGGTAGTTGTAGTCACGACAGTAATAAAATTAGAAACACATTGCAGTCCCTCTCAAATTGCGTCCATCTAGCTACTTTCTCATAGAAACCAATATTATTATGGGTTGCAAAATAAGATGTGGTTATAATAGGATTATTTTGCATGTGATGCATTAGGTTACATGTTACACTTTCTATGTCTGTAGTAATTCAATTTCACAGTTTCTAATTTATTTGATAGGCTTGTCTTTAGAATGAAGTAGTTGCATAATTGTCAATATAAAGTAATCATCTCTGAAAATGTTTCGATAATATTTTATGATTTTGGTGCAGTGCAATTGGCACCAGTATCCAATGCAACATAGAAGAATGACATCATCCAACCTTAATCAAGGACTTTCAGCGCTCCATCTGCACTAGTTGACATTATTTTATGCTTAGCATGTCAAAAAACATTTTCGCAAAATAGTATCTATGAAAGACTGACACTGTTGTGTGCAACATATAAAGGGCACATTGTTAGTCCTATTTGGCTACCCAACTCGTAAACAAACAATAACATATTCATGATGCGGGGAAAGAACAGCATCACCCAGTTCGCAATTTTCAGAATATGTTTGATGCCGCAGTAGCCTATACCAACAGGGATACTTACATCCGACCAAGATTCCACCAGAAGCATCACGCTAACGCATTGTGCCGCATCTGCCCTGTCCTCTCCACCCTCTCACACCCCTGTAGTGCGCACGTAGCTGCTTGACTGTCTCTAAAAAGGGAGTCCTGTCCTGGGGTGATCAGATGAATGTATAGGCCTATCCAGTATCCACTTTCGAACAGAAATATTCCGAGAAACTGTAAATGAGATGCATAATCCTAAATCGAATGGTCTTGTCCAAACATCTCTGAACAAGTTCAATACTGCAGGACTCGCGCACGCATTTCTTAAAGCTACAGTATGAAAAGGTGACCGACCCGACTGCACACCAAATTAAAATCAAATCAAATGTAATTTGTCACATGCTTCGTAAATAACAGGTGTAGACTAACAGTGAAATGCTTATTTATGAGTCATTTTCCAACAAGGCAGAGTTAAAGATGAAGATACTATATATATACAGCGTGTTTGGAAAGCAGTCAAAAATGTGAGACTTTACAGCCTTATTCTAAAATGGATTAAATAAATGTTTATCCTCATCAATCTACACACAATACCCCATAATGACAAAGCGAAAACTGTTTTTTAGAAATTTTAGCAAATTTATTTAAAGAAAAACAGAAATACTTTATTTACATAAGTATTCAGACCGTTTGCTATGAGACTCGAAATTGAGATAAGGTGCATCCTGTTTCCATTGATAATCCTTGAGATGTTTCTACAACTTGATTGAAATCCACCTGTGGTAAATTCAATTGATTGGACATGATTTGGAAAGGCACACACCTGTCTATATTAGGTCCCACAGTTGACAGTGCATGTCAGAGCAAAAACCAAGCCATGAGGTCGAAGGAATTGTCTGTAGAGCTCCGAAACAGGATTGTGTCGAGGCACAGATCTGGGTAAGGCTACAAAAACATTTCTGCAGCATTGAAGGTCCCCAAGAACACAGTGGCCTCCATCATTCTTAAATGGAAGAAGTTTGGAACCACCAAGACTCTTCCTAGAGCTGGACGCCCGGCCAAACTGAGCAATTGCCGGAGAAGTGCCTTGGTCAGGGAGGTGACCAAGAACCCGATGGTCACTCTGACAGAGCTCAAGACTTCCTCTGTGGAGATGGGAGAACCTTCCAGAAGGACAACCATCTCTGCAGCACTCCACCAATCAGGCCTTTATGGTAGAGTGGCCAGACGGAAGCCACTCCTCAGTAAAAGGCACATGACATCCCGCTTGGAGTTTGCCATGAGAAACAAGATTCTCTGGTCTGATGAAACCAAGATTGAAGTCTTTGGCCTGATTGCCAAGCGTCACGTCTAGAAGAAACCTGGCACCATCCCTACGGTGAAGCACGGTGGTGGCAGCATCATGCTATGGGGATGTTTTTCAGTGGCATGTACTGGGAGACTAGGGAGGATCGAGGGAAAGATGAACGGATCAAAGTACAGAGAGATCCTAGATGAAAACCTGCTCCAGACCTCAGACTGGGGCGAAGGTTCACGTTCCAACAGGACAACAACTGTCATGAATTCCGTCGAGGCTGTTCCTCCTCCTTGTTCGGGCAGGCTTCGGCGTTCGTCGTCCCCGGAGTACTAGCTGCTACCGTTTGATGTTCTCTATGTTTGTTTGGTTTTGTCTTGTTGGTGCACCTGTCTCGTATTATGTATTGATTATGTCACCTATAAGTTTCCTTTGGTTTTGTTTGCAGTTGTGTGTTGTTGTACGCCTGTCCGTGTGGTGTATCGTTATTGTGTTCTCGAGTATTTAGTATTTTACGCACTGTTAGCGTAATCGCTCGCCTCCTGTGTTAGAGGCACGTTATTTTTGGTTATTGCCTTTTGACCATTAAAGTCGTTGCGACTAAGCTTCTGTGTCCTGCGCCTGACTCCAACACCGCATCCACATCAGCCGTGACAGAACAACACACCATACGATGGAATCAGCAGGAGCAGCGGCGCCGACCGAGTCGCTGGAGGATCGGGTCAGCTGCCAGGACGCCAGGATCCAGCAACTCGGCTCCGCCATGCAGGAGGTGATGAACACCCTGCGCCGATGGGAAAGGGGAGGCGTGCCCACACCTCCTCCTACATTACCACCACCATCGGCCAGCCCCACCAGACCAGCTCCGGAATCCAGTGGGATTCGGCTCTCGCTCCCGAGGGCGTATGATGGCACCGCAGCCGGGTGTCAGGGGTTCCTCCTTCAGGTGGAACTCTACCTGGCCACCATACACCCGGCGCCCTCGGGGTACGAGAGCGTTTCCGCCC
This sequence comes from Coregonus clupeaformis, assembly GCF_020615455.1. Classification (NCBI taxonomy): domain Eukaryota; kingdom Metazoa; phylum Chordata; class Actinopteri; order Salmoniformes; family Salmonidae; genus Coregonus; species Coregonus clupeaformis. Next base: position 23,918,671 of record NC_059197.1, on the reverse strand, counting down.
TCATCTCCTGTCTCTCCGGCAAGGCGTTGGAGTGGGCCAATGCCGAATTTTTCGATCACCCTCCTGAGGGTAAAGCAGCGGGGGAGCGTCTGTTCCACCTCCGACAGGGGAAGAGGAGCGCACAGGAGTTCGCCCTGGATTTTCGGACTCTAGCGGCGGATGTGGGGTGGAATGAGAGGGCCCTCATCGACCACTATCGGTGTAGCCTGCGTGAGGACGTTCGTTGAGAGCTGGCCTGCAGGGACACCAACCTGTCCTTCGACCAGCTAGTGGACATGTCCATCCGTCTGGATACCCTGCTGGCCACCCGCGGACGTCCCGAGTTGGGGCCGTACATTCCATCCCCCAGCACCTCCGAGCCGAGCCCTATGGAGCTCGGGGGTGCTGGCGCTAGAGAGAGAAGGAGAGAGAACCCGAGGGGGGCCGTCCCCTGCACCAGCTGTGGCTGTGGAGGACACACTGCGGCTAGGTGCTGGGGAGGGTCTCCAGGGAATCGGGGCAACAGGTCGCGCACTGGGGAGTCATTTCAGGTGAGTAGGCGCCCCACTCACCCAGAGCTCTCTGTTGTTCACTTGTGTATACCTGTGGTATTTCCTCAGGTTGCATCTCATTCCCAGCATAAGGCGCTAGTCGATTCAGGCGCAGCTGGGAATTTTATTGATCGGAAATTTTGTTCTGAGTTAGGGATTCCCCTCCTGCCCGTTGATGCACCCTTTCCTGTCCATGCCCTAGATAGCCGACCGTTGGGATCTGGGTTGATTAGGGAGGTCACAGCGCCACTAAAGATGAAGACGCAGGGGGGTCATGAGGAGATTATTCAGTTGTATCTAATTGACTCCCCTGCGTATCCCGTGGTGCTGGGGCTTCCTTGGTTAATCACCCATGACCCCACCATTTCGTGGCAACAGAGGGCTCTCAAGGAATGGTCTGGCCAGTGTGTTGGGCGATGTTTAGGTGTTTCCGTTGGGGCGACCACGGTGGAGAGTCCGAACCAAGTGCTCGCAATGCACATTCCCCCTGAGTATGAGGATTTGGCACTCGTGTTCAGCAAGACGAGGGCGACGCGATTGCCACCTCATGGACAGGGAGATTGTGCGATAAACCTCCAGACAGGTGCGACACTCCCGCGGAGCCATGTGTATCCTCTGTCTCAAGAGGAGACGGCGGCTATGGAGACATACATAGCTGAGTCCCTGAGACAAGGATACATACGGCCCTCCACTTCCCCTGCGTCCTCAAGTTTCTTTTTTTGTGAAGAAGAAGGATGGAGGGGTTGCGCCCGTGTATTGATTACCGTAGTCTCAATCAGATCACTGTGAAATACAGTTACCCTCTTCCTCTGATTGCGAGTGTGACTGAATCATTACGCGGAGCGCGTTTCTTCACAAAACTGGATCTCAGGAGCGCTTATAACTTGGTGCGCATTAGGGAGGGAGATGAATGGAAGACGGCATTTAGTACCACCTCAGGTCATTATGAGTATCTTGTCATGCCATACGGGTTAATGAATGCTCCTTCAGTCTTCCAATCATTTGTGGACGAGATCTTCCGGGACCTGCAAGGGCAGGGAGTGGTAGTGTACATTGACGACATCCTAGTGTACTCTGCTACACGAGCTGAGCATGTAGCCCTGGTGCGCCAAGTGTTGGGTAGGCTGTTGGAGCATGACTTGTATGTCAAGGCAGAGAAATGTCTGTTTTTCCAGGAGTCCATCTCCTTCTTGGGTCATCGGTTGTCAGCGTCAGGGGTGAAGATGGAGATTGACCGTGTGTCAGCCGTGCGTAACTGGCAAACCCCAACCACTGTTAAAGAGGTGCAGCAGTTTTTGGGTTTTGCCAATTACTACCGGAGGTTTATCCGGGGTTTTGGACAGGTGGCAGCTCCCATTACTTCCCTGCTGAAGGGGTGCCCGGTGCGTTTGCAGTGGTCGGCTGAAGCGGACAGGGCGTTTTGTAAACTGAAGGACCTGTTCACTTCGGCTCCGGTGCTGGCGCACCCGGACCCCGCTTTAGCGTTCCAGGTAGAGGTGGATGCGTCAGAGGCCGGTATTGGGGCAGTACTGTCGCAACGCTCCGGCACGCCTCCTAAACTCCGTCCCTGCGCTTTTTATTCTAAAAAGCTCAGCCCGGCGGAACGTAATTATGACGTAGGGGACAGGGAGCTGTTAGCCGTGGTTCAAGCCCTAAAGGTGTGGAGGCATTGGCTTGAGGGGGCTCAACACCCTTTTCTCATTCTGACTGACCATCGTAACCTGGAGTACATCCGGGCAGCTAGGAGATTGAACCCTCGTCAGGCTAGGTGGAACATGTTTCTGACCCGGTTTGTTTTTAAGATCACTTACATCCCAGGGTCCCAGAACGGTAAGGCAGACGCCCTGTCCCGGCGGTATGACACAGAGGAGAGGTCCATTGAGCCCACTCCCATACTGCCGGAGTCTTGTCTGGTGGCACCGGTGGTATGGGAGGTCGATGCGGAAATTGAGCGGGCGTTACGCACCGACCCTACTCCCCCAGAGTGTCCAGTGGGTCGGACGTACATGCCGCTCGAGGTCCGTGATCGTCTCATTTATTGGGCTCATACGTCACCCTCCTCTGGACATCCAGGTATTGGCCGGACAGTGCACAGAGCCAGATCGAGGCTCCTGCGGTGGATGAGTGGTTTTGGCGCTCGGAGGAGACGTGGAACGCTGCACACGTACATCTGCAGCGGGCCATCCGCAGGCAGAAGGCGAGCGCCGATCTCCACTGCAGTGAGGGTCCAGTATACGCCCCTGGAGATCGAGTCTGGCTCTCGACTCGAAACCTGCCCCTTCGCCTGCCCTGCCGGAAGCTTGGCCGGCGGTTTGTGGGGCCATTTAAAGTCCTGAGGAGATTGAACGAGGTGTGTTACAAGTTACAACTGCCAAATGATTATCACATTAACCCCTCGTTCCATGTGTCTCTTCTCAGGCCGGTGGTAGCTGGTCCACTCCAGGAGTGTGAGATAAGAGAGACCCCTCCGCCCCCACTGGACATCGAGGGGTCTCCGGCGTACTCAGTCCGGTCCATCGTGGATTCGAGACGTCGGATGGGGGGTCTACAATATCTCGTGGAGTGGGAGGGGTACGGTCCGGAGGAACGGTGCTGGGTGCCTAGGAGGGACATTCTAGATCCATCCCTCCTGACTGAGTTCCACCGGAGTCATCCTACGCGCCCTGCTCCACGTCCTCCTGGCCGTCCCCGAGGCCGGGGTCGGCGCACGGCTGGAGTCGCGCGTCAAGGGGGGGGGGTACTGTCACGAATTCCGCCGAGGCTGTTCCTCCTCCTTGTTCGGGCAGGCTTCGGCGTTCGTCGTCCCCGGAGTACTAGCTGCTACTGTTTGATGTTCTCTATGTTTGTTTGGTTTTGTCTTGTTGGTGCACCTGTCTCGTATTATGTATTGATTATGTCACCTATAAGTTTCCTTTGGTTTTGTTTGCAGTTGTGTGTTGTTGTACGCCTGTCCGTGTGGTGTATCGTTATTGTGTTCTCGAGTATTTAGTATTTTACGCACTGTTAGCGTAATCGCTCGCCTCCTGTGTTAGAGGCACGTTATTTTTGGTTATTGCCTTTTGACCATTAAAGTCGTTGCGACTAAGCTTCTGTGTCCTGCGCCTGACTCCAACACCGCATCCACATCAGCCGTGACAACAACCCTAAGCACACAGCCAAGACAACGCAGGAGTGGCTTCGGGAAAGTCTCTGAATGTCCTCGAGTGGCCCAGCCAGAGCCCGGACTTGAACCCCATCCAACCTGACAGAGCTTGAGAGGATCTGCAGAGAACAATGGGAGAAACTCCCCAAATACAGGTGTGCCAAGCTTGTAGCGTCATACCCAAGAAGACTTGAGACTGTAATCGCTGCCAAAGTTGCTTCAACAAAGTACTGAGTAAAGGGTCTGAATACTTATGTAAATGTCATATTTCCGTTTTTTATTTTTCATACATTTGCAGAAATTTCTACAAACCTGTCTTTGCTTCGTCATTATGGGGTATTGTGTGAAGATTGATAAGAGGGAAAAAAGTATTCAATTTTAGAATAAGGCTGTAACGTAACAAAATGTGGAAAAAGTCAAGGGGTCTGAATACTTTACGAATGCACTGTATATATACATTACATGACCAAAAGTCTAATTCCAAAATCATGGCATGAATATGTAGTTGATCCCCCTTTGCAGCTATAGCTTCTGGGAAGGCTTTCCACTAGATGTTGGAACATTGCTGTGGTGACTTGCTTCCATTCAGCCACAAGAGCATTAGTGAGGTCGGGCACTGATGTTGGGTGATTAGGCCTGGCTCGCAGTCGGCGTTCCAATTCATCCCAAAGGTGTTAGATGGTGTTGAGGTCAGGGTTCTGTGCAGGCCAGTCAAGTTCTTCCACACCGATCTCGACAAACCATTTCTGTATGGACCTAACTTTGTGCACGGGGGCATTGTCATGCTGAAACAGGAAAGGGCCTTCCCCAAACTGTTGACACGAAGTTGGAAAAACAGAATCGTCTAGAATGTCATTGTATGCTGTAGCGTTAAGATTTCCCTTCTCTTGAACTAAGGGGCCTAGTCCGGACCATGAAAAACAGACCCAGACCATTATTCCTCCTCCACTAAACTTTACAGTTGGCACTATTTACACCACTCCAGCTGAATGCTTGGCATTGCGCATGTTGATCTTAGGCTTGTGTGCGGGTGCTCGGCCATGAAAACCCATTTCATGAAGCTCCAGAAGAACAGTTTTTGTGCTGACATTGCTTCCAGAGGCAGTTTGGAACTCAGTAGTGAGTTGTTGCAACCGAGGATAGACGGTTTTTACCCGCTAGGCGCTTCAGCCCTCGGCGGTCCCGTTCTGTGGCCTTGTGTGGCCTACCACTTCGTGGCTGAGCCGTTGTTGTTCCTAGACGTTTCCACTTCCTCATAACAGTACTTACAGTTGGCAGCTCTAGCAGGGCAGAAATTTGACGAATGGTAAAAATAAAGAAAAACCCTGGAATGAGTAACTTTTGACTGGTACTGTATAAATATACAGTATATATATACAGTACCAGTCAAAAATGTGGACACACCTACTCTTTTGTTACATTACAGCCTTATTCTAAAATAGATTTTTTTTTTTATCCCCCTCTTCCATCTTCACACAATACCCCATAATGACAAAGCAAAAACAGTTTGATTTCTTTCTTCAACATTATCAAAAATAAAAAACTGAAATATCATATTTGCATAAGTATTCAGACACTTTACTCAGTACTTTGTTTAATCAGCTTTGGCAGCGATTACAGCCTTGAGTCTTCTTGGGTATGACGCTACAAGGTTGGCAAACCTGTATTTGGGGAGTTTCTCCCATTCTTCTCTGCAGATCTTCTCAAGCTCTGTCTGGTTGGATGGGGAGCGTCGCTGCACAGCTATTTTCAGGTTTCTCCAGAGATGTCTTGACTGTGTGCTTAGGTTTGTTGTCCTGTTGGAAGGTGAACCTTCGGCCCAGTCTGAGGTCCTGCGCGCTCTGGAGCAGGTTTTCATCAAGGATCTCTCTGTACTTTGCTCTGTTCAGCTTTCCCTCGATCCTGACTAGTCTCCCAGTCCCTGCCGCTGAAAAATATCCCCACAGCATGATGCTGCCACCACCATGTTTCACCTTAGGGATGGTGCCAGGTTTCCTCCAGACGTTACTCTTGGCATTCAGGCCAAAGAGTTCAATCTTGGTTTCATCAGACCAGAGAATCTTGTTTCTCATGGTCTGAGAGTCCTTTAGGTGCCTTTTGGCAAACTCCAAGCGGGCTGACATCTGCCTTTTACTGAGGAGTGGCTTCCGTCTGGCCACTCTACCATAAAGGCCTGATTGGTGGAGTGCTGCAGAGATGGTTGTCCTTCTGGAAGGTTCTCCCATCTCCACAGAGGAACTCTGGAGCTCTGTCAGAGTGACCATCGGGTTCTTGGTCACCTCCCTGACCAAGGCTCTTCTCCCCCGATTGCTCAGTTTCGCTGGGCGGCCAGCTCTAGGAAGAGTCTTGGTGGTTCCAAACTTCTTCCATTTAAGAATGATGGAGGCCACTGTGTTCTTGGGGACCTTCAATGCTGCAGAATTATTTTGGTACCCTTCCCCAGATCTGTGTCTCAGAGCTCTACGGACAATTCCTTCGACCTCATGGCTTGGTTTTTGCTCTGACATGCATGTCACAAAGTGCTATACAGAAATCCAGCCTAAAACCCCAAACTGCAAGCAATGCAGTTGTAGAAGCACGGTGGCTAGGAAAAACTCCCAAGAAAGGCAGGAACCTAGGAAGAAACCTAGAGAGGAACCAGGATCTGAGGGGTGGCCTGTCCTCTTTTGGCTGTGCCGGGTGGAGATTATAAGAGTACATGGCCATTGAAGGCCAGATTGTTCTTCAAGACGTTCAAACATTCATTGATGACCAGCAGGGTCAAATAATAATCAGTGGTTGTAGAGCGTGCAACAGGTCAGTACCTCAGTAGTAAATGTCAGTTAGCTTTTCATATCCAAGCATTCAGAGGTCGAGACAGCAGGTGCGGTAGAGAGAGAGAGAGTCGAAAACAGCAGGTCCGGGACAAGGTAGCACGTCCGGTGAACAGGTCAGGGTTCCCTAGCCGCAGTCAGAACAGTTGAAACTGGAGCAGCAGCATGACCAGGTGGACTAGGGACAGCCAGGAGTCATCCGGCCAGGTAGTCCTGAGGCATGATCCTAGGGCTAAGGTCCTCAGGGATGGGAGGGAGAGAGGGAGAGAGATAGAATAAGAGGGAGCATTCTTAAATTCACACAGAACACCGGATAAGACAGGAGAATTGCACCAGATATAACAGACTGATCCTAGCCCCCGGCACATGGACTATTGCAGCATAGATACTAGAGACTGAGACAGGTCAGGGGACACTGTGGCCCCGTCTGACGATACCCCCAGACAGGGCCAACCAGGCAGGATATAACCCCACCCACTTTGCCAAAACACAGCCCCCACACCACTAGAGGGATATCAACAGACCACCAACTTACTACCCTGAGACAAGGCTGAGTATAGCCCACAAAGATCTCCTCCACCGCACAAGCCCGAGGGGGCGCAAAACCGGACAGGAAGATCACGTCTGTGACTCAACCCACTCAAATGACGCACCCCACCTAGGGACGGCATGAAAGAGCACTAGTAAGCCAGTGACTCAGCCCCCGTAATAGAGTCAGAGGCAGAGAATCCCAGTGGAGAGAGGTGAGCCGGCCAGGCAGAGACAGCAAGGGCGGGTCGTCGCTCCAGTGCCTTGCCGTTCACCTTCACACCCCTGGGCCAGACTACACTCAATCATAGGACCTACTGAAGAGATGAGTCTTCAGTAATTACATAAAGGTTGAGAACGAGTCTGCGTCTCTCATATGGATAGGCAGACCATTCCATAAAATTGAGCTCTATAGGAGAAAGCCCAGCCTCCAGCTGTTTGCTTAGAAATTCTAGGGAAATTCTAGCCCTCTGCCCGCTCCACTACAGCCCCATCGATGTGGATGGGGGCATGCTCGCCCCTCTGTTTCCTGTAGTCCACGATCAGCTCCTTTGTCTTGCTGACGTTGAAGGAGAAGTTGTTGTTCTAGCACCACACAGCCAGGTCTCTGACCTCCTCCCTGCTTCATTGTCGTCGGGAATCAGTCCTACCACCGTCGTGTAATCAGCAAACTTCATGATGGTGTTGGAGTTGTACTCGGCCACGCAGTAGTGGGTGAACAGGGAGTACAGGAGGGGACTAAGCACACACCCTTGAGGGGCCCCCATGTTGATGATCAGCATGGCGGATGTGTTGTTGCCCTCACAGCCTGGGGGCGGCCCATCAGGAAGTCCAGGAGGTGTTCAGTCCCAGGGTCCTGAGCTTGGTGATGAGCTTGGAGGGGATTATGGTGTTGAATACTGAGCTGTAATCAATTAACAGCATTCTTACATATGTATTCCTTTTGTCCAGGTGGGTGAGAGCAGTGTGAAGTGCAATAGAGATTGTGTCATCTGTGGATCTATTGGGGCGGTATGCGAATTGGAGTGGGTCCAGTGTGTCTGGGATGATGGTGTTGATGTGAGCAATGACCAGCCTTTCAAAGCATTTTATGGCTATAGATGGAAGTGCTACAGGGCGATAGTCATTTAAGCAGGTTACCTTGGCATCTTTGGGCACGGGGACTATAGTAGTCTGCTTGAAACAACTTGGTATTACAGACCGGGTCAGGGATAGGTTTAAAATGTCAGTGAAGACACTTGTCAGCTGGTTAGGGCATGCTCTGAGTACGCTCGTCGGAGGTTATATAGCGAGAAGCGTCCGGATTAGTGTCCCGCTCCTTGAAAGCGGCAGCTCTTGCCTTTAGCTCAGTGCGGATGTTGCCTATGGTACTGTATTCATTCTATAGCTAGAGGACTCCTGATATCTCCAGGAGTGATAAGTATAATAATGTTTTTGTCTTTATCTGTTGTGGTCTAGTACTGTCTTTTTGCTAGCTAAGGCCATCTACTATAAGTGCTGCCTGTTTTCCCAGTGGCCTACTTGGTGTGTGAACTGCTGAAGCCACTTGCTTCTGCCTCTAACCCTAGGAAACTATTTTCCACCTTCACCTCCCTCCTTAATCCTCCACCTCCTCCCTCCTCCCTTTCTGCGGACGACTTTGTCAACCACTTTGAAAAAAAAGGTTGACGACATCCGCTACTCATTCACTCAGCCTATTGAGTCCACTGATCTCACTCATACAGAACTACCCTACGTCTTGACCTCTTTCTCCCCTCTCTCTCCAGATGACATCCTGCGACTAGTGAGGTCTGGTCGCCCGACAACCTGCCCGCTCAACCCCATCCCCTCCTCCTTTCTCCAGACCCTCTCTGGAGACCTTCTCCCATTCCTCACTTCCCTCATCAACTCATCCCTGACCACTGGCTGCGTCCCCTCTGACTTCAAAATGGCCCGAGTTGCTCGAAATGGCCCAACACTCAACTCATCTGATGTCAAAAACTATAGACCTGTATCCCGTCTTTCTTTTCTTTACTAAACACTTGAGCGTGCTGTCTCTGATCAACTTTCTCGTTATCTCTCTCAGAACAATCTTCTTGACCCTAACCAGTCAGGCTTCAAGACGGGTCACTCAACCGAGACTGCTCTTCTCTGTGTCATGGAGGCTCTCCGCACTGCCAAAGCTGACTCTCTCTCCTCTGTTCTCATCCTCCTACATCTATCCGCTGCCTTTGACAGCTCCACCCTCTCAGGGCTGGGCGTCTCAGGCTATGCACACTCTTGGATTGCATCCTACCTGGCAGGCCACTCCGACCAGGTGATGTGGAGAGAATCTGTGTCTGCACCACGTACTCTCAATACTGGTGTCCCCCAGGGCTCGGTTCTAGGCCCTCTCCTCTTCTCTCTATGCACCAAGTCACTCGGCTCCGTCATATCCTCACATGGTCTCTCCTATCATTGCTATGCGGATGACACTCAACAACTTTTGTCCTTCCCTCCTTCTGACACCCAGGTGGCGACACGCATCTCTGCGTGCCTGGCAGATATCTCAACTTGGATGTCGGCCCACCACCTCAAGCTCAACCTCGACAAGACGGAACTGCTCTTCCTCCCCGGGAAGGCCTGCCCGCTCAAAGACTTCTACATCACGGTTGACAACTCCACAGTGTCACCCTCCCAGAGTGCAAAGAACCTTGGCGTGACCCTGGACAACACCCTGTCGTTCTCTGCAAACATCAAAGCAGTGACCCGCTCCTGCAGGTTCATGCTCTACAACACCGTAGAGTACGACCCTACCTCACACAGGAAGCGGCGCAGGTCCTAATCCAGGCACCTGTCTTCTCCTGTCTGGACTACTGCAACTCGCTGTTGGCTTGTCTCCCCGCTTGTGCCATCAAACCCCTGCAACTTATCCAGAACGCAGTAGCCGCCTGGTTTTCAACCTTCCCAAGTTCTCTAAGCTCTCTGTATGCTGATGATTCAACCATATACGCATCAGCAACCACAGCTAATGAAATCACTGAAACCCTTAACAAAGAGTTGCAGTCTGTTTGGAATGGGTGGCCAGTAATAACCTGGTCCTGAACATCTCTATAACTAAAAGCATTGTATTTAGTACAAATCATCCCTAAATTCTAGACCTCAGCTGAATCTGGTAATGAATGGTGTGGCTGTTGAACAAGTTGAGGAGACTAAATTACTTGGCGTTACCTTAGATTGTAAACTGTGATGGTCAAAACATATAGATTCAATGGTTGTAAAGATGGGGAGAGGTCTGTCGGTAATAAAGAGATGCTCTGCTTTTTTGACACCACACTCCAAAAAGCAAGTCCTGCAGGCTCTAGTTTTGTCTTATCTTGATTATTGTCCAGTCGTGTGGTCGAGTGCTGCAAGGAAAGACCTAGTTAAGCTGCAGCTGGCCCAGAACAGAGCGGCACGTTTTGCTCTTCATTGTAATCAGAGGGCTGATATAAATACTAAGCATGCCAGTCTCTCTTGGTTAAGAGTTGAGGAGAGACTGACTGCATCACTTTTTCTTTTTATAAGAAACATTAATGTGTTGAAAATCCCAAATTGTTTGCATAGTCAACTTACACACAGCGCTGACACACACACTTACCCCACCAGACATGCCACTAGGGGTCTTTTCATAGTCCCCAAATCCAGAACAAATTCAAGAAAGCGTACAGTATTATATAGAGCAATTATTGCATGGAACTCCATTCCATCTCATATTGCTCAAGTGAACATCAAACCTGGTTTCAAAAAACAGATAAAGAAACACCTCACGGCACAATGCCTCTCCCTTATTTTACCTAGATAGTTTGTGTGTATGTATTGATATGTAGGCTACGTGTGCCTTTTGTAAAAATAAAAAATACATGTAGTTCTGTCCTTGAGCTGTTGTCTATTCATGTTCTGTATTATGTAATGTTTCATGAGTTGTGTGGACCCCAGGAAGAGTAGCTACTGCTTTTGCAACAGCTAATGTTGTTCCTAATAAAATACACCCCGCTCCTTCGCACACTCCACTGGCTTCCAGTTGAAGCTCGCATCCACTACAAGACCATGGTGCTTACCTACGTAACAGCAAGAGGAAATGCCCCTCCTTAACTTCAGGCTTTGCTCAAACCCTACACCCCAACCCGAGCACTCTGTTCTGCCACCTCAGGTCTCTTGGCCCTCCCACCCCTACGGGAGGGCAGCTCTCAATCAGCCCAGTCCAAGCTCTTCTCTGTCCTGGCACCCCAATGGTGGAACCAGCTTCCCCCTGAAGCTAGGACAGCGGAGTCCCTGCCCATCTTCCGAAAACATCTGAAACCCTACCTCTTCAAACAGTATCATAAATAATCCTCCTCCTCACCTCGACTCCTCACCCAAACACTTAACCAGCTCTTGCACTTGACCCCCCCACCACACCCCACTCCCCCTTCTAGCTCTGACTACTGACAGCTACGTTATTGAGGAAATATTTACTTTCTATGCCTGTGATATGTGGTTGACCCACCTGGCTTTCTTAAGATGAATGCACTAACTGTAAGTCGCTCTGGATAAGAGCGTCTGCTAAATGACTAAAATGGTTTTTTTTTTATGTAAAAGATGTATATAAGTATGGTCACTGTGGGCACAACATTATTGATGCACTTATTAATGAAGCCAGTGACTGATGTGGTAAACTCCTCAATGTTATCGGATGAATCCCAGAACATATTCCATTCTGTGCTAGCGAAACAGTCCTGTAGCTTAGCATCCGCTTTATTGGACCACTTCCGTATTGAGCACGTCACTGAAACTTCCTGTTTGAATATGCCAATAGGCCTAGGCCTGTGTGTTATTACACCTTAATTAACCAATCACCAGATGCAATTCAAACTTTTTTGTTGTTGTCCCAAAGAAAGATACATGGTGTTACAATTTGGGGTTCAAATCAAGTTGCACCATGGTGGTTCAAACCACAACGGATTTATCAAAACATTTTACATTGTTTCAAAGTGGTCCCTGACACCTGAGACAAATATAGGCCCAGGCATATACCTGCATGTATTCACTTTAGGGAGCAGAGATTTTAGAAAATATGATTTTAAGGTGCAAACCTCTTTCGGTCATGAAGAAGAGAATGGTGTTCCAAAATAAACTAGCCTACTGTTGAGGAATCCCCATGTATGAAAATATCATGACACTTTATATGCACTAGATGGAGACAACGTATCAACCCCAGTCAACAGTCCCACAGAGAGATTATATGAAAACATATTGAAAGAGGCTTTGAAACAACTAGAATGTCAGTTTTATAACTACAGCCCCATAGCGGTGTGTCCACCAGGCTGAGATTAACACATACTTGTAGAGATGAAAGCACCTACAGTTGGTTGCTATACTTGTGTATTGGAAACAGGTCGTATGCAGAGGAGCGTTGTTTTTCTATTTGTGAATAGCACCATTATAGATGTGTGCCATTCATTAAAAAGTAAAGGACTGCAATCTTACAGTACACAAAAGATATACAACAAATAAAAAACTAGAAACACAGATGTATAGGATGTTTTTATTTGTAAAAAATATATACTAATAAAAAAATTTGTAGGCATTTTTGGCTTTTCAAATAACTAACTTAATAATGCTGAAATATGGCCCCATTCAACTTTATTCTAATGCATTCAAACTAGAGATATTTGCCAGATGCATTATTAGAGAAATATTAAGCAGAGCATAATTCCGCTGTAGAAATACTGTAGTTCCATTATTTGAAATGTGGGGCAATATAATGAAAACATGCAGAAGGCCTACCTCAAGTTTGTACAACTATGACACAAATCTCTAGAATGTATTTACAACATGCCCTGACATGTCTACTAATTGGCTACTCTGTTTGACTGCAAAATTTAACTTTCCTCTCACTATGCCCCCCTCCCTCTCTCTCGCTCTCTCTCCCCTCCCTCTCTTTCTCTCACTCTGTGTTTGAGTTCTTCCTATTTAAATAGCTTTGAAAGCAGAAATGTTAGTACAGTGAAGGAAAAAAGTATTTGATCCCCTGCTGATTTTGTAAGTTTGCCCACTGACAAAGAAATGATCAGTCTATAATTTTAATGGTAGGTGTATTTGAACAGTGAGAGACAGAATAACGACAACAAAAATCTAGAAAAACGAATGTCAAAAATGTAATAAATTGATTTGCATTTTAATGAGGGAAATAAGTATTTGACCCCCTCTCAATCAGAAAGATTTCTGGCTCCCAGGTGTCTTTTATACAGGTAACGAGCTGAGATTAGGAGCACACTCTTAAAGGGAGTGCTCCTAATCTCCGTTTGTTACCTGTATAAAAGACACCTGTCCACAGAAGCAATCAATCAATCAGATTCCAAACTCTCCACCATGGCCAAGACCAAAGAGCTCTCCAAGGATGTCAGGGACAAGATTGTAGACCTACACAAGGCTGGAATGGGCTACAAGACCATCGCCAAGCATCTTGGTGAGAAGGTGACACCAGTTGGTGCAATTATTCGCAAATGGAAGAAACACAAAATAACTGTCAATCTCCCTCGGCCTGGGGCTCCATGCAAGATCTCACCTCGTGGAGTTGCAATGATCATGAGAACGGTGAGGAATCAGCCCAGAACTACACGGGAGGATCTTGTCAATGATCTCAAGGCAGCTGGGACCATAGTCACCAAGAAAACAATTGGTAACACACTACGCCGTGAAGGACTGAAATCCTGCAGCGCCCGCAAGGTCCCCCTGCTCAAGAAAGCACATATACATGCCCGTCTGAAGTTTGCCAATGAACATCTGAATGATTCAGAGGAGAACTGGGTGAAAGTGTTGTGGTCAGATGAGACCAAAATGGAGCTCTTTGGCATCAACTGAACTCGCCGTGTTTGGAGGAGGAGGAATGCTGCCTATGACCCCAAGAACACCATCCCCACCGTCAAACATGGAGGTGGAAACATTATGCTTTGGGGGTATTTTTCTGCTAAGGGGACAGGACAACTTCACCGCATCAAAGGGACGATGGACGGGGCCATATATACGGTCAAATCTTGGGTGAGAACCTCCTTCCCTCAGCCAGGGCATTGAAAATGGGTCGTGGATGGGTATTCCAGCATGACAATGACCCAAAACACACGGCCAAGGCAACAAAGGAGTGGCTCAAGAAGAAGAACATTAAGGTCCTGGAGTGGCCTAGCAAGTCTCCAGACCTTAATCCCATAGAAAATCTGTGGAGGGAGCTGAAAGTTCGAGTTGCCAAACGTCAGCCTCGAAACCTTAACAACTTGGAGAAGATCTGCAAAGAGGAGTGGGACAAAATCCCTCCTGAGATGTGTGCAAACCTGGTGGCCAACTACAAGAAACGTCTGACCTCTGTGATTGCCAACAAGTACTAAGTCATGTTTTGCAGAGGGGTCAAATACTTATTTCCCTCATTAAAATGCAAATCAATTTATTACATTTTTGACATGCGTTTTTCTGGATTTTTGTTGTTGTTATTCTGTCTCTCACTGTTCAAATAAACCTACCATTAAAATTATAGACTGATCATTTCTTTGTCAGTGGGCAAACCTACAAAATCAGCAAGGGATCAAATACTTTTTTCCCTCACTGTAGGCTTAATTAGGACAGGAGTAGAATTATGAGTTTTGGGAAACACTGAAGGCTAGGCCTAGGTGAGAAGGGACGCTATTTGTTAAAATTAGAATTAGGCCTACAGGTATTATATTGTAAGGGTTCATAGGTTGTTTATAATTGCATACATTATTTACAGGTCAATTGTAAATGTTTATATGATATTATTGGTCAGGTCAATGTTGTTGCCCTAATAATTTAGGCTTAAGCGGCAACATTAATGATTTGACCTATTTTAACAATTTACCAGTGGTGGGAAAAGTACCCAATTGTCATACTTGAGTAAAAGTAAAGATACATTTACCTTAATAGGAAATGACTCAAGTAAAAGTGAAAGTCACCCAGTAAAATACTACTTGAGTAAAAGTAAACAAGTATTTGGTTTTAAATATACTTAAGTATCAAAAGTAAATGTCATTGCAAAAATTTACTTTAGTATCAAAAGTAAAAGTAGAAGTATAAATCATTTCAAATTCTTTATATTAAGCAAACCAGTTGGCACAATTGTTCGTGTTTTTTTTATTTGCGCATTGTCAGCCGCACCCTCAGACATCATTCAGAAACAAAGCATTTGTGTTTAGTGAGTCCGCCAGATCAGAGGTAGTCGAGATGACCAGGGATGTTCTCTTGATAAGTGTGTGAATTGGACCATTTCTGTCCTGCTAAGCATTCAAAATGTAACGAGTACTTTTGGGTGTCAGGGAAAATGTATGGAGTAAAAAGTTCAGAATTTTCTTTAGGAATGTAGTAAAGTAAAAGTTGTCAAAAAATGTAAATAGTAAAGTAATGTACAGATACCCCAAATAACTACTTAAGTCGTACTTTAAAGTATGTTTACTTAAGTGCTTTACACCACTGCAATTCACAAACGTCTATCAGCATCTTATAAACTATTTATAAGCTGGTTATAAACCCTGTATAAACTCTCAACATAAAGGGTAGCTACTGTAGCCTATCTTATCCAAACTGACCACCATAAAGTAGAGACAGTTTGCTTGCTCTCAGCCTCTTTCAGATTGTTAACTTTCTGGCACTGGTTTCCTCTCAAAACCCTGCAGACAGTCGGCCCGACCAATCCCAGCGGAGTGACGTCATGGCATCTGCAGCTCATTGAGATGAAAGGGAATGTTGAGGGCTGTGTTCAACTTCAAACCCAAGCCTGGCATCAAACAGCGAGCCCTCAGATAAACCAAACAAACAGACCAGGGATCGCACAGAGGGAGGCGACGCTGGAAGCGGAATAACAACACAACCAGATCTCGACGCCTTGCACTTTGCAAACTCTTTGCATTTCCACTTGAATGATCCCTCTATCTTGCATGCAAGTGTATCGACTTGTGAGGTTATTGTCATATGATCATAATGACCTGTTTGTAGCGCAAGTGTCCGCCCTGTGGTTGCGCTTTGATGTAGGCCTAGTGGCCGATCACAGATCAGATTACATGGTTTAGATCGCAGCCATCCCCTGCCTTTGATCTCCACGCTGATTTTGTCCTCAATCCGGGGATTCGTCTGGTCTGGAGCAGCGCAGCGGAGCAGCAAGCACATCGCATGGCTGGAATGGTCTGGAGCCCTATGCAGAACGCATAGGAGTGGATATCTGTCTGAAACTACGCTCATTCAGCCAGGGAAAGGACAACTAAAGAACCGATCAGACTACAGAAGCACATACCAGGTAAAACGTAAAGAGGGCTGCAGTTGTTTTGTAGCCTATATGATTTTGAAACATTCAACAAACTGAAACTATTAACATACATATTTTGAATTTTGATAAGATAATTCTGTCATATCCCTGGCTGGTTTGAGGCATGATGACGCATCACTGTCCTCGCTGAATATATCAACTATCTCATCAAAAACATTGTTACAATGTTCCAATGTAGTTGTTGCGAGAACAAATATAAAAGTGGCTGAGAACAAATATAATTTACCTGCTCATGAGTATTGTGCAAATGTTCACTGGCCATACATTGGGCTTTTTGACACCAATCCGAGGTTCCACAATATTCCTTTATGTTTGTTTTTTGTTGTTGAACAGAATAGAAATGCACATCTTCATACTATATCTCTCTCTTTTACAGAGTCATTCCACAGTAACCCCTCACAATGTCCTGGATGTTTGGGCACACCTGGTTACTTCTACTGACGTTTCATGTAATATACTCATCTCTGGTGAGTCCTTTCTACATTTAATTTACCCAACTAGTGTGATACCAGTCTTTTGATAGGCCATTTATAGTCCGATCTGTAATGTCCACGTATAGTAGACTTTGTAATAGTCTCCATTCTAAGTTACTGTTGTCAGATCTGGCAGGACATCAATGTGTGGATGGACAGATATAGTAGTCTACATAGTTTGAGGGTAAAATAGTGGCACTATTGTAAGGAGTTTACGCCCGCTCTGGACTCAGTTCACATTATCTCTTACTGATGAAATGCGTGATGAAAGGCAGGAATCCCTAGCTGCTCAGTATCAAATGATTATTCCCTCTCAGGTTCCTGTAACGGCGGAGGAGGAGACCAGAGAATGCAGGGAACAGGAGTACAAGGATCAGCTTGGGAACTGTAAACCCTGCAAGCAGTGCGACGCGGGGCAGGAGCTATCAAAGGTTTGAAGCCTAGTAATGTACCCTATATAGACAGTAAAACTTAGACATCAATAAATTATGGCCTCCTTAAGAGTGCCCTTAAATGTACTGCACTTTACATACAGACTTTAAAAATATGTGGGAAATGTACAGTTGAAGTCGGAAGTTTACATACACCTTAGCCAAATACATTTAAACTCAGTTTTTCACAATTCCTGACATTTAATCCTAGTAAAAATTCCCTGTCTTAGGTCAGTTAGGATCACCACTTTATTTTAAGAATGTGAAATGTCAGAATAATAGTAGCGAGAATGACTTATTTCAGCTTTTATTTCTTTCATCACATTCCCAGTGGGTCAGAAGTTTACATACACTCAATTAGTATTTGGTAGCATTGCCTTTAAATTGTTTAACTTGGGTCAAACGTTTTGGGTAGCCTTCCACAAGCTTCCCACAATAAGTTGGGTGCATTTTGGCCCAATCCTCCTGACAGAGCTGGTGTAACTGAGTCAGGTTTGTAGGCCTCCTTGCTCGCACATGCTTTTTCAGTTCTGCCCACACATTTTCTATAGGATTGAGGTCTTTCTGAAATCCACTCCAATACCTTGACTTTGTTGTCGTTAAGCCATTTTGCCACAACTTTGGAAGTATGCTTGGGGTCATTGGCCATTTGGAAGACCCATTTTCGACCAAGCTTTAACTTCCTGACTGATGTCTTGAGATGTTGCTTCAATATATCCAGATAATTTTCCTTCTTCATGATGCCATCTATTTTGTGAAGTGCACCAGTCCCTCCTGCAGCAAAGCACCCCCACAGCATGATGCTGCCACCCCCATGCTTCACGGTTGGGATGGTGTTCTTCGGCTTGCAAGTGTCCCCCTTTCTCCTCCAAACATAACGATGGTCATTATGGCCAAACAGTTCTATTTTTGTTTCATCAGACCAGAGGACATTTCTTCAAAAAGTACGATCTTTGTCCCCATGTGCAGTTGCAAACCGTAGTCTGGCTTTTTTATGGCGGTTTTGGAGCAGTGGCTTCTTCCTTGCTGAGTGGCCTTTCAGGTTATGTCGATATAGGACTCGTTTTACTGTGGATATAGATGCTTTTGTACCTGTTTCCTCCAGCATCTTCACAAGGTCCTTTGCTGTTGTTCTGGGATTGATTTGCACTTTTTGCACCAAAGTATGTTCATCTCTAGGAGACAGAACGCGTCTCCTTCCTGAGCGGTATGCCGGCTGCGTGGTCCCATGGTGTTTATACTTGCGTACGATTGTTTGTACAGATGAACGTGGTACCTTCAGGCGTTTGGAAATTGCTTCCAAGGATGAACCAGACTTGTGGAGGTCTACCATTTCTGTTTTGAGGTCTTGGCTGATTTCTTTAGATTCTCCCATGATGTCAAGCAAAGAGGCACTGAGTCTGAAGGTAGGCCTTGAAATACATCCACAGGTACACCTCAAATTGACTCAAATGATGTCAATTAGCCGATCAGAAGCTTCTAAAGCTATGACATCATTTTCTGGAATTTTCCAAGCTGTTTAAAGGCACAGTGAACTTAGTGTATGTAAACTTCTGACCCACTGGAATTGTGATACAGTGAATTATAAGTGAAACTATCTGTCTGTAAACAATTGTTGGAAAAATGACTTGTGTCATGCACAAAGTAGATGTCCTAACCGACTTGCCAAAACTTTAGTTTGTTAACAAGAAATGTGTGGAATGGTTGAAAAACAAGTTTTAATGACTGCAACCTAAGTGTATGTAAACTTCCGACTTCAACTGTAGTTGTCCCAATGATTCCACCTCAGTTGAATCCGTTTATAGCATACTTCATCACAGTTGAAAGGAAAACATTTGTCACTGTTCACCTTGATCTATAAAAAGGAAAGAGACTAAAACCATGATAAAACTGGATACAAATAGATCACTTAAATCATGTTGTAACTTCCTAAACCTGAATAACCTCTGGATAAGATATACCCTTGGTAAAAAAAAACAAAAAAAAGCTTTTTCATGCGTTCATGAATAGAATGGATCCCAGTGTTTAGAATAGTGAATCTTATCCAGGGGACTGAGAGGTTATTTATGACTTCCTCTGTTTCATGGAGAAAAGGGCCAAATGGCTTTTGTAGAACACTGACCGCTCTTTAATCAGTCACACCCATACTTCGACCCTCTGTTGCTGAATGGATTCCATTGTTTTTCCTCAAGTTCCCTGTCCAAGTTATTGTCTCCATTGTTTGAAAGAAACCATGCATACACTTGCTGTACAGTGAGAGGTGTATGCCTTTTATCACTATTCTTGCCAAAGACATGGTGTTCTGTGTGGGCTGTGTAGAAACGGGTTGGAAGGCCATGAGCAAAGTTAGTTTAGCAATGCTTTTCCTCCTACCACTTAAACATATGCTCAGCTAAGCACAGATTTAAAAAAAAACGTCCATCTTATACTAAATTGCTGTCTCGTAACATCTGTTGCACACACACATTTCTACCAGGTTGCCTTTTATCTTGGTACACACAGACATGCAGTCAGTGGTGGTACGCTTCAGTGGGCCTCATGTTCAACAGCCAGTTCAACAGCCATGAATGCTTGACGCCCTGGGGTCCTGGTTAATAATTGGCTGCCTCATTCATTCTAAGTGGTAGCGGGAAGCCATCTCACAGTGGAGGGAGGCTCTAATAAGGCTGTGTGGCTGCCATAGAGATATATGGAATGTGATTATACCTTCTTCTGGATGTCTGCCTGTATTGTTGCAAAGCAACATCACAAACATAAATTTGCTCTTCGTTCAGGGAACCACCAAAGCATCAGGGAAGTCCTTTATTAAAATGATCTGATATTTGTCATTTTCATCAATAACTTTTTAGCTAGCAAGGGTTGCTTTGTCTTTTTTGCTTTGTCTTTTGGCCTCATATCAAACATACATACTGTTAAGAACTACATTCAGCCACCAGAAGTTTCAAATGACAGAGATAGCTAATATACGATTCACTCTGACCCGAGTGGTCTCGACAACAATCTTGATTAATGTTGATTAAGCTTCCTGGCATTGAGGGTCAGATTGTTGCAAGCTCTTCTGAGTATCACACAGGTTTCTGTCTATTAAATCCTCAGAAATTACAGAAGTCTTCGCCTTGTCTTTCATCCAGCATTTCTTCACATTTGAGCAAATCTATGATTCCAAACAATATATACATACAGGAATGACTGCCCCACATATAGTGCATGCATGCTGGGAACTTTGCATTAAGCCACTGGCAAAGAGGCAACATGTCTTCGATTTGTAGACACTAGACATTGAAAGAGGGTGGCAGTGTGTGGAGAACATTAGATGGCACACTGCGTTAACAAACTCATATTGTTTTCCGAGCTCATTCATTACTGGATCAGATGACTGCTGCCCCCCGAGACTCTTGTGATTCCCTCCTAATCTCTGAACTATCTCCCTGTCTGAACATGCTTTAACCCCAGCCAGCTCTCTCTCTCTCCCCTCCACACAGCTCTACCTCTGTGCTCACCAAAAACTAGATCTGGTGATAGGAGTAAAATGAGACTTGTAAGCACTAGCTTTTGTGCTCACTTTGAGGCTAGGTCATCCTAAACCCATGGAAGTAATGACGCACTTGAAAGATAATTTGCCTATACCCAATTAGCTCCATTGAAATGAGATAGTAGCATTATGTGATTCCTGGCTGCATCCAAAGATGGGATACCTTGACAGCATCTATATTGTAAAAAAAAAAATATGTATCCATCCAATTACCAAATATGTTTTCTCACATTAGACACCTGAACAGGTCAGGGTGTTAGACCTTGTTTTGATCCTTTGTTACTCAGGACAAAGGACTGAATGAGATCATTCCTGGATGTTACAGCTCTGCCTGGTTGGAGAGGTGACAAGTTGGCTGAGTGCTCCTTTTGTTCTGGGCCCTGGCCTGTGTAAGTGGCAGCCCCTCTACTGCCATGCAGTGCCACATGGACAGAGTGTGCCAGCGCTCAGCTTTGTGGGGATGAATCCTCCTAGGGCCCCTTCATCTGGAAGTCGGACCACGCTCCTCCGTCCAAAACCACTCTAAACAGCTCTGCTCTGACTGCTTTGCAGCAGCTAGCCTTCCGTGGCGTGCACTAGGAGAAACCCAGGCTCCAGGGTTCACCATCCTCCATGAATCAAAATTCTAACTTTATTTCCTTCTCTCCGTTGTCATCATCCCCCTCTCCCTCGCCCTCTCTCTCTCACCCTCGCTCTGTCTCTCATCTTTCCACTGTTCCCTGCACTGCTGGTGTGAAGGTCCTTATATAGAGAGCACACAACAACAGCTGCAGCCCTGCCCTAGCTCTCCTCCGGCCAGAGCCAAGGTCCAATGTCGTCTCATATGTGTTTGGCTGAAATGGCCAAATTCCTATCTTCTGCCCCGACTCTGTGGGGCCATCACGGGATCCCATCTTTGCCACGCTTTTTTTTCTTTCTTCGCCAGTCTGCCCAACCCCCCGGGCTCCTGTGCCCACATTCCGGTGCGACTGCATGCCCAGGCGGTGAAACGTGACAAGGTCAAGGAGAGAAGTGCCCTGTTTGAATCTGACCTTCACGTTAATGATATATGAGCCTCCCCCCACCCATCAGTCAGGCTGGGAATGCAGTGTGGCAACAGTGGACGGGGGCAGCTGCTGCAGACAATACAATGACTGATGTTATTCCAGCAGGGTCCTTTAACTTGGCGTGGGATGCGATGATCAGTAGGAATGTAAATGTTCCTATGACCATATGAAATCAAGGTTGCCAGCCTCTGTGTGCCAAATAAATACTATATAGTGCCGAATAGGAATCGCAATAACACTAGACATCATTTGATCCAAGATGACGTAGCAGTGCGGTCGTGTTTTTTTCTGTGTCCTTGCACGTTTTTTAGTTTTTTGTCTATTTTGTCTATATTTCTCAATTTTACTTTTCATTCTTTAACTAAATATACTTTCCTGCAACCCGCCTCACCCAACGTGGAAAGGATTCTATTATTTCTTAATAACTTTTATCAAGAACATTAAGCTGAAACTAGCCTAGCTGCAACCGAATGGCTACTTGCTATTAGCCACCGTTAGCGTCTTCACCATTGTCTGTGGCCTGCACTACCCACCAGCCAGCTCTAGCTCTAGCCTGGACAATTTGTCGGCCAGTCTGCACAGCGTGCTATCGACCCAGAGCATATCGGATTTTCTGCCGGAATCACTGGACCCTAGCGCCGGATCATCGCAACCAGCTAGCTGCAACCAAATGGCTGTTGTCGTTGGCTAATTACCATTGCCCCTTAGCAAGCACACATTAGCCTTGAGCTAGCCTCGAGCCAGGCCCATCTCCCGGCTATCTACCTCTCTGTCAACTGGACGGGACCTCCTAGTGTTGACACAGAGCCCCGCCGATCCAACACGACTGGTTTGCCGACAAAATCGTCTGATGTGGTTTCAACAGGCTTCCCGTTATGACGTCGACCACGAAGATCCATCTGCTAGCCCCGGCCCGCTAGCACACGCAAGCCGGGCCTCTTGCTCGCCAGTGCTGTAGCAGCCCCCGAACTACCTCAGAACTCTCCTATTGCTGTTCACCGGACCTTATGATAACTCAGCTATACAGCTGATGTCTGCTGGACTGTTCCTTTATACGGTACCGCATCCTGTTTATGTTTAGCCTCAGCCCAAACTTTGTCACCATTACCAGCTTTTGTCTTAGCTCTCTCGAATAACACCTGTGATTGCTTTATGCCTCTCTCCCATGTCAATATGCCTTGTTATTGCTGTTTTGGTTATTTCTTATTGTACTATTTCACTGTAGAGCCCCTAGCCCAGCTCAACCTGCCTTAGACAGCTCCTTTGTCCCACCCCCCATACACGCAGAGACCGACTCAATCGGTGCCTCCAGTGATGCTATCTCTTTCATCGTTACCCAACGCTTAGGTTTACCTCCACTGTACTCATATCCTTCCATATCCTTGTCTCCTCCCTAAGTTTGAGTTATTCACTGCGTTAGCACACTCCGCCAACCCTGATGTTCTAGCAGTGTCTGAATCCTGGCTTAGGAAGGCCACCCCCCCCCTTACCTCCATAATTTACTACATTCGCACACACTGTATATATATTTTCTGTTGTATTTTTGACTTTATGTATTGTTTACCCCATATGTAACTCTGTGTTGTTTTTATCGCACTGCTTTGCTTTATCTTGGCCAGGTCGCAGTTGTAAATGAGAACTTGTTCTCAACTGGCTTACCTGGTTAAAAAAAGGTGAAATAAAATAAAAAATAAATAGACCTACTACATACAGTGGTTTGCGAAAGTATTCACCCCCCCTTGGCATTTTTCCTATTTTGTTGCCTTACAACCTGGAATTAAAATGGATTTTTGGGGGGTTTGTATCATTTTATTTACACAACATGCCTACCACTTTGAAGATGCAACATTTTATTTTTGTGTGAAACAAACAAGAAATAAGACAAAAAACATAACTATTAACCCCCCCCCCCCCCAAAGTCAATACTTTGTAGAGCCACCTTTTGCAGCAATTACAGCTGCAAGTCTCTTGGGGTATGTCTCTATAAGCTTGGCACATCTAGCCACTGGGATTTTTGCCCATTCTTCAAGGCAAAACTGCTCCAGCTCCTTCAAGTTGGATGGGTTCCGCTGGTGTACAGCAATCTTTAAGTCATACAACAGATTCTCAATTGAATTCCAAAACCACTCGAGTGTTGCTTTAGCAGTATGCTTAGGGTCATTGTCCTGCTGGAAGGTGAACCTCCGTCCCAGTCTCAAATCTCTGGAAGACTGAAACAGGTTTCCCTGAAGAATTTCCCTGTTTTTAGCGCCATCCATCATTCCTTCAACTCTGACCAGTTTCCCAGTCCCTGCCGATGAAAAACATCCCCACAGCATGATGCTGCCACCACCATGCTTCACTGTGGGGATGGTGTTCTCGGGGTGATGAGAGGTGTTTGGTTTGCGCCAGACATAGCGTTTTCCTTGATGGCCAAAAAGCTACATTTTAGTCTCATCTGACCGGAGTACCTTCTTCCATATGTTTGGGGAGTCTACCACATGCCTTTTGGCGAACACCAAACGTGTTTGCTTATTTTTTTCTTTAAGCAATGTCTTTCTTCTGGCCACTCTTCAGTAAAGCCCAGCTCTGTGGAGTGTACGGCTTAAAGTGGTCCTATGGACAGATACTCCAATCTCTGTTGTGGAGTTTTGCAGCTCCTTCAGGGTTATCTTTGGTCTCTTTGTTGCCTCTCTGATTAATGCCCTCCTTGCCTGGTCCGTGAGTTTTGGTGGGCGGCCCTCTCTTGGCAGGTTTGTTGTGGTGCCATATTCTTTCAATTTTTAATAATGAATTTAATGGTGCTCCGTGGGATGTTCAAAGTTTCAGATATTTTTTTATAACTCAACCCTGATCTGTACTTCTCCACAACTTTGTCCCTGACCTGTTTGGAGAGCTCCTTGGTCTTCATGGTGCCGCTTGCTTGGTGGTGCCCCTTGCTTAGTGGTGTTGCAGACTCTGTGGCCTTTCAGAACAGGTGTATATATACTGAGATCATGTGACAGATCATGTGACACTTAGATTGCACACAGGTGGACTTTATTTAACTAATTATGTGACTTCTGAAGGTAATTGGTTGCACCAGATCTTATTTAGGGGCTTCATAGCAAAGGGGGAGAATACATATGCACGCACCACTTTTCCGTTATTTATTTTTTAGATTTTTTAGAAACAAGTAATTCTTTTAATTTCACTTCACCAATTTGGACTATTTTGTGTATGTCCATTACATGAAATCCAAATAAAAATCCAGTTAAATTACAGGTTGTAATGCAACAAAATAGGGAAAACGCCAAGGGGGATGAATAATTTTGCAAGGCACTGTACACCCCATTATATATTTTTTGTTAAAACAGAATAGGCTATATTCTCTTGTCCCCATTTTATGAGGTGTACCCATTAATCCAATAGTAAACAGATACACTCAGGTTAAATAGATAATATATACAGGGTGATAATACTGTATATCCAATATGGATCCAGTAATATTTTCCATCTTAGATTCGCTATAGGGGTTAAAGCCTGACAACTGAGCTGATTCCATATTAGATCACTCATTCAGTAATGGGATGTGTAAAGTGCAGTGCCCATTGTAGAGACCAGGAGAGGAATTCAACTTCTTACGCTTGTGCACCTCTCCATAATCGCTGCCCCCTAGCTAACTGAAGCGTTGCCTACATATACTGGCCTCTCAATCACCAGGACACTGACTGAGTTGTTCCAGAAAGAACCAGTCGCACATAAACCCAGCAATAAACTTGCAATAAAACCTGGCCATTCTGGGGCCTGCAGCGGAAGGCCACGCATTGATTCTGAGAGAGTCAGGGAGATTATTACCAGTGTAAGATGGACTCTCAAAAGAGTCAGACCATTGTTACCTTATGATCTTGAAAGCCAAGATTATTCTTTAATTCTAGACACCCTGGTATCCCACATTCAGAGCCTTTCTCCAGCTGCCCCCAACCCCACCTCTCACCCGGGGGATTTCTCCTGTTAATCCCTCCAGGAATGTGGCTTTGGTTACGGAGAGGATGCCCGGTGTGTGCCCTGCAGAAGCAGCCGCTTCAAAGAGGATAGGAGCCTGCAGAAGTGTAAGCCCTGCCTGGACTGTGGCCTGAACAACCGCTTCCAGAAGGGCAACTGTTCCACCACCAGAAATGCTGTGTGCGGAGACTGTCTGCCTGGGTGAGGGAAGAGCTTAATCACTTCCAACAACTACTCTACTTCTACTACCAGTGTACTACTACTCTGTTACTACAGATAATGGTCAAAGTATTGGTTCATTACTGCACACAATCAATTAAGCAGATTTATGAGAACTTTCATAACAACCAATGCTATGTTGTGTTTAACAGGTTTTACAGGAAAACTAAGCTGAGCGGATTCCAAGATATGGAGTGCATACCATGTGGGGACCCTCCACCTCCATATGAACCACACTGTGAGCACTCACTTTCTCTTCCTTTACTACAAGTTGTGTAACATCAGAAGAGCCTCTGAGGAAAAGTTCTCAATAACTTGAACCATTCACATCAGGCCAAGGAATGTAAACTGTGAAATTATAGACAAAATAAGTAATATCCGTAGCTTGAATGAGAAGTTGAGAAAATCATGAATTGCTAAAACTGTTGAACTCCAGGCTAAAAGTACAGCCAAGACCCCAAAAATGTGTCAGGCCATAATGCCATAACAAAGCACATACCTTAATCTAAAACATGCCAGCACAAGGCACTTAGAGTAATCAGAACCACAACCCCAATGGGTGGAGAAAATCATTGTTCATTCAGTAAATTCTCATTGAGCCAGCCAACTATGTTTTATGCCCAAGTAAATGCTTAGTTTTACAAGCAGGCCCATAAATGTTGAAATGGATACTGCTAGCATAATAGTCGGTCTTGCCAGAGCTGGATTATTTTTGCTGGGACCATACGACCCACTATCATCGCTCCATTCTCAGGGACTGCGGAAAACCTCCATCCACATATTTCAAGACAAAAAGGAGCTGCAATGTTTTGAAATACTAGTGTTGAAATTATTGCATCACATCAGGCTTCTTTAGTTAGCTCTTGAATTAAATAAGAAAGCGCAGTGTCACATGATGTACAGTATATCTTCAGAGGAAATTCTTCAACTTTGTAGTGCAATTTGCTAGCACTTTCTGTGTATCCACGGAGGTCTATTAAGCATTTCTTAAAGGGGTTTTTGTTCACAAAGCAGCAGATTTAATTCCAGTAGGCCACTACTACATCTCATTAGCCACCTTTTTCCGGCCATTACCAGTGGTTAAGTATAACCTTATGATTTTCGGCACTCACACAGAGAGAGTGGGCTAGCTAACTTATACATTTGGTAAATTAGTGTGACTTCCTGATGCTTGTGGAGGCCGCAGCTGTTCCTTGAGAAGGTTTGGCAGCGTGTGTGTATGAGCCGTCCAGCCAGGTCTAGCACCCCTCTGTTAGATAAATGAAGACGTCTCCAGGATATCAGACAACTTGAACTCACAAACTCAGTTTACATTTGCTCTTTCTGGAGATGGAAAATAATCTGCGTCAATTTAGTAAAGCTGTGTCACACCCTCAAAATGAGCTAGTTTTACTACTACCATTTTTGGATAGGACAATAAATATTTATTTTAAAACAATAACTGTAAAGCATGCAGTGTTAGTTAGAGAGAGTCTACATATTACTAAACCATATGAAATCACCCTGAACATGGGCCTTGGGACATCTAAGCTATGCACGTCTGTCTGTCTGTTTAGCTGGCTGTCTGGCTTGCCATTTTGATTGCAGAGGCCCATGAATCAAAATTGCCATTGTGTCCCAGAGAGAGCAATGCTGGTAGTTACTATAGGGAGTCTCAGTGGAATGCTTCCAAATGTTTGAAAGTCTTGATCTCTCTTCCTCCAGTGTTATCTTGTGGAGGGTGGTGAAAACTTAAAGGGCAGATCATGCTAAAAGGCCACACTGGCCCGGGGTGAAGCTGCAGCTGTGCAGGGAGGCCGCTTTCGGAGGAGGCCGTAAATCTTAACGCACTTCTGTCTCCTGGCCAGTTTCTGGGGCAGAGTAAAAATGAGATTGTGTTTTATGGATTCCTTCAGTCGCTTTAATGTATTTCATCTGCTGGAGTTTTTTTCTGTGTCACGGTAGAGTACGGGTGGGGGCGATATGAACTAAAAGTAATATCACGATATTTTCCACTGTCCGGACGATAACGATATAATATCACGATATACTGAAAAAAAGAAAAAAAAGTTTTTTTTAGAAATTTTATGAGCCCTTCAACGTTAATAAATGACAAAATCTTGCTTTTACCTTATAGAAACATTGCCATTTTTATTTTATTTTTATTTTTTAACTTCTGTGGTAAACCTGTGCAAATATGAAACATTGTGATGAGGTGATTTCGAAGGAGTCAGGCGCAGGAGGGTAAATCACAGAATAACAGGATTTATTCTGAAACACAGAGTTACGCAGTAATGTGTCAAAACACTCGCACTGGAAAATACCAGGCACACGGGGAAATATCCCGGCGACACAAAATACACGGAGCTCCACCAAGCTTCTCTATCCTCCACAATAAACAATCACACAAAAAGACAAGGGGGCAGAGGGAACACTTATACAGGTACTGATGAGGGGATATGAACCAGGTGTGTGTAATAGACAAGACAAATCAAATGGAATGATGAGATGAGGAGCGGCAGTGGCTAGAAGGCCGGTGACAACGAACGCCGAAGCATGCCTGAACAAGGAGAGGTGGCAGCTTCGGAGGAAGTCGTGACATTACCCCCCTTGACGTGCAGCTCCAGCAGCGCGCCGACACCAGCCTCGGGGGCGGCCAGGAGGACGCGGAGCAGGGCGAGCCGGATGGCGATAGTGGAAATCCCGCAATAGGGAGGGATCGAGGATATCCCTCACCGGAACCCAGCACCGCTCCTCCGGACCGTACCCCTCCCACTCCACGAGGTACTGAAGGCCCCCCACACGACGCCTCTAATCCAGGATGGAACAGACGGAGTACGCCGGGGCCCCCCTCGATGTCCAGAGGGGACGAGGGAACCTCCCGCACCTCAGACTCCTTTAGCGGACCAGCCACCACCGGCCTGAGGAGAGACACATGGAACGAGGGGTTAATACAGTAATCTGGAGGGAGTAATAACCTATATGTAACCTCGTTTATCCTCCTCAGGACTTTGAACGGCCCCACAAACCGCAGGCTCAGCTTCCAGCAGGGCAGGCGGAGGGGCAGATTCTGGGTCGAGAGCCAGACCCGATCACCCGGTACCAATACCGGGGCCTCACTGCGGTGGCGGTCAGCGTTGGCCTTCTGGCGACGCACGGCACGCTGGAGGGGCACGTGAGCAGCATTCCACGTCTCCTCCGCGCGCCGAAACCAGTCATCCACCGCAGGAGCTTCGGTCTGGCTCTGATGCCACGGTGCCAGAACCGGCTGATAACCTAAAACACATCGAAAGGGCAATAGGTTAGTGGAGGAGAGAGTTCTGGGCATATTCTGCCCATGGCAAGAACACCGACCACTCCCCCGGCCGGTCCTGGCAGTAGGACCGCAGGAACCTACCCACATCCTGATTCACCCGTTCCAACTGCCCATTACTCTCGGGGTGAAGCCCAGAGGTCAGGCTGACGAGACCCCCAGACATTCCATGAACGCCTTCCAGACCCTGGATGTAAACTGGGGACCCTGGTCAGACACTATGTCCTCTGGTACTCCGTAGTGCTGGAAGATGTGAGTTAACAGGGCCTCCGCAGTCTGCAGGGCCGTGGGGAGACCGGGCAGAGGAAGGAGGCGGCAGGCTTTTGAAAAGCGGTCCACAACGACCAGGATGGTGGTGTTACTCTGAGAGAGGGGAAGATCAGTGAGAAAGTCATACACAGGTGGGACCATGTCCGTTGTGGAACTGGTAAGGGCTGTAACTTACCCGCTGGGAGGTGCCTAGGTGCCTTACTCTGGGCGCACACCGAGCAGGAGGAGACATACACGTCCTTAGCCAAGGTAGGCCACCAGTACTTTCCGGTCAGGCAGCGCACTGTACGACCGATACCTGGGTGACCAGAGGAGGGGGACGTGTGTGCCCAATAGATCAGACGGTCACGGCCAAGAGAAGGCACGTACTGCAGCCCAGCTGGACACTGACGTGGAGATGGCTCTGTGCGTAACGCCCGCTCTATGTCCGCGTCCATCACACACACTACCAGCGCCACAATGCAGGAGGCCGGGAGTATGGGGGTGTTGTCTATGGGCCTCTCCTCTGTGTTGTACAGCCGTGACAGTGTGTCTGCCTTCACGTTCTTCGTACCCGGGATGTAAGATAGTGTAAAGTCAAACCGGGTGAAGAATAGGGCCCACCTGGCCTGGCGAGGGTTCAGCCTCCTCGCTGCCCGGATGTACTCCAGGTTACGGTGGTCCGTCCAGACGAGGAAAGGGTGTTCCACCCCCTCGAGCAAATGCCTCCACACGGTCAGGGCTCGGACAACAGCCAACAGGTCCCGATCACCAACGTCGTAGTTCTGCTCCGCCGTGCTGAGCTTCTTGGAGAAGAAGGCACAGGGGCGGAGCTTGGCTGGCGTGCCCAAGCGTTGAGATAGGACAGCGCCTATCCCTACCTCGGACACATCCACCTCCACTACGAAAGGTAGTGATGGATCAGGATGGGCCAGTACCGGGGCTGAGGTGAACAGAACCCTCAGGTTGCTGAAGGCCCTGTCAGCCTCAGCAGACCAGCGGACCGGGACGGCCCACCCTTCAACAGAGATGTGATGGGAGCTGCGACCTTGCCAAAGCCCCGGATAAACCTCCGATAGTAGTTGGCAAAGCCAATAAAGCGCTGCACCTCCTTTACCGTGGTTGGAGTCGGCCAATTACACACGGCTGAAATGCGATCTCCTTCCATCTCCACACCTGAGGTGGTAATGCGGTATCCGAGGAAGGAGACGGACTGTTGGAAAAACAGACACTTTTCTGTTCCAACAGTCGGGCCAGCACTTTGCGGAATACACCAGAATGTCATCGATGTAGACCACTACACCGCGACCAAGCATGTCCCGAAACACCTCATTCACAAAGGACTTGAAGACGGATGGAGCATTCATTAAACCGTACGACATCATACGGCATCACCAGGTATTTGTAATGCCCCGTGGTTGTGCTGAATGCTGTCGGACACGCAACAGGTTGTACGCACTCCGATCTAATTTTGTGAAGAAGCACGCCCCATGCATTGACTCGATCACAGATGGAATGAGGGGTAGAGGATAACTATAACGTATTGTCCCCTTGTTCAGTGCTCGGTAATCAATGCAAGGGCGCAGACCTCCGTCTTTCTTCTTCACAAAAAATAAACTTGAGGAGGCGGGTGAAGTGGAGCGACGTATGAACCCCTAGCGCAGGGACTCGGAGACATATGTCTCCATCGCTTCCGTTTCAGCCTGCGACAGGGGATACACATAACTCCTGGGAGGCACAGCGTCTACCCGGAGGTTTATCGCGCAATCCCCCGCCCGATGAGGTGGTAATTCGGTCGCCTGTGTTTTGGAAAACGTGTGCGCCAAATCGAGGTATTAAGGGAGAATGCGCACGGTGGAGGTAGTGTCTGGACTTTCCACCGTGGTTGCACCAACTGAAACACCTAGACACCCACCCTGACACTCTTGCAACCACCCTGTGAGAACCCTCTGCGGCCATGAAAAGGTGGGGTTGTGTAGTGCTAACCAGAAGACCTAACACAACAGGGAAATCAGGAGACTCAATAATAAAAAAGGTGACTTGCTCTCTATGGGTCTCGTGCGTAACAATAGTGACTGGTGCTGTAACTTCCCTAACGAACCCGGATCCTAATGGTCGACTGTCAAGTGCTCTGATGGGGAGTGGAATGGAATATTATAGATTTGCATAGCAGTATATATTCGGCTTAACGTAAAAGAAGGATCAGGCAGTGTAGTCAGCTATAACTTTAAACAGAGGAGATAAGGAACACAATAGTTATTCAGCATTTTAAGTTGTTTTTAAGTTACGATATTTTTCTACCTAGCTCTATGTGTTTTGGATGTTGAAACTTACCAATAGCAATGTGTAGCCTGTGTCCGAAACATCCTAGTCTTGTCCATTTGTTCAGCTCCAATGCTTTGACCATGTTCGATCCGCTGTCGGTTGTCATACATACTTGAAGCGACTCTTTCAAGCCCCAGGATGAAAGTGCCTCCCTCAGCCCAGCTGCAATTATTTCTCTGGTGTGGTCGTCTGGGAAATAAGATGTCTGAAGGCATTTGCTTTGCAGCTTCCAGTTGTCGTCAATGTAATGAATCGTGAGGCTAATGTATGGTTCTGTGGTCCGGCTTGACCATAAGTCGGCAGTGGTAAAGAAGAATGCAGCATTACAGATTCCGTTGGCAACTCTGTCCCGACATTCTGTGTAGAGTTCTGGCAGACATGTTTTGCTGAAGTATTTACGGCTCGGGATCTCGTATCTTGGGTCTAGAGTTCGAATCAACTTTTTTAAACAGTCTTTCTCAACAGTTTGAATTGGTTCCATGTCTTTCGCTTTGTGATACATAATTGCACTCGTTATCTCATTCCACTTCTTGCTCTTCTTGTCATAGGAAGTACCACTAACGAATGATGCCTTGAGTGATAGCTGAGTGCGGGTCTGGCTTGAAGAGGTCTTGGGACTTGCTCCGCTGCTCCGGGGGTTTGTTGCACGCATTCTGGTAGATTCTTCATATTCGCGCACATGCAGGGTTTTCAGGTGGTGAAAAAGATTGCTGGTGTTTCCACCTTTGAGCACAATGCGTTGACACAACTTACACAGTACTGTTTGCCTTTGGCTAGCACAATGCGTTGACACAACTTACACAGTACTGTTTGCCTTTGGCTAGCACAATGCGTTGACACAACTTACACAGTACTGTTTGCCTTTGGCTAGCACAATGCGTTGACACAACTTGCACAGTACTGTTTGCCTTTGGCTAGCACAATGCGTTGACACAACTTACACAGTACTGTTTGCCTTTGGCTAGCACAATGCGTTGACACAACTTGCACAACAAACTACTGTTTGTTGGTCGAGGTCGGATATCTTAAAGCCAAACCAATTCCAAACGACAGAGGAGGCCCCCTTTTTTCGAACCAATTCTTCGTCGTCCTGCAAATCAACCTCAATAGCGTTATTTTCCTTGTCTTCAGTCATCCTCAATGCTTCCTTACACTTTTGCGCTTGATTTTCGGACACTTTTGCTAACGAAAGGAGTTTACTTCACTAAATGTTCGCTTACTCTGCAGTTGCGCATGCTTGTTTGTTGACTTTGATTGGCAGGCAGATTGCGTGTAACGTTCATGCTTCTAGTTTTTTTCTTTGCTAAAAAAGGCTATGTTTTTAGTAAAAGAAACAATTTGAACTAGCCCATTAGGCTGTATCACTCAACAGACATTTTGAACGAAACAAAAACGCCTTATTTCATATATTAATTTATCATGATATGCACGATATGGCAAAATCCATATCATGGCACAACGTCATACCGGTATTCACATTCATACCGGTATACCGCCCACCCCTACGGTAGAGCTGTAAAAGTTGGCTGGAGAGAGACCGGCCGTAGCCCCCCCCCAATCCCCCCACTCCCCAGCTCCAGAACTGTTTCGCCATTTTTACTTATTCCAAACAGATTTACGCCAAGGTCACATGGGAATTTTGTCTGTTTTTTCTATTACCAAACCAACAATCATTGCTTTGGCTTTGAGTTGGTTTTTGTTCTACACCCTGACATTAATCTTATTTAAGTTGGAAGCTTAACAGTCAGATAAATATTTTTGGCCTCTTGTATCTCAAACCAGGATTTCACAGCATACACAAAAGGAAGTCAGTTCAATTTTGTTTGAAGCAATCCGATGCAAATTCCACAAGCGTTCAGGTCAGCCTGTTGAAAGAAAATGCAGACTCTTGTCACCTCTTCATGCAACTGTAACACTTTTCCTAGAGATAGGGCCTGTGGCCAGGGCTACTCAAGACCCTAAAACTCATGACCCGACTGATATCCATCCACATCTCTCAACTTGTTACATTCAGACAACTTTATCTCAACCTTTATTTTCTTCTACTTCTACTTTCCTCATTTCAAAAGGTCCATGCCATGTTTCCTAACCACTGACTGTAAAAAAAAGTACAGCGTTAGCAGCATGCAGAAAATGATCTAGATTGAGTTGCAAACCAACGCAAGCCAAATGAGAGCGGTCAACCCTTAAAATCAACTCCACCAAAACAAAGTCACTCAAGAGCCAATCAAGACTTGACATAAGTGAAGTGTTTACGCTCAGAGCAGTAAAGCTCCTCACCACTGCCGTAATCAAGTATCCATGCAAATGCATAAACCCACAACCGCATGGCAATGCTAGTTTGTTTTTCTTGCAACACTTAAAGGGGTGTTGGCTGTATTTATGATAGGAAGATCTGTTTAGCCAAAAAGACAAACTCATGGTTGTGGAAGGCCAATACCTTTTTGTCAATGGGAAGTAATTCCAGTCAAAATCTCAGAAGTTTCACAGGTGATGAATGCGGATGGGGTCACCATTAGTTTTCAGAAGAGGCCATTCATACTTTCCACTGGGCAAAAACTGGTTGAATCAACGTTGCTTCCACATCATTTCAACCCCCCAAAAATCACATGATGACGTTGAATCAACGTGGAAAACTGGTAGGATTTGAAAAAAGTAATCAACGTAAGATACAAAAATGTCTTAACCTAAATCTAATGACAAGGTGATTTTTTGTTGTTGATTTCACGTTGAATTCACGTTAGTTGACTACTCAACCAAATGTACATCAAAACTAGACAATGAACTGACATCTGTGCCAGTGGGTTGGTGGTTCCATATCTCTTTGTGGCCTGTCATACACAAGGCCATGGCTTTAAGTTTGGCATTTCCAAAAGTCAACAGGGAGAGAGGAGAGCATATATCAAAATGAGCAGTTTATTGGCAGAGTGCGGTTTGTTGATAAGATCGGCAGGTGAGGTCTCCTCAATGGGCCAGCCTTAATCTGTGTTTGCTGCAGCTGTCTGGGAGTGATAAGGGCTGCCACTGGGCTGGGGGTGTGGGGGAGACACAGCTGACTGCGGAGGGGAGTGGGGAGGGCTGGCTGGATCAGAGGCGGGACGGCCATGACATGAGGTTTCAACAACTGTACAGTGGAAGAAAAAGTCTGAGAGGGTTTCTGCACCATGGTGAGAAAATGATGTGCCTTGCTTGTGTAAGCATGGGTGTAGGTGTAAGCATGGGTGTAGGTGTAAGCATGGGTGTAGGTGTAAGCATGGGTGTAGGTGTAAGCATGGGTGTAGGTGTTCAGTCAAATCTTTCAGCAAGTAATTTATGATTACTTTGATAGAGGACATTCCAAAATGTTGATAGGAAGCACATTCCAATGATTCTTTTGAAGCTGTTTGATTTAGTGGAGAATGTTACTGTATCCTCACAAAATAATCTCAACATATATTGCGCTATATAAACTGTCTAGTGTAATTTATGTATTTGCCTTGATCTGAGCAGTGCACTCCTGTTGACTCTCTTGTCAAAACTGTTAGAAAATGGCACTTGGTTTCTGTCATAACAGTTTTGAAGACCTATCTCCCCTGAAACGTCCTAATCTTCTTTTAATAAGCCGTTATCACCTGTTTGTTTACAATGTATATTTAAATGCTTATTTATTTAGCCCCCGGGTCATATTGAAATTTTAAGCTTCACCGGCAGTTTGGGATTGTTTTCTTCCTCAGATGGAATGTACAAATACCCTTATCCCCTATCCTCTATCCCGCTGGAATATAAAACCTTTGGCCAAGGCTAAAGTAATGTTTACATTGCGTAACAAAGGGCTCTTGAATTTGAAAAGGCCAAACCTACTTTGCTTTATGATTAATGTACTATAAAGCAAACAGCGATTGAAGGGGCCTATTGAAAAATATTTTTCAAACAAAAAAGATATTAAACAGATCTCACACAATCTCTATTTTCTCTATGGGGAGAGTAGCCAGTCACTTTGTCATAGCAGGCATAGTATTTCTTTAGGTATTTTGTTTGCGCTCTATGTAAACCTACACTCCAACTATGCACAGGTCATAACTCACTTTAAATTCTATAAGAATGTAATTGTTGTGATGAGGGAGAGTAATATTGACCAAAAATAATAATACAATCATACTTCTGTTGCTTGTTGAGATAATATCAGTGGCCTTATTGCACATGTTTAACTTGTGACTAGACATCCGTCATGTACCAAATTATTCCTCAACAAAGTTTGTTTGCTTGGTTAAGGAATAAAGCAGATAGTTATATCCGATAAAGAATCATCACAATCCTAATATAGCATAAGGAGATTGTATCTAATTTGTTGCGACATCTGGCACATTAAGCCCTGATATTCCATATTTGTGGGAAAGTGTTTAATGAGAAGCTGTCCTAAAGGCCAGGTCCCTTAATATGAGAGTGTGTGAACAGTTTGGGGGTGGGGATCCTAGACAGTGGCAGCAGTTGCAGTCATGGGATAAACACACATGCACGAATGCGCGCACATACACACACACACACACACACACACACCAGGCTTGTTTCAAACGTCTGGCCAGACTGCACAGACTTAATGACGGGGCTGTCTGACTGGCATGAGAGGGCCTTGGGGTAGGGGTAAGAATGACTGTAATAACTCATCCTCTGGAGGGAGGGAGGGAGGAAGGGAGAAATAAATAATCTACTCCAGGCATTCTCCTTTGAGCCTGTCTCCTTGGAGGACTCAGTGGGTCAAAGACAGCTACTACATGCCAATAATAAACATAAACCTAGAATGGACACATAATTCAGGTGTAGAAAAATACTTGTTTTCAATATGGCCAGATTGTACTACCAAGGTCAGACAAAGACATGACACAGTC
This sequence comes from Coregonus clupeaformis, assembly GCF_020615455.1. Lineage (NCBI taxonomy): Eukaryota > Metazoa > Chordata > Actinopteri > Salmoniformes > Salmonidae > Coregonus > Coregonus clupeaformis. The sequence goes on along the minus strand of NC_059197.1, from coordinate 23,881,959 downwards.
GACTCTAAAATATAGTTGTTCTCAAACTATACAGTTGAAAAAAATTATTTACAACTTCCACTGTAAATTCCCATGTTATTATGTCAGAAGAACTGCAGTGGTGACGTTTGATGCTCATATTTACTGTCTCTCTCTTCCCGTCTCTATCTCTGCCCCTGCAGGCAGCGGGCGGGTGAACCTGGTGCCCATCCCCCCGGTGGTGACAAGCCCTCGGGACATGGCCCTGGCAGCGGTCATCTGCAGCGCTCTGGCCACCGTGCTGCTGGCCCTGCTCATCCTCTGTGTCATCTACTTCAAGAGACAGCTGCTGGAGAAGAAACCCAGCGGTGAGTGACCAACTTGAACTTGAAAGAAGTCATTACAATGGTGTGGAAATCTCAGTGCAGCATTGGGACCAACAGGTGGCTTTGCTATTGAAATATAGCAGCTGCTATCTTGCACTTGTTTGGGGTCTCCATTATGAAAAAAGTGTATTTTTACCTCAGCATCTTTAAGGTCCCAGGACGGTCCATATAGTGGGGCTGAGTTGTCGTGCCTGGACCGACGGAGGCTCCATGACTTCCCTCAGCGCCCATGCTGCCAGTGTCACCACGGGCCAGGCCACACCTGTGGTAGGTCCTATTACTGGTGGGCTTCTACATTCACATCACTCTTTATGAGCCTTGGTTCTCAAGCCGGTCACTCTGTCAAGTTGTATGGAGTCTTTGACTTTATCACTATGGTACTGGCATTACTGTACACTGAGGCTTCTTGGCCAGGTCATCCATGCTTTCTAATGGTTGGCGGTCGGTCACACGGTTTTTCCTGTGTAATCTCCAGGCCCAGTGCACCTGATCCCCTCCCTGTGCTGTGATGAAAGCTGCAGCCTGGGCCGGAGCAGAGACACCAGCCCCTTCCAGTCCCAGATCAGCATCAACGAGGGGTGAGGACCATGACATCACAATTCATCAACACCAATCACTATCTATTCTAGTACATGGATGCTCAAATATGACAGTCAGAAGAACCAATAACAAGCACAGCAACTGATATTGTTTGACATCATGTCTCCTGGAATCCCAGAAAGACCTAGAAGTGTAGACAGACATACAGTAAACCATTGCTGTGGTGGATAATGTTTGCAAAACCGAACAACATTCCTTTACACACCTCTGGTTCAGAACAGGAAGAGAAACACAGACAAGGCCAACAACAGTCTTGTTATGGTGTTAACTTTGGGTCTGTTTGGGAGATTACTGTCAGAGAAGTGCCTCCCTGGGACTGTGGTTGGATCATTACTGCTGGGACTGGGAGAGATTTATGCTGCTGACACGGCCTCCATTTTCCCCTACAGATATAGCGTGAACCCCTGTGAGGAGAACATCCTGGCCTATCTGAAAGCCCATCCAGAGCCCTGCATCTCCAGAGAGGCCGGCGAGACATGGCCGCTCATGCAGAACCCTGACTATGCTGAGAACTTGGGACCACCCCGCTGCAACCCAGAACCCACAGAGAGGTGTGATGTGGAGGAAGAGGGTGAGGAGGAAGATGAGGAAGAGGAGGAGGGTTGCAGGTCAAGTGAGGACACACAGAAGCCAACTGAACAGGCTAGACAGAGCCAGGAGAAGACTGGTTCCCTGACAGAGGTCCTCCTTCCAAATCAGCAGCCATCTTCACTGGAAGGTCAGTGGTGTCTTGTTGTACTGTATGTATGACCTTCAGTGCAGACACAGACAGAATGGTCCTCTGTGTACATACAGTTTGAAATTGAGCGATGCTTGGTGTATAACATACTTCAGATGCTCACTTAGGGTAAGCTTTCCCAGTAGTTATACATGAGCCAATGAGCAATTAACAAAAACAGTAACATACCATTCTTCGCTGTGTCAAGAAAAGAGGAAAGTATGCGAGTGCAAACACTATTAAGCTCAGGAAACTAAAGGCCTTAGCTAAACTATGCCATGAAAGGAATGTGCTGGAAAGAAAAATCACTGCTTCTTCTTCCCCTCAAAAACTATTCAGAATTCTTCTGCATAGCAGGTTCGTACCGGATTAATGTGAAATTGCACTGATAAGAAATGGTTGAGTCCATTAAAACAGATACACGCTATTTATGGAAAAAGCTTCAGTGTATCTGCCAAATGGAGCTTCAGAGCCAGAGCAGATTGTCTGAACTGATTGAATCCAGTGAGTGGGAATGAGCTCAGAGCAGAGCAGCATAAGCCCCAGCAAAACACAGTCAAGTAGAAAGCTACAACACAGAGGCGTCAGGACAGAGGAGACATTGTCCTAACAGCCTAGTTCAAACACACACAAACACAACTGTTGCACTCCCTTTGATCGGCAGGGACAGTGTTGTGTCCATGGAAACTGGAAGCAAAGAAAGGGCCAGGCCGCGATCCCAGCCGAGCTTTCTGATGTTGTGCGAAGGGATTTTGTTTTAACTGACTCGGTCCCTGCCTGGCCTATGTTAGGTAGATAGATTACCAATGACCGTGTGTGCTTTTCTCCACTCTTTCTTTTTCCAGGATGACATGGATTTATTTGGCTCATGTTCCACTCTTGAACCGCCCCGGACCGGAAAACAGTCCAGAAAGATCACGTTTCAGATTACACTAGCCCACACACCAATTTCGAAAAAGTGTGTGGCACACAATCTCTTTCAAGCGGCTTGTGACCCACGGCCTTCCGTCACGCATCTGAAGCGACTATGTAAATAAATGCAAACAAAAGCACTTCACTGCAAAATAAAGCACAAGAGCAGAGACTGAAAATAAATCTATGCACAACGCGAGGTTGCCGGGCCAGAGGCTGATATAATGAAGTTGAAATGATGACAAAATGACTGTTGACTGGTACAAAGTAAATAGAAGCCATCCACTTTGTTTCTGATGTCTGCTTAAGAATGTCTTACATCTACTTATGTAGGTGACTAGCAGCAACAGTATCACAGATGTGGCAGTGTGACTATTGATGTGTCTTGTCGTGAAGTCACTGTTACAAGATAATAACTGGCAACATCTCCTTAAAAGGCCTAAGAGAAGCACGTCAAAACATACGTCTGTGATTTCTGGTGCACATTGAAGACAATCTAGATAATACTGAACAAGTTAAGACAATAAGGAATGTTTGTGTGTGATATCAAATTTGTTGTAGATATTGTAAAATAGAAAATAGGTCAATATTTTTGTAACGTAGACATGACTGACTAGTGACAAATATGCCTGTTTTTTTCAGTTGTAGTATTGGTGGTTGTGCATATACACTTCCACAATTAACTTTAATTTGATATGATTGTCCATATTTGTAAATAAACCACTTCAACAAGACAAACTATGTGATTTTGATTGTTGTTCAAATATCTCTAGTGGCTAGCACTGAAATGTCCCATCTTAAATCCTACACCAATGGCAACAGACAACCTGCAATCATCAGTACATCACACATACTACATTCACTTCAATATACAGTGGGGTCTCTTTCTGAAACTCAAGATATCACTTGCCCCAAAATAATATGATTGGATTTGGTTCAAAACAAGATAGATACAAGTAATGAAAATAAAGCTTCCATTAGCGATTTCATATTTTGGACTTTAGGCCTACATGTGGTTACAGCTACCCAGCTCGCTCCCTTTGATAGCATGTACACACCTTGATTAACCATCTGAAGTAAGTCCCACCTCGCTGGGTGATGCCCCAGGTCTGATATCAGTGCTAGGCAAGTAAGGACATTATATGGTGAGCAGCTGCAGCCTCAGCCCCTGGTAATTACAGGCGGAATCTGTTGAAACAGATGCAACAGCCGGTAATACTTGATTTAGCTAGTCGTCACAGTCTGGGTCGTGCTCTGTGTGAATTAAACAGAAATCCCTCAAATCGCTGATTCACAACACCTAAGAGTCACTCTATCCTTCCTTCTCTGCCCATAACCTCCCCTCCCTCCATCCATCTCTCCATAACAGGAACACTTAGACAAAACAGAGGGAACAGATTTGCCTTTAAGTCAAAACACTGGCAAAATGACAGGAATAGCAGGTGTTGTGTTTGTCCCCTCTGATCTGAACAGGAAATAACAATGAACTGCTCATACTTTTTCAGAAAATGTAATTCAACGCTCACAGATATGAGTATTTTCTCTTCCGTAAATCTATGGGCAGATTATACAAATAAAAATAATAATGTCTACATACTTCAACTTATCTATTTATATGGACATTGGAGCAGATGCTTCAAACTTACATTCTCAAAGCGCTGAAGATTATATTGCACAATGATATATAAATATTCTGAATTACAGGATGTCGTTTTTGTGCTTTCCATAATTGATATGCATCAATGATAAAAAATATGTGAAAGACAGTATGGTATATTACATGTGGTATATGCACAGATCTGCAAAAAACTTTAATGAACCACATAGAACTTTTGGTTGACCCAAATCACTAAATACTACACTGAACAAAAATATAAACGCAACATGTAAAGTCTTGGTCTCATGTTTCATGAGCTGAAATAAAAGATAAATGTTCAATACGCACAAAAAGCTTATTTCTCTCAAATATTGTGCACAAATTTGTTTACATCCCTGTTAGTGAACATTTCTCCTTTGCCAAGATAATCCATCCACCTGAAAGGTGTAGCATATAAAGAAGCTGAATAAACACCATGATCATTACATAAGTGCACCTTGTGCTGGGGACAATAAAAGGCCACTCTAAAATGTGAAGTTTTGTCACACAACACAATGCCCCACGTCTCAAGTTTTGAGGGAGTGTGCAATTGGCATGCTGACTGCAGGAATGTCCACCAGAGCTGTTGCCAGAGAATTGAATGTTAATTTCGTTTTAGAGAATTTGGCAGTACGTCCAACCGGCCTCACAACCGCAGACCACGTGTAACCACGCCAGCCCAGGACCTCCACATCCAGCTTCTTCACCTGCGGGATCGTCTGAGACCAGCCACCCGGACAGCTGATGAAACTGTGGGTTTGCACAACCGAATAATTATTTCTGCACAAACTGTCAGAAACTGTCTCAGGGAAGCTCAACTTCACCAGGGTCTTGACCTGACTGCAGTTTGGCGTCATAACCGACTTCAGCGAGAAAAAGCTCACCTTCGATGGCCACTGGCACGCTGGAGAAGTGTGCTCTTCACGGATGAATCCTGGTTTCAACTATACCGGGCAGATGGCAGACAGCAGTGTCCCTTGGTGGCGGTGGGGCTAGGGTATGGGCAGGCATAAGCTACGGACAACAAATACAATTGCATTTTATCGATGGCAATTTGAATGCAGAGAGATACCGTGACGAGATCCTGAGGCCCATTGTTGTGCCATTCATCCACCACCATCACCTCATGGTTCAGCATGATAATGCACGGCCCCATGTCGCGAGGATCTGTACACAATTCCTGGAAGCTGAAAATGTCCCAGTTCTTCCATGGCCTGCATACTCACCAGACATGTCACCTATTGAGCATGTTTGGGATTCTCTGGATCGACGTGTACGACAGCATGTTCCAGTTCCCGCCAATATCCAGCTACTTCGCACAGCCATTGAAGAGGAGTGAGACAACATTCCACAGGGCACAATCAACAGCCTGATCAACTCTACACAAAGGAGATGTGTCGCGCTGCATGAGGCAAATGGTGGTCACACCAGACACTGACTGGATTTCTGATCCACGCCCCTACCTTTTTTTAAAGGTATCTGTGACCAACAGATGCATATCTGTATTCCCAGTCATGTAAAATCCATAGATTAGGGCCTAATGAATTTATTTCAATTGACTGATTTCCTTATATGAACTGTAACTCAGTAAAATCTTTGAAAATGTTGCATGATGCATTTATATTTTTGTTCAGTGTAAATAGCTAGAATACAAAAATTGCATAAAAAACGAACATATGTTTACAGTGACTGCATTTGAAAGGATTAGTAATCAATTGCATTTTCTGATCACATGAGTCCATTCCACAGCAACAGAATTGAAGTCGTGGCTGAAACTGAATTGAAGAGTTGAAGATCAATTGAGCTAATCAGCTGGTAGAGTCCATGATGAAGGTCTGGGTTCAGGTCAGTCACCAGGGCGTCCACAAAGTCCTCAATGGTGGGCTGTGTCTGCAGCATCCCTGTGTCACACAGACATACAGACAGGGATTGAGCAGATTGCCCTCTAAAAAAGGGTTTATATGCTGTCACTGTGAAATAAAACTCTTCCAATGAATTGAAGTGGAACACCCGAGTTAGAATACAAAAGCAGAACTTTCAGTTAAATAAGATATAGCCTATGGCCTCTAGTGGATGTCAGCTAACACGGAGCCAATTCCGTAAAATGCAAGAGTACATAGAGAATTGTATTAATGTACCTTTAAAGTTGTCCTCAAGAGTAAACACTCCTAAGCTCTCATTTGTTGTTTCACCACTGCAACAGTACAAACTTCAAAAGGTGTGATATTTTGAGTGGGTAGAGTGTCTCTATACACACATATAATCTCCTAGCTGGCCTACTGTAGGGCTGATATAGCTCCAGTATGTTTCTAACAGGCCATTCTTAGCAGCTCTGGGAATATCTCTCTGTTATGAGTCTGTCTGGTAGCTCATGCATGGAGCGCACACTCTCTTCACAATTCCGTTGCACTCTCGCTTTGAAGTCAGTTCAGTTCCCCCTTGTGTTGCTGCCAATGTAAATAGGTGCTCCCCCCTCCCCCTCCTTCCTGCATGGGTCACCTCCAACACACACACACACACACACACGCAATAGACAGGCACTAAAAAGAAAATGTAGACACTATTTTTATCAAAATACAGGAACAAACACTTGCATTTACAACCACATGCAAAGGGCTCCAATAATACACACACACACCCCCATACACACAGAGACTCATATTCATGCATGCATTCCCACTCGCACACATACACAGCAGGGAGTCCACTCTGAGAAGTTTGCTTCCTAAAACTGGCTGAGCAGGTGGAAACTGAGCCCTGAGTCGGCCCTGGCTTGCAGTAAACTGTCTGCCTCCCACACTGGAGCCTTGCATGAGAAACAGACCAGGGTTCATCTTCCCCTTTACCCAGCAGTCAGAGGCACCACCACCACCCAGCCCCTGGGCTATTGGGGGATAGGCTTCACCCTGGCCCTCCCTCCCTCCCTCCCTCCCTCCCTCCCTCACAACAGATAGATAGATAGGGGTCCCAACCACAGCACAGCCACAAGGCCTCTGAACCAAGGTAATTCTAAACCCACATGAAGGAGGTGGTTTTCAGGCACTCGTACGATAGGGGTTTAATAAAAACTAGATCATGCTTGATATTCTGCTTGTGAGCATTGTGGTTGGCTGATGGTGGCATTGGATAACCTGCTCTCTGGTGGAAAAACATCCACTGAATCCCCTAGAGGATGATACTGCAGTAGTACAATATTTGGCTAAACCTGCTATTTTGCACTGCATAAATAATCTATGGACTATTCATAGCTACATGTTTTTCTTACCTCACAAAACTATGACATTATAGGGCAGTAATATAATATTGCATATTTGAACCTTAGTGGGCGAACCGCTTACAAGCTATGTGTGCACGGTTAAACTCAAATGGATTTTCACGAAAACATGACATCATTGAGCCGGGAATGGTGAGCTCATCTAAGTATCTCACCACAGATCTCACTCTGCAGTCACTGACCTGGATCCACAAGGCTGTCTGCGGCATCACTAGCACTTTCTCTAATGACAGCAATTTCCAGACTCATCTCCACAAGGGATTTGCAGTGGGCTGGCCGGGAGTCTGCAGCCTGCCGTGCTGCAGGTTAGTGTGTTATATAAGCATGAAGACTAATCTGCATGACCAGAGTCACGATGAGACGAAGGAGCCGCCAGCAGGTAAATGCCAATGATGTATATAAACACTTGCAGATGCTATGTATTGGCCAATGAGAGGCTTTGAAACCACCGGTTGGCCAAATTGGTCCTCCTCAGAAGGAGCAGTCCTCCCTGAATTTCTACAGTATTTTAATTAAATGTTTCAAAGACAAAATTACATGAACTTAAATATTATACACTGCTCAAAAAAATAAAGGGAACACTTAAACAACACAATGTAACTCCAAGTCAATCACACTTCTATGAAATCAAACTGTCCACTTAGGAAGCAACACTGATTGACAATAAATGTCACATGCTGTTGTGCAAATGGAATAGACAACAGGTGGAAATTATAGGCAATTAGCAAGACACCCCCAATAAAGGACTGGTTTTGCAGGTGGTGACCACAGACCACTTCTCAGTTCCTATGCTTCTTGGCTGATGTTTTGGTCACTTTTGAATGCTGGCGGTGCTTTCACTCTAGTGGTAGCATGAGATGGAGTCTACAACCCACACAAGTGGCTCAGGTAGTGCAGCTCATCCAGGATGGCACATCAATGCGAGCTGTGGCAAGAAGGTTTGCTGTGTCTGTCAGCGTAGTGTCCAGAGCATGGAGGCGCTACCAGGAGACAGGCCAGTACATCAGGAGACGTGAAGGAGGCCGTAGGAGGGCAACAACCCAGCAGCAGGACTGCTACCTCCGCCTTTGTGCAAGGAGGAGCAGGAGCACTGCCAGAGGCCTGCAAAATGACCTCCAGCAGGCCACAAATGTGCATGTGTCTGCTCAAACGGTCAGAAACAGATTCCATGAGGGTGGTATGAGGGCCCGACGTCCACAGGTGGGGGTTGTGCTTACAGCCCAACACCGTGCAGGACGTTTGGCATTTGCCAGAGAACAAAAAGATTGGCAAATTCGCCACTGGCGCCCTGTGCTCTTCACAGATTAAAGCAGGTTCACACTGAGCACATGTGACAGACGTGACAGAGTCTGGAGACGCCGTGGAGAACGTTCTGCTGCCTGCAACATCCTCCAGCATGACCGGTTTGGCGGTGGGTCAGTCATGGTGTGGGGTGGCATTTATTTGGGGGGCCGCACAGCCCTCCATGTGCTCGCCAGAGGTAGCCTGACTGCCATTAGGTACCGAGATGAGATCCTCAGACCCCTTGTGAGACCATATGCTGGTGCGGTTGGTTCCTCCTAATGCAAGACAATGCTAGACCTCATGTGGCTGGAGTGTGTCAGCAGTTCCTGCAAGAGGAAGGCATTGATGCTATGGACTGGCCTGCCCGTTCCAATTGAGCACATCTGGGACATCATGTCTCGCTCCATCCACCAACGCCACGTTGCACCACAGACTGTCCAGGAGTTGGCGGATGCTTTAGTCCAGGTCTGGGAGGAGATCCCTCAGGAGACCATCTGCCACCTCATCAGGAGCATGCCCAGGCGTTGTAGGGAGGTCATACAGGCATGTGGAGGCCACACACACTACTGAGCCTCATTTTGACTTGTTTTAAGGACATTACATCAAAGTTGGATCAGCCTGTAGTGTGGTTTTCCACTTTAATTTGACTCCAAATCCAGACCACCATGGGTTGATAAATTTGATTTCCATTGATAATTTTTGTGTGATTTTGTTGTCAGCACATTCAACTATGTTAAGAAAAAAGTATTTAATAAGATTATTTCATTCATTCAGATCTAGGATGTGTTATTTTAGTGTTCCCTTTATTTTTTTGAGCAGTGTATATTTTTTGTGTGGGGACAGTAGCATTAGAACTCTCCAAAAATTATACTTTAAGGAAAACGTTTATATATATACAGTTGAAGTCGGAAGTTTACATACACTTAGGTTGGAGTCATTAAAACTCATTTTTCAACCACTCCACAACTTTCTTGTTAACAAACTATAGTTTTGGCAAGTCGGTTAGGACATCTACTATGTGCATGACACAAGTAATTTTTCCAACAGTTGTTTACAGACAGATTATTTCATTTATAATTCACTGTATCACAATTTCAGTGGGTCAGAAGTTTACATACGCTAAGTTGAATGTGCCTTTAAACAGCTTGGAAAATTCCAGAAAATGATGTCATGGCTTTAGAAGCCTCTGATAGGCTAATTAACATCATTTGAGTCAATTGGAGGTGTACCTGTGGATGTATTTCAAGGCCTACCTTCTAACTCAGTGCCTCTTTGCTTGACATCATGGGAAAATCTAAAGAAATCAGCCAAGACCTCAGAAAAAGAATTGTAGACCTCCACAAGTCTGGTTCATCCTTGGGAGCAATTTCCAAATGCCTGAAGGTACCACGTTCATCTGTACAAACAATAGTATGCAAGTATAAACACCATGGGACCGCGCAGCCGTCATACCGCTCAGGAAGGAGAAGCGTTCTGTCTCCTAGAGATGAACGTACTTTGGTGCGAAATCAATCCCAGAACAACAGCAAAGGACCTTGTGAAGATACTGGAGGAAACAGGTACAAAAGTATCTATATCCACAGTAAAATGAGTCATATTTCGACATAACCTGAAAGGCCGCTCAGCAAGGAAGAAGCCACTGCTCCAAAACCGCCATACAAAAGCCAGACTACGGTTTGCAACTGCACATGGGGACAAAGATCATACTTTTTGGAGAAATGTCCTCTGGTCTGATGAAACAAAAATAGAACTGTTTGGCCATAATGACCATCGTTATGTTTGGAGGAAAAAGGGGAAGGCTTGCAAGCCGAAGAACACCATCCCAACCGTGAAGCACGGGGTGGCAGCATCATGCTGTGGGGGTGCTTTGCTGCAGGAGGGACTGGTGCACTTCACAAAATAGATGGCATCATGAGGAAGGAAAATTATGTGGATATATTGAAGCAAAATCTCAAGACATCAGTCAGGAAGTTAAAGCTTGGTCGCAAATGGATCTTACAAATGGACAATGACCCCAAGCATACTTACAAAGTTGTGGCAAAATGGCTTAAGGACAACAAAGTCAAGGTATTGGAGTGGCCATCACAAAGCCATGACCTCAATCCTATAGAACATTTGTGGGCAGAACTGAAAAAGCGTGTGCGAGCAAGGAGGCCAACAAACCTGACTCAGTTACACCATCTCTGTCAGGAGGAATGGGCCAAAATTCACCCAACTTATTGTGGGAAGCTTGTGGAAGGCTACCCGAAATGTTTGACCCAAGTTAAACAATTTAAAGTCAATGCTACCAAATACTAATTGAGTGTATGTGAACTTCTGACCCACTGAGAATGTGATGAAATAAATAAAAGCTGAAATAAATAATTCTCTCTACTATTATTCTGACATTTCACATTCTTAAAATAAAGTGGTGATCCTAACTGACCAAAGACAGGGCATTTTTACTAGGATTAAATGTCAGAAATTGTGAAAAACTGAGTTTAAATGTATTTGGCTAAGGTGTATGTAAACTTCAGACTTCAATTGTATATATATATATTTATGTTTAGCTCACATAATATAATTTAAACGTATGCATTAAGGTGTCTGTAATTGGATAACCGTTGCAAAACAGCGCCCCCTGTCAGTCAGTGTGTGCGTATATAATAATAATAAAAATAATATGCCATTTAGCAGACGCTTTTATCCAAAGCGACTTACAGTCATGCGTGCGTACATTTTTTTTTTTGTTTGTGTATGGGTGGTCCCGGGGATCGAACCCACTACCTTGGCGTTACAAGCGCCGTGCTCTACCAGCTGAGCTACAGAGGATATATATACAGAACAAAAATAGAAAACATGAGGAAATCAGTCAATTGATATCATTAGGCCCTAATCTATGGATTTCACATGACTGGGAATACAGATATGCATCTGTTGGTCACAGATACTTTATGGAAAAAAAAGGGCCTCACAATGGACCTCAGGATCTCGGCATGGTATTTCTGTGCATTCAAATTGCCATTGATAAAATGCAATTGTGTTCGTTGTCCGTATCTTATGCCTGCCCATACCATAACCCCACCGCCACCAAGGGGCACTCTGTTCACAACGTTGACGTCAGCAAACTGCTCGCCCACACGACGCCATATATACGTGGTCTGCGGTTGTGAGGCGGGTTGGACGTACTGCCAAATTCTCTAAAACAAAGTTGGAGGCGGCTTATGGTAGAGAAAATAATATTAAATTATCTGGAAACAGCTCTGGTGGACATTCCTGCAGTCAGCATGCTAATTGCACGCTCCCTCAAAACTTGATGGATGGATTATCTTAGCAAAGGAGAAAAGCTCACTAACAGGGATGTAAACAAATGTGTGCACTAAAATATGAGAGAAATAAGCTTTTTGTACATATGGAACATTTCTGGGATCTTTAATTTCAGCTCATGAAACATGGGACCAACACTTTACATGTTGCGTTTATATTTTTGTTCAGTGTATGTATGTATATATAGTGGCTTGCGAAAGTATTCACCCCCCTTGGCATTTTTCCTATTTTGTTGCCTTACAACCTGGAATTAAAATGGATTTTTGGGGGATTTGTATCATTTGATTTACACAACATGCCTACCACTTTGAAGATGCAAAATATTTTTTCTTGTGAAACAAACAAGAAATAAGACAAAAAACAGAAAACTTGAGTGTGCATAACTATTCACCCCCACAAAGTCAATACTTTGTAGAGCCACCTTTTGCAGCAATTACAGCTGCACGTCTCTTAGGGTATGTCTCTATCTAGCTACTGGGATTTTTGCCCATTCTTCAAGGCAAAACTGCTCCAGCTCCTTCAAGTTGGATGGGTTCCGCTGGTGTACAGCAATCTTTAAGTCATACCACAGATTCTCAATTGGATTGAGGTCTGGGCTTTGACTAGGCCATTCCAATACATTTAAATGTTTCCCCTTAAACCACTTGAGTGTTGCTTTAGCAGTATGCTTAGGGTCATTGTCCTGCTGGAAGATGAACCTCCGTCCCAGTCTCAAATCTCTGGAAGACAAACAGGTTTCCCTCAAGAATTTCCCTGTATTTAGCGCCATCCATCATTCCTTCAATTCTGACCAGTTTCCCAGTCCCTGCCGATGAAAAACATCCCCACAGCATGATGCTGCCACCACCATGCTTCACTGTGGGGATGGTGTTCTCGGGGTGATGAGAGGTGTTGGGTTTGCGCCAGACATAGCGTTTTCCTTGATGGCCAAAAAGCTCAATTTTAGTCTCATCTGACCAGAGTACCTTCTTACATATGTTTGGGGAGTCTCCCACATGGCTTTTGGCGAACACCAAACGTGTTTGCTTATTTCTTACTTTAAGCAATGGCTTTTTCTGGCCACTCTTCCATAAAGCCCAGCTCTGTGGAGTGTACAGCTTAAAGTGCTCCTAATGACAGATAATCCAATCTCCGCTGTGGAGCTTTGCAGCTTCTTCAGAGTTATCTTTGGTCTCTTTGTTGCCTCTCTGATTAATGCCCTCCTTGCCTGGTCCGTGAGTTTTGGTGGGCGCCCCTCTCTTGGCAGGTTTGTTGTGGTGCCATATTCTTTCCACTTTTTAATAATGGATTTAATGGTGCTCCGTGGGATGTTCAAAGTTTCTGATATTTTTTTATAACTCAATCCTGATCTGTACTTCTCCACAACTTTGTCCCTGACCTGTTTGGAGAGCTCCTTGGTCTTCATGGTGCTGCTTGCTTGGTGGTGCCCCTTGCTTAGTGGTGTTGCAGACTCTGGGGCCTTTCAGAACAGGTGTATATATACTGAGATCATGTGGCACTTAGATTGCACACAGGTGGATTTTATTTAACTAATTATGTGACTTCTGAAGGTAATTGGGTGCACCAGATATTATTTAGGGGCTTCATAGCAAAGGGGGTGAATACATATGCACGCACCACTTTTCCGTTATTTATTTGTTAGAAGTTTTTGAAACAAGTACTTTTTTTTATTTCACTTCACCAATTTGGACTATTTTGTGTATGTCCATTACATGAAATCTAAATCCAAATCCATTTAAATTACAGGTTGTACTGCAACAAAATAGGAAAAATGCCAAGGAGGATGAATACTTTTGCAAGGCACTGTATACAGTACCAGTCAAAAGTTTGGACACACCTAATCATTCCATGTTTTTTTATTTTTTTTACTAGTTTCTACATTCTACTAATGAACGTATTCTCTGCAGCAGAGGTAACTCTGGGTCTTCCATTCCTGTGGCAGTCCTCATGAAAGCCAGTTTCATCATAGCGCTTGATGGTTTTTGCGACTGCACCTGAAGAAACTTGACTGACCTTCATGTCTTAAAGTAATGATGGACTGTCATTTCTCTACGCTTATTTGAGCTGTTCTTGCCATAATATGGACTTGGTCTTTTACCAAATAGGGATATCTTCTGTATACACCCCTACCTTGTCACAACACAACTGATTGGCTCAAACGCATTAAGAAGGAAAGAAATTACACAAATTAACTTTTAACAAGGCACACCTGTTAATTGAAATGCATTCCAGGTGAGATATACATGGCGGAGGCTCAATCAAGCTAGTCGTCTTGACTACTTTCCTATGTCATTCTCGCTGGCACCAAAAGTAATAAAAGTGTTGATGGGGACAGAATGTGGTCGGACCATCAAATAATTGGCATATACATTACTCTTACAGAATTTCCACGTGGGCAAGGATATTGGAAATGTAATCAAAGCCTATTGGATGACAACTTATTTTTAACCAGGACAGAAGATTTTATAACTGACTTTTTCCAACATAACATAGGTACAGCATATCCTATTATTATAATGGACACTTTTAAATGTGCCTTTAGAGGCCACGCAATTCAATACTCATCTTTAAATCAAAAGCAATTTAGGTCAAAATAGTTCATCTTAACAAAGAAAATAGAGGGACTAACAGTACAGATAAACTCAGCAAAAAAAGAAACGTCCTCTCACTGTCAACTGCGTTTATTTTCAGCAAACATAACATGTGTAAATATTTGTATGAACATAACTAGATTCAACAACTGAGACATAAACTGAACAAGTTCCACAGACATGTGACTAACAGAAATGGACAGATGTTTTTTACGCGCTGCGCGCTTCAGCACTCGACGGTCCCGTTCTGTGAACTTGTGTGGCCTACCACTTCGCAGCTGAGCCGTTGTTGCTCCTAGACATTTCCACTTCACAATAACAGCACTTACAGTTGACTGGGGCAGCTCTAGCAGGGCAAAATATTTGACGAACTGACTTGTTGGAAAGGTGGCATCCTATGACAGTGCCACGTTGAAAGTCACTGAGCTCTTCACTAAGGCCATTCTACTGCCAATGGTTCTCTATGGAGATTGCATGGCTCCCGAGTGGCGCAGTGGTCTAAGGCACTGCATCGCAGTGCTAGCTGTGCCACTAGAGATCCTGGTTCGAATCCAAGCTCTGTCGTAGCTGGCCGCGAACGGGAGACGCATGGGGCGGCGCACAATTGGCCTAGCGTCGTCCAGGGTAGGGGAGGGAATGGCCGGCAGGGATGTAGCTCAGTTGGTAGAGCATGGCGTTTGCAACGCCAGGGTTGTGGGTTCCCACGGGGGGCCAGTATGAAAAAAATACAAAATTATAATGTATGCACTCACTAACTGTAAGTCGCTCTGGATAAGAGCGTCTGCTGAATGACTGTAAATGTAAAAATGCTCAATTTTATATATATATATATATACAAAAGTATGTGTTTCATCAATTCACAAGAGGCTGAATGTTTCTCACTGGAGAAAGCATCCGAGCGAATGAAGGAAACAGCGCCACTCTGTCTCAGTATGTGTAGCTCATCTATCTGATGCTGTCTGGTCAGAAACAGTATGACATTGTTGCCGCCAGTAGCATTGAATGCAAGGGAAGCAAGCAAGCATTTGGGCTCCCTTGATAAAAACAATTATAAAATAATAGCCAATCAGCGTTGAGCTCAACTGAGTGAGCTCAGCTGTGAATGGTCCTGGCGCACCAAAAAAAGTGTCAAGGGAAGCCAGTTTGATTTGGTTTCACACCAATCATATCAGAAGCCAAACGTGACAGAAAAAACTTGAATTGTTGCATCTCATTGTGTTGTTGTCCTCTGGTCGCTAGCTAAAAATCCTCCCTTTCCAAAATTAGCCATGGATGGAGATAGGGAATTGGACTTGTGGTTTTACTTAATTCTCCGTACTGGCCAATGAATATAACGGCGATTCTGATCAAACCATAAATTCATATATTGTGCCCCTGGTCTAAGAGGATGGAAGTTCAACATGTAGCTAGACGTATCAGGCTAATGTTAACTAGCTGGCCTGGCGCATCGTTGCACATGAAAGGAAGTTAGGCTAGCTAGCAAGCATTTTAGCCAGGTAGGCTAGGAAAACTAAAACTAAAAGCAAGTACTGTATGACAGAGTCATAGACTGTTTAGGAAACATGAAAGAGGAGGATGGCGTTGGCGTTTCTTTACAAGTAGGGTGAGTCAACAAAATTTTTTCTACTTGCGGCACGCACACAGAAATCAGTAACATGGACGGCCACATCATATTAGCTTACGTTGATTGGACTAAATCGTTTTGGGTATATTTTAGTTGTCACTGTATTAGACTAAGCATAGGTGATTAGATGATGTTGAAATGTTGAAGTTGAAATGGTGCTGGAATAGTGGAGGCAGATCCTGTTTTCTTTGCGACTTCCTATAAAACTCTCCGTGGTTCTAAATAAATAGTTGTTAAGTAGTCCGAAAATGTCGGAAACATTAACTTGGCTGACCATGCTGTAGGTCATGTAACTGTTTGTTACATGCAATATGTTTTGTGGACTTCACCTGACAGATGTTGCTCTCCGGTTTTGTGATGAAACAAAGGAAGGTGTGGTTGAATTTATTACGCCACTGTGTGTTCTTATTGTTTTGACCTTTAGGCCTATATATCACGGTGTCAAGTATGCACTAACAGGTTATAGAGCAAACAATGCAATTATCACAACACATAGGATGTAATATGGCTTTTTTTCACTGGCTTGGCTTCCCCTATGATTTTACCCATGCACCGCTACTGACTGATTGCTTTTATTATAATTTTTACATTGCAAACAGTGAAAATTATTTTTCATGTCACGAGAGGTACCGGATCCTGGCAAATGGGTTCCAGAACGAAACAGTCCAAAACTGAGAGGTGCCAGATCCTGTTCTGGCAGGATCACGCTCAAATTAAGCACTGATAAGGCATTCCAAGATCCAAATAGACAAACTGTTGGAAAACATTGGCAAAGGAAAGACAAGTGAAACCAAAGCAGTAGAATAACCACTATTGTTTACACAGAAAGAGACAACCCTGTCAAACCCTGGGATAGGCCTGTACGCTATGTTCTGCTCCTGCCCAGTCTGGCAACAGAGAATGAGGGATTTGTCAAATTAGTCATATTGCCTTTAGATATTGTCATTCTCCATTCACAATGGCACTGCTCTGAGGTATGAGGCTTTACCCATTACATGTCATTATCTATGCCAATAACGTTAGCCAAAGTGGCTAGTAAATAAATGTGGCTGTTAAAAAGTATTTCCAATATGAAATTACCACAGGGTGGGGCTTTTTGTGGGTTTGAGTAGATTAGACACATACACAAACACATACGCCAAGGTTCAACACTAAACAGGGTTAGGTAAACAGGCTATTAGGTTAAGTTTAACCAAGTTGTCCCTTGCTGAAGGTTATTGCAAAACCTCCTTAAAAGGCTCCTGAGACACTCCAAAATGACCATTCTGCACTGAGGATGACTTTAAAGCAAACCAGACTCATTCATCAATGGGTCTATATGGCATTAATGTATAATCCATTACTTCTGTATTCTGAAAAGGAGCAATTTGCTGGGACAGCAGAAGTGTTATGTTTCAAAGGCCTTTTATCCATGGAAAGAACAATGACTTGTCAGTCTGAGCTCAAGGAGAGCTTTCTATAGAAGAAAATGTTACAGTATACCAGCTGAGTGGCAGTATGAATGATTTGTTGTACAGTGAACTTTTGTTGAACAGTTGCATACATAACCTGTGCTTAAAATACATACGGAAAAACAAACCTCCATTAAAAACATTAAAATGACTGAAATAAAGGCTGCATTTAGGTAGTATGTGCAGTGCAGGACTATTTATTTACTTTACAGAGGGTGGTGAGGGTGGAGATGTGTATCTCTGTGGCTGGCTAACAGCAGAGTAACAACAGGGTAATGAGGACTGATGGAAGGGAGACAGACTCTCTCTCATTAGAAGCTGCCTGCATCAAAGTGCCAGGTTGAGCCACATCTGTTGATCAGCCATTAATCCCACTACTTCTAGAGTGCTGCTCTGCTGTGTTATCTGGTACTGGGGCAGCCCAGCCTGGCCACACCTTGGGGTTTAGCCTGGTCCCCGACTGACTGACTGACTGAATGCAGAGGATTAGAGCAGAGACAGACATTAGGAACTGCCTTGGCATCGCTGAGGTACAATTTTTTGTGTGTTGAAGTTATTGTTGCATGTATTAGTGTCACTTTCACCAGTAGAAAGTAATATATCACTTCACTATTACATATTTGCATATACCATATTGCCCCTCCTACTCAATAACATAATTCTGAGTACAACAAGCTCTTTGAACAAACAGGGTTGAGCAACATTCATTCTTATACAGTTCATAACAGATTTCTGGTTTCTCTCGCACTCCACGTTTTGCTCATAACCATTTGAAACATGTCAAGGTGTGTAAGTAATGACCTCTTTCTAACCTGGCGGCAAACTATCTTCTCATTGCCACTATAATTATGTCTTTGAAGTTAAGGAAGCCCGTTCTTTCTTGAAACAGCATTTAAAAACAGTCACACAACAAAAAAAAACCTGACAAGGGTGATGACAGACATTGCAAAGAGCAGTTTGGAGGAGGATCTCTAACTATTTGAGGAGGCAAATAAATTCAGAGCCTTGACTGAACTTCTGATAACTTGGTATGCCTACATCAATACTCAACTGGCATATTTACAACTACATCACAGTATAGTGTATTCCACACCCTTAAATATAAATTCATAGCAAGGAGTGGAATGTGACTATAAATTAAACCCTCCTCAGTTTATAAGGACTCATTCATACTGAACTATGGTGATAAAAATACTCATACTACACATACAGTGATCCTCTGATTAAACCAGAGGGAGACAAAGGAGTAGCAGACTAGAACCAGGCCAATAGAACCAGGCTCAGGAGGTTTATTAACTTCAGGACAGGGTCATTATACCCACACCTGATTGGGGAAACTGGGCCAGACTGAGCTGAGAGGCCAGGTCCTGGGACCTGCTCCATTGCTTAGGTAGCTCCATTATCCCATGTGCCCCTCCTGATCCGCGGTGGGCAGAGGAGGCTATGGGAAACAGCGGGCCCATGAAAGCCCCCTCTCTGTGGCGGCCTGGGCCCAGGAACAGAGGGCTTCAGTCAGCAGCGGCCGTCAGTCGATCACCTTTCACTCTCTGCCGCCATTTAATCCCGGGACTACTTTTCACCACCGGCTGCCTGAGAAACGTCCAGGCGCAGCACGGAGCGGGCAGGGAGCCACCCAGATAAAGAGACCAGGCCGGCCTCCGAGGAGCTTCTCTGGGCCTGCTCCGGTTCCCCCTCCTTCCGGTTCCCCCTCCTGCCCCTTCACCCCCCATCCTCAGGCCTCGGGCCCATACCAGACGGAACAGCAGGGAAACATTAGACCACTTAATCGGCAAGCTTCTTTGGGAGGGTTCGGTTTGCGCAGTGTCGGTTTACGTAAGTATTTCTAAAATGCTATTGCTATGATTCTGTGCAGATACAAAAATCATCATAGTAAACATGTCACTTCCGATGACTAATTACTGTAGTGACTCAAAAATGTTCCCCGATTTCTTGCTAGTTTCTCAGAACCAGTACTCCATTTCTAAAGTCTTGAACAGACACACGTAAACAATCCTTACTTTATTACTGTAACTGAAGTGGTCATGATGATATGGTAAATCATGAAAACAAGATGATGTGCACACACTGCTATAAGGACCTAAAGTTACATACAGTACCAGTCAAACGTTTGGACACACCTACTAATTCAAGGGTTTTTCTTAATTTTTTTACTATTTTCTACATTGTAGAATAATAGTGAAGACATCAAAACTATGAAATAACACATATGGAATCATGTAGTAACCAAAAAAAGTGTTAAACAAATCAAAATAAATTTTATATTTGAGATTCTTCAAAGTAGCCACCCTTTGCCTTGATGACAGCTTTGCACACTCTTGGAATTCTCTCAACCAGCTTCATGAGGTAGTCACCTGGAACGCATTTCAATTAACATGTGTGGCTTAATTAATAAAAGAGAAACGACAATCCATCATTACTTTAAGACATGAAGGTCAGTCAATCCGGAAAATTTCAAGAACTTTGAAATTTTCTTCAAGTGTAGTCGCAAAAACCATCAAGCGCTATGAAGAAACTGGCTCTCATGAGGACCGCCACAGGAAAGGAAGACCCAGAGTTACCTCTGCTGCAGAGGATAAGTTCATTAGTTACCAGCCTCAGAAATTGCAGCTCAAATAAATGCTTCACAGAGTTCAAGTAACAGGCACATCTCAACATCAACTGTTCAGAGGAGACTTAGTGAATCAGGCCTTCATGGTTGAATTGCTGCAAAGAAACCACTACTAAAGGACACCAATAAGAAGCAGAGACTTGCTTGGGCCAAGAAACACGAGCAATGGACATTAGATGGGTGGAAATCTGTCCTTTGGTCTGATGAGTCCAAATTGGAGACTTTTGGTTTCAACCGGCGTGTCTTTGTGAGACGGATGATCTCCGCATGTGTGGTTCCCACCGTGAAGCATGGAGGAGGAGGTGTGATGGTGTGGGGGTGCTTTGCTGGTGACACTGTCTGTGATTTATTTCGAATTCAAGGCACACTTAACCAGAATGGCTACCACAGCATTCTGCAGCGATACGCCATCCCATCTGGTTTGCGCTTAGTGGGACTATAATTTGTTTTTCAACAGGACAATGACCCAACACACCTCCAGGCTGTGTAAGGGCTATTTGACCAAGAAGGAAAGTGATGGTTGTGCTGCATCAGATGACCTGGCCTCCACAATCATCGGACCTCAACCCAATTGAGAGTGAAGAAAAAGCAGCCAACAAGTGCTCAGCATATGTGTAAACTCCTTCAAGACTGTTGGAAAAGTATTCCAGGTGAAGCTGGTTGAGAGAATGCCAAGAGTGTGCAAAGCTGTCATCAAGGCAAAGGGTGGCTACTTTGAAGAATATAAAATATATTTTGATTTGTTTAACACTTTTTTGGTTACTACATGATTCCATATGTGTTATTTCATTGTTTTGATGTCTTCACTATTATTCTACAATGTAGAAAATATTCCAAATAAAGAAAAACCCTTGAATGAGTAGATGTGTCCAAACTTTTTACTGGTACTGTGGAGTCATTAACATGATATTCACTGTAAAGTCTACACCAGTTGTATTCGGCGCAAGTGATAGATAACATTTGATTTGATATAGGATAACTATAGTATGATATTTTGGGGGGCAGTTTGGCAGTTTGGCTTGCCGCTAGATAGGCAGCCAGCATACCTTATGGAGGACCATAAAAGATAATCACAGAAGTTAATATCTTAACGACAGTTAATGAAAGCGACAGGACTGTTTCGCTAGCACAGACTGGAGTATGTTCCGGGATTCATCCGATAGCATTTAGGAGTTTACCACATCAGTCACCGGCTTCATTAATAAGAGCATTGACGACGACGTCCCCACAGTGACCGTACGTACATATCCCAACCAGAAGCCATGGATTACATACAGGAAACATCCGCACTGAGCTAAAGGCTAGAGCTGCCGCTTTCAAGGAGTGGGAATACTAATCTGGACGAACCATCAAACAGGTAAAGAGTTAATAGAGGACTAAGATCAAATCCTACTACACCGGCTCTGACGCTCGTCGGATGTGGCAGGGCTTGCAAACAATCATGGATTACAAAGGGAAACCCAGCCGTGAGCTGCCCAGTGACACAAGCCTACCAGACGAGCTAAATGCCTTATATGCTCGTTGAGGCTAGCAACACTGAACCATGCTTGAGAGCATCAGCTGTTCCGGACAACTTTGTGATCACGCTGTCCGTAGCCGATGTGAGTAAGACCTTTAAACAGGTTAACATTCACAAGGCCGCAGGACCAGACGGATTACCAGGATGCATATTCAGAGCATGCAATGACCAGCTGGCAAGTGTCTTCACTGACATTTTCAACCTCTCCCTGACCCAGTCTGTAAAACCTACATGTTTCAAGCAGACCACCATAGTCCCTGTGCCCAAGAACGCCAAGGTAACCTGTCTAAATGACTATCGACCCGTAGCACTTACATCTGTAGCCATGAACACTCTAACAGATCAACAGATGATGCAATCTATATGCCCACTCACAGCTCTATGCACACTCACTTGACACTACCCACACACTCACACATTCTACACTGACAATCCAACACGCACACACACAAAACACACACACACACGCATACTGACGCCACACACACTCACATAGACACACTTTGAAACTCTTCACATATGCTGCTACTACTCTGTTTATTATCTATCCTGATTGCCTAGTCACTTTTACCCCTACCTACATGTACACATCAATAACCTCAACTACCTCATACCCCTGCACATTGACTTGGTACCGGCACTCCTGGCATACAGCCTCTTTATTGTTATTTTATTGTGTTACTATTTCCTATTTTATTTGTAGCAAATTGTTCTCACTTATTAACTCTGCAATGTTTGGAAAGGGCTCATAAATAAGCATTTCACAGTAAAGTCTACACCTGTTGTATTCGGCGCATGTGACAAATACAATTTGATTTGATTAAACAGCAGCTCTAATAACAGGGAACAGTCCCCTGGCAGTTGTAATTTCATAGGCCGGGTGGCACAACTGTCAGGACAATCAATCAAATCTGGTGACCCTGCTGGGAGATTAACAGTACCCGTCGTCACCTGACATTACTACGCTGGTTCCCCTCCGCTCTGAGCCCACATTGCAACACCTTCAGTTTTCATGTCCGAACATGCCACAGTGAAGGCTGCAGGGAGCCGGCAGCTTTGAGCAAAGCAACTAATCACGATCCAAACACAGCTGCTAATGAAACAACAGGGACGTAACACAAGGGGAAGGTGGGGGGGGCCTTGACTTTTTCCACATTTTGTTACGTTACAGCCTTATTCTAAAACGGATGAAATCGTTTTTTCCCCCTCATCAATTTACACACAATACCCCATATGTCACGATCGTCAGGGTAAGGAGTAGACCAAGGCGCAGCGTTGCAGGCAAACATACTTGTTTATTAGCGAAACGTGATGAAAACAACAAAAGACGGTAACGTGACAGTACACGGTAAAACACAACCAACTAGAAACAAGAACCCACAAAACACAAAGGAAAACCGACAGTTTAAATATGGCTCCCAATCAGAGACAACCAGCAAACAGCTGACACTCGTTGCCTCTGATTGGGAGTCACTCAGGCCAACATAGAAAATGACAAACTAGAACCCCCAACATAGAAATATAACACATAGAGTAAACACAACCTGGCTCAACAAATAGAGTCCCCGAGCCAGGGTGTGACACCATAATGACAAAGCAAAAAGGTTTTTAGAAGAAGAAAAAAAATGTAAACTGAAAAATCTAATTTAAATAAGTATTCAGACCCTTTGTTACAGAGTACTTTGTTACAGCCTCGAGTCTACTTGGGTATGACCCTACAAGCTTGGCACACCTGTATTTGGGGAGTTTCTCCCATTCTTCTCTGCAGATCCTCTCAAGCTCTGTCAGGTTGGATGGGGAGCGTCGCTGCACAACTATTTTCAGGTCTCTCCAGAGATGTTCGATCGGGTTCAAGTCCGGGCTCTGGCTTCCATTTGGCCACTCTACCATAAAGGCCTGATTGGTGGAGTGCTGCAGAGATCGTTGTCATTCTGGAAGGTTCTCCCATCCCCACAGAGGAACTCTGGAGCTCTGTCAGAGTGACCATCGGGTTCTGGGTCACCTCCCTGACCAAGACCCTTCTCCCCCGATTGCTCAGTTTGTCCAAGCGGCCAGCTCTAGGAAGAGTCTTGGCGGATCCAAACTTCTTCCATTTACGAATGATGGAGGCCACTGTGTTCTTGGGGACTTTCAATGCTGCAGAAGGTTTTTGGTACCCTTCCCAAGATCTGTGCCTCGACACAATCCTGTCTCTGAGCTCTACGGACAATTCCTTCGACCTCATGGCTTGGTTTTTGCTCTGACATGCACTGTCAACTGTGGGACCTTATATAGACAGGTGTGTGACTTTCCTAATCATGTCCAATCAATTGAATTTACCACAAGTGGACTCCAATCAAGTTGTAGAAACATCTCAAGGATGATCAATGGAAACAGGATGCACCTGAGCTCAATTTCGAGTCTAATAGCAAATGGTCTGAATACTTATTTAAATAAGGTATTTCTGTTTTCGCATTGTATTGTGTGTAGTTTGATAAACATTTTTTGGAAAAAGTGAAGGGGTCTGAGTACTTTCCGAATGCACTGTATAAGGGTTTGTGTTCTGTTACAGCTTACCAGTTACCACCATACAAGACTAACCACCAGCATACGAGGGGCTATAGAGCTCTATAATGATAGAGCCCCTGTAAACATAAGGTAAGAGAGGCAGTGAAGCATGCTGGAGAGCTAAATATCCTCCATTCTGAGGCCCCTGCCGCAGACCAGACTAACCACAACAGTAGCAGGTCTGAAGTGAAGGAATTATGACCCAACTCTGGTGGGCTACTGCTGGATCTTTCTTTCTAGTTACACCGGGTCATCAAGGATCACCTATAGCAGACATACCTATTCTCTTCTGAACACAATTCATAGAAATATAGTTAGAAGTTGGTTGTAACCTAGTTTAATGGGCACTCCTTAACCTTGGGACACTAAAGAGGTAAATCAGCCTGAAGTGGGCCACTACACGACCTGTCCAGAGGCTCTCAGAGAGGTGGTGAGAGCCTCTGAAAACACAAAGGTCAAGACCATGACATACCTTCCATAAGCATGGGCTTCCCTCCCCCATGGGCCAGAATCTCCCTATGGTAGCACTCTGCCATGTCCCTGGGGGAGTCTCAGCATTCCCCTCACATGGCTGATCAATCAAATCAAAATCAAATCAAATTGTATTTGTCACATGCGCCAAATACAACAAGTGTAGACCTTACCGTGAAATGCTTACTTACAAGCCCTTAACCAACAATGCAGTTTTAAGAAAAATAAGAGTTATGAAAATATTTACTAAATATAATAAAATAAAATAAAAGAGCAACAATAAAATAACAATAATGAGGCTATATACAGGGGGTACAGACACCAAGTCAATGTGCGGGGGTACAGGTTAGTAGAGGTAATTGAGGTAATATGTACGTAGGTAGGGGTAAAGTGACTATGCATAGATAATAAACAGCGCGTAGCAGCAGCGTAAAAAAGGGGGGGTCAATGCAAATAGTCTGGGTAGCCATTTGATTATGGCTTGGGGGTAGAAGCTGTTAAGAAGCCTTTTTGACCTAGACTTGGCGCTCCGGTACCGCTTGCCGTGCAGTAGCAGAGAGAACAGTCTATGACTAGGGTGGCTGGCGTCTTTGGCAATTTTTAGGGCCTTCATCTGTTTCATCTGTTTCCTGTTGACAGGCGGTGATGCAACCAGTCAGGATGCTCTCGATGGTGCAGCTGTAGAACCTTTTGAGGATCTGAGGACCCATGCCAAATATTTTCAGTCTCCTGAGGGGGAATAGGCTTTGTCGTGCCCTCTTCACGACTGTCTTGGTGTGTTTGGACCATGATAGTTCATTGGTGATGTGGACACCAAGGAACTTGAAGCTCTCAACCTGTTCCACTACAGCCCCGTCGATGAGAATGGGGGCGTGCTCAGTCCTCTTTTTTTTTCCTGTAGTCCACAATCATCTCCTTTGTCTTGGTCACGTTGAGGGAGAGGTTGTTATCCTGGCACCACACGGCCAGCTCTGACCTCCTCCCTATAGGCTGTCTCATCGTTGTCGGTGATCAGGCCTACCACTGTTGTGTCGTCGGCAAACTTAATGATGGTGTTGGAGTCGTGCCTGGCCATGCAGTCATGGGTGAACAGGGAGTTTAGGAGGGGACTGAGCACACAACCCTGAGGGGCCCCCGTGTTGAGGATCAGCGTGGCAGATATGTTGTTACCTACCCTTACCACCTGGGGGGCGGCCCGTCAGGAAGTCCAGGATCCAGTTGCAGAGGGAGGTGTTTAGTCCTAGGATCCTTAGCTTAGTGATGAGCTTTGAGGGCACTATGGTGTTGAACGCTGAGCTGTAGTCAATGAATAGCATTCTCACGTAGGTGTTCCTCTTGTCCAGGTGGGAAAGGGCAGTGTGGAGTGCAATAGAGATTGCATCATCTGTGGATCTGTTGGGGTGGTATGCAAATTGGAGTGGGTCTAGGGTTTCTGGGATAATGGTGTTGATGTGAGCCATGACCAGCCTTTCAAAGCACTTCATGGCTACAGACGTCAGTGCTACGGGTCGGTTGTCATTTAGGCAGGTTATCTTAGTGTCCTTGGGCATGGGGACTATGGTGGTCTGCTTGAAACATGTTGGTATTACAGACTCAGTCAGGGACATGTTGAAAATGTCAGTGAAGACACTTGCCAGTTAGTCAGCACATGCTCGGAGTACACGTCCTGGTAATCTGTCTGGCCCTGCGGCCTTGTGAATGTTGACCTGCTTAAAAGTCTTACTCACATCGGCTATGGAGAGCGTGATCACATAGTCATCCGGAACAGCTGGTGCTCTCATGCATGCTTCAGTGTTGATTCAGAAGTGGTTTAGCTCTTCTGGTAGACTTGTGTCACTGGGCAGCTCGCGGCTGTGCTTCCCTTTGTAGTCTGTAATAGTTTTCAAGCCCTGCCACATCCGACGAGCGTCAGAGCCGGTGTAGTACGATTCAATCTTAGTCCTGTATTGACTCTTTGCCTGTTTGATGGTTCGTCGGAGGGCATAGCGGGATTTCTTATAAGCGTCCGGGTTAGAGTCCTGCTCCTTTAAAGCGGCAGCTCTACCCTTTAGCTCAGTGCGGATGTTGCCTGTAATCCATGGCTTCTGGTTGGGGTATGTACGTACGGTCACTGTGGGGATGACGTCATCGATGCACTTATTGATGAAGCCAGTGACTGATGTGGTGTACTCCTCAATGCTATCTGAAGAATCCCGGAACATGTTCCAGTCTGTGCTAGCAAAACAGTCCTGTAGCTTAGCATCTGCATCATCTGACCACTTTTTTATTAACCGAGTCACTGGCGCTTCCTACTTTAGTTGTTGCTTATAAGCAGGAATCAGGAGGATATAGTTATGGTCAGATTTGCCAAATGGAGGGCGAGGGAGAGCTTTGTATGTGTCTCTGTGTGTGGAGTAAAGGTGGTCTAGAGTTTTATTTCCTCTGGTTGCACATTTAACATGCTGGTAGAAATTAGGTAGAACGGATTTAAGTTTCCCTGCATTAAAGTCCCCGGCCACTAGGAGCGCTGCCTCTGGATGAGCGTTTTCCTGTTTAGTTATGGCCTTATACAGCTCATTGAGTGCAATCTTAATGCCAGCATTGGTTTGTGGTGGTAAATAGACAGCTATGAAAAATATAGATTAAAACTCTCTTGGTAAATAGTGTGGTCTACAGCTTATCATAAGGTACTCTACCTCAGGCGAGCAAAACCTCGAGACTTCCTTAGTATTTGATTTTGTGCACCAGCTGTTGTTTACAAATATACACAGACCGCCACCCCTTGTCTTACCGGAGTCAGCTGTTCTATCCTGCTGATGTAGCGTAGAGCCCGCTAGCTGTATGTTGTCCATGTCGTCGTTCAGCCACGACTCGGTGAAACATAAGATATTACCATTTTTACTGTCCCGTTGGTAGGATAAGCGTAATCGTAGGTCATCTAATTTATTTTCCAATGATTGAAGATTGGCTAATAGGATTGATGGAAGAGGCAGTTTACTCGCTCGCCGTCGGATCCTTATGAGGCACCCTGACCTACGTCCACAATATCTCCGTCTCTTTCTCCTGCAAATGACGGGGATTTGGGCCTTGTCGGGTGTCTGTAGGATATCCTTCGCGGCCGACTCATTGAAGAAAAAATCTTTATCCAATACGAGGTGAGTAATCGCTGTCCTGATATCCAGAAGCTCTTTTTGGTTATAAGAGATGATGGCAGAAACATTATGTACAGAATAAATTACAAATAACGCGAAAAAACACACATAATAGTACAATTGGTTAGAGGGCTGTAAAACGGCAGCCATCTTCTCTGGCGGAAATGCAAACAAGTTTCCTTCCAGTCAAATGTCCTGTAACTTTCAGTGATAGTACAGTGCATCTGTTGTTATATCATTGAATCATTGAAGCAAGTTCCCGGTGTGTGATTACACACAAGCAAAAAATCTCAAGGGACACACAAAAATACATCACCAAATTGACCTAATATATTTTGACATTAGTAAAAACTCTGGTTTTGCTTTAAAAAAACAACATCATCGATTTATGACTGCCTCAGAGGAAGTTAATTGTGTTACTACAGTATGCTGTTTTGTTTTTTTCATAGGGACACTGCATTTAGGTTAGTCATACCCTGCACTTAGTCATACACTACATTTAGTCATACCCTACATTTAGTCATACCCTACATTTAGTCATTCCCTACATTTAGTCATTCCCTACATTTAGTCATTCCCTACATTTAGTCATACCCTACATTTAGTCATTCCCTACATTTAGTCATTCCCTACATTTAGTCATTCCCTACATTTAGTCATTCCCTACATTTAGTCATACCTTACATTTAGTCATACCCATGAAAGTCAAGTAAGTGCTGCAGACAGCCACGCCTTGATATTGTGTGTATTTCCTGATGAAGGGTTTGTGTGAGGACAAAGTGTCTGCATGATGGGTCCCATCTGGGCCCTAATGACTTTAATAAGGGTAAACAGTACTCCTGATAGAGGCAGTACAAGGGGGAAACCAAAACATTAGGAAAGTGAGCACAAATCATGAGGAGAGAGTTCACCAGCCGCCCGGAAGGCAGTACCAGAGGCCTATAGCAGTAGACAGAGGCCTATAGCCTTCCTGTGGCAAGACATCTCCAACCGTATAACACCTTTGAACATGAAACGTTACTACAGGTATGACTGAAAGAATGTCTGAAACTTTGTGATGGACAGTGAACACTCAAACTAATCAGTTGATACACCAGTGCTCTGCTTTATTTTTGATCCCTCTGCTTGCCTCAAATGTTAGATGTCAACTTTTGAGAAGGTCATAGCCCAGTCAAGTTAACATCTCAGGGAAAGATCCCTTTTTATCCTCACACACAAAGATGAGGAAAGTCAGAGCAGCCTTTCACTCTGTTCTTCTGTGTATTAGATAAAATACACTCTTGTCCTTTTTAGACCAGGCTGCTAGGCCTTTGTTCAGGGTGCTAGGGATCAACACAACGTTCTGGGTGAGAAAATAACATGTCTTGACTCTCTAGGGCTCCAAGAGAACAGATAAAGACAAAGAATCATCAACAGAGCAGAAGGAATGTCAGGCTTACTGCCATTTTCCAAATATTATTATCGCAGGCACAGGGCATTCCATTTGGACCATGTACTCAACAACAGCTGATAGTCTTTCTCTCCAGTCAGAACTGATACCCCTGGTCTATAAACCATACACATGTCACAATCACCCCAGTGTTTATCATTTGGGTCTCTCTGTAACCTATTAACCATTCAAATGTTCAGTTTAGTGTGGAAAGTTTTGCATCACTGCTGTTTTGCAAGGGCAGGGAGAAAAGAGAATAAAATACCAGAAATATGGTCCTTTCAGCAGAACATAAACAAATCTGTTTTCACTTGCTCCAATCCCATGACTGATCCTTTAACAATACAATTCAGATTTTTGTAAGTGGGGCTAAAAGGAGGAAAACTACTCTTCCATCATAACATATGTAATTTGAGTGAAATATTGAGTAGCGGCATGGTTTTATAGTTGAAGAAAAATGACCAAGACAGGATGGAAAGTATATAACATTAGCCACACTCCCCTGAGAGGTCGGTGCTGCATGGATAAAAGTGGAAGTAGGACTTTTAGTGAGGTTAAAGCAACTGTGGCTGGTAAGCGCAAATAAAGTGAGGAGGAATATAGTTCTGACGGAGTGTTCTCTATTCCTGATGGCCCACATAATTATAGTTGAGGATAAATGCCTTATGAAGGCAATTCCTGGCTAAATGATGGCTGTGTTTTACATTCTCTCTTCCCTCCTGACTTTGTCCTCTTTTGTTTATTTATTTTCATTAAAGGACCACAGAAAGAAAAGTTTAAAATATTTCCCCCAGGCAGTATACCTCTGCTTTGTTATTTGAGCAGGGCCTCCAAAAAAGCTTTAATCCTTTAAACGGTACTGCGCCTGGGTAAGAGATATAAAACAACAGAGCCAGGGAAGAAAAGCCAAAAAATAACTCCCTCTCTCTCGCTCTTTCTCTGCTCTGAGCTGTTTTTGTTCCTCTGTTGCACGAGAAAAGGCAGACACTGGGGTAAAGTTTTGGGGATTAGGCAAAGAATGCCCCCCAAACATTCATTAACTATAAAGGCTATACTTGAGCTCATAATCAAAGATCTATAGACCACCAACTCAGTGAAGGCAAAGACCATTTTGACACTGAGGTGAGTGTACGGTAGGCCGTGGAATTTCTGCTGCATGTCCTTTAAGATATCAGTCGTTGATCGGTTTTGGGGTTTTCCATGATAAATCTGATCCAGAGCAGAGTAGAAAATCTGTCCACAGAATAAATAAACATGCTAATAAACATTCATGCAGTTACATGTTAAACCTTTGAAATGTTCGCAAATATCCCACTTGAGTCGAGGCATTTTCTGTTGCCTGAAAAGGGCTGATATCTGTTAAGTCTCTACACTTATCTACCATCAATCACTCACTCAAAGCACTTATAGGACCCTTATGCCCATTGTGGTTAAGTACGTTTTTAAAGCAACGGTAACAATATAGGATACCTTGTTAAAAAACGACTATAAAGATAGCAGATAACAGTTGTCAGGGTTTGCTGCAGTGCCATTACACTTTCAACAGTTTAGGAGAGCAAAATGTTTTTCCCTTGTATTGTACATTTGCATGAGAGTTCAGTGTCAATGTAACCCATGAAAGTAAAAACCGTGACCCATTTAGTTCATTGTTGTTGTATGTCAGGGGGAGTTACCTGTAGTTGAGTGTCTGCCGCACCACACACCTTTTTGGACTCACACAGACGAGCCACCATGCCGAGGCAGAGGCTGCAAAAACACAAAGACATTCATTTCTCAGCAGAAATATTGCACCATATCTTTACAGTAACCAATATACACTGAACAAAAATATAAAAGACACCATGTAAAGTACTGATCCCATGTTTAATGAGCTGAAATAATAGATCCCAAAATTTTTCCATATGCACAAAAAGCTTATTTCTCTCAAATCAAATTTTGTGCACAAATGTGTTTACATCCCTGTTAGTGAGCATTTCTCTTTTGCCAAGATAATCCATCCACCTGACAGGTGTGGCATATCAAGAAGCTGATTAAACAGCATGATCATTACACAGGTGCATCTTGTGCTGGGGACAATAAAAGGCCAATCTACAATGTGCAGTTTTGTCACACAACACAATTCCACAGATGTCTCAAGTTTTGAGTGAGCGTGCAATTGGCATGCTGACTGTAGGAATGTCCACCAGAGCTGTTGTCAGATATTATAATGTTCATTTTTCTACCATAAGCCGCCTCCAACGTTGTTTTAGAGAATTTGGCAGTACGTCCAACCGGCCTCACAACCACAGACCATGTGTATGGCGTCGTGTGGGCAAGCGGTTTGCTGATGTCAACGTTGTGAACATTTACATTTTAGTCATTTAGCAGATGCTCTTATCCAAAGCGACTTACAGTTAGTGAGTGCATACATAAAAAAATAAATAATAATCATACTGGCCCCCCGTGGGAATCGAACCCACAACCCTGCCGTTGTAAGCGCCATGCTCTACCAACTGAGCTACACGGGCACACGAGTGCCCCATGGTGGCGGTGGGGTTATGGTATGGGCAGGCATAAGCTATGGACAACGAACACGAGGGCAATTTGAATGCACAGGTACCGTGACGAGATCCTGAGGCCCATTGCGTTGCCATTCATCTGCCGCCATCACCTCATGTTTTAGCATGATAATGCACAGGCCCATGTTGCAAGGATCTGTACACAATTCCTGGAAGCTGAAAATGTCCCAGTTCTTCCATGGCCTGCATACTCACCAGACATGTCACCCATTGAGCATGTTTGGGATGCTCTGGATCGACGTGTACGACAGCTTGTTCCAGTTCTCGACAATATCCAGCAGCTTCAAACACGCAATTGAAGAGGAGTGGGACAACATTCCACAGGCCAAAATCAACAGCCTGATCAACTTTATGCTAAGGAGATGTGTCGTGCTGCATGAGGCAAATGGTGGTCACACCAGATACTGACTGGTTTTCTGATCCTCGCCAATAATTTTTTTTCTTAGGTAGCTGTGACCAACAGATGCATACAGTGGGGAAAAAAAGTATTTAGTCAGCCACCAATTGTGCAAGTTCTCCCACTTAAAAAGATGAGAGCGGCCTGTAATTTTCATCATAGGTACACGTCAACTATGACAGACAAAATGAGGAAAAAAAATCCAGAAAATCACATTGTAGGATTTTTTATGAATTTATTTGCAAATTATGGTGGAAAATAAGTATTTGGTCAATAACAAAAGTTTCTCAATACTTTGTTATATACCCTTTGTTGGCAATGACACAGGTCAAACGTTTTCTGTAAGTCTTCACAAGGTTTTCACACACTGTTGCTGGTATTTTGGCCCATTCCTCCATGCAGATCTCCTCTAGAGCAGTGATGTTTTGGGGCTGTCGCTGGGCAACACAGACTTTCAACTCCCCTCCAAAGATTTTCTATGGGGTTGAGATCTGGAGACTGGCTAGGCCACTCCAGGACCTTGAAATGCTTCTTACGAAGCCACTCCTTCGTTGCCCGGGCGGTGTGTTTGGGATCATTGTCATGCTGAAAGACCCAGCCACGTTTCATCTTCAATGCCCTTGCTGATGGAAGGAGGTTTTCACTCAAAATCTCACGATACATGGCCCCATTCATTCTTTCCTTTACACGGATCAGTCGTCCTGGTCCCTTTGCAGAAAAACAGCCCCAAAGCATGATGTTTCCACCCCCATGCTTCACAGTAGGTATGGTGTTCTTTGGATGCAACTCAGCATTCTTTGTCCTCCAAACACGACGAGTTGAGTTTTTACCAAAAAGTTATATTTTGGTTTCATCTGACCATATGACATTCTCCCAATCCTCTTCTGGATCATCCAAATGCACTCTAGCAAACTTCAGACGGGCCTGGACATGTACTGGCTTAAGCAGGGGGGACACGTCTAGCACTGCAGGATTTGAGTCCCTGGCGGCGTAGTGTGTTACTGATGGTAGGCTTTGTTACTTTGGTCCCAGCTCTCTGCAGGTCATTCACTAGGTCCCCCCGTGTGGTTCTGGGATTTTTGCTCACCGTTCTTGTGATCATTTTGACCCCACGGGGTGAGATCTTGCGTGGAGCCCCAGATCGAGGGAG
This sequence comes from Coregonus clupeaformis, assembly GCF_020615455.1. Classification (NCBI taxonomy): domain Eukaryota; kingdom Metazoa; phylum Chordata; class Actinopteri; order Salmoniformes; family Salmonidae; genus Coregonus; species Coregonus clupeaformis. The sequence continues at coordinate 23,848,388 of NC_059197.1, read as the reverse complement.
ATTATCAGTGGTCTTGTATGTCTTCCATTTCCTAATAATTGCTCCCACAGTTGATTTCTTCAAACCAAGCTGCTTACCTATTGCAGATTCAGTCTTCCCAGCCTGGTGCAGGTCTACAATTTTGTTTCTGGTGTCCTTTGACAGCTCTTTGGTCTTGGCCATAGTGGAGTTTGGAGTGTGACTGTTTGAGGTTGTGGACAGGTGTCTTTTATACTGATAACAAGTTCAAACAGGTGCCATTAATACAGGTAACGAGTGGAGGGCAGAGGAGCCTCTTAAAGAAGAAGTTACAGGTCTGTGAGAGCCAGAAATCTTGCTTGTATGTAGGTGACCAAATACTTATTTTCCACCATAATTTGCAAATAAATTCATTAAAAATCCTACAATGTGATTTTCTGGATTTTTTTTCTCAATTTGTCTGTCATAGTTGACGTGTACCTATGATGAAAATTACAGGCCTCTCTCATCTTTTTAAGTGGGAGAACTTGCACAATTGGTGGCTGACTAAATACTTTTTTCCCCCACTGTATCTGTATTCCCAGTCATGTGGAATCCATAGATTAGGGCCTAATGAATTTCTTTCAATTGACTGATTTCCTTATATGAACTGAAACTTAGTAAAATCTTTGAAATTGTTGTGTTTATATTTTTGTTCAGTATAGTAACACTTCAAAACAAAACAAATATATGGCTTTGTTATTTTGGGTCATCAACATGTTGCCATAGCAAAATGGTGAGTTTGTGTACCTGTCCTGTTTGATAATGGCGGGCAAATTGGTTCACTACACGATAATCAGTGGCAAAGTACTCCATTAAAATAGAGGGGACCTCCGCAAAGTCAGTGGCACATTTTGTTCCTGAGAAGACAAAAGCACAGTCTCAAGTTGCTACATCTATTTTATGTAAGTGGATATCTCTCTCCATGAAATTGATATTTTGAAGCATCTTGAGTTACTTGCTAAGGCGTATCCCTAGTCTGTATCTAACAAGTAAAGGAGCATGCAATCAATCCAATGATAACCTGTGTGGATTTCCTCACCAAGCCGTAGCATTCTCAATTGGATTTAACAGACCTTTTCAAGTCTCCTCACCATGACTGAACACAGCATCTACGCATGCCATTCTAACCTGTGACCATCATTATCAGATGCACTGTGTAAAATGTCATGCACAACACCACCCACTACACTAGGAGAGGATGAAACCATTGATACTGAAATCAATCCTCCTTACTATTAGGCCGATCGATTTGAGAGAGCTTTACATACAGTCATTTCCAAAGACTTTCCCATATTATTATTCACATTAACAGTACAAATACATAGGGGCAGTTCCATGGTAACAGAGTGATGCTGAGACTCAGATTTGTTACTTGAAATGTATGCCAAACAAAAACCAATGATTGCAAAGTTAAACAAACCATACAAGTCTATGCACAAGGACGACTTGGACATTTCAGCATCCCTCTGTTACCATGGAATTGCCCATAAGCACAATGCCAAGCTAAACACAATGCCAGGTTAAAGCTGCTAAAGTTAACGATTCATCTCTGAGAATGTCAGATGAGCATGGCTGACCTGTAATGTGTTGGTAGCGCGTGTGACCTAGAGCATGGAGTGCATGGCATGGCCCATCTAGTGGACCAGGTTCTCCATCATGTCCGGCATGAGCAGGGTGGGTGTGCTCTTGGTGGGGTGGGGCAGGCTCAGCATCAGCACCACTACAGGTAGCTGGTACTGCCCGTTCTCCTGGAACTGCCGCCCGCCACGGATGGTGAAGTGGCAGTCCTGAGGAAGGGAGAGACAGAGAGAGAGATCATTGAGGCCCTGTCTTGAAATCCACTCTATATGCGGCTGGTTTCAAGATCAGTGCCACAGGGCCATAGAGACTTTTTATTTTAAACATGCCAGAAACAACAGCCATGACGGCATTTTGAACTACTGAAACTTGTTTTGATCTACTGAAACTCATGTCATCTTTAAAGAAAGGCAGTTGTGCTGTGGGTGTGGTGTGTGATGCTCTGTCTACCTGGTGGGGTTTATTTACTCTGTGGGAGAAGTCACAATAGATGTATCCCAGCAACCCATCTGTCTCATGAACTACAGCCTGGGCATGAAGTGACACAAACAAATGAGCAAACGTAGGAGAAACACAATTAAGACACAATATAACCACAGCAAACAAACCACAGCTTCAACACTATACGGACATTTGAATAGTTTTAGGAGGGTTTTTACCAGTTTGCGGACATCATCATTCCACACCTCTCCTGCACTTGGATGTTCGGACATGAGAGTGACTCCATAAAGCTGGGTGAAGAGGCTGTTCAGGCCCTCCATACAAGACCCCAGGGAGAAGTAGGGACTGTAGAGGCTGGGCTCAATGTTGTACCTGCAACCAAAACACAACCACAAAATGACATGAAAACACTTTAGCCTAATCCCAGTTGTGTGACAGAGACAAGCTAATGTAGATGATTGTAGGAATCTCCTGCTAAAACCAAATGGGCATCTATTAGCAAGGTTCCATAGTTAACTATGATGCTTTACAGATTCCTCTTATTTTCCCCCTAAAGCCACTTGATGCTCTGATTAACACTTGTCATGCTGACCCTTGGGACTAACGCTCTCAGACTAGCAGACATAAAGGGGGAAGCCCTATCAGTTGATCTGCAAGGCTCCTGTCAATCTTGGGAAGCATGCACAACTACTCACTTCTGGTGTGGACAAAGCATACCATTTGAAGCAAGCAGTGCCTGCCCTGGAGGCATATCCAAACGTCACTTTGATTTAATTAAAACCAGTGAGAAGCCCATTTCCTAGGCCCAGTTTTACAGACATGATTAAGCACACAGCTACACATGATGTGGCCTCCTTGCTTGTTGTATATGGGACAAAGTGTTTCTGTACATTCTGTGCTGTATTATTTAAGTGGTGTTTCACATTGAAAGAATACTCAGTAAACACTGTATACTATGCTTCACTCAAGGGGCAACAGTAAGCTTTTTCACCGACTGCTAATGGAATAATAGCAGTAATCATATGATCTTTCCTAAAGACTACTAAAGGGAGTAATTTATACTATCTTGCACATGATGTACTACTGGACCTTCATTTACCGCACTTAATCTGAAACCCATTTCAGCAGGAGATAAACATTATCCAACTCTGACTTCAGTAGGAACTGCAAACCACTAATGCTGTTGACTCCAGGAGAAGAGCACAGTGTCTGGGCACCAGGAGCCATGCAGCCGTGGTGGCAACTTTGGGCAACCAGCCATCCCTGGGAACCAACCGCATTCTAAACCCAACTCCATAGGAAACTCCTAACAACCAACACGGCACAGCACGGCATAGCACGCCAAGGAGATGAAGAAGGCTGAGGGGAAAAGGATTCGGAAACAGTTTTTCCTCAGTTAAAAGGAGGAGGAAAAAGAAGACTCTCCACAACCTCTCACCCTCCTCAAACAGAGGTTGTGCCAAACCCCATGGTGGAAACAGCCATTGAGTCCATCCCCCAGGACCTGGAATGTCTGCAATAAAGCTTTAATAAACTGTTATCCAGCACATTTGGCATTTAGACTTATTGGCCTCTGGTGAGCGCCTGAGAGGAAAAGCAGTTCATTAATAATGTCCGTAAAAAGACGATGTGAGACCGGCACAAAACTGGAGATGCTAGATGTGACCAACCACATCTCCCATTCACTCAAAATGTTCACAGCAGATTAGGCCATTCCACTTCTCCATCTGTGAATCGCGACATTTATGAATAACCCTTGGCAATAAAGATAATATGCTGTCTTAACCGCCCAAAGCCCATTAATCAGCATGAAACTGCAGAATATATAACGCATACTAGAACAAATGCATAGGGTCTCAACAGATAATTCAACATATTATATATGCTATTGGGGAAATCCTTTCCCGACAGATGGGATTTAGTCCTGCAATGAGTTCAGGTTTAGGTTGAGTTGAATACTATCTGGGTCCTAACCAATGTCCCCTTAAAAAAATGTGGCACTGAGCAAATTTCAGGTCTGCTATGTGCCAACTTGAATGTTGTGAAAATTCTGTGCAACTTCAAGCGCGCGTTTATTGTGAACACTGAGGCTGTACCCATTTTAAGTTATAGGTTTAAGAGTGGCCATGTAGGCTACTGTGGCTATTTGATCATACTGTAGGCCTACCAGTGGCCTACCATCAAAAACAATGGAGAAAATGCATCCCATAACATTTTAACATGGAAATATCTGTTCTATCATTCAGCCTACAGTAGCAGCCAATGTGTGGTGTTCAAAGTAAGCCTACATTCCAAGAGACTTTTGAAAAATACATACAGGCTTGACATTAAGCTGTTCATCCACTTATCCTTCAGACAAGGAGGTGACTGAAAATGTTTTGTTGTTTGATGCAAGAAACCACTTTAAAAAATAAAATGCATTATTATTCCCATACCATTATTACAGAGAATCAGACAAATTATGCTAACCTCTGCCTATTGGCTTTTTAGCTTATTCAAGCCTGTCTCAAAATACAACACTGCCCCTTTAAAGACAAAAAAATAAGCTCTTTACCTGACTTGCTTTTCAAAGATGTCTAGAAATGTACACATTTTGTGCTCTTGTAGGAAGCAATCACTCCCCTATTGCTGACTACAAATGATCTATAACTGGGCTAATAACTCACTAACTAGCAAAGGATATGAACAGAATGTGCACATGGCTACATGCAGCTCTCGTTTTGATCTCAAAACAAGCGCATCTATTCACAACCGCTCATGCTGTAAACACAGTCCAGTTCAAAGTAAATGGCACAGATCCATATATGGCAATGGTCTATTTGCGTGTAGGCCTACTGCAGCTCTGATTGTTTATGCCTCACCGGTCTGTGTAGAGTAAGGGCTGAGTAGTGTGTGTCAATGCAATAGAATCCTACTCTGATGCGTTCTGCCTACAACAAAATCGCTTGCATAGTTAGTTTTGTTTCGGTATTGTCGTGACGTGACTTTCATTATTGTGATGACTATTATTTATCAAATAATTACCTACTATGTTTAATTGTTACTAGATTAAATTAATAATGTAACAATTAACTCATTAGGAATTTGGGGCACCACGGGAAAGGTTTTTTAACGAGTTAACGTTTCCCGAATTAACTCTAAAGATATCTAGATATCTCTTATCATTTATTAATAATTTACCTCATATCAGTCTCATTCTGAAAGTCGTAGGCTCTTTAAATCTGCACGAACCCAGGTCTTACTGATCATTCCGTACCACACAAATGGATTTCATTATTGATTTACTAACTAATTAAAAACGATAACACAAGATACAAACACGTACATGGTATAGGTAGGGATTAGACACTTAATACAATGAAATTGGGTCTCTAGCTGACTAACACAATATGACACTTGTTACAAAAGATGGTGAGTTAAAGAGAGAGAGCGAGAGAGAGAGAGAGAGAGAGAGAGAAAACACTTGGATACACATGGACCTACACTCACAGTAATCCTTTCCCCCGAACTTCCGCCCGTTTGGGTAGAAAAGTAATGCATGTATTTACGTGTTGGAGGTATTCGTCGAGGATCTCTGTTGGACCCAGGCCTTCGTGGGAAGGGGTCGATTGGGCCTTCTCTTTCGGATGGCCTTTCAGATGTAAGGCTCAGATTGTCCACAAGAGGTCACAATGTCCTTCTTCTTAGTTGTCTGTTTACTTTCACTCGTTCTGGAAGTGGTCTTCTGAGGACGGCTAATCAGCCGTGTCGATGATCCCCTGTGGGGTGATTAGAGCAGTGTAGTAGACGATGGCTTGAAGAGAGTAACAGGATGGTCCCACTTAAATTCACCTTCTTAGATACAGTACTTAGAACAGCTACTCAGCCGTAACATTGATTGTTAATGGAGGCAACTTTGTCGTCTTTACCTTGTGTTGCTTTTCAGGGTCGGGACCAACATGGACAAAAGCTGCAGCTTGAGGTCCGTCTAGTCTGATCTGATCGTTCTTATCTCAATCTTTTATGCACTCTGGTAAAGAGGGGCGTTTCCGTCATACTGACACGCTCTCTAAGCTCCCTTGGGCGTGGCTAGTTACGAGGCAAAAGTATTATCTTCACTATGATTTTGTTAGAAAGCTAAAATCCCATTGGGCCTCCCGAGTGGCACAGTGGTCTAAGGCACTACATCGCAGTGCTAGCTGTGCCACTAGAGATCCTGGTTCGATTCCAGGCTCTGTCGCAGCAATCCGCGACCAGGAGACCCATGGGGCGGCCATCCAGGGTAGGGGAGGGTTTGGCCGGCCATTCTCATTGACGGGGCTGTAATGGAACAGGTTGAGAGCTACAAGTTCCTTGGTGTCCACATCACCAACAAACTATCATGGTCCAAACACACCAAGACAGTCATGAAGAGGGCACGACAAAGCCTATTCCCCCTCAGGAGACTGAAAAGATTTGGCATGGGTCCTCAGATCCTCAAAAGGTTATACAGCTGCACCATCGAGAGCATCCTGACTGGTTGCATCACCGCCTGGTAGGGCAACTGCTCGGCCTCCGACTGCAAGGCACTACAGAGGGTAGTGCGTACGGCCCAGTACATCACTGGGGCCAAGCTTCCTGCCATCCAGGACCTCTATACCAGGCGGTGTCAGAGGAAGGCCAAAATTGTCAAAGACTCCAGCCACCCTAGTCATAGACTGTCCTCTCTGCTACCGCACGGCAAGCGGTACCGGAGCGCCAAGTCTAGGTCCAAAAGGCTTCTCAACAGCTTCTACCCCCAAGCCATAAGACTCCTGAACAGCTAATCTTGGCTACCCGGACTATTTGCACTGCCCCCCCACCCCCCTCTTTTACGCTGCTGCTACTCTGTTTATTATTTATGCATAGTCACTTTAACTCTACCCACATGTACATATTACCTCAATTACCTCGACTAGCCGGTGCCCCCGCACATTGAATCTGCACCGGTACCCCCCTGTATATAGCCTTCCTACTGTTATTTTATTTTACTGCTGCTCTTTAGTTATTTGCTTTTATTTTTTTTTGTTAACACTTTAAAAAATGTGTTTGTTGATGATATGTGTAATAAAGAGTTGGCTCCACCTGACTTTGTCAAAAAATAGCCCCTTTTCCATAATACATCCGAGAGCGTTCGACCTACCTCACTCCCTCTCTCTCTCTCGCACCACTCTGAGTGCCGCTCAGCCCACCATAGGTGCGTTGCTGAGCGCACACATAAGGTAGGTATAAGAAAGGTATCAAGGCGCCGCCTTGTATTACCTCATAAGGACCTCACTTTACAGACTCCTAGGAGTGCTGTAGTGAGTGTCTCACATAGCAGGCTGCAGTCTCAGTCAGATAATGGCAGGATGACGCAACCGCTATTCGGGGATGGCGCGCTGTCTCAGGCTTCAGTCAGTGCAGTTCAGACCCGTGCTGCGTTCACGGAGGGCCGGAATACTACGGTTACGAGTTTAACCAACGTATCGGCGCCCCCGTTTCTCTCAGAACGCGCTGATGCTCACCACGCTGAGTGTAGCTCAGCCCACCAGAGCTGAGCACACACAGGAGGTGAATGTTAAAAAGGTATCAAGGCGCCGCCTTGTGTTACCTCATAGAGACCTCACATTACAGACTCCTAGGAGTAATGCAGTGAAGGGCTCTCATAGCAGACTGCAGTCACAGCCAGATATTGGAATAATGACGCAATCGCTTTCTGGGGATGGTGCTCTGTCGCAGGCTAAAGCCTCGATCAGTGCAGTTCAGACCCGTGCTGCGTTCACGGAGGGCCGGAATACTACGGTTACGGTTTAACCAACGTATTGGCGCCCCCGTTTCTCTCAGAACGCGCTGATGTTTCCTCTCCCTTTCACGGGAGGCCCGCCTTGGGCTGTTCCACCACCTCAGTGCTGGGGAACAGCGGCGGCGAGGGCCATCGAGGAATACAGGTCCTTCCTACTGAATGTACCACAGCTTCGCGCTCGCCCGCTTTCTCTGCATTGCTGGGAGTGGCGGCGAAGCTGTACCCTCTCACGCTGGCTAGACCAGACGTTGCAGAAGGGTTATGCCATCCAATTCCATCGGACCCCGCCCCCATTCAGGGGAGTGGTGGAGACGGTGATGAAAACGCCCGAAAAAGTGGCCGCTCTGGTATCAGAGATTACGGAACTTTTGGCGAAGGAGGCGGTCACAGTAGTTACCCAGGAGCAAAGGAACAAAGGGCTATATTCGCCCTACTTCCTGGTGCCCAAAAAGACGGGGGGAATGAGGCCGATATTGGATTTACGCATTCTCAACGAGAGCGTAACCAAACGGCCCTTCCGAATGCTCACGACAAAACTTCTACTGGAATGTGTCCAGATAGGAGACTTTTGTACAAGCATAGACCTGAAGGACGCGTACTTTCATGTGCCGGTGCAGCCGCGTCACAGAAAGTTTCTGCGATTCGCCTTTCAAGGGGTGGCGTACGAATACATGAGGATGCCATTCGGGTACGCCCTGGCACCTCGCACGTTTTCCAAGTGTGTAGAGGCGGCATTGGAACCGTTGCATCGTCAGGGAATAAGGCTACTAGCCTACCTAGACGACCTACTGGTTCTCGCCCGTCAGCAGAGCAGGTGTTCACTCACACGACACAGACAGTGATTCATCTCACGCGTCTGGGGTTCGCTGTGAATTGGAAAAAGAGCGCGCCCTGGCCCAGTCATCAGATTGTCTACCTGGGGATACAGCTAGACACTGTAATGATGAGGGCTCGAATTTCGGACCCTCGAAGGGTAGCCTTGTTGCTAGCCCTGAGAAAGTGTCGTCCGAATCACACGGTAACGGCGCTGTCAGTCATGTCACTCTTGGGTCTCATGTCGTCAGCCCATGTCGTGGTTCCGCTGGGACTCCTGCGCATGCGCAGGATGCAGCGATGGTTTGCCCAACTAAGACTAGACCCAGTGCGTCAACGTCATCGGTTGGTGGTGGTTCCTCTCTCGCACAGTGCAGATCTGAACTATTGGAGAGACCCGCACGTTCTCACGCACGGAGTCCCGATAGGCAAAGTGTCCTCCAACATTCCAGTGTTTACAGATGCCTCTCTGACTGGATGGGGAGGGACATGTCAGACCCAAGTGATAGGAGGGGTGTGGCCTCTTTCGAGTCGCCACATCAACCTCTTGGAGTTGGAAACGGTTCGACTGGTTCTGACCCACTTCGGGGTTGCGATGTTTTGGTCTGGTCAGACAACCGGACCACAGTAACCTACATAAATCGCCAGGGAGGAGTCAGGTCTCCTGCTCTCCACCGGTCGGCGGAGGAATTGTGGCTGTGGGCTCACGAGCACCTTCGCTCATTGAGAGCAGCACACATTCCGGGCTACTTGAACGTAGGAGCAGACCTCATGTCTCGAGGGGGTCCCCGAGACGACGAGTGGCGTCTGCATCCGGACATTGTTCTCCAAATTTGGGAACAGTTCGGGAGAGCCGAGGTGGACTTATTCGCGTCACGCGTGAACGCGCATTGTCCTCTATGGTTCTCTCTGAGGGAACAGGACGAACCGCCACTGGGAAGGGACGCGTTCGCGCACCAACTGTGGCCGAGAGTTCTTCTGTATACATTCCCTCCGCTGTCCTGCATTCTCCCACTGTTAGCCAGGATGAGATCAGGCGGGCTGTCATTAATATTGGTAGCCCCCGATCGCCCAGGGGCTCCATGGTTCGCAGAGATGAGTCAGATGTTGATTGCGCCACCTTGGCCAATTCCACATCGACAGGACGCGTTGTCTCAGGCGGGAGGCTCGATAGGGCGATTGCCCATAATCGGCCAACCACTGAAGGCTTGGCTCCTGAGAATGACAGGCTAGAGCGCCGTGTGTTATCTGATTCAGTAATCAGTACCATACAGGGTTCCCGTGCCAGTTCCACTTCCAGGGTGTATGTCAGTAAGTGGAACGTTTTTTCACAATGGTGCATCACAGAGAATGTAGACCCCATGAACTGGCAGGTTGAGAGTGTTCTCTCTTTTCTGCAGTTTATGTTTGATAAGCAGCGATTGCCCGCCACCATTAAGGTGTTTGCAGCGGCGATTTCAGCTTCTCACGAGGGGTTTGGCAGAGACACTTTCAGCCACCTTCTAGTGAAACGTTTCTTATTAGGAACACGGTGGCTTAGGCCAATGCCTAGAGCCAAGCTTCCTCAGTGGGATTTGGCTTTGGTACTCGAAGCACTCTGTGAGTTGCCGTTCGAGCCATTGAATCAAATACCCCTCAAGATGCTGTCTATGAAGACAGCACTGCTGCTCGCTTTGACTACTGCTAAGCGTGTAAAGTGATTTGTGTGCTCTTCAACGAGACTTTCAACGAGACCCGACTGCCTTGCCATTATTGGCGATTTGAGCAGAGCGGTGTTACGTCCTAACCCGGCATTTGTGCCGAAGGTTATTAAGAGCTCATATAGATCACAGACCGTGGAGCTGTGGGCTTTTTCTCCCCCTCCTCATGGGGAGAGGAGAGAGGAAAGGCTCCATCGCCTGTGCCCAGTGCGCGCTTTGGCGTGTTACGTTGAGCGCACAGCAGCGATTAGGTCATCGCCTCAGCTGTTTGTGTGTCACGGTGCGGCTGCACTAGGTAGACCACTTTCAAAACAGCGTCTGTCTCATTGGCTTTGTGAAGGCATTGAGACAGCTTATGAGGCAATTGCCTCAGGGTATAAGAGCCCACTCCACTCGTGGAGTAGCGGCTTCTACTGCCCTTTTCAGAGGAACAGGGGTAGAGGATATCTGTGCAGCGGCGTCGTGGTCGTCACTGTCTCCATTTATCCGGTTCTATCTCATGGATATGGCTTCTAACTCTTTTTTTATTATTATTACGATTTTTATTTTATTTATATTTTTAGTGTTTTGTTTTTTCTCTATTTAAAAAAATATTTTTTCATTTATTTATTTATTTATTTATTTATTTTTTTTGGGGGGGGATGGATCAGCTTAATATTGCAGATAGATTGTATCTTCTATCAATGTAATTGTCTGCATCACTTCCAATCCCCATGTTTTTTATATATATACTCCCCTTTATTACTTTTCAACCCCGCCATCCTTTCCCTACTTGGAGTAAATTAGTGAACAACAATGCCCAGGCCTCTACTTCCGATCTATACTTACTATCTACACCTTATGGACAGAGTTAATTTTACAATAATTCTAATATATATAATTATTTTATTTCTTTGCTCCTGAACTTTTTCTACTCTCAACCTCTCCGATCATTTTCATGATGTCCATCCGGTTTGCTTCTACAGTGGGGAAAAAAAGTATTTAGTCAGCCACCAATTGTGCATGTTCTCCCACTTAAAAGTATGAGAGAGGCCTGTAATTTTCATCATAGGTACACGTCAACTATGACAGACAAAATGAGACTTTTTTTCCCAGAAAATCACATTGTAGGATTTTTTATGAATTTATTTGCAAATTATGGTGGAAAATAAGTATTTGGTCAATAACAAAAGTTTCTCAATACTTTGTTATATACGCTTTGTTGGCAATGACACAGGTCAAACGTTTTCTGTAAGTCTTCAAAAGGTTTTCACACACTGTTGCTGGTATTTTGGCCCATTCCTCCATGAAGATCTCCTCTAGAGCAGTGATATTTTGGGGCTGTCGCTGGGCAACACGAACTTTCAACTCCCTCCAAAGATTTTCTATGGTGTTGAGATCTGGAGACTGGCTAGGCCACTCCAGGACCTTGAAATGCTTCTTACGAAGCCACTCCTTCGTTGCCCGGGCGGTGTGTTTGGGATCATTGTCATGCTGAAAGACCCAGCCACGTTTCATCTTCAATGCCCTTGCTGATGGAAGGAGGTTTTCACTCAAAATCTCACGATACATGGCCCCATTCATTCTTTCCTTTACACGGATCAGTCGTCCTGGTCCCTTTGCAGAAAAACAGCCCCAAAGCATGATGTTTCCACCCCCATGCTTCACAGTAGGTATGGTGTTCTTTGGATGCAACTCAGCATTCTTTGTCCTCCAAACACGACGAGTTGAGTTTTTACCAAAAAGTTCTATTTTGGTTTCATCTGACCATATGACATTCTCCCAATCCTCTTCTGGATCATCCAAATGCACTCTAGCAAACTTCAGACGGGCCTGGACATGTACTGGCTTAAGCAGGGGGACACGTCTTGCACTGCAGGATTTGAGTCCCTGGCGGCGTAGTGTGTTACTGATGGTAGGCTTTGTTACTTTGGTCCCAGCTCTCTGCAGGTCATTCACTAGGTCCCCCGTGTGGTTCTGGGATTTTTGCTCACCGTTCTTGTGATCATTTTGACCCCACGGGGTGAGATCTTGCGTGGAGCCCCAGATCGAGGGAGATTATCAGTGGTCTTGTATGTCTTCCATTTCCTAATAATTGCTCCCACAGTTGATTTCTTCAAACCAAGCTGCTTACCTATTGCAGATTCAATCTTCCCAGCCTGGTGCAGGTCTACAATTTTGTTTCTGGTGTCCTTTGACAGCTCTTTGGTCTTGGCCATAGTGGAGTTTGGAGTGTGACTGTTTGAGGTTGTGGACAGGTGTCTTTTATACTGATAACAAGTTCAAACAGGTGCCATTAATACAGGTAACGAGTGGAGGACAGAGGAGCCTCTTAAAGAAGAAGTTACAGGTCTGTGAGAGCCAGAAATCTTGCTTGTTTGTAGGTGACCAAATACTTATTTTCCACCATAATTTGTAAATAAATTCATTAAAAATCCTACAATGTGATTTTCTTTAAGAGGCTCCTCTGTCCTCCACTCGTTACCTGTATTAATGGCACCTGTTTGAACTTGTTATCAGTATAAAAGACACCTGTCCACAACCTCAAATAGTCACACTCCAAACTCCACTATGGCCAAGACCAAAGAGCTGTCAAAGGACACCAGAAACAAAATTGTAGACCTGCACCAGGCTGGGAAGACTGAATCTGCAATAGGTAAGCAGCTTGGTTTGAAGAAATCAACTGTGGGAGCAATTATTAGGAAATGGAAGACATACAAGACCACTGATAATCTCCCTCCATCTGGGGCTCCACGCAAGATCTCACCCCGTGGGGTCAAAATGATCACAAGAACGGTGAGCAAAAATCCCAGAACCACACGGGGGGACCTAGTGAATGACCTGCAGAGAGCTGGGACCAAAGTAACAAAGCCTACCATCAGTAACACACTACACCGCCAGGGACTCAAATCCTGCAGTGCCCCCTGCTTAAGCCAGTACATGTCCAGGCCCGTCTGAAGTTTGCTAGAGTGCATTTGGATGATCCAGAAGAGGATTGGGAGAATGTCATATGGTCAGATGAAACCAAAATATAACTTTTTGGTAAAAACTCAACTCGTCGTGTTTGGAGGACAAAGAATGCTGAGTTGCGTCCAAAGAACACCATACCTACTGTGAAGCATGGGGGTGGAAACATCATGCTTTGGGGCTGTTTTTCTGCAAAGGGACCAGGACGACTGATCCGTGTAAAGGAAAGAATGAATGGGGCCATGTATCGTGAGATTTTGAGTGAAAACCTCCTTCCATCAGCAAGGGCATTGAAGATGAAACGTGGCTGGGTCTTTCAGCATGACAATGATCCCAAACACACCGCCCGGGCAACGAAGGAGTGGCTTCGTAAGAAGCATTTCAAGTTCCTGGAGTGGCCTAGCCAGTCTCCAGATCTCAACCCCATAGAAAATCTTTGGAGGGAGTTGAAAGTCCGTGTTGCCCAGCGACAACCCCAAAACATCTGCTCTAGAGGAGATCTGCATGGAGGAATGGGCCAAAATACCAGCAACAGTGTGTGAAAACCTTGTGAAGACTTACAGAAAATGTTTGACCTGTGTCATTGCCAACAAAGGGTATATAACAAAGTATTGAGAAACTTTTGTTATTGACCAAATACTTATTTTCCACCATAATTTGCAAATAAATTCATTAAAAATCCTACAATGTGATTTTCTGGATTTTTTTTCTCAATTTGTCTGTCATAGTTGACGTGTACCTATGATGAAAATTACAGGCCTCTCTCATCTTTTTAAGTGGGAGAACTTGCACAATTGGTGGCTGACTAAATACTTTTTTTCCCCACTGTATATATATTTAACTATGTAAAAAAAATTATGCATATCCTATTTTCCGTCATTATCAATTAATATGCGTAATAATGTCGGCAGTTCACGCGTAGGATTCTAACATATACCCGGATTGCCATTGTATTACATTTAATTCATTGACAAGCAATTATTATCCTAGCAAATAATTCCCGTGGTCCCCCCCAACATCCCCACCCCCCCCCCACAACAGATGCCAGACAAGCACACACGCACATACTCACATACTCCAACACACTCAACCCCCCTCCTCCACAATCCACCATAAAATCAGATACTCAACGGCTGTTATATCCCAGAGCCCAACTCGAGAAATAACTTCATTGACGAGTGCACATACAGTTAAAGCTGATTGAGAAAGCATGCAGATTGAGCAGAAATTGATAACAATGTGAGATTTGATTAATCTACTAGTCCTAGGTGATGGAGATCAGATCCACCCTCTTCACCTGAGACACAAACACTCTGATCCCCTGTTGTAACCATTTTCCCAAGCATCTCCGTGCGGTCAGACCTTTGATTATTTTGTGCCACCTGGGCCACAATGATAAACCCCCTCTCTGATTGTCTTCTAACTCTTTGGCTCAGTATTTACTCAGCGTGGCTGAAGGGAGGACTTGAGGTAAGAGAGAGGAATGCAGGACTGAAGAGACAGGTCTCTTTCAGGTCCGCTTCTGATAGAAGGACATATTTTAACATGACTCCTGACTGACATGTTCAGTACAAGAGAAGGCATGTATTGATCTGCCCACCAGTGAATAGCTGGGTTGAGGCGGAATGATGAGGGATAATAGTAGTAACCTTGGTTACGGTACTATTAGACCGGTCATGACAATTTTGACGGAATGTGACAACATCTATCTGCTTGTTCAGATTAGTATGAATCATGTTCTGGGATCTGCCCACTAATCTTTGGGGTTCCATTGATTGAGTGGGGCGGGCTACCGTGTACACAATGTAGAGTGACACTTTGTGTCATTCCATTAGTGGTCGGTATTGTTGTAACAGGATATGGATGTATCATCTATCTGCTAGTACAGATTAGTATGGCCCGTATTCTGGTGATCTGCCCACTAGTCATTGGTGTTAACATTGGACTAGGTGGGGCGGGTTTGGACCGATGACGCAGTATATTGTGACACTTTGTATTGTGATACAGTGGTTACAGTACTGCGGGACTTGGTTGCAGCCATTGCTAGGCCTGACCTTTTCATTTTGATGGGAAGTGTTGGGCTCGGCAGGGAGTACATTTTGGAGCGTTGCGCTCCGCCTTAAACCAATAGGAGCAGAGCTCCTCTATGGGGTGGAGCTCCACGATATAGAACGATAGTTACCGGAGTGTAACTCCAGTTCTATGAGTGGAGCAGAGCCCCATAGGACTTAAGGCCCTGCCGACCCTCTCTAGTCTCGCTGAAGATAAATATCTCGGGAGGCTGATTGAGGGGAGGCATCCCCTCTTATAGGGACACCTGTACTCCTATTGGCTGCAGGTGTGTGCATAATTTTGTCTCAGGCTGATGCTGCCTTAGGGCAGTGGGTAAACCAATAGGAGCAGAGCTCCCCTATGGGGCTACGCTCCACTCATAGAACTGGAGTTACACTCCGGTAACTATCGTTTAGAGGGAACATTGGTCCTCACTGTATTATGGATGGTTCTCATCTGCCTAACACATTCAAACTGTCTTTCTATACTGTAGCATGGCAACAGTGATTCAGGTTGCAAATTCTAATCCTTTGTTTCGGATATGTTCCATCATAAGTCAAAATGACAGCGAACATGTATTACACAAGGATAATTTGTTAATTACAGTACCAATCAAAAGTTTGGACACACCTACTCATTCCAGGGTTTTTCTTAATTTTTACTATTTTCTACATTGTATAATAATAGTGAAGACATCAAAACTATGAAATAACACATATGGAATCAGTTGGAAAAGCATTCCTCATGAAGCTGGTTGAGAGAATGCCAAGAGTCCAACACTTTTTTGGTTACTACATGATACCATATGTGTTATTTCATAGTTTTGATGTCTTCACTATTATTTTACAATGTAGAAAATAGTAAAAATAAAGAAAAACCCTGGAATGTGTAGGTGTGTCCAAACTTTTGACTGGTATTGTATATACACACAGACAGGAACATCTTCAGGTAAAATTAGGTGACAGCGCAACTGAGCGAAGGAAGTTGATATAGGATAAACGAAGACTGACAGTTGAAGTCGGAAGTTTACATACACCTTAGCCAAATCCATTTAAACTCAGTTTTTCACAATTCCTGACATTTAATCCTAGTAAAAATGCCCTGTCTTAGGTCAGTTAGGATCACCACTATATTTTAAGAATGTGAAATGTCAGAATAATAGTAGAGAGAATTATTTATTTCAGCTTTTATTTATTTCATCACATTCCCAGTGGGTCAGAAGTTTACATACACTCAATTAGTATTTAGTAGCATTGCCTTTAAATTGTTTAACTTGGGTCAAACGTTTCGGGTAGCCTTCCACAAGCTTCCCACAATAAGTTGGGTGAATTTTGGCCCATTCCTCCTGACAGAGCTGGTGTAACTGAGTCAGGTTTGTAGGCCTCCTTGCTCGCACACACATTTTCAGTTCTGCCCACAAAATTATTATAGGATTGAGGTCAGGGCTTTGTGATGGCCACTCCAATACCTTGACTTTGTTGTCCTTAAGCCATTTTGCCACAACTTTGGAAGTATGCTTGGGGTCATTGTCCATTTGGAAGACCCATTTGCGACAAAGCTTTAACTTCCTGACTGATGTCTTGAGATGTTGCTTCAATATATCCACATAATTTTCCTTCTTCATGATGCCATCTATTTTGTGAAGTGCACCAGTCCCTCCTGCAGCAAAGCACCCCCACAGCATAATGCTGCCACCCCGTGCTTCACGGTTGGGATGGTGTTCTTCGGCTTGCAAGCCTTCCCCTTTTTCCTCCAAACATAACAATGGTCATTATGGCCAAACAGTTCTATTTTTGTTTTATCAGACCAGAGGACATTTCTCAAAAAAGTACGATCTTTGTCCCCATGTGCAGTTGCAAACCGTAGTCTGGCTTTTTTATGGCGGTTTTGGAGCAGTGGCTTCTTCCTTGCTGAGCGGCCTTTCAGGTTATGTTGTAAGTCGCTCTGGATAAGAGCGTCTGCTAAATTATGTAAATGTTTTACTGTGGATATAGATACTTTTGTACCTGTTTCCTCCAGCATCTTCACAAGGTCCTTTGCTGTTGTTCTGGGATTGATTTGCACTTTTCGCACCAAAATACGTTCATCTCTAGGAGACAGAACGCGTCTCCTTACTGAGCGGTATGACGGCTGCGTGGTCCCATGGTGTTTATACTTGCGTACTATTGTTTGTACAGATGAACGTGGTACCTTCAGGTGTTTAGGAATTGCTCCCAAGGATGAATCAGACTTGTGGAGATCTACAATTTTTTTTCTGAGGTCTTGGCTGATTTCTTTTGATTTTCCCATGATGTCAAGCATTGAGGCACTGAGGTTGAAGGTAGGCCTTGATATACATCCACAGGGACACCTCCAATTGACTCAAATGATGTCAATTAGCCTATCAGAAGCTTTTAAAGCCATGACATCATTTTCTGGAATTTTCCAAGCTGTTTAAAGGCACATTCAACTTAGTGTACGTAAACTTCTGACCCACTGGAATTGCGATACAGTGAATTTTAAGTGAAATAATCTGTCTGTAAACAATTGTTGGAAAAATTACTTGTGTCATGCACAAAGTAGATGTCCTAACCGACTTGCCAAAATTATAGTTTGTTAACAAGAAAGTTGTGGAGTGGTTGAAAAACGAGTTTTAATGACTCCAACCTAAGTGTATGTAAACTTCCGACTTCAACTGTATATATATAAACGTTTTCTTTAAAGTATAATTTTTGGAGAGTTCTAATGCTACTGTCCCCACACAAAAAATATACACTGCTCAAAAAAATAAAGGGAACACTAAAATAACACATCCTAGATCTAATATTATTAGATATATATTATTATTAAATACTTGTTTCTGTACATAGTTGAATGTGCTGACAACAAAATCACACAGAAATTATCAATGGAAATCAAATGTATCAACCCATGGAGGTCTGGATTTGGAGTCACCCTCAAAATTAAAGTGGTAAACTCCCGACTTCAACTGTACGGACAGTGAGGGAAAAAAGTATTTGATCCCCTGCTGATTTTGTACGTTTGCCCACTGACAAAGACATGATCAGTCTATAATTTTAAATGTTAGGTTTATTTGAACAGTGAGAGACAGAATAACAACAACAAAATCCAGAAAACGCATGTCAAAAATGTTATAAATTGATTTGCATTTTAATGAGGGAAATAAGTATTTGACCCCTCTGCAAAACATGACTTAGTACTTGGTGGCAAAACCCTTGTTGGCAATCACAGAGGTCAGACGTTTCCTGTAGTTGGCCACCAGGTTTGCACACATCTCAGGAGGGATTTTGTCCCACTCCTCTTTGCAGATCTTCTCCAAGTCATTAAGGTTTCGAGCCTGACGTTTGGCAACTCGAACCTTGAGCTCCCTCCACATATTTTCTATGGAATTAAGGTCTGGAGACTTACTAGGCCACTCCAGGACCTTAATGTGCTTATTCTTGAGCCACTCCTTTGTTGCCTTGGCTGTGTGTTTTGGGTCATTGTCATGCTGGAATACCCATCCACGACCCATTTTCAATGCCCTGGCTGAGGGAAGGAGGTTCTCTCCCAAGATTTGACGGTACATGGCCCCGTCCATTGTCCCTTTGATGCGGTGAATATGTCCTGTCCTCTTAGCAGAAAAACACCCCCAAAGCACAATGTTTCCACCTCCATGTTTGACGGTGGGGATGGTGTTCTTGGGGTCATAGGCAGCATTCCTCCTCCTCCAAACACGGCGAGTTGAGTTGATGCCAAAGAGCTCGATTTTGGTCTCATCTGACCACAACACTTTCACCCAGTTCTCCTCTGAATCATTCAGATGTTCATTGGCAAACTTCAGACGGGCCTGTATATGTGCTTTCTTGAGCAGTGGGACCTTGCGGGCGCAGCAGGATTTCAGTCCTTCACGGCGTAGTGTGTTACCAATTGTTTTCTTGGTGACTATGGTCCCAGCTGCCTTGAGATCATTGACAAGATCCTCCCATGTAGTTCTGGGCTGATTCCTCACCGTTCTCATGATCATTGCAACTCCACGAGGTGAGATCTTGCATGGAGCCCCAGGCCGAGGGAGATTGACAGTTCTTTTGTGTTTCTTCCATTTGCGAATAATCGCACCAACTGTTGTCACCTTCTCACCAAGCTGCTTGGCGATGGTCTTGTAGCCCATTCCAGCCTTGTGTAGGTCTACAATTTTGTCCCTGACATCCTTGGAGAGCTCTTTGGTCTTGGCCATGGTGGAGAGTTTGGAATCTGATTGATTGATTGCTTCTGTGGACAGGTGTCTTTTATACAGGTAACAAAATGAGATTAGGAGCACTCCCTTTAAGAGTGTGCTCCTAATCTCAGCTCGTTACCTGTATAAAAGACACCTGGGAGCCAGAAATCTTTCTGATTGAGAGGGGGTTAAATACTTATTTCCCTCATTAAAATGTAAATCAATTTATACAATTTTTGACATGCGTTTTTCTGGATTTCTTTGTTGTTATTCTATCTCTCACTGTTCAAATAAAACTACCATTACAATTATAGACTGATCATTTCTTTGTCAGTGGGCAAACGTACAAAATCAGCAGGGGATCAAATACTTTTTTCCCTCACTGTAGCACCCATACGTATATCCTAACACTCCTAATATTTGATACCTGAGGAGGACCAGGTAAAGAATAAAATGATGCGCTACAATGAAATATGAAGTTGGCACCCACCTATCCCAAATACAGACAAATATAATTCAAACAGTTTTATCTCATTTGCAGCTGGCGGAGAATAACTATGTCAGGTTCTTTGTTTGAATAATAGATCTAGGACTGTAATACTCACCTTTTAGCACGCAACACACCACTGAAGTATGGAGGGTCCCATGGCATGAGCTCCTACGGAAGATAAACATTATATGACTAATAGTATGTGACAAGAATAAATAACACACCACCACTTGTATTCCCCTTTTTCTTTTAGCTAATGTTTTTTCATCTCACTATGGACTCATATCTTTATATGTACATTACTACATCAGTTAGAATATAAATATTTATAAAACACAGTAAAACAGTATTTACCGCATTACGGGGGTTGAATTGGGGATTAATAATTTCAAAGAGATTAATAATGAGTGGCTGATGTGATTGAGGGATGTAGCTCAGTTGATAGAGCATGGCGTTTGCAATGCCAGGGTTGTGGGTTCGATTCCCACGGGGGGCCAGTATATAAAAAAATAAAAATAAAAAATATATATATATATGTATTCACTAACTGTAAGTCGCTCTGGATAAGAGCGTCTGCTAAATGACTAAAAATGTAAAAATTGCTGACTTCACTGTTAGGCCTAATTCAAATTCAACTAAATATGTGAATAATTGCATGAAGTGTACTCATCTATTCAATAAACTATTATTTCTGCTTTATAGTCAATTCTGTAGCCAAATAACTGGAAGTCTGAAAGTTCCAGCATATAAATTATAATTCACACATTTGTATTTTGGGATTCTTCAAAAATATTTTTTTCTAACTTAAAAACATTCACTTCACTAAACTTATAAAGCTCTGAGCAATACACTCTTTCAAAGTTATATCATCACCTTGTGGTAGAGAGGATACATGTCAGCTTTTCAAAACAAAGGTGGAGAAAATATATTTCCTTGTCAGTGGCGATTTTAACATGTCAATCTTGGTGGGGCAAACAAAAACTGTTTTAGATGCATGCCAGCAAAGCCACTACACAACACAACACGACACTAAACAATACATTAATTGCACTATAACGGTGACAAACGGTGCCAGCAAACTGGTAGGGCCTACATAAAGCTGTCCCAACAGCAGAGCTTTTTCTTCAGCACCATGGAGTGAATCCTTACCACTGCTACACCTGGCTATCATTGGAGCCTTGTCTGGCAGCAAAACAGTTCATTCAGCCTAATTTACTGCATTTTAAAAAAACATAGCTGATATGGCTGACTTGCTTAAACAAATGTGGTTTCTACTGATAATTGAGATGTACAAACTATGGCATAAGGGGACGACGAGTGGATAAGAGGCTGTCCGTAATTTCGGTCAAGACATTCATGAGCAGCTAGGACGGACGGACTCAATATAACTATTTGTTCAGCACTTTTGAAATGTACAGCGACAGAATTCAGAACATTGGCCGTTCTTACAGTATTCCCCTTGTACACCAAGTCAGAACCGTAGGATAAATAAAGGAGGCATATAAGCAGATAATGAAAGCTCTTACAATATTCGATGGTTACATTTCTGTAAAACAGGCTATAGGCTACATCTGCACCACTAAGTCAGAACAGTAGGCTAAATTATGAGTAGGAAAGGGACCAAATTATTAGGGTGAGGCACATGGGCTACTAACAGCTTACTACACAACATACAGTGAGGGAAAAAAGTATTTGATCCCCTGCTGATTTTGTACGTTTGCCCACTGACAAAGACATGATCAGTCTATAATTTTAATGGTAGGTTTATTTGAACAGTGAGAGACAGAATAACAACAAAAAAATCCAGGAAAATGCATGTCAAAAATGTTATAAATTAATTTGAATTTTAATGAGGGAAATAAGTATTTCACCCCTCTGCAAAACATGACTTAGTACTTGGTGGCAAAACCCTTGTTGGCAATCACAGAGGTCAGACGTTTCTTGTAGTTGGCCACCAGGTTTGCACACATCTCAGGAGGGATTTTGTCCCACTCCTCTTTGCAGATCTTCTCCAAGTCATTAAGGTTTCGAGGCTGACGTTTGGCAACTCGAACCTTCAGCTCCTTCCACAGATTTTCTATGGGATTAAGGTCTGGAGACTGGCTAGGCCACTCCAGGACCTTAATGTGCTTCTTCTTGAGCCACTCCTTTGTTGCCTTGGCCGTGTGTTTTGGGTCATTGTCATCCACGACCCATTTTCAATGCCCTGGCTGAGGGAAGGAGGTTCTCACCCAAGATTTGACGGTACATGGCGCCATCCATCGTCCCTTTGATGCGGTGAAGTTGTCCTGTCCCCTTAGCAGAAAAACACCCCCAAAGCATAATGTTTCCACCTCCATGTTTGACGGTGGGGATGGTGTTCTTGGGGTCATAGGCAGCATGCCTCCTCCTCCAAACACGGCGAGTTGAGTTGATGCCAAAGAGCTCGATTTTGGTCTCATCTGACCACAACACTTTCACCCAGTTCTCCTCTGAATCATTCAGATGTTCATTGGCAAACTTCAGACGGGCCTGTATATGTGCTTTCTTGAGCAGTGGGACCTTGCGGGCGCAGCAGGATTTCAGTCCTTCACGGCGTAGTGTGTTACCAATTGTTTTCTTGGTGACTATGGTCCCAGCTGCCTTGAGATCATTGACAAGATCCTCCAGTGTAGTTCTGGGCTGATTCCTCACCGTTCTCATGATCATTGCAACTCCACGAGGTGAGATGTTGCATGGAGCCCCAGGCCGAGGGAGATTGACAGCTCTTTTGTGTTTCTTCCATTTGCGAATAATCGCACCAACTGTTGTCACCTTCTCACCAAGCTGCTTGACGATGGTCTTGTAGCCCATTCCAGCCTTGTGTAGGTCTACAATCTTGTCCCTGACATCCTTGGAGAGCTCTTTGGTCTTGGCCATGGTGGAGAGTTTGGAATCTGATTGATTGATTGCTTCGGTGGACAGGTGTCTTTTATACAGGTAACAAACTGAGATTAGAAGCACTCCCTTTAAGAGTGTGCTCCTAATCTCAGCTCCTTACCTGTATAAAAGACACCTGGGAGCCAGAAATCTTTCTGATTGAGAGGGGGTCAAATACTTATTTCCCTCATTAAAATGCAAATCAATTTATAACATTTTTGACATGCGTTTTTCTGGATTTTTTTTTTGTTATTCTGTCTCTCACTGTTCAAATAAACCTACCATTAAAATTATAGACTGATCATTTCTTTGTCAGTGGGCAAACGTACAAAATCAGCAGGGGATCAAATACTTTTTTCCCTCACTGTATTACGTATTGGATCACAAAAAAACAAAATGTTTACATTACCGTGTAGTTGGTCTGACGGTGAAGTGGACATACTCGGTATTCATATCCCAAAAGAAAGAAATGATCTCACTACAATAGATTTTAATAGAAAGTTAGCAAAAATAGATAAGATCTTGCTACCATGGAAAGGAAAATACCTGTCTATTAGTGGAAAAATCACCCTTATTAACTCTTTAGTCATATCCCTGTTTACCTATTTGCTTATGGCCCTGCCTACACCTAACGACTTGTTTTTTAAATTATATGAGCAAAACATATTCCTTTTTTTTTTTTGGAATGGCAAGCCAGACAAAATTAAAACGGGCCTATTTATATAATGAATATGAATTCGGAGGGCAGAAATGATTAAATATTAAAGCATTAGACCTCTCACTAAAGGCTTCAGTCATACAAAAGTTATACTTAAACCCAAACTGGTTCTCTAGCAGATTAGTAACTATGGCTCACCCCTTGTTCAAGAACGGCCTTTTTCCCTATTCAGATTATCTTGTGACTAGAACAAAACTAATTATTATACTCAACTAGAGATTTAAATAGTGTTTCTTTAAAAAAAAAAACGCTGGACATTTCATGCTACCTGAATTGACTCAGAAAAGTAACATAAGTAGGCCTAAAGTATCACAGTGAGGTCAAACAGGTGTGGCCTGAGGCTCTTAGACTGCGACTGAGTACACCCTGGCCTGACATTTGGATGTGCATGGCCCAATCCCACCTGGCCCCACTCTACCTGCCTGCATACACTGTTTTTATCTCCCCCTCAAGTCACTACCCAGTCTCTTTCCATCTGACCAGGGCTCTGATCAAAAGTAGTGCATTATACAGGGAAAAGTTATAGGGAATTGGGTGCCCTTTGGGACGCATCCTGCCTGTTGTATTTGTATTTATTTTGAATCCCGATTAGCTGCTGCCAAAAATTACAATACATATTTCTGTATTTTGATGGTTACATATCTTGATTGCTGACAAGCAAAACATTTTGGTACTATGTCAACAATGGTCTAATGAAACAAATACAAAAATATAGTTTTTGGGTGGAATTTTCCTTTAAGTGTGTGCCCTCAGGCCACTACTCTACTACCACATACCTACAACACAAAATCCATGTGTATGTTATCGTGTGTGTGTGTATGCGTGTGTCTGTGCGTGTGTCTCTTCATAGTCCCCGCTGTTTCATAAAGTGTATTTTTATCATTTTTAAATCTGATTTTAATGCTTGCATGAGTTACTTGATGTGGAATTGAGTTCCATGTAGTCGAGGCTCTATGTAGCCATGAGCCCCACCATGCCTATAGTGAACCACTTCTCCATCCCATTCCCCCAGATAAGCAAGCGAAGGGGAGAGGCTGTGACTATAAGTGATGTAGTAAATTACTTTTCCTGTCAATGACTTTATTTGATAAATGCCCTTTATTGTGTATGTGTGTCCCTTTTGAAGGTTTAATAAAACCTTAATTCAGCCAAGAAATCCATATTTTCATTGATGAAATATTCAACAGACTAAACAGTCATGTACCAATGAGATGAATTAGGTGCATTGCAGTTGTGTGTGGTGTTGTTGCCATTCAGCCTCATCTAGCCTTGGTATGGAATAACTGATAACTGACAAAGTACCTCAGCCTTAGGAAATCATTGGGGAAAGAAGTCACACTTCCAGTTTGCACAAATCTTTATTTG
The DNA here is from genome assembly GCF_020615455.1 of Coregonus clupeaformis. Lineage (NCBI taxonomy): Eukaryota > Metazoa > Chordata > Actinopteri > Salmoniformes > Salmonidae > Coregonus > Coregonus clupeaformis. Next base: position 23,823,407 of record NC_059197.1, on the reverse strand, counting down.
ATTTGCTGTAATACAGAGATACAGACAGCATAAAAGCATACATTCAATCTAACAATGTGTTTTAATTGAAAATGAAAGCATTCTTACTTTATTCACCATTTCAATAAGGAAAGGGCAATACCAGTATTAATGGCCAGCAGGCTCAGACAATATACATAATGACTATAGAGAAAGTACTCACACTTCAAGACCCTATGAACAGATGGCTTTTCATAAAGTCATTTTACATTTACATTTTAGTCATTTAGCAGACGCTCTTACCCAGAGCAACTTACAGTTAGTGAGTGCATACATTTTCATACTGGCCCCCCGTGGGAAACGAACCCACAACCCTGGCGTTGCAAGCGCCATGCTCTACCAACTGAGCTACACGGGGCGTCATATGGTAAGTAATGAAATACACGTTTCTGAGTGTGTGGGGAGTGGGTCAGTGACTTGAGGGGGAGAAAGAATCAATGGAGGTAGCAATAGGCTGGTAGAGAGGGGCAAGGTGGGATTGGGCCAGGCGCGTCCAGGTGTCAGGCCAGGGTGTCCTCAGTCGTGGTCCAAGAGAAAAGATGAGGGTTAGTGAGAGCATGGCTAAAACCATAGTACACCACATATACTGGGGGTAGAGAATAATCAATAGTGTTGCTGTGGACACTGGATAATCTGACTGACACACACACCTGTTTGACCTCACTGTGATACTGTAGGCCTACTTATGTTACTTTTTTGAGTCAATTCCTGCAATTGTGTTAACCATGGCAGCCAGCATTGTAAATAAAGTGATGTGCAGAAAGATAATCAGCCTTTGTGTCTTTGGATCCTTTCACCTTAATGTATTTTTTATGTCTGCCAGGCCCATCTTTTCAAAGAAACGCCATTTATTTCCATATCTAGTTGAGTGAGGAGTCACTTCTTGTTACCTGGTAAATAACCAACACCCATGGATAACCACAAGGAGAATAAGGTGAGGAAACAGTCCATATCAGCCAGACCCATCTTTTTAAAGAAACACTATTTATTTAAATCTCTAGTTGAGTAAAATAAGTAGTTTTGTTCTGGTCACAAGATAAAACAGAAAATTGCGGTAAACATCGCCACACTCAGGCAGAAAACGGAATGTTCTATTCTCAGCCAGGCCCATTTTAAAAAAGAAAATACAATTTAATTATATCTCTATTTGATCAAAATACGTAGTTTTGTTGTGATCACAACAAAATCATTCAGGTATAGAGCCCCACACTCAGGCAGACAAATCAGAATGTTCTATCCCAAAGTGAGAACAATTAGTTTCCATGGCTAATATGGGTTCTACTTAGAAATATTATAAGATTAAATTAATAGATGACATTCACCGCTATAAACCTGCCTCCAATATAATCGCATAATTTACACAGACCCACCACGGACCTTCGTGTGAAAAGGTGTTCCATGGTCTGTTTTGTCAACGAGCTCAATGTATTCCAAAAACTTGTGGTAACCAATGATCCCAATAATTTAGGCAGCCTAGTAAACGACGCCTCCTCTGGTATGTTCTATTACGAACTGTCTGGGACTCGTTGTTTCCCTGTTTCCTACTCATAGTCCAGTTTTTCTGTGTTCATATTTCCGAACAACATATAGATTCTTCAGACATTCAAAATAGAGAAAAAATGCATGCTGAGGGAAAATAGAGCCACTCTACAAATTATTACTAACCCAAACACAGTGGGGAACAATGGGCCTTCTAGGCCTTCAGAGGGCTAAGCATTTATAAAATAATGATTATAATAATAATGATATTATTATTTTCAGCAGGGGCGCCACTTTGGTTTTAGAATTGGGGCGGGGGGGGACATAACCTGGGTGGGAGTCTAGGGGTCCTCCCCCATAATGTTTTGGGGCATCTAAAGCTCATTTCCTGCATTTTTACACAATACACTATGCCGTCTCTATTTAGAACAAAAACTTAGCAAAAATGCCCACAGTCATCAAGCTAGGTAAGAGATCATTATTAAATATGTTTAAGTGATTAATAAGACTGAACTAGATGAAAGGTAATTTAATAATAAATATTGTGCTGCACCAATAGCCTAACAAATGAACAACCCTTGAAAAAATGCAAAGTCTTTTGATTGTCTTTATTAAGACATCCTCTATATAAAATTTCAGCCAGACCGACCAGCCAGCCCACATACACCACCTCATATATACATTAACACACAGAAACAGCAAATCCTCCATATAATGAATCTCATAGGCTCTTTTTACTTGCACACAATATAGCTGGGTCGCCCTGTCCCTAGGGGTCAGCGCCCCACCCCAACACACCCCACTCAGTTTTAGGATCTTAATGAAACATTCATTATTGGTTTCGGGTGTGTTAGGCCAAGGCCAGAGTGACAACCCACAGGACGGCAGACCCACAGGGCCAGGACTGAGCAGCCCAGCAGCTAGGAATTGCCTAAATAGGCATCTCCCCTGACGTGGGCATGTTTTCAATAAAGACTCCTTTAGTCGTACTGTGTTCCATTTAAGGCATCCAGACCTTATGAAAGTTGCCCAGTATACCCTTAAATCTTGTTATAAATCAAAACGAGTGATACATAACTTGACATTGTGGGAGGATAACCAACCTTCGAATGAATGGCAATGCATTACTGAGCCGCTATAAATGCTTGGTTACACAGTTTCTTCAGATAACAGTCTCCAGTATCAACATTTCCAAGCAAACAAAAACAGGGAGAAAGGAGAATCTGTAGACATGCTGAGATAAAAGAACATACTCTCTGCCAGAATTCAGCCAGCCTTCACAAGACCATAACACATGCAAATATGTCCCCTTTTGTGTTTTACACCTCCAGCAGAGGAATGACATTTCTGAGTGCATGTAATTCAGTTTCACTGGCATATAGTACGTTCTATGGATGGTCTTAAACTGCAGTAATTTATGTCTGAGATGATCCATTTATCATCATCAATAGCTTCTACCAGGTCTTCCTCACATTTTTGTTTGACGTGTTGTGTCATTGGGAAAAGCCTCTATCAACCCTTGATACAGTTTGTAAATCAACTTTGGAGGTTTGTCAGACTGCTTTAAAATAGCATCTGGTTTGTCCAGTGTTTGCTACACAGAGAGAATAAAGTGTTGTATCTGCAAAAATTCACCTCACCTCCATCAGACTGGTCTTCCCTGGCTGCCTGACCCTGCTGAGACCCCTGTCACCATCTGATCCTCCTAAAAGGAGGCATGACAAAGAATGACCTTGGTTTATATTTATACATTATATTATCCAAGAATAGAATGGCCACGTACTCTTATAATCTCCACCCGGCACAGCCAGAAGAGGACTGCCCACCTCTCAGAGCCTGGTTCCGCTCTAGGTTTCTTCTTAGGTTCCTGCCTTTCTAGGGAGTTTTTCCTAGCCACCGTGCTTCTACTTCTGCATTGCTTGCTGTTTGGGGTTTTAGGCTGGGTTTCTGTATAGCATTTTGTGACATCTGCTGATGTAAAAATGGCTTTATAAATACATTTGATTGATTGATTGAATAGAATCAGTGGTTCAATAATTTAAATGACCATTGCTCCCAGATCCCAGACTGTAGCTTTAAACTTAAGCTGCTGTCCTGTAGCTACTGTAGGTCTTCAAGATGGAACTTTGTCTCATTCACTGATATTGCTAATATACTGCAAAATTCACCTGAGCTCCGTAGACTGGTCTTCCCTGGCTGTCTGATCCTGCTAGGACATGATGAGCATTGTGTTGTGTACTGACTGCACTAGAGCTGCATTCCAGCGGGAGATCATTGGGGCACTGTCTGCATTTTTCATGCGGGTGGGAGCGGTCAGACAGACAACTACTGGATGAAAATATTTTGGTTGTCCCATAGATTATTTGGAAAAGGTCCTCTTTCTGCTTTATATGCGTTAGCCTACCTATTGTATTAAAAGCACATATTTTTCGAATTTTTCATATCCTCAAAATTCGCTGCTTCAACTTCAGTAGCTTATCTCTCCTAGTTGGGCATGAGAGTTCAAGTGTGCCTAGTCTGCGTGGTCTCATTGAAATAGAGTAGGCTGCATACATGAACGGAGAATCACATGGCAGTTAACTTAAATATGAAATTGACTTAAATATGATTAGACTGTAGCTCAGTTGGTAGAGCATGGCGCTTGCAACGCCAGGGTTGTGGGTTCGATTCCCATGGGGGGCCAGTATGGAAAATGTACGCACTCACTAACTGTAAGTCGCTCTGGATAAGAGCGTCTGCTAAATGACTAAAATGTAAAATGTAGTTTACTACAGTGTCTGTAAATAAATGTTGATAATGGAAAGAAGTGGAGGGTGCTCAACCAACGTGAGTTGAAGTGCAATCAAAAAATGTAATTATCATTGAAAAGGAAAAGGCACAATGCGCACATAGGTTAGGCTCCTATGGTGAGCGAGCGTTGCACCTTTTCATTTTCAATAAGTATTTATTACCCATTTATTTGGCTTTGCCTGCAAATCATCCTCCTAAAAGGTAGGCTATATCCTATAGGTCTATGCAAAACGTAGCAAGTGTTGCTGTTATCATTCTTGCTGCTTCCAGTTCAGTAGCCATACCTGCGAGATCAGGTGCGCGTGTGTTCTCAATTAAATAGAGTAGGCTATAGCCTATGCATGGGCTGAGAAGCACGGGGAAGTTATCTTTCTAAGGAAATGTACTTCATAAATAGGCCTATGATTAGGCTATTGTTTACTACATTGCCTAGAAATAGACCTAAATATTGATTACCCATATTTCTCCGTCTGAAAAAATTACTAATGAGAATGTGCATGTCTATCCAACTCTGCACTCTTCAAACTACATCTAGCATATTGCCTGATATAGCCCAGTAATACAATATAAGGGCCATGTGAGAATCTCTGGTAATTTAACTTATTTCTTAAGTTATTTTTGCACATTTGATATTGGCTGTAGTGCGCAAAATAGCTGGGACCATGGCTGGCAAGTGAGCTGCTTCACATAAGTCTAAAATAACATTGCGGGACTGCGGTTGGGTTTGGGACCAGTTCTTGCAGTAGCAGGTGGGAGTCGAATAGAAAGCCAGCGGCTGCGGGCGGGAGAGGGATGAAGAAATCGATCCTGTGCAGACCTCTACTACTGTGCACCATGACAGGGAAGCCTGTAATGTTAGAGCTGTTTGTTACTGTGTCAGTGTAAAAAGTAGGGAATTAACTAGGGAAACTGACAGATCAATAACGTTACATTGTCATACTGACTAATAAAACTCACATTGCACTGAAAAAACGTCCGAATATCAATCTTAAAATGTTTGGCCGATGGTTTCATTGTTTGATTCAGGTCTAGTGTGATTGAGGTAAAAAGAATAGCTAACGTTAGCCAACTTTTGGCCAGCTCTCTCTCTTAACGGTACATCACCTGCCGAAAGCTAGCCAAGTTCATTTACTTTTGAAACAGGACAAAACAAAGGCTACAAAACATTTCCATATAAACAACAGCTGTTAGATAGTAATAATAGCCACCTCATTTCGCTATCTGACAGAGGCAAGAGCTGACCTGGTGTGGTAGTTACTAGCTAGCGTAGCTTATTCATTCACCTCAGCCGAGAGGGGATGAAACATTAGCTAACGTTACATGTCAGTTACAATACTAGCTCAGCACTGCAAATAAACACTAGGTTCGGGGGGGTTCTGTTAAGTTAAACAGCAATTACCTTGCCAGCTACATCAGTGAACTAAAGAGTAGCCAGTTTCTGCTCTGCTTGCTTTTTCAACTCGGTGAAAGAGTACAACACATACACACTGAACTATGCTCAACTCTCCCGTGCTGGTCCAGCCAGCCTTTCAGAAGCTTTGCCTTCGCACAGCCTGTGGTGTCCGCGTGGTCCTAAATCTAGGGGACAATATGCAATTTCTGAATTTGGGGACATGACCCCCTGTAGCTCAGTTGGTAGAGCATGGCGCTTGCAACGCCAGGGTTGTGGGTTTGTTTCCCACAGGGGGCCTGTATGAAAATGTATGCACTATCTAACTGTAAGTCGCTCTGGATAAGAGCATCTGCTAAATGACTAAACTTTTTTTTTTTTTATGTAAATATGGTAATTTTCATGTTTTCATAAATTCTTAGAATGTTTGGGAATTACCTACAGTATACTAAGGCATTTGTGAAAATTCTATAGCAATATAGAGCGCGAAAGAGGCAGTGCGTTTGGACAATTAATAGACTCTGCAGTAAATAAAACCAAATAAAAACATCTGTCTTGTCCAGGACCGGAGTCTACACAGACCAGTGTGCTATAGCCAATCAGAGCTACAGTTGGCCTTTAGACAAACAAGTAATCTGCCACAAGGGCCTGACATAATTTACTTTGAACTGGACTGTATGTTTACAGGCAGTTGCAACAGTGCAACTTTGGATCATTAGACCGCATTTGCCAAAAGCCACAAAATACACCAGAAATCCATTCAGGTCTATTTTGTGGCTTTTGGCGAATGCGATCTAATGATCACCACGGGAGTCCTCTTACACTATTTTGTGGCTTTTGGCGAATGCGATCTAATGATCACCACGGGAGTCCTCTTACATTTGGGAACTTTACAGTCCTATTGATCAAACAACCATGAAAAGGTCGTCTCTCTCTCCCTCAGTGATGCACATCAACAAGATCAACAACTAATGCTAGCCAGAGCAAGATGAGCTAAAAATCTAACGAAGGAACATTAGATAAACCCTCTCAAACCTTTTCATCTAGTTGGCCGTCAAAATTGCACTGATAAACGATGGGGAATTGTAGCCTCCTCGTCCTTCTGCAGCTTGCCTGCCAATGCATGCTTGTCCCAACCAAGCATCCAAGCTAACTGGCTAAAGTTGGCTAGCTTGATAGCTAGCTACTTCCAGACACAAATGAGCACCTCACTCTGACCATTTTACTCGCCGTAGCAGAACTGGTTAGGCTGTTTACATGTTATCTAAAGCGTTCTTGAATAACTGTTATTTTTTTGTCTACGTTTACTGACACTGGTCATATTCAGCGGGTGTTGCGTGTTAGTAAATTCATCAGTTCTGCGCTTTGGCACACTCAGACGAGAGTGCTATGAAATCAGAGTAGATAGCCAGAATGAATTTGCGAATGCAAGAGATATGCTAATTGGATAACAGTCGTTCATGTTCTTTCTAGCTAACCAAATGACACCTACATCTCTAGCTGTGTATAGCCACCGAAAAACGATATGAGGGGGAAAAGTCAGTCACTCACCCACTCCTTCAATGGAATTACATGACATCCTCCTAGCAGCTAGCTACCTATCTAGCTAACATTAGGCTCCGTGTTTTTAGCTTGCTACATAAATAGATACGCTAGCCTATTAGCCACGTTATGACTGACTTGTGATCATTGCCCTTGCTAGTTTGATTGTATTGACATTCCCAGCCTTAGTTACATTCGTCCGTTTTTGTCCAGAATATTGAGTCATTGAAACTGAAACAGAGCACCGAATGGAGGCAGCAATCAATGTACCAGGCCAGCTGTGATTTACAACCTGATAGCAATATTTCTTGGACTACCAAGGAAGGTATCGGTGAATTATATTAATCATGCAGTGAACTGCACCCATCTATTCTGCCAACAATTCCTTAGTGTATGTCATGAAATGCTGAGTCAAATATAACCTATTTTTAAAACCTCTTATAAAGTTGATTTTGTAGCATAAATTGGGAATTTGATATTTTTGACTGATATTATGATTGTCTGTTTCATATCTGCAAAGTAGTTAAAACGCTGTCAGTTCCACTTCAAACATTAGGTCACTGGTTACTTTGTGTGGTAAACGTTAATGTTTTTTTTGCAATGGGAAGTAATGGTTGTACATTTTGATTGGGAAATGCTTAATGGTTGTGTTTTTGTATTCTTATGATTGGGACCTACTGGGTTATTATGTCTGAGTTTATGGACTGCTTAACCTTTAACATCATGCTGTATGTGACTGCTGTCTTTCCATCGGCCCTATGCAGTGGTGTAGTGGTGCCTGGAGAAGTGGGTATACTCAGATTTTGCCAAAACGTTCCCAAACGCCCCAGCGAAGGTAAGGCACCCTGTGTGAAAAATCATGTTTTCCTATTATTATTTTTAATGAGATTTCCTATAGATTTTTCAGATTTCAAACTCAAACTTTTTTTAATAGAGAAAAAAATACAAAAATGTGATGGTCTAAATCCACAACGCTTAAACCACATCACCCCAGTGGGCCCATCCATGTCTACACCCCTGATGCAAACAGTGCATGATGACAATTACGCATCACTAATAGCCTACTAACCAACACTTCGGTCTAAACTTTTTCAATACCTGGTTTGCATACCGATTGTTGCCTTAGTTAGCATTTACTGGTAGATAGAAGTTGAAACGTCTTTACTACCCTACCGGCTACCGATGTCATTCTTCTGTGAGCTGCTCCATGCCAAAACCAGTTGAGAGTTGCACACTCTTGCTGCCTGCCCTGCAGATGATATTCCGATGAAACTAGGCTATGTGCGCCGCGGGCATGTGAATACATTTCACGTGCTTTGCGATTGCGTAGGCTACTTTGTGCATGATTTCTCTATTGTACTACATAGTAAATAAATCGTATACCTGCACTACACTACTTTGATAATTTTTAATCCCTACTGATGCGTAAGTATACGCAATGCCCACTGAAAAAAGTGGGTATACGGTTTATACCTCCGAACACCCTCCACTACACCACTGGGCCTTTTGTGTTTTACAACAAAAAAAAAATGCACGCTTCTACATGAGTGCGCAAGTATTAAATTCGCCACACACACATTATGTATATATATATATATGCAGTTATGATACTGTATTAAATGTTTGAAGATAGAATTGTATATATTTGGCCTGGCGAAGCGGTTTTATGCACCGATTGAATTGTAAGCTGATTAGTTATTTTTACTCTGCTGGTCTCGGGAAGAAATTACGAATCCTCACTGTCCCAGACCGAGTCAAGACCGAGTACAAATTTGTCCGACACCGAGAGAGTACTACAGCACTGTGAAATTGATAACACATACAAAGTGAGCCTTGAATTGACGTCTTTATTAACCAGGAAAGAAAAAAACAGCCCTCTTGCACTCCACAACCATACTGAGTACCAGTAACTTTTCCCTGTGAAATCTGTTTGTATCAAAGAGTATGAAAAACATTAAGCAAAAATGTCAATGTAATTGCAGTTCAAGACCCCTCAACACACACAACTAAATGATGTGACTGGCAAAAATCTCAGAAAAGGAATTTAATACTGAGCGTACATAACACAGAACACTAGAATGTCTTCCCAATATGAGAAATCACAGTATTTTGCAATAAGTACTTTTAGGTTTCCTGTACTTGGCAAATGGGTACCAATTTGTGACATGTGGCAAGACAATGCATTGTAATGTCATACAAAAGGGAAAATGAATGCTCAAATTTAAATAAGCAATGTTTTGCTACAGAGTGATCCTCAAACCTTTCAAAAGATCTCATTCTCAATCTCATATATTTACACCTCATTCCATGACTAGAATACACAACAAAAAATATTCAAAAATAAACAATGAAGACAAAACAGGAAGAATAGGAATTCAAATTTGTACATTTTGGCTCATATCAACAAGTCACCTCACAATACAGTAAAGGATAATTCATGTGGATTTACAAAGGAGTGTTGAAGTCAAAGGAGGGTGAAGTTGATTAGTTGTCTCAGTGAGTGTGCTTGGACTGAAACCACCATCCTGGAAATGTTTCTTGTCCTTACCTACCAAGACTGCATGTCTGAGACTACGGTAAACTTAGTTGACCCCTGAGTTCCTAATGCAAAACTAGTGTATGAAATACCTCCTTTACAGTGTGTTTCTTAGTGCAAGCCAGCAAAATATGCTTGATTAAACAGAGGTATATTAAGATAGCACCCAAGCTGACAATGCTCCCCCAAACAGTTATTTAGCTGGCCAAATCACAAAAGCATTATGGGAGGTGGTTTGCTCTATATACACTTGTGAAAACCAGCTGTTCAAATGCTTGTATTCATACATTTTATAAACTTTTTCCATAGAAAATATAAATATCCCTGAATGAAACAGATTCACAGCATTTCCTTTTGAAAGGGCTCCAGTGCTACTACCTTAATGTGGCGATCAAGTGTCTTCAAGGTCTCCAGTTCAAGGTCTCTCTCTCTCTGGCTAAGCCTGCTGCGCCAAGTACTTCATTCGCTGTCATGATACGTCACCGTCCGTTTACCACGGTTTCGGGTCTTGATACGCGTTCCACACGCTCCTCTCTGGGGTTCCCTGTACGACTGGTCACTGTCTGCCTCAGAGGCGTTCCTCCGGTGTTGTCGAGAGTGGTGGGCGGCACCCTTTTCACTGACCCATGACCTCTTGTGGCTTTTTCTCTTTGGACTGCTCTGGGACCCTGAGCTGGCAGAGGACTTCTCAGAGGCAGAGGACTCTTCCTCCTCCTCGCTTTCAGAAGCAGAACTGTGGGAACTGCTGCTGCAGCTTTCCTTTCGCTTGCGTTTCTGTCGCGCCAAATGTCTCTTCCACCTCGGACACTCAACCTCCTTCTCATCTTCTGACCCTTGGGAAGAGGCGTCTTCCTGACTATTACCGTCCTCGGGTTCAGACTTGGATCGAGATTCCTTCTTGGGATGCTTGGAGCTTGATCTTTTTGTCTCCCTCTCGTCCTGACCTTCACAGTAGCTCTTAGCCTTGGGCATGCACCGTTTCTTTTCATCAGGGTTGTCTGAGGAGTCTGAGGTGTAAATGCGTTTTCTCTTGGAAGAGGACTGTTGTTTTGTAGCAACTGGGGAGGCTTTTCTTCGGTTGCGTTGATATCCTTTATCTGAAACAGCATTGCTCTTCCCATTCTTACAACTGCCTTGCATCTCAGAGTTCAAGTCCTCCTCAGAGTCTTCATTGATGTATTTCTTTTTTGGTTGGGCTCGAAGGCAAGGCCGCCTGCTAGGGCTATGCTTCTCCTTCCCATCAGATTCTTCCTCTGAGGAAGCATGCAGTTTCCTCCTTGCTCTCCTGTTGGGTACAACTTCCTCCTCCTCGCTCTCTGAATCAGAGTCATTGCGACTCTGTCTTTTGGGTTTGTTGTTTTGCAACAGAGGTTTTTTATTGGATTCTCCCTCAGATTCATCATCTGAGTGGTTGCTGTCAGCTTCGTCTTCCTCCTCTTCCTCCTCCTCCTCCTCCTCTTCAGACTTCACTCTTTTCTTGCGAGAGCGTGATCTCTTTGGAGTGTCACTGAGTTCCTCTGATTCAGGGCCATCCTGTTTGTGGGTTAAGGCAGATGTCTGTTCTTTGCTTTTTGATGGTAATTTACTATTTTTCTCAGAGTCTTTAGGATGTTCTTTCTCCACCTTTCTCCCATTTTGGTGAGGGTGCTTTTGAGCATTGTGGTCTCGTGTTGTGTGTTGTCTCTTTCTGGAGCCAGACTTCTCTTCCGCCACATTACTGGTAATGCAAGTTCTACTTTTGCTCACTGCAGCAATTGACGTGCTTCTGGAAGACTTCTGACACACAATAGCTTCTTCCTCTTTTTCTTCCTCCTCTTCTTCACTGTCAGAGCTCTCCTCCTCCTCCTCCTCTTTCTCAGAGTTACTGTCAGCCTGTTGATGTTTTGTGCTGTGCCCATTTACATGAGACAAATCATCTGAAAGAGAGAGACAAACATTAACACTACAGCAACAAATGAATGAATTGAGTGAGTAGCCATGACTGAAAGCATTTACAGTATGCCTGTAGCTCTTACCCTTACCCACTGTCCCTGCAGCTTGTCTGGTTGTCCTGCGGCTGCTGGAGTTCTTCCGCTCTCCATTCTGATGGCAACGAGAGGATGACGCTTCACTCTCAATACTGTCCTCATTGTTCTCCCAATCACCCGATGAATCCTTGCCTTTTTTAGAACCTAGGTGAGAGAAAGCGTATGTTACCTAACAGTGTTGAAATTTGTTCTCAAAGAATGCCCCCTTTTGTGGCTCTGGTACAATAGATCCTTGAACAATAATAGTTGATCCAAACCAGTCTAAGCTGACATTGGGTGCTCACTCTGTGCTGATGACTGATCCTCTGATTCAGAGCTGCTCTGGATCACGGCAGTGCGTTTGCTGGCTCGGGTCGCATGGCGGCTGCTTTTCCTCCTATGCTTGTCCTCATCCTCAGAGGCTGAACCATAGTCTTCCTCAGAGGCTTCCAGAAGCTTCATCTTGTTGACAGCTGCCCTGGCAGTCTTCCTTTTCAGTGTCCTGCGGCCCACATTCTCCTCCTCATCCCTGTAAGTGTCTGTACCCTGGGATGGTGATCTCTCAGAGTCGCTGCCTCGCTGCCTCTCTCGCCCAAATGTTCTGCTGTGACCGTTCATCAGGGCACCCCTCTCTGGACACACACAGAGCAGCAACAACACTTTAACGGCTAATAATCATAATAACTAAAAAAAGATCTGCTCTGTACAGACAGTTCAGACCTTTGACCATAAGGGCAGTTATCTGCCCCTTTTCTTCTATGGTGTTTACCTGGCCGTTTAGTATGCTTCCTATAGGCAGCAGCATTGTTCCTGGTTAGCCTGGTGCTGGACCTGCTGGGGAATCGGCGAGACATAGTGTTGGACGACTTCTCACCGTCCTCACTCTCCTCCCCCTCATTGGAGGACTCCTCCTCACTCTTGCTCTCAGCAACTGAAATAAAGGGGGATCACAAACAGGGATTTTATTAGAGGGACAGCTATTAAGGGATGTCTCGCTAGCTGCCTTCTGCCGAAATGATGTGAAATCCTCACTTTTTTTCTTCTTTGCCCCATTGTTCCTGGTGACTCTTCTGGTTCCCCTGGTCTCTCTGCTGTGATGGTGCCGTGAGGACCCCAGTCGTTTCTCCTCTTCAGAGTCACTCATATATAACTCACTGTCAATCTCAGAGTCTGACCCTGAGGAGGCTTCAGAAGAGCTGTGGCCTGAGCTGTCACTGCTGTGGCTCCTCCTCCTGGTTCTCTCAGGAGCAGACACTTTGGCTGAGGTAGATTTGGTCGTCGACGCCGCTTCTTTTTCCTGAGTTTTTAGAGCAGTCCTCTTTTGACTGAAGGGAAAGAACAATATCATTAGAAGTGCTGTATGTCCTGTGGACCACACAAGTACATTTCCCTAAGCCCAATGAGGTCTGTTGGCAGTAGAAGTGAGGCCTACCTAGTGGTGTCAGTGCTGGGTGCAGCAGACTCGTGGTGCTGAAGCTTCTTCCGGAACCTCTGGCTGCGGCGGAGCTTCTCGCTGCTCTTGATGGCAGTTTTGTATTGCGATATGATTGTTCTGATTCGCTCTTCGAAGAATGCAGAGAGCCGCAAAGTCATACTGTAGATCTGAGGACAGAGGAGATAGAAATCTGTAGAGCACAGCAACTTGGCATCAGGTCCTAGTCACTAGATTGATGACAAACCAGAACCTGACCAATGTCAAATTGTAAATGAAAAATCAACTTAATATAAGATTGCTGAATTCTAGTTTTTGATTAAGGTATAAGGATTTCTTACACTGGAATCGCTTGTATGGTTTGGAAATGCAAGAGCTGAAATACCTTTGAGCGTTTGTTTGGCGTGAAGGCTTTAGCGTTGGCAAATATCAGACGTGCGTCTTTGCAGAGCTCCATGGGGTTTTCATAGCGGTCCTCCTCAAGGGTCCCCTTCACCATCCCAAAGTCAATGGGAGTGTCAATGATGCTAAGGTAGTCCTGCAAACAGACATGAGTCACATTCGATCAACAGTTCTGTCAAAGCCAGAGTCATTATTACAGTAGAACTCTGTGTTCTCTTACTGGGTAGGAGGTAGGATCCACAGGCTTTCTGAAGGGCTCGGAGTCCTCACACTCAAAGACATAGTTCATCAGGCGCTTGCACTGCCCCTTCCAGGAGTCCCGGTCAGATACCGTCTCCACAGAGCGCTGGGATAAAGGAAGACACATAAGACATAAGATAACATCCCAGCCACTTCCCTCAATTTTCATTGCTGATTTTACATGACCTTTCATTACTTACCTGGCGCAGTCTGTGTCCAGAAGAGGGGCCTGGTGCCTCTTCCAGTTCCTGGGAAAGACATTTAAATCAACATCAGTTCATCCCAAATGTTACACAGCAAGGTTTGAATGATTTGATGATCAAACCTGATTTACCTCATCTGTATAGTCCATGTCTTCAATAGCATTGTAGATCTCCATGATATCTGTACAGCTAGGTCGACTGAGGAAATAAAAAGGCAACATAAGTTGTTAAATACAGATACATTTACCTGTATAAGTTTGAGCTCAATAACACTTGGACAACTCACTTGATAAATTTTAGCAGGACATCTGTTATAAGTTTTGCTGAATGGGCTATCTTGCTCCTTGGCTCATTGAAAGTCCGGGCATTGTGCACAATGTATCTGGCATCCCAAACTAAAGCGGACAGTCGCCTGTAGAACCTATTCATCAGTCTCAGTCTGATTGTGCCCAGGTCTGTGGGGAAGGCTATCACCGTGCAGTAGGTTGGGTATTGAACTATGTCCACAGGGCCAGAGAATGGGGCTACAATATCTGTCAATGAGAAAAAAAACAGAAGTACTGTGAATGAAACATTCTAAACCTCACTAGCCCATCTAGGAATGGTATACAATGCGAGGTCTGCTGAGGAGGAAGTAGTACCAAAGTACAGTGGTGAGGTGAGTGTGCTTACCGACAGTGATGAGTTGGTCAATGCCTGCTATGATGCGTTCACACTCGTCGTCTCTGCTCCTCTCACCCCACTCTCCTGTCTGGGGTTTATACATGACCTCTCTCATCTCCTCTGCCGTCACTGGAACCCCTCCACCTACAGACTCAGGTTGCTGGGCTGAAGAGCACACACAAACACACACTATTGTTACCATACAGTCCATTACCAAATACTGTACTAAGTCCTAGAATGTCCCATTTACAACAACAGAGTCTGTTAAATTACCATCCTCTGGAATAGCTTCCACATCCCATGGACTTAGCTTCTCCGTTTCGCCATTGTCCCATCTGACAACAAAACCAAGCAGGTTAGAAGCATGCAATCAACCGCTGGTTTCACTGGTTTCCAACATTGCAGACCCAATCATACTAGCACTTTAACACATTCTCACCTGACTTTGAAGCATTGGAAATGACTGTCAGGATATTCAAGCTGATATGGCTCCTGACAGACAATGATCCCAAACCACCAGGCATCATCTATTACTGACCGGAATCTGTCATCTGCAGTGAGGAATATTACCATTTTAGGTGGAGGAAATGTGTTACTGGACCTTGAGTAGTGTGAGGAACCCCTGAAGAGAGATGCATTGTTAACTTACTTGGCTGCCAGACTCTACTGCTTGCTTCATCATAACTCTGCCGAAGCACGAGGAAGTCAATCACATCCGGCATGTCATGGTACCTGAGGGGAGGCGTACAGAAGTCCAAAGTTACCAAATGTCTCTGGTAATATCTGTGTACATGTATCTTCAATGTTATAGACACTTTGAAGCGGTTGCATCACTTACTTTACATAAAATGATTTGTCTGTGATTTTGCCCGTGCCGTGGTCAATGAGCGTCAGTTTCAGGCGGCACAGTGTCGGAGGGCACACTTCATACTTGATCCCAGTTATTTTAACAAATTCTTGGTCCTGTAGAGAGAAGGAGAGCTTAAAGTTACTCTTCAACAATGTCCTTTTAGACACAGGTCATCTTAACACACTAACCCATTTTCTACTGCATCAGTGGAAGACAGATTCATCAATTTCCTAGTTTGGAGTGGACATGATGTTCTTACCCTCAGCTCCATCTTCCTCCAGGGCTGTTTCTCCATGTTAATGGGGTACAAGTTGTTCCTGTTCACCGCCTCCACATACGCCTCGTGACCCTGGCGGAAATAGATGACCTGAGGGAGAGAGAGGGTAACAGTAATTAGACCAGAGGCTGGTGGGAGGAGCTATAAGAGGACGGGCTCATTGAAATTGCTGGAATGGAATAAATGGAACAGAGTCAAACGTGGTTTCCATATGTTTGATAATGTTCCATTTATTCCATTCCAGCCATTACTATAGCTCCTCCCACCAGCCTCCTCTGATTTAGACCCCAGAGATGCACACAACACAGTAGGGGAGACATATGGTCCAGACAGAGCCACGTACCTCATCACCCATCTGGGGAACGAAGGGAGACTTCCTGGGAATGACATCAGTAATCCACGTTGACGGTCTGAACTCGTTGGAGACTTCTCTGTTGATCGACGGCCTGGCTTTAGGCCGCTGTGATACAAATGAACAATTACGTAAGATTTATTTAATATTCAATAGGGAAGTGAAACTACATTTTGTCATACCATAGCAGGATGCAAGCATTGACAAACAAAATATGCAGGTTAGTACAGCGGATAACCTTGGTTGTCTTGCTTTTGGGCTTCTTGGATTTCTGCTTGCTAGTCTGAGGTCGTTCTTCATCCTCACTTTGCTGCTGCTTCTCCTCTTCCTCCTCCTCCGAGCTGCTAAGCTGGCGGCGAACTCGTTTCCGTGATGACACGGGAGTGGAGGGCTGCAGGTTAATCCCAGCGTCCGCTGTCCAGTCAGAGTACTCACTGGACGAGTGGCTGTCATGGGCAACGTAAGTTATGTTAGCATTAAACCAAGGGAAACAACAATATGACATACGTCATGTAGAGTGGGGAAAAAAAGTATTTAGTCAGCCACCAATTGTGCAAGTTCTCCCACTTAAAAAGATGAGAGAGGCCTGGAATTTTCATCATAGGTACATGTCAACTATGACAGACAAAATGAGAAAATAAATTCCAGAAAATCACATTGTAGGATTTTTATGAATTTATTTGCAAATTATGGTGGAAAATAAGTATTTGGTCAATAACAAAAGTTTCTCAATACTTTGTTATATACCCCTTGTTGGCAATGACACAGGTCAAACGTTTTCTGTAAGTCTTCACAAGGTTTTCACACACTGTTGCTGGTATTTTGGCCCATTCCTCCATGCAGATCTCCTCTAGAGCAGTGATGTTTTGGGGCTGTCGCTGGGCAACACAGACTTTCAACTCCCTCCAAAGATTTTCTATGGGGTTGAGATCTGGAGACTGGCTAGGCCACTCCAGGACCTTGAAATGCTTCTTACGAAGCCACTCCTTCGTTGCCCGGGAGGTGTGTTTGGGATCATTGTCATGCTAAAAGACCCAGCCACGTTTCATCTTCAATGCCCTTGCTGATGGAAGGAGGTTTTCACTCAAAATCTCACGATACATGGCCCCATTCATTCTTTCCTTTACACGGATCAGTCGTCCTGGTCCCTTTGCAGAAAAACAGCCCCAAAGCATGAAGTTTCCACCCCCATGCATTACAGTAGGTATGGTGTTCTTTGGATGCAACTCAGCATTCTTTGTCCTCCAAACACGATGAGTTGAGTTTTTACCAAAAAGTAATATTTTGGTTTCATCTGACCATATGACATACTCCCAATCCTCTTCTGGATCATCCAAATGCACTCTAGCAAACTTCAGACGGGCCTGGACATGTACTGGCTTAAGCAGGGGGACACATCTGGCAATGCAGGATTTGAGTCCCTGGCGGAGTAGTGTGTTACTGATGGTAGGCTTTGTTACTTTGGTCCCAGCTCTCTGCAGGTCATTCACTAGGTCCCCCCGTGTGGTTCTGGGATTTTTGCTCACCGTTCTTGTGATCATTTTGACCCCACGGGGTGAGATCTTGCGTGGAGCCCCAGATCGAGGGAGATTATCAGTGGTCTTGTATGTCTTCCATTTCCTAATAATTGCTCCCACAGTTGATTTCTTCAAACCAAGCTGCTTACCTATTGCAGATTCAGTCTTCCCAGCCTGGTGCAGGTCTACAATTTTGTTTCTGGTGTCCTTTGACAGCTCTTTGGTCTTGACCATAGTGGAGTTTGGAGTGTGACTGTTTGAGGTTGTGGACAGGTGTCTTTTATACTGATAACAAGTTCAAACAGGTGCCATTAATACAGGTAACGAGTGGAGGACAGAGGAGCCTCTTAAAGAAGAAGTTGCAGGTCTGTGAGAGCCAGAAATCTTGCTTGTTTGTAGGTGACCAAATACTTATTTTCCACCATAATTTGCAAATAAATTCATTAAAAATCCTACAATGTGATTTTCTGGATTTTTTTTTCTCAATTTGTCTGTCATAGTTGACGTGTACATATGATGAAAATTACAGGCCTCTCTCATCTTTTTAAGTGGGAGAACTTGCACAATTGGTGGCTGACTAAATACTTTTTTCCCCCACTGTACCTCTTGTAGGGAATCAAGAGAAGCAAAGAGCTCATCTGTACCTTGAACTGTCACTTTTCCATTCCTCTTCCTCATTGGATGAATCCAGTTCACTGCCCTCCATCTCATGGTCCTAGAGGAGGGGAAGGAGATCGCAAGATTTACCACTTTCACCAATATACCAAATAGCTTGTTATTCTCTAACGGACATGTCAAAAGCATATTTCTTATCACATAGAATGTACCTCTGATGTTGCGGTCTCCTCTCCCTCCTCACAGGAGAACTCGATTAATTCCTCCACAATGCCATCTCTGCTCTGCTGGAATACTTTTTGCTTTATGCGGGACTGTGCTCGTTTAATGCAAGGCAGTTCATCTTCAGAATCATCCTGAGGCAGAAGCAAAGCAGAAATGCAGGTATGAGGTCAGTATCATTTAAAAATTCCTGTGGTCAGTCATGATTTTTAAATGAAAAAAATTGGTCTACTTACTCTACAACTGCTATATGTTACACGTCGTTTCTTTGCATTGTATAAGGCAATCTCCTCCTCTCCTTTTGTAATTCGGAAGTCATCCTGGCAACTATAAGATAATTTACACTTTTCATTTCAACTTGCATTTCAGAAATAATGTTCTAGAGATTAACCATTTAGGAGTAGGCTTGTTTATATACTGTGCCTTCAGAAAGTATTCAGACCCCTCGACTTTTTTCCACATTTTGTTACGTTACAGCCTTATTCTAAAATGGATTAAATGAAACAATTTCCTCACCAATCTACACACAATACCCCATAAGGCCTCCTGTAGCTCAGTTGGTAGAGCATGGCGCTTGCAATGCCAGGGTTGTGGGTTCGATTCCCACGGCGGGCCAGTGTGAAAAATGTATGCACTCACTAACTGTAAGTCGCTCTGGATAAGAGCGTCTGCTAAATTACTAAAATGTAAATAATGACAAAGCGAAAACAGGTTTGTAGAAATGTTAGCCCTTTTTTTTTTTTTTTTACAAAATACAGAAATACCTTATTTACATAAGTATTCAGACCCTTTGCTTTGAGACTCAAAATTGAGCTCAGGTGCATCCTGTTTCCATTGATCATCCTTGAGATGTTTCTACAACTTGATGGGAGTCCACCTGTGGTAAATTCAATTGATTGGACATGATTTGGAAAGGCACACACCTGTCTATATCAGGTCCCACAGTTGACAGTGCACGTCAGAGCAAAAACCAAGCCATGAGGTCAAATGAATTGTCCGTAGAGCTCAGAGGATTAAGCAATCGGGGGAGAAGGGCCTTGGTCAGGGAGGTGACCAAGAACCCGATGGTCACTCTGACAGAGCTCTAGAGTTCCTCTGTGGAGATGGGAGAACCTTCCAGAAGGACAACCATCTCTGCAGCACTCCACCAATCAGGCCTTTATGGTAGAGTGGCCAGACGGAAGCCACTCCTCAGTAAAAGGCAGGACAGCCAGCTTGGAGTTTGCCAAAAGGCACCTAAAGACTCTCAGACCATGAGAAACAAGATTATCTGGTCTGATGAAACCAAGATTGAACTCTTTGGCCTCAATGCAAAGCGTCACATCTGGAGGAAACCTGGCACCATCCCTATGGTGAAGCATGGTGGTGGCAGCAGCATCATCATGCTGTGGGGATGTTCTTCAGCGGCAGGGACTGGGAGACTATTGAGGGAAAGATGAACGGAGCAAAGTAAAGAGAGATCCTTGATGAAAACCTGCTCCAGAGCGCTCAGGACCACAGACTGGGGCGAAGGTTCACCTTCCAACAGGACAATGACCCTAAGCACACAGCCAAGACAACGCAGGAGTGGCTTCGGGACAAGTCTCTGAATGTCCTTGAGTGGCCCAGCCAGAGCCCGGACTTTAACCCTATCAAACATCTTTGGAGAGACCTGAAAATAGCTGTGCAGCAACGCTCCCCATCCAACCGGACAGAGCTTGAGAGGATCTGCAGAGAAGAATGGGAGAAACTCCAAAAATACAGGTGTGCCAAGCTTGTAGCGTCATACCCAAGAAGACGCAAGGCTGTAATCACTGCCAAAGGTGCTTCAACAAAGTACTGAGTAAAGGGTCTCAATACTTATGTAAATGTCATATTTCTGTTTTTGCTTTGTCATTATGGGGTATTGTGTGTAAATTGATGAGGGAAAAAAACAATTTCATCAATTTTAGAATAAGGCTGTAACCTAACAAAATGTGGAAAAAGTCAAGGCACAGAACATGACATACTTTGTCTTATATAACCAACTATACAGACGATCTCCCCTTGTTGTTTGAGGAATAGAGGGATGGCTGTCTCACCTGTAACCGCTGGATGAGAGCTCAGGTACCACCACTCTGCGTCTCCAGGCCTGCAGGTCCCTCTCTGTGGCCATCTGGCTGCGAGGGGCGTTCTGGTGCATCTGTCTCACCCCCTCCACCTGCCCACTGCGCCGCAGACCCACGTTAGGGGACGACTGCACCTCAGCTGCACTTCGCTCATTCACTGACGCTGGGTACAGAGCGGGAGAGGAGGGAACACAACATGACTGCTTGTCCAGGACCCAATCATTCAACCATAATGGATGAGAAAGTATTTTCCATTTCCAATGGAGTCCTTGACCATTAACATATAGGAATACAAAGTATTTGAGGATGCCCAAGAGCAATGGTAGCTTGTGGAAAGGAAAAGAGCTAGGAACATGTTGTTATCTTGCATGCTACCACACAATACTGCTAGTAGAACTGACAGTGTGGGTGTGTTGTGGTACTTCTGCGTGGGGTGCTGGGGGCTGAGAACGCTGGGGCCTGTGCTGGGGCCAATGTCCCTTGTCTGCTCTGCCTGTCCTGCTGCTCCTGCAGCTGCCTGATGGTGTCGTCCAGAATGCTGCGTCTGGCCGTGGCCGCCTCGTGGTCCGTGGTCAGCTGACTGATCACCTGCTCCATAACCTCGCCATCACCTGAGGGGGACGACATGGACACAGTGTGAGGTAGTGGCAAGGGTCTTAAGTAACCCACCCACCCACTCACAAATTCTCAGAGAAACAGATGGTAGTTGCAATGGACAAACAAAACCCACCCATCCACACAAACACACGTGCCCAACTGCTCTTTTAGTGTGGAGTTGTACTGGTCCAATAAACACCAGGATCATACCGCCTTACAACTGCCTCAAAGGCTAGTTCACATACTTGTGGCGACATATCCCAGCTGAGGCACCAGGTGTTCGTCTGCAATGTTCTCCCTCCCGGGGACCAGCCGCTGGTATCTGGGGGGGTGGGGGTTCCCATCCACATCCACCAGGAAGGGAGGGGGCATGAGGTGGGGTGCCTGCTGGGTCTGCTCATCCAACACAAAGCCGTTGGCGTCCCGAATCAGTGGCCGATAGTCAGTGTGGAAAAACACCTGATCTGGAAGCTGGACAAAGACAGACAATCTCACTGGGATGTCATCTCAAACCATTGAATAGAGGACTCTTTCCTATGTATAGACGTAGTAGGAGCTCCATCCTTACCTTCTCGTATGGCTTGGAGCTCCCAAAGCCGAATATGACCAGATGGCCGTGGGAGTCTGTGCAGGCAAAGCGCTGGCCGTCGGGAGTGAACTTGCAGTCAAAGACAGCACCATGACCCTGGCCCTCAATCTGTAGGGGAGACGGATCAACCAAGATAGAGTCAGTCATAGTTGGAGAGAATGGATGTTACTGTTAGGTCTTCTGTGGTGCGTGGCTCCTCCTCACCATGTTGAAGTAGTGCTGTGTCTTTGTGCCCCGGACGAGGTCCCAGATGAAGACGTTTCCGTCGTGGCCAGCAGAAAGCATGATCCTGGGGTCTGAGGGGTGGGGCTCCAGGACAAACACCTCAGCCTCGTGGCCCTGCAGAGAACATCACACAGCTGTCAGGTCAACTCACTGTCTGAAGGTATTCTGCTGTTTTACCAAGTCACTTGCCAAAACAATTTCAGGAAACGCTCCTGAAAAGCATGCTTACAGTGACAAGCAGTGGCAAGGGGAAAAACAGTAGAACAACTATAATGTCCTCCTGACCAAGGAATCTAGGACTATCCCTCAACAATTATTTATATAGAAATTGATCTACACTACTAGTAGTCACAGATACAAAATGTCCTCAGCTATCTTTGTGAGAACGCACTGTTCATGAAAATAGAATGTAAGATAATGCGGTTGCTCCTACTTTAAGGATATGTAGCAGCTGGCCCGTGTAGGAGTTCCACACTTTGAGGATATGGTTGTTGACTGCTGTGATTACTGAGTTGTCATGGCGATCCCACGCTACCATGGTGACCTTGGGCTTGAAAAAGCTTTCCTCATCGGTCGCGTGTTCCGAGCTGAAGAGAAAGTTGATATGAAAGGAGGAAAACAGATACAAGTATGTGTAGGTGCCGTCAAGCTGTTCATTCCTTACCCTGGTAGAGTGGCGTTCATGTTGAGAAGAAGGCTCCTCCACTGCTGACGCTGAGTCAGCCTCCAGATGCGTGCTGTGCCATCTCGACTGCCACTCACAAACCTACGAGACGAGGCAAACCAAGACAATGAACTCTAGACAATCCTCATGAATCCTTAAAGAAAAACTGTTGGGTTAAGGTGACATTGATCATACCTTTCTCCTGAGTGGCAAAATTGGATGCTGTCGACCTTGTCCTAAAAATGAGAACATATATTGACAACAATGATTAGAATATTACATCAACGTTGTTTGTATTTGTTGTAAATTATAGCTTGAATAGATTTAATGATTATTTGTTTTAGGAACTCATTCTTTCCTTGTGTTCAGCTGTTCGCTGCTATGTGATGGGTTATCTGCTTTTCAAGGGATCTTACCGTGTGTTCATGAAGCTCTGATATTTTTTCAGGGTTCCCACCTCCCAGGTAATATATCCTGATGACATCGTCAGTACTTCCCGTCGCTAAGAACATGCCACCTAAAATGTTTAATAAAACAAAAAAACTATCAATTTATCTCAATTTGGTTCAGAGCCTCTGTATACCCATGTTAAAATAACTTGTACTTGTAACAGTGGGTGAGGTAAAAAGTTGGATCAATACTTCTGTTGAAAATTGTATCAGCTATGGTTAGTGTAATAGGTACTGTATGATCAATTTGTAGAAATGTATTTAAAGATCCAAAGTATTCTTTTACACAAAACTGCTATCTTGACATCGTTACCTGGACTGAATGATGAGCACACCATCTGAACTCCCGGCCTGGGTCGTTCTGTAAACTTCTGCGGGCGATCACTTTCCAAACAAGAGTGTAAATGTTTCAGACTTATTATGTAATTTTCAGGATGCAATTATCATCTTGATCAAATTACCAGTAGTTGAAACTCACCTGAAATTGATGTTATTGACATCCCACTGCCAAAAGCAGATTGTTGCATCAGTTCCAGTGGACACCAGGTATCTCTTTGAGCCCTTGGCAAATGGTGAGAACTGAGGACAGATGTAATTCACAAAGTTAAATGCTGTTCCAGACACACAGACTTATGCACCCACATCTATACTGAGGGATGTCTACAGTACAGAGAGCAATCACACTAGTAGTCCAATGTGAGTTTCTGAAGCGATCAGGTTTAGTATGTACATCATGAGATAAAAAGTGCTGAATGCAGTTATCACATTACACTTTTGCATGGTGTCCTACATTTGCAAAACTGTGGACAGCATTAGCTTACATACTATTTGCCCGGCTAACATGTCAGATAGAAACATAAGGGTGTTGGAGGAATATGGAAGCTCCTACCTGTAGGGAGGTAATGGATCCACTGTGCCCCTGTAAGACAGCCATAGGGGCACAGGTACGAAGGCACCACACTCGGATGGTTTTGTCACAGCTGCCAGCCGCCATCAAGGTATTCTCAAAGCTGACAGCCAGGTCTGAGATCTCAGCAGAATGTCCTCGCAGGGTGGAGTGAAGCCTCCCGTCAAACGAAGACCATATCTTCACCAAGCAGTCGTCCGAGCCCTTGAAATTGGGTTTGATAAGGTAGATAAAGTGATGAGCCTCGGGTATACCACCTAACATGATTTCCCCCAAGAACATGATCTTTATCATGACAAAACTCACTGTGAAAATCCTGAGACCGGTTCGATCAAAAGCGATGCAGTAGACTGCAGACAGATGACCCAGAATCCTCCTGTGCATCCGCATGTGCTGATAGTTGCTTACAGGGTTCACAGTGCTGAACTGTTGAGTACCTGTTAGCTCCCTTCCTCTGTACACCTCCACTGTGAAGGACAAAACACTATGATTTAGAGTCCAAACATGTTAACAGAAAATAACACAGAATGTGTTGAGTTATACGCACACATTGAATTTACAGTACCGGCATAAATAGAAAATAATAATGTGTGAACATGTCAATCCTGTGTCAGGGAATACCTAGATTTGGAGGATCCTTGCAGGTCAAAGGCATCTCTGGTGGTCTCCCTCTGTGCAGGGCAGCAAATGATGAGCCTTTCCTCCGAACATTGCCGTAATCTGGAAGAGGTGGAAAGAAGTAAGTAATTTAATCATTTCATTTTACAATTCGATTTCAGAACGAATAGTTGCTGATGTATACATTTAGAAGTCACGCTCAGACAATATACATGTAAAGTTCTGTACCCTTTGATGTTCTGAGTAAGGACTGCCTCCCGGTTCCCAGTAGGGAATGTACACCTGGAACACATGATGGCACCTCTTTGTCCAGAATCGGCCCAATCTGCTTACAGATCTGCAGCAAATGGTCAGGTGAAATGTGTCTGTTGGCTGCAACCTATGGGATCAAACATAAGTGTTGATGATGAGCAGTATGACTCATCCAACTTTCATTGTTAAACCATTATGCATGCTTTGTTCTTTCTTCAATCAAGCTATCCCAACATTTGTACATTTATAGGTTGGGTAGCTATTAAGAGCATTGGGCCAGTAATCGAAATGTCGCTGGTTAGAATCCCCGAGCCGACTAGGTTAAAAAAATCTGTCGATGTGCCCTTGAGCAAACCCTAATTGCTCCTGTAAGTCATTCTGGAGCATCTACTAAATTACTAAAATTTAAAAAATAATAATAATGATGACAGCAGGAATCATGAAACTACAGTACTGCAACCACATTGTCTATTTATTATTGAGATCATCATAGTCTTTCTGTCTAATATTTCTGTACACTGTCAGCCAGTGGCACATGGCACGGTAAGATAATATAAATTCTTTCTTTTTCTAGGCGCAAATAAATATCACTGACATAACTTGGGTTCTTCATGTACATCTGATCTCATTCCACCAGTGTGCTATATTATTTGTGTGCAGAACGCTTTATGTAAAACACATTCTTCAACCGACGAATCACAACACAGGTCACAAGGAAAATAACGCAACGACAGCCTTTCTAGGACGTGGATTGGTCAACAGTGGTGTCCTGACGTAGCCAGAACCCCGAGAGTCCCCACCCTATCTGCAGTACAACAGACACATTTATAAATGCTCTATCAAATGTGTTTCTATACTACAGTGTCAAGCTTTCGAGACATACAAAAATAAGCCATCCTACATACCGGTAAAAGTTAAAATCAGGTTATTATGTAACAAGAATGTAACAACGATTACATCTGAATAGAACAAAGAGTAAATGGCCCAAGCATGGACACACATCGTGGCTGTCATTCAACAATAACAGATATTAGACAATTAATTTACATCTATAGATTATAGACTTACCAAATGTTCGTAAGATCTTGGATGTTCATTTCCTTGCCAGTCTAATCTGCAAGGCAATAGCTATCAAAAAAGGAGCGTGTTAGTGTAAATCACAACACTCAATATGCTAGAAATACTGCCAGAAATTAAGTTAGTAAAAACGTGTGATGTCAAACAAGTGAGGCGGTCAGAGAAGCCTTAAAACTCGTGAGTGAGACAAGTTCTACGTTCCAGTCCAATCGGGATAGCTAGCTACATACACCGACGGCAGAACGCCGCTGCTGCCGGAATACACACCTGATATTCTTCTAGTTCGCTCGCTAGAACCTGCAATAGATGCAAAAATAGGTTTTTCGAATGTGTTGCTTTCATGAACTATTCGCCAACAATTTTGAATAGTAAGAAATTATGTCAATAAGGCACGCCAGTTTACCTCAGCCGCTCTCTGACATGGACCCGTTGTTAGAAAACGTGAAATTAGGTAATATAGCTCTGTAAGTGAATAGAAGAAAATAGTAAACACAATTGGATATCAATTAAATCAAGCTTTATTTCTAATTTAAGCAATGAATTAGGAAACTAAATTCGCCTTACCTGATTCAAGGAGCGAAATATTCCGACTTTTGGCCATTGAATCGGCCGTGATTTTGTGGGTGTACAATTTTAAACTAACTTTATGACTAGTGAGAGTATGATATATTTATTTAATTTCGGTTACACTGCTCTGACCCCCTCCACAGTTGCTCCCGCTTTCTAATCAGCCTGCTTTCAGTCGCCATTGGAAGGATGAGGCCTCAGCAATACGAGTTACTTCCGCCACAGCAGAGGAAATAGGGGGTGGGGAACAACTCTTTATTTTTTGTTCGACTACAACAAAGACAAAGCGTAGCTCGCCCGCTAAATGCACTGATATTCTCTTTGAATGTATTAGAGACCTTTGTATCAATGTAATGAAAGAAAGCAATTTATGCGAAATTATAGTTTAATGACCGCATTGTTGTTGTCTTCGGCAAGGTCGAGTGTCTTGTTGATGACGTCACATGTGATGGCGATACATTTTTTGTCAATCTGTCACATTTTATTTTACTCGGTGCAATTTGTCTTTGATGCATTTACTTAGCTACACTATTTAGGCTTTATTTAAATAACTCAACTGAATAAAGAAAAATATCCCTATGTGGTGTATAGACAAATAGGCTATGCTGATGAGAACAATGCATTATTAGCCTGTGCAGTGCACGATAGGCTTCAATTGCATTGACAAGTTGGCGAAATATTAGTGCTATGACAATTTCAGGAATATCGTTTATTTTTATTTTTAGACATTTGTCTGGAGATATGACATGATAGACCCACATTTCTTACATCATGTAAATGCACTACATGACCAAAAGTATGTGGACACCTGCTCGTGTAACATCTCGTTCCGAAATCATGGGCATTAATATGGAGTTGGTCCTCCCTTTGCTGCTATAACAGCCTCCACTCTTCTGGGAAGGCTCTCCACTAGATTTTGGAACATTGCTGCGGGGACTTGCTTCCATTCAGCCACAAGAGCATTAGTGAGGTTGGGCACTGGTGTTGGGCGATTAGGCCTGGCTCGCAGTTGGTGTTCCAATTCATCCCAAAGGTGTTTGATGGGGTTGAGGTCAGGGCTCTGTGCAGGCCAGTCAAGTTCTTCCACACCATTCTCGAAAAAAACATTTCTGTATGGGCCTCGCTTTGTGCACGGGGGCATTGTCATGCTGAAACAGGAAAGGGCCCTCCCCAAACTGTTACCACAAAGTTGGAAGCACAGAATCGTCTAGAATATCATTGTATGCTGTAGCGTTAAGATTTTCCTTCACTGGAACTAAGGGGCCTAGCTCCAACCATGAAAAACAGCCCCAGACCATTATTCCTCCTCCACCAAACTTTACAGTTGGCACTATTCATTCGGGCAGGAAGCGTTCTCCTATGCAGTGCTCAATAGGCTTCAATTGCATTGACAAGTAAGCAAACTATTAGTGCTATGACAATTTCAGGAATATTTATTTTACATTTTTTGACATTTGTCTGGAGATATGACATGATATGCCCAAATGTCTTACATCATGTAAATACTGTATATTGTTCTCTAGTCTCCATCTGGTGTCTATCCTGCACTCGCATTTGAGGGGTCTTGACTAGATGGGATATGCCGCTGTCAGAAGTGACTTTTCGTAGCAGGTCAGGAGAACTTACGCTGCAGGTTAGGAGAATTAACATAGCAGGTTAGGAGAATTAGGTAAAGGTTAGTTAAAACGCAAACATTCTCCCTGACGCTATTTGAATATGCAAGTTTTAATGTCACTGATATTAGTGGCATCCCTTCAAGACATGACCCATTTCAGGCTACAGTGAGGGAAAAAAGTTTTTGATCCCCTGCTGATTTTGTACGTTTGCCCACTGACAAAGACATGATCAGTCTATAATTTTAATGGTAGGTTTATTTGAACAGTGAGAGACGAATAACAACAAAAACATCCAGAAAAACGCATGTCAAAAGTGTTATAAATTAATTTGCATTTTAATGAGGGAAATAAGTATTTGACCCCTCTCCAAAACATGACTTAGTACTTGGTGGCAAACCCCTTGTTGGCAATCACAGAGGTCAGACGTTTCTTGTAGTTGGCCACCAGGTTTGCACACATCTCAGGAGGGATTTTGTTCCACTCCTCTTTGCAGATCTTCTCCAAGTCATTAAGGTTTCGAGGCTGACGTTTGGCAACTCGAACCTTCAGCTCCCTCCACAGATTTTCTATGGGATTAAGGTCTGGAGACTTGCTAGGCCACTCCAGGACCTTAATGTGCTTCTTCTTGAGCCACTCCTTTGTGGCCTTGGCCGTGTGTTTTGGGTCATTGTCATGCTGGAATACCCATCCACGACCCATTTTCAATGCCCTGGCTGAGGGAAGGAGGTTCTCACCAAAGATTTGACGGTACATGGCCCCGACCATCGTCCCTTTGATGCGGTGAAGTTGTCCTGTCCCCTTAGCAGAAAAACACCCCCAAAGCATAATGTTTCCACCTCCATGTTTGACGGTGGGGATGGTGTTCTTGGGGTTATAGGCAGCATTCCTTCTCCTCCAAACACGGCGAGTTGAGTTGATGCCAAAGAGCTCCATTTTGGTCTCATCTGACCACAACACTTTCACCCAGTTCTCCTCTCAATCATTCAGATGTTCATTGGCAAACTTCAGACGGCCCTGTATATGTGCTTTCTTGAGCAGGGGGACATTGCGGGCGCTGCAGGATTTCAGTCCTTCACGGCGTAGTGTGTTACCAATTGTTTTCTTGGTGACTATGGTCCCAGCTGCCTTGAGATCATTGACAAGATCCTCCCGTGTAGTTCTGGGCTTATTCCTCACCGTTCTCATGATCATTGCAACTCCATGAGGTGAGATCTTGCATGAAGCCCCAGGCCGA
Source organism: Coregonus clupeaformis (assembly GCF_020615455.1). Lineage (NCBI taxonomy): Eukaryota > Metazoa > Chordata > Actinopteri > Salmoniformes > Salmonidae > Coregonus > Coregonus clupeaformis. The sequence continues at coordinate 23,793,991 of NC_059197.1, read as the reverse complement.
GGGAGATTGACAGTCTTTTGTGTTTCTTCCATTTGCGAATAATCGCACCAACTGTTGTCACCTTCTCACCAAGCTGCTTGGCTATGGTCTTGTAGCCCATTCCAGCCTTGTGTAGGTCTACAATCTTGTCCCTGACATCCTTGGAGAGCTCATTGGTCTTGGCCATGGTGGAGAGTTTGGAATCTGATTGATTGATTGCTTTTGTGGACAGGTGTCTTTTATACAGGTAACAAACTGAGATTAGGAGCACTCTTTAAGAGTGTGCTCCTAATCTCAGCTCGTTACCTGTATAAAAGACACCTGGGAGCCAGAAATCTTTCTGATTGAAAGGGGGTCAAATACTTATTTCCCTCATTAAAATGCTAATCAATTTATACCATTTTTGACATGCGTTTTTCTGTATTTTTTTGTTGTTATTCTGTCTCTCACTGTTCAAATAAACCTACCATTAAAATTATAGACTGATCATTTCTTTGTCAGTGGGCAAACGTACAAAATCAGCAGGGGATCAAATACTTTTTCCCCTCACTTTAAATATTTATGGTACAACAAATGTCATTTGTGTAATAAGAAAAAGTCATATTGAAAAAACAATAACAGATGCACCAGATATGAAAGTTTCATAATTAGGTAAAACTGAGTAGTTTTTCATAAAAAATCTTAGTTCTGTTATTAATAGGTAACTCATTGGTTGAAATAGAGAATGGGTCATCAACTAGATTCAGCCGCAGAGCGATTTTTTCCCTGAGCGGATGGTCAGGGCCGGAACATAATTATAAATAATGTGTACGCTGCAAACCAGTTGACGATCCCTGAAATATTGCGATTGTCATGCAGCTGCTTGTCGAATAGCCTACTGAGGTGGTGTATGGCTGCACTGGCACTGGCCTAATAATAGAATTGCAGACATATGTATCAAAAAACAATCACACATTTTCAACCAATATGGTATAAGAGAGATATTACAGAGTATTTAATCAATACAGTGTCTGTGAATAAGGAATATCATGCGTTTACAGTTTTTATTTCACGTGTGATCAATAAGAGAACAGAGAAAACAAAGAGAAATTGCAACCATTTTAATTCAATTGGCATGTTTATACCAATCATAACAGATACAGCTACAAAAAAAGGAGAGAAACTGTACATAAAATCCTAAAACCAAATGTAAATCTTGCTACAGCTGCTATGTTCACTTGAAAGATTAAGTGAAAGTACAGTCATGTTTATCAGTATCCTCAAAAGGATTAACTACAACCAGTATGTTTAACACTGTAATGCATTTCATGTTATTAGCTTGGCTAAAAACACATGAACCATCCTCACAACGTACCTACATACTGCATCGAAATTATGAAAAAACCTTAGTTTCACAGCAGCTATATCAAATGTTATTGCAATGCCATCACCGAACAGAGACAAAAAACATTTAACATAATGCACAGGCCTGATGAAAAATCCAGTACATGTACTAGGGAGGATGATGATGAACCATTACTGTGGATTCATAAAACAGTTAATATTCATAGAGCACAGCTTAAACAGTCACCACCTTCCTACCAATTATAAACAAAAATAAAACAAGTGTTATTGTGTATAAACCCCCCAACCCTTCCCCGTACAATACAGGTTAAATAAACTGTCCCTCATAAAGCCTATGGAATGTTAGTGTCATACAAGCTCTCCCAGTTGAATAACAAATTCCTGATATTGGCTTGATTGCATGTCATTGCTGCAAACCTGCCGCCCCCCGCCCCTCTCTGACATCTGCCCCAGACCACAAAAGAAAAGGGAAACACACAATGACCATAACTTTTCTTCCAGAGGTGTAAAAAAAAAGTGTTTCTACAATCTTACTACTACACAACCTGCTTTTTCTTAAGAAAATAGTTGATAAAAATATTCCTCTGCATTGTACAAGAAAGGAGGTACAGGGAGCACTGGCAAAAGGGTAAGGATGTTATTCTGCCTCATCCTCCTCTTTCTCAGGCTCATCTGCATCAGCATCTGCCTCTTCTGCTGCCTCCTGGAGGATGAAAAAAAAAACATTCTCATATTATAGGATAGTTATTTTAGGTCTTGTTGGTTACACAATATTTGTGTGTGTTGGGGACAAACAAGCTGTCAATGGCAATTATAATAGTTGGTCTATTTGTAATACCTAATACTCCTGATTTTGAATTATATATCTCAGTGGCATGGCATATTGTATAATTGAAACTAAGCCAACAAGTCTTACCTCCTCAGCTTTGGCCTCTCCGTTTTCTGCCGGTGCTGCTTCTTCTTCCTCAGGCTCTTCTGTCTTCTCCTCAGGCTTGGCCTTCTCTACTGCCTCCTTTACCTTTTTGGGCTTGGCTGCTGCCTTGACTGGTGTCTACAAGAAACAGACAAACATGAGATACATGTCAATGTACAAATGCATAGTATGTATAATAATTGAGTAGTTTTTGGTTTCAGCAAAAGCTGACAATTACAACATTTGTTTTTACCTTTGCCTTTGCCTTAGGCTCTGGTTTAGCTGGAGTAGTAGGTTTCTGCAATGTAATGAATATTAGATAATTAGTCAAATTACAAATACACAATACCATCTATTCATAGAAAACATCATAAATAGGCTATACAACAAATATTATAATATATAGTAAACTTACTGATGACAACCTCGTGGATCGCCTCTTTGGCTGGTGAGAAAAACAAAAAAGTTAAATCAGTTATTGCAGACAAAATTTATTCATAATGGATTTAACAAATATAACATTTTTAACAGCATGAAATACTAACCTCGACTTCAGTGTCATTACTTGCCTGTGAGGGGGGAGAGAAGAAAAAAAATCTTAGTAAAAACCAAGAACAACAATCGCACATTCATTGGTCGGGAGCGGCCAGGGTGTGTAATGCTAGAGGATGGGCTCACATGCTGTACCCCCACCGCTCCACCCCCAAATTAAAGAGGTATTATGTAATCTGAAAGTGAGTGGGGGAGGGGAGGCTAACGTATTTACATTACTATGCCATTTGACTTTCCCCATTGGCATGATGCAAAATGGAGCCTTTGTGGGACCAGTTACTGTGAGAGCCACAAGTAAAACAGTATGTTATGGTTAGGCTTTAGTAGCCTATACACATAAAGGCCAAATAGCAGCCCCCAACCCCCCCCCAGCAACACACGGAGACGTGTTACATGAAGGCATCCATCCACCCGCTATGTCAACCAGTCTACTGTATGTTCCCGCCATTAGTAATATCTATAATTCTGTGATCCCGGCCTACCCGTATACGGTGTCGTGCATGTCCACAGAAATTCGCTGTTGCATAATGCAACATGTTACCGAATCAAAGACAGGGAATGCGCACCAACAAATAGCAAAACATTTTAGGCGTGACCACCTATAACTCCGGTGGTCTTTTTCTTTATAACTACTTTTTCGATGACCCCATTAAAGTGATAAATGTCGCTGAGTTGCCGATGCCTTTCGTATTTGCAAGGGCTGCCATGACACCCCAAAGACTGTACCTTTCCATGCCATAGGGTGTCGCGCATTACAATACGCTTTACTGCACACAGGACACAAAGTGATAATATAGGATGTCACAAGCGTCTGTTTTTTAGGATTAAAACTAGGCTACTAAAGGTATTTGAATACAAACGTGAACCCAATATGTAGGCGATTAAAGCACTTCCAATATTCACAAAATATCATTTTGCTCATGCACGCATTTCTGCAATGGCAACATGTAACGTTAGCTTACTTACATTGCTGGTGGGTTACACCCCTTTGTCTGATCTCATTGCTGAGAAGGCTATTAAGCTACTTTACATTCATGAAATACCCAATATATGCGTCAAAGTAAATGATATGATTACGTTACTTGTATAAAAAGCACAAGCTGCGATAGTTTATCCTGTACAGGTTATTACAAGGAGAAAGTGAGATCGAATGGAAAATGTTACTGCACTAAGTAAAAAGGCGCCACTTCCATATCAACAAGACACACACAAAAACACATTCAGACTTTAGAGCAAAAGTGTTACATTGTATTAAGCATATATTAGCGTACATGCAATTGTTGCATGTATTTATAAAACACTTCCTGTGTGAAATGATATATTGTAAAATAAGGTTTAAATTAAAAGGTACACATTCCAACTTACTTTGCTTCTTTTCGGCATGGCTGCTTTACTTGTATTGTCTAGAGAACAAGAGCACAAATTAGCCTTCTCAGTTACTGAAAACTCAGTGCAGGCTTCTGAATGTGTTCGATGTAACACAGTCAGTACCTTCAGAACACACTGTAACTAACATAAATGTTCCATCAGTAGGCCTACGTACAGAAACTAGCTGAAACCGGATTGGATCCCCCCTCTCTATATTGTATTCCTTATCCTACCAACCTGACGGACAATTTATTCTCCGCCCCTTGTTGCCATTGATTGGCTTTAAGGTCTAGGCAACATATTTTTAAACCATAGCAAGTTACCTGTGTGGGTAGGTCTGTATGCCAATCAGTCGTTCCAACTTTCAATTTTTACTAAAGTGGTGGGAATAGCTGGATTCAAAGTTATGTGTTATTTTCGTTGATATTATATTAGAATAATGGGCCCCGTGTAGCTCAGTTGGTAGAGCATGGCGCTTGCAACGCCAGGGTTGTGGGTTCGTTTCCCACGGGGGGCCAGTATGAAAAAAATATATGTATGCACTCACTAACTGTAAATCGCTCTGGATAAGAGCGTCTGCTAAATGACTAAAATGTCAAATGTACACAGTGTAAATTACCCTTATAGAATTGTCAGTATTTTTTTTTTTGAATAAAGTAATCTAGAAAATGTGTGGACAATGAACTGATATTACATCTTCTTATAAATATATTTTGCACACTCATAATGATTTGAAGTTAATAAAATATGCTGTATTTGAATGAATAAGAGTTCCTAATGTGAAAATCAGCCCATAGTTCAGCCTGGATGTTGGGTCCCTTTATGATGCGCGCAGCAGCAACAAAGGTTGATAAGAAAAAATGGCTGCCGGGTGCGCTTGGTTCCTGGTGTTGGGATCTGTCTTTTTGTGCAATCTCTTCAAAATACTGTTGCCCACCATTTCCTCTTTCGTAAGTAGCGGTTGTTTAGACATTGGTCGTGTAAGAAATGCAGGGTTGGCTTGTAAATCATGTAATGTTTTGGCAGATTTGCCCAGGTTGGATTAGCTAGCTTGCTATTTTACCTCTCGCGCCCCTCAAACAACAACGAAGCTAACCAACCATTCCATCCTGTTGGTAAATTGTTACATTATATCATGGAAGGTGTGTTAGGCTGATAACAGTGCCATACAGAGCCAGTTAGATAATGCCGTGTAGTTATCTATTGGGTGCAGATTCAAATAGCAACCATAACATGTAAATAAATCTGAGGTCTGATGGTATTTCTAGCATATAGGCATAGAATATGGGTTGTTATAAACTGGGTGGTTCGAGCTCTGAATGCTGATTGGCTGAAAGCCATGGTATAGGAGACCATATACCATTGGTATGACAAAACATTTATTTGTAATGTTCTATTTACTTTTGTAACCAGTTTATAATAGCAATAAGGCACCTCTGGGGTTTACGGTATATGACCCACATACCATGGCTAAGGGCTGTATCCAGGCACTCTGCTGTGCTTAAGAACAGCCCTTAGATGTGGTATATTGGCCACCACACCCCCCCGTGCCTTATTAAGCAATACAGTCCTAAACCAGGTGTTACATGTTCTCATGCAGTAAACCATAAATGACCCAAGGAGGCAGAAACATACTTGTCACTTGCCAAGGCAATTTAATTACAAAGAAAATAGACTTTTAAATGAGTAAAACATTTGGTACCCTACATGTGAATGCAATTACATTTTTACATTTTAGTCATTTAGCAGATGCTCTTATCCAGAGCGACTTACAGTTAGTGAGTGGATAATTTTTTAAAAATTCAATTCATGAACGTCATTGTATCAGAACAACACATTTAACAGGATGACGTACAGTGTTTATCGGACATAATACAACTTTCCAATACCTTGGCACTTTTGTTGCAGTAACATATACTGGTAACTAGCTCTCAAACTCTAGGCGGCATTCTGCCTTCTACCTACAGTTTTCAGCCATTAGCTTCGTCCACGACTACCTCATGTGAACTACAATCCTGACGCTTTGTTTTAACGTTTAGAAACATCACTAATCATCGCTTGCGATATGGCTTTCGAAACATATGGCCTTTATCTTTCATCAGGGAGAAAGAATGTTTAAAATAAAAATATATACACTTACTGTAGCAGTTTTGCACAGATCCATACAGCTATGGCTGCCTTCATCCGACGAAACTACACTTCCCGAGTTACGCTTACACACAGGTGTTCGGAGCGTGCTAATTAGCACTGGTGGCCGCCTCTTGGCTTCCATAAACAAGCGCTGTAACATGGAGATACGGCCGTGTGGGAACACTGACCCTAAACCTATCAAGGTGTGTATCAATTTAACCTTTATTTCTCGCTGATATAAAAGGTAAGGTCCTTATGCTTCCAAAATCATACCTCAAGCGACGCGTGTTAATGTTCAGATTGAGCGTCGGACGCCTTCGTCCAATGACTTATGTGTAATGAAACTGAGAGTCATGATCAAGGGCTAACTGGTAACCATCCCAAAGTTATCTCCTATGAGAAACCAGGCTAAACCTGTAGTGTATTAGCCCTGCTGCAGGCAGATGACGCTATCATTCCTTACGTATTTGGTCATTTCCCTTTGAAAATGACAAGACTTATGGAATAATAGCGCCATCTGGTGGCAGCAGGCCTAGTAGTGTGTGTTTGCTATGTTCTAGCGAAATATACAATGAAATGTTTGTCTGTTGGGATGTGAAGTTGTCGAAGGTCCTTCAGAACGATGCTGAGCAGGAGAGGGATATGAGGGCTGAGATCCAGGAGATGAAGAAGGAGCACAACTCCGTTAGCATGATGGATGAGTTCGCCAGATACGCCAGACTAGAGCGCAAAATCAACAAGATGACGGACAAGCTGAAGACACATGGTAAGAGAGACACACAATTTAAATTGATGTCCGCATGACATTTTCCACTTTTATAGACGTTTTTTCTGGATCAAAAATGGGTGTGGCAGAGGGCGTGGCAATTCTTATGCTCAAACATAATAACAAATTCAATACTGTTAAATTCATTGCTTTTGGAATTTGTAATTCTCCGTGACTTTCTAGCTTTTATTTTGGTTATTGTTAGTTCTCAAAGGTTATTTATTTATTCTACATACTTTATATCTGGTTTTAGTTGTTTAAGTTTACACTGAAAACGTTTTTCCATCCCAAAAATTATTTGTATTATATATTTTTTAATTTAACACTGTTTGGACTTAGGTGTGCCGAAAAAATGCTTAGGCTACCCGCCCAAGGATTACAATTTCAGAAAAATCCCTGATAGAGATAAAAGTGAGACATTATCACACCTTTGTTAGGGTTAGATGAAAGTCAGACTTTTACTATAGCTCAGTGGAGGCTGGTGGGAGGAGCTATAGGATGTTTGATACCATTCCATTGATTCCATTACAACTATTAAGATGAGCCCCTCCTCCTGTAGCTCCTCCCAAATCAAATCAGCAGATGTCACAAAGTGCTTATACAGAAACCCAGCCTAAAACCCCAAACAGCAAGCAATGCAGATGTAGATACAGATGCTATAGCTCCCTCATTTACAACCTCTGATCTTCTATACGATAAGCGGCAAAAAGGTGGGAAACCAAATGATCCATACCTCTAGGTTTTTCAAACTGCTCTCTTTATTTTTATTTTATTTTACCTTTATTTAACTAGGCAAGTCAGTTAAGAACAAATTCTTATTTACAATGACGGCCTACACCGGCCAAACCCGGACGACGCTGGGCCAATTGTGCGCCGCCCTATGGGACTCCCAATCACAGCCTCGCTACTGCCTATATGGGACTTGCATGTTAACGCACCACGTGTGGACAGTGGGAGGTGGGGTTTAGATAACAGACTGAGTGTTCACTGGAGGGCCTCGTGGTGCAGCTGCTGCCTGTTGCTCTCCTTCATGTCCAGGCCACAGCTCTGAGCTCTACAGAGGCAGGAAGCATAGTATAGAGCTCCATTGCGTGTCATATAGACACACACCCCATTGACTATCAGACAACAACCAAATGTCTCCAACAGCCATTTGCCAAGAGTTAATCAGACAACAACCAAATGTCTCCAACAGCCATTTGCCAAGAGTTAATGTTATATGGTCCTCTGTAGCTCAGCTGGTAGAGCACAGCGCTTGTAACGCCAAGGTAGTGGGTTCGATCCCCGGGACCACCCGTACACAAAAATAAAATAAAAATGTATGCACGCATGACTGTAAGTCGCTTTGGATAAAAGCGTCTGCTAAATGGCATATTATCATTATTATATGAATGGTAGCCTTTGCATTACACTATGGCGCCTGCCCTGCAACCGTAAGGGTTATGACAGAGCAAACAGGGAAATATTATACTCAGATGGGGATTTTCTTTGTTGATGAAAAATTATGTTATGGACAAATTCTCAGGAATGAGAATGGTTTGTTTAGAAAACATTCCTCAGTGGTGTTCTGTTACAGTATTTTTACAGTGGCAAATACAGGTTGTGACAAAAACCCCAAGGCAATTTTTATGTTTTGGTTTGAAAATACCTAGTTTTGAATTTGTCAAAATGACCAAAAAAGTCCACACGTTCACTCTTTACCACATTGTTTAGATGAGTCACAACGTAGGTGACCTTGATATATGGTGTTTCGTACGTTGAGAAAACCAACTTTTTGTCTCTAGAGCCTCCCTACTGTACACCCAAACAGCTGTCTCTCACTCGCTCCCCCGCTGTCTCAGTTCAGGGCCACTGCCTATCAACCAACGTGCCTTCAAGTTCAAATCCTGTTGTTCAACGACAGGAATATTTAACTATTTTGGAATGAAAAGCGTTTTCACAATGAAATGCACCACATGCGTATTTCTCCAGTCATATGCACTGTATACACTGGTCACACATCAGTCTTATTTGTCCCTGCCAACCCCTCCCTTATGCCATACCATAAAAAGCAGGTTCTATTCCAATGCATGTTGTGTAGTATACACTGAAATTAATTGTGAAGAACACCCAAAAGTTAACTGTTATTAGATCTGTCAAAATTCCTAACATTACTGTATGTTTGTAGGCATTTTAGTGGATATTTATTTGATATTTAGAGAATGGATACCAATAATTCATTTAGATGGTTCCTGCGCAGATAAGATTGATCAGTTTTTTTTTCTTCTTCTTACAGTCAAGTCAAGAACTGCTCAACAAGCCAAAATGAAATGGATGGTGAATATAGGTTTTTACATCCTGCAGGTGAGTGTTAAACATTGAAATGAGAAATATGTCCTATATTCTTTAATAGGTACAAAATATACAGTGGGGGAAAAAAGTATTTAGTCAGCCACCAATTGTGCAAGTTCTCCCACTTAAAAAAGATGAGGCCTGTAATTTTCATCATAGGTACACGTCAACTATGACAGACAAAATGAGAAAAATACATCCAGAAAATCACATTGTAGGATTTTTAATGAATTTATTTGCAAATTATGGTGGAAAATAAGTATTTGGTCACCTACAAACAAGCAAGATTTCTGGCTCTCACAGACCTGTAACTTCTTCTTTAAGAAGCTCCTCTGTCCTCCACTCGTTACCTGTATTAATGGCACCTGTTTGAACTTGTTATCAGTATAAAAGACACCTGTCCACAACCTCAAACAGTCACACTCCAAACCCCACTATGGCCAAGACCAAAGAGCTGTCAAAGGACACCAGAAACAAAATTGTAGACCTGCACCAGGCTGGGAAGACTGAATCTGCAATAGGTAAGCAGCTTGGTTTGAAGAAATCAACTGTGGGAGCAATTATTAGGAAATGGAAGACATACAAGACCACTGATAATCTCCCTCGATCTGGGGCTCCACGCAAGATCTCACTCCATGGGGTCAAAATGATCACAAGAACGGTGAGCAAAAATCCCAGAACCACACGGGGGGACCTAGTGAATGACCTGCAGAGAGCTGGGACCAAAGTAACAAAGCCTACCATCAGTAACACACTACGCTGCCAGGGACTCAAATCCTGCAGTGCCAGACATGTCCCCCTGCTTAAGCCAGTACATGTCCAGGCCCGTCTGAAGTTTGCTAGTGTGCATTTGGATGATCCAGAAGAGGATTTGGAGAATGTCAGATGAAACCAAAATATAACTTTTTGGTAAAAACTCAACTCGTCGTGTTTGGAGGACAAAGAATGCTGAGTTGCATCCAAAGAACACCATACCTACTGTGAAGCATGGGGGTGGAAACATCATGCTTTGGGGCTGTTTTTCTGCAAAGGGACCAGGACGACTGATCCGTGTAAAGGAAAGAATGAATGGGGCCATGTATCGTGAGATTTTGAGTGAAAACCTCCTTCCATCAGCAAGGGCATTGAAGATGAAACGTGGCTGGGTCTTTCAGCATGACAATGATCCCAAACACACCGCCCGGGCAACGAAGGAGTGGCTTCGTAAGAAGCATTTCAAGGTCCTGGAGTGGCCTAGCCAGTCTCCAGATCTCAACCCCATAGAAAATCTTTGGAGGGAGTTGAAAGTCCGTGTTGCCCAGCGACAGCCCCAAAACCTCACTGCTCTAGAGGAGATCTGCATGGAGGAATGGGCCAAAATACCAGCAACAGTGTGTGAAAACCTTGTGAAGACTTACAGAAAACGTTTGACCTGTGTCATTGCCAACAAAGGGTATATAACAAAGTATTGAGAAACTTTTGTTATTGACCAAATACTTATTTTCCACCATAATTTGCAAATACATTCATTAAAAATCCTACAATGTGATTTCTCTGGATTTTTTCCCCTCATTTTGTCTGTCATAGTTGACGTGTACCTATGATGAAAATTACAGGCCTCTCTCATCTTTTTAAGTGGGAGAACTTGCACAATTGGTGGCTGACTAAATACTTTTTTCCCCCACTGTACATACCTTTTTTAAATGTCTGTTGTCACCAACAGAGACATGCACAAGTGATTGTGAAGCACTGAATCAGGCTGTTTTCTGTTGTCTCTCTAGGCTGCTCTGATGATCTCACTGATTTGGAAGTATTATGCTGACCCAGTGACTGTTGTACCCAGTAAGTGGATTGCCCCCCTGGAGCGGCTGGTGGCTTTCCCATCTGGAGTAGCAGGTACATTGTGTGATTACAACGCCTGAGAATTGAGGCCCACTCGCTTTCACTTGGGTTAATTCATTGTAATCAAGTTTAATGTGTAAACATGTTTAAGAGTTAGTATTGGCTAATTATAGACGACTACTGAACGTCTCTTTTATTCGGTCTTTTTAAACACTGAAGATAGAATCACATGACTCTTTTCCCCTCTTAACATGGAATTTAAAACTCTGTGTTGCACTTTCTTTTCTTTTGAAAACTGACATCAAATACTACTAACTGCCAACTCTGACCATAACTATTTGAACCCAGTCTTTGTATCCTTTCAGGTGGTGTTGGAATCACATGCTGGCTGGTGGTGTGCAACAAAGTGGTGTCTATTGGTCTACATGCTGTTAGCTAAGGAATGGTATCTTTTCATGTCTTATTTATTCCCCAAATGCTCTGAGAATAAAGTCAGGCGGTGTTACTCAGCGCTTTGATATTAAAGTGTAAATCGGTACTGTTGGTAAGCACTTTTACAAAGCACCACATATTCAAACGTTGCCTTACATTGCTAGTGTTATTGCACATATTTGACGGTCTCTCATGTTGGCTTTGGAATCGGATGTTATTTCACAAATTGCTACACTGCGTAATGATTGTATGAGCATGTTTTAATGACCATTTATTTAAATCTCATTCCAACTTATTGAAATGAGTTGAGCAAGAAGTGTTAAAATTGTTTAATATTGTTATGTAATTTTGTTAATTGTTATTCATGTTAATTGTAGGCATGGTCTGTGGCACATTTTCATTTGCTGAATGAAAGCTGAACTAATATCACAAAGTTTACTGTTTGGGTTTTGGAAGTGTTGAAGTATGCATACTTCAACACAATAAAGAATTAAAACTGAAGGCCTCAAGTGTTTGTTGTTCTTAGCATCTTGGGTATTTTACAGAGGCTGTTACAAAATTGTACAATGTACCATTGTGGCATAGGAATGGTCTTCATTGAATGTTGCTTTCATTACAATCTGATTTCAAGGGAGTTAAGGAATTTGTCATGAGCAATAGTGTCAGAATGTTTGTGATGCTCTAATCACAAACAGAGAGCTTAATTTGACCTCTGTAACAAATAGTTGAACAATACTTTCCAGGTATATAATCACTATAAATATAATGTATACAAATACTCCATTTACTAATGTGTTGAGTTGCCATGGCAGATGAAAGATTTATTAAAATAATCAACTTATGAAAATAGATTATCATTTTGTATTGTTCTTGGGTCAATCAAAAATGATCTTGGTCTCTCTCCCAGGTGAGACCGGGCTAGTGTCTCCTGTATGGTAAGATGACATTCTGTCCAGGTCCGTGCTTTGAACTCTGGATCTGCCTTTCTGCATGGCCATTGGATCAGTGATTGGGGCCTGGCCGAAAAGCTCTTTCATCAAGCTGCTCTTCTTGCTGCGGACTACGCCTTCCTCCGGTTGAGGGCCCGTGGTGTCTGCTGGTATAGTGACAAAGGAGGGCTCATACGCCCCAGACCCCAGGTTCTCCACCCTGGCCTGGCTCTTGATGTATCTAGGAGGGCTCTTTCTCAGGCTGTGGGTATGGCTGGTATAGGCAGGCTTTCCACTGTGTAGGTTCTGGATGGTTTCTTTGAATTTGTAGAGGCGCTTGGTCCTGGGAGAGGATTCAAGGGCCTTGTTGGCACGTTCTGTATTAAGAAAGTCCTCCGGAGTGTACCGGACCTGGCTTTCAAATGGCTCTGTTTGCTCTCCTGAAGCCTTTGGGGAACTCGCTGCCTTCTCTGCAAGGCAATTCTCCTCACCCTGAAGCTGTGGATCCTCCTCAGAACCACCATCCAACTCTCCATCCTCTGTGGATAAATATGATAGTTGCTTGCACTTTTGAAAAACATTTAGGGTTGTCAATCCCCTGGCTTTTTTTGTGGATATAACATGACACAGGAAAGGTTATTTCAGTCCTGTTAATTACTATGACACGTGAGCTTTAATTACTCCCAATGTTTGGGAGTTTGCTGTCTTGTTTGCATATACTCTGTGACTGGAGAGTACATACCAGACTCTTCAGAGTGTAATTTAACCATTTATTTCCTCAATATCCACTTAGCTTCGCATCTGTTCATTGGTAGTCCCAATAGGCTGTAGTAAAGTTTAAAAAAAATCCTTACCAGCATAGTCTTCATTATCTTTTGATCCTCTGTCATCCACTGACGTGTCTGCTGCGTCACTTCTGTCTGTGAAGTCGATGGCAAAGGACTCCTGAAAAAAACAACCAGATATCAACTTTACACTGGAACTCACTACACAAACTTTTATCAAGGAGTTACTCTTTTGCTTCTATCGGTCAATATTGAATAAATGTTTTATTGACCGTTACCCATTTATACAGCTTTCTGCAAAGAATGTGAGAGAGAACGAAATCCATGAACGTACCCAGCTCAAACTCTTCTGCTTCTCCAACTCCAGATGTTCAAGTGAACTGGCATATTCTAGTTCAAGTTGGCATGGAGCCTCGATGGGGAGAGAGGATAAGTCATCTGTTTGAACAGATTTAGTTTCTCTTGCCCCTGTAAATGGGAAAAGATATTCAGCCTCAAGTAAAAACAAATAGTCCGATCTGGATCATGGGTTGTACAGGTTAAAATTAAAGTAGCTCATAATGTCTTTGTACCTTTTCCGTTCCAGCCTTTTGGAAATCTATGTGAGTAGATATTGTGGATCTCCAATTCTCTCTCTTTTTCCTATATTTCATGTTAAATGCGTCAGTTAGCCATTTCTCAAGAATGCAATATGTACAATAAATGTATCATCCTGATATCTGTTACCAGGCATGTTTGTTGCCAGTTGCCTGACGACTCAAACTGAATTAGTCTGCTGCTCTTCTGTTCGCTACATACTTCAGTCTGAGACTGCCGTAGTTTGTGGTGAAGTCGAAATGAGGGGTGTTGTACTAAACAAAGTAATCAGCGATTGGATCATTTCTAACCAATTAGAGAATCAAAGCCAATGACAATTTTTCAAAACGCCGCCTTACCCATGCGTGTTCTGACTCTGGCCCAACAAATCGGTTTCTGGGACCAATCAGAACGGTTAGAATGTGTTTGCATTCTAAAAATCATTGGGGAGGTACTCCGATCCAGGCTCATTGGTGAGAAGAAACTAACGTCCGTGGGCATGGCGTAGCGTTTACAAGAGGGAAAATGAGTATTTAGCTTCAATTATGCCTTCAGAAATACAGCTGTATTAGACTCCCTCTTGTGTTTACATTGCAGTACTGCGAGTTAAATGACTGTCACTCTTTCAAACAACACTACACTCCAAAACTACTCAGATCCGGAACAGTTTACCTACACTGATTGTACAAAACATTATGAACACCTGCTCCTTCCATGACATAGACTGACAAGGTTGGGGGGGTGTTCCTAATGTGTTTTATACTCTGTGTATGTTGCTGCTCTCAAGTACTTATAAACTTACTTTGATTTTTTTGGTCGACAAACTGATCTGTGCCTGGAGGTAATCAGACAGCTCTCTGGCCTCATTGGTCTTCCTTGTTTCTGTGGCAAGATGGCGATTGAAGGATATCTGTCTCAGCTCAAGATTTCTTTCCAAGTCCTGCGACACACAATATATTTAAGTTTCACTACAGGTATAACATTGTGATACTATGTGTACAGTATCAATCTAACATAACTGTATTGACCCTGTCCATCTATATTGGTCTCCCCGTAGAAGACCAATACAAATGGACAGAGTTGAAAACCCAATTAGTTTCAATACAGACATCCACCTGGCCTGTGAACATGGAGTCAGCCCTGCCATGTGAGTGCATGTACTGTACCTGTATCCTCTTGTTCTTCCTGTTCAGGTCCACAGTGATCAGGGCCAGCCTGTGGCTCAGCTCTTCCCTCTCTTCCAGGCTGCGGTCCTCGCTGAGCAGCTGCAGCCGATGCAGAGCATCCTTGGTGCGCAGCAGCTCCTCCTCCGTGCCCCTCAGATGCCTGGACAGACTGTTGCGGCGGATGCGGGCTTTGCGCAGGAGCTCCTGCAGACCGCGCACCTCGCTGCCGTGCTTGGCCAGGACCTGAGGGTGTGGGTGGGTGCAAAACATTATGACCTTAGCCAATGCTACAAAATCAGATGATTGTTGTTATCTGATGAGTTTGTTATAGATCAGTTATTAAAGCCCGAAAGAAAAACTGCAGCGTACCTGGGGAAGGCCACTCTGTGAATCCTGGAAGTGCTGTAGCGCCAGCATGTGGCGGCCCTGGAGCTGCTTCAGCAGCTTGTTCTCTGTGGAGACACCACTCAGCTGCTGCTGTAGCTCCCACACTTGGCTGTTGAGCTCCTTAATGCGGTGCCTGTGGGCAGACCTGATGCGCTGGTTTGGGCCCTCCAGGAGCTTGATTGGAGGGAAGAGAGGGGCCTTGCGTTTCCTTGAATCAGTGTTTTTCTTATTTTTGCACCACTGCCCTCTCTTGTTTTGCGCTGAGAGGAAAAAAGCACCTAAGTGTGATGCTTACATTGGAATATGCAGCAAACCATCTTGGCCTATAGGCCTACACTTACAGTGCATTCGGGAAGTATTCAGACCCCTTCCCTTTTTCCACATGTTGTTACGTTACAGCCTTATTCTAAAATGGATTAAATAAAAAATTGTCCTCAACAATCTACACACAATACCCCATAATGACAAAGCAAAAACTGTTTTTTTATAAATTTTTGAAAATGTATAAAAAATAACAAACTGAAATACCTTATTTACATAAGTATTCAAACCCTTTGCTATGAGACTCGAAATTGAGCTCAGGTGCATCCTGTTTCCATTGATCATCCTTGAGATGTTTCTACAACTTGATTGGAGTTCACCTGTGGTCAATTCAATTGATTGGACATGATTTGGAAAGGCACACACCTGTCTATATTAGGTCCCACAGTTGACAGTGCATGTCAGAGCAAAAACCAAGCCATGAGGTCGAAGGAATTGTCTGTAGAGCTCCGAGACAGGATTGTGTCGAGGCACAGATCTGGGGAAGGGTACCAAAAAATTTCTGCAACAGTGTGGCCTCCATCATTCTTAAATGGAAGAAGTTTGGAACCACCAATACTCTTTCTAGAGCTGGCCACACAGCCAAACGGAGCAATCGGAGGAGAAGGGCCTTGGTCAGGGAGGTGACCAAGAACCCAATGGTCACTCTGACAGAGCTCCAGAGTTCCTCTGTGGAGATGGGAGAACCTTCCAGAATGACAATCATCTCTGCAGCACTCCACCAATCAGGCCTTTATGGTAGAGTGGCCAGACAGAAGCCGCTCCTCAGTAAAAGGCACATGACAGCCCGCTTGGAGTTTGCCAAAATGCATGTAAAGGACTCTCAGATCATGAGAAACAAGATTATCTGGTCTGATGAAACCAAGATTGAACTCTTTGGCCTGAATGCAACCGTCACATCTGGAGGAAACCTGGCACAATCCCATGGTGGTGGCAGCATCATGCTGTGGGGATGTTTTTCAGCGGCAGAGACTGGGAGACTAGTCAGGATCGAGGGAAAGATGAACAGAGCAAAGTAATGAGAGATCCTTGATGAAAACCTGCTCCAGAGCGCTCAGGACCTCAGACTGGGACGAAGGTTCACCTTCCAACAGAACAATGACCTTAAGCACACAGCCAAGACAAAATTCAGGAGTGGCTTCGGGACAAGTCTCTGAATGCCCAGCCAGAGCCCAGACTTGAACCCTTTTGAACATCTCTCCAAGCTGACAGAGCTTGAGAGGATCTGCAGAGAAGAATGGGAGAAACTCCCCAAATACAGGTGTGCCAAGCTTGTAGCAGCATACCCAAGAAGGCTCGAAGCTGTAATTGCTGCCAAAGGTGCTTCAACAAAGTACTGAGTAAAGGGTCTGAATACTTATGTAAATGTGATATTTCCATTTTTTATTTTAAATACATTTGCAAAAAAATCTAAAAACCTGTTTTTGCTTTGTCATTATGGGGTATTGTGTGTAGATTGATGAGGAAAAAAACAATTTAATCAATTTTAATATAAGACTGTAACGTAACAAAATGTGGAAAAAGTCAGGGGGGCTGAATACTTTCCGAATGCACTGTACGTCATTATAGCTAGGCTATTATAGCTAGGCTGTCTGTAGTAATGAGAAGATATGAAATATCACATACTAAGTGCTTTGGCTGTCATCGTGCCAAGACCTGGCTTCTTGCTTGGTGAGAGGGCAAAGGTCCTATTTGCAGTAGTGTCAGCCTCCTCCTCGTAGTCTGACTGGGTGCATGACCCCTGAGAGTCTTCCCTGCTGACTGTCCTACTGCTGTATCCCCTGCTTGACCTGGACAGGGTGGACTGGCCTGAGGAGCAGCTTGAGTCTGCATCCCCTGCACAAACTTCATAGTTAGCATTGTCCTGCTGCACTATGCCTCTGGTGTGGTGTCTCAGACTCAGAGACATGTCTCCCTGGCCAAAGATGAGCCTGCACCAGTTTCTGTAATATAGCAGACAGATATCCAATTAGTTGAAGTAGTTAATTTAGCCACACTGTATGTTAAATTATAAGAATCAAAGCAATCTATACTTTCAACTATAGCATACTTACATTAATTAATAGTATAATCCGTTTAGCTAGCTATCTAACGTTATCTAGCTAGGTCTAGCCAGTTGAAGACACCGAGAGAGTGACAGACATTCCTTGATTGAAAACCTTTCCTGACTTCAACTATTCTACATAGCTAACTAACAACCAAGCCTAATAATTCCCCATGCCAAGGCCATCCCTACATTCAATTATTAAAATATATTTTTCTCCCCCCACTCACTTGCATTCAGTTTAGTTATTATTTATTTTCAATAGCAAGAGACAGTCATTGACCGATTATGTTGTTGGCTGGCTGTCTCTGAAAATGTATTTGTGGTTGCCCTAGAAACAAGCGTTCTCTAGAATAGGACGATGGGAAACGTAGTTGTCTGGCTACTGAACTGCGTTAGAAAACGTTATAATTCTATGGGCAAATCATGATAGACGAGGAATGTTATTGCATTCCTTGATCATAGGACATTTCTTTGAACTGACTGCTTTTGGGAGAATTAAAGACCACACCATCCTAATTTGTAAATAAACTCAAATAGTTTTCAACTAAACCAATTATATTAGACTTATAGTACATGTTCGCAATTGTTTGTTTTGATCAACTTTCAGGATATACTACAAGAAAAAAAACGACACACTAGCCTATAATAAACACGCACACTGTAGATCTACAAAAAAAAACTGTTAGGCCTATAGATAAACATGGTCCAACAGCATACATTGCAACCGCCCGTTTTAACTCTTGGTTTTGTTTTCACTAGTTGCTCTGTTGGTCAGTGGCTATTTCTGTCCATATATGCACTTTGCAAGTAGCTGCAAACTAACTTTGTGGTCCCCATGCCGACAGACAGCTGAAGTTGCCAATCATTCGGTTAGCGCTGCACCCCTAGAAACCTGGCCCACCAATCCTGCGGTGATGGAGAGTTTAGGGACAAAAATAGCCTCAGTGGTGTGGCTTGTGTTCGCAGAGTAATGTCATGGGTGCGCTCTACTATTAGGGGAGGCAGCCTTTATCTTTAATAACCTACGCTACTACCTCATTCTACAGAACGCATTGTAACAAAATGGTTATAAAAGTATTTCTAGCTTCTTCATCTGGATCGACAGCGGTAAGCATTTACCCGAGTCTTTGTTTTTAAATGCTATTAACTTTGTTGGCCGGTTTCCCACGACTTTTGTTCAGCTCTTAATTCATGCGTTTATGTGACTGGCAAACAGATTAAAATCGGTTCAAATTATTATAGGCAATTTAGCGGTTTGTCAACTTTTAGTACCATTATTTGGGTCTAACTTCTCAGTTGAGGAGCACTGGGACTACCCGAGTTTCCTTATATATCTTGACCGTCGCTGAGATCACATTCCAAACCTGCAACAGCAATCTGTTGAAAATGAATCACCATGCATTCACTTGCAGAACCTTCTGGAATATATTTGAATTACCTCAAACCTAATCTACAGTATCAAAGAAAATGTACACTACATTACCAAAAGTATGTGGACACCTGCTCGTCGAACATCTCATTCCAACATTATGGGCATTAACATGGAGTTGGTCCACCTTTGCTGCAATAACAGCCTCCACTCTTCTGGGAAGGCTTTCCACTAGATGGTGGAACATTGCTACAGGGACTTGCTTCCATTCAGCTACATTAGTGAGGTTGGGCACTGATGTTGGACGATTAGGCCTGGCTCGCAGTCGGCGTTCCAATTCATCCCAAAGGTGTTCGATGGGGTTGAGGTCAGGGCTCTGTGCAGGCCAGTCAAGTTCTTCCACATGGATCTCGACAAACCATTTCTGTATGGACCTTGCTTTGTGCATGGTGGCATTGTCATGCTAAAACAGGAAAGGGCCTTCCCCAAACTGTTAACACAAAGCTGGAAGCACAGAATCGTCTAGAATGTCATTGTATGCTGTAGCTTTACGATTTCCCTTTACTGGAACTAAGGGGCCTAGACCGAACCATGAAAAACAGCCCCAGACCATTATTCCTCCTCCACCAAACTTTACAGTTGGCACTATGCATTGGGGCAGGTAGCGTTCTCCTGGCATCCGCCAAACCCAGATTCGTCCGTCGGACTGCCAGATGATGAAGCGTGATTCACCACTCCAGAGAACGCGTTTCCACTGCTCCAGAGTCCAATGGCAGCGAGCTTTACACCACTCCAGCCAACGCTTGGCATTGCACATGGTGAATTTAGGCTTGTGTTCAGCTGCTCGGCCATGGAAACCCATTTCATGAAGCTCCCGACAAACAGTTCTTGTGCTGACGTTGCTTCCAGAGGCAGTTTGGAACTCGGAAGTGAGTGTTGCAACCGAGAACAGACGATTTTTACGCGCTTCAGCACTCTGCAGGCCCGTTCTGTGAGCTTTTGTGGCCTACCACTTCGCGGGTGAGCTGTTGTTTCTCCTAGATGTTTCCACTTCACAATAACAGCACTTACCGGGGCAGCTCTAGCACGGCAGACATTTGACGAACTGACCTGTTGGAAAGGTGGCATCCTATGATGGTGCCACATTGAAAGTCACTGTGCCATTCTACTGCCAATGTTTGTCTATGGAGATCGATGGCTGTGTGCTCGATTTTATACACCTGTCAGCAACGGATGTGGCTGAAATAGCTGAATCCACTAATTTGAAGGGCGTGTCCACATACTTTTGTATATATAGTGTATGATATGTGAATGGGTTCTTTGTCCAGAAACTATAAAACAAGAAGTGAAAAGCTTTCATTAATGTATTAGTCTTCTACTCTCCCCAACCTAATAATAGAAAAAAGCAGCCAAACATGATCTCATAAAGAATAAACCTATCTATACTGTGTTTGTTGTCTGCCTGTACACCTGTGTGATGGTCCAGATCAAAAAGAAGCAACAGGATGTGCTTGGGTTCCTGGAAGCCCTCAAAGTGGACTACGCTCAATTGGACATTGCCTGCAATGAGGACAACCGCATGTGGATGAGGGAAAATGTCCCTGTGGAGAAAAAGCCCACCAACGGGATCCCCCTACCCCCTCAGATCTTCAACGAAGAGAGCTACTGTGGGGTGAGCATAACAAGATAATGTAGAAGGTGTGGTGACCAACAAGCCTACTCCCTACTGAATGGTTCAGGTAAAGGTGGGGGGAAAGTGTCCATTCAAAGGCTGAGAAAACGATTGGGGACTAAACAGAAATGTCTCATTTGTCTTTTACCATAGGACTACGAGACATTCTTTGACGCCAAAGAAGACAATGCAGTGTATGCCTTCCTGGGTCTGCCACCTCCTCCAGGGTCCAAGGTTGGAATTCAACTTTCACTTACTTTTCTAAAATTTTAATTATGTTTATATAGCTTTTTAGCTATAGATTACAACCACACAACGTGTTTTCCACTCAAGGGATTTTATAATGCAAATAAACTCGCCCCAAAATGGTTCACCTCCATGTCAGGGCCAGGCAGTTTTAATGTTTGTTTAGCTGAAATGCTCAGCCATGTATTGTCCTCCTAATTTGTTTTCGCTCAATTGCCTTTAGTAGGTTGAGACATGTCTGAGTGCACTCCACATATCATATTCCTTTGGAGGGCAAGTAGGAGTTAGTGAGGTTAATTGTATGAGAGGGATACAATGTGACATGTAGGCTAACGTAGTTGTGTCACGGTTCAGACAGACGACAAGAGGACCACAATTGCGTCACACCAGAAAGTTTATTAAAACTTAAGGGAGAAGGGAAGTAGGGAGTGAGTGAAGGCTCCAGGGGTTATCCCGTCCAATGTGCTGGGTCTGTGCCCCCCCAGTGGCAGCGGTGCGTCCGATGACGCCGGTGGTTGGTGGTCCAGAAGTCCTGGGGGAGGAAACACCGACACAACGGGGCGGATGAAACAAGGCAGAAGTACAGTTCAAGGGGAAATCCAAATACGTTGTAGCAAGGCAGAAGGCTGGTCAGAGTTACCGGGGTCGAAGAGTAGTCAGGAGTCGTAATGGCAGAAAGCAGGTCTGGTTTTCCTGGGGCAGAAGAGTATCCAAGAATCAGGCAGGTCCGGGGTCACAAAACAAGGGTGAGCCAGAAGCGTGAGCACACAGGTTCCGGGGTGTGAGCTTTGCAGACGATCTGACAAAGGAGAGCTGAGAGACGGGACTTTAAATACTGGGAGAGGTTAGTGGGTAATGCAGCGCAGCTGGCAGAGTAATTAGAGCCGAGCAGAGCAGGGACAGGTGGAGCTCGTTAGGCTGAGTAGAGAGAGAGAGATGAGCAGAGTGGAAGATAGTGGAAACACATTAAGGTGGTAACCCGGTGGAGTGAGAGGGCTCATGACAGAACCCCCCCAAGGGACGGCCCCAGAAGTCCCAAGAGCAACACCACGCCGGGCGGGAGGAGGGGAGCCGGAGGAGGGCTAGAACTCCTCCGAACGGTCCGAGCGAACGCCTCATCCTCGGAGGAAGCCGGAGGGCCGTGGTCGGGAGATGGGACAGGTCCCGAGACAGATCAGGCACAGGACAGGAAGCCGAGCGGGCAGGAGGTTAGGGATCCTCTGGGGCGGCCCTACGGATTGCAGGTTGATCAGATGCACGTTGGTGGAAGGCGGTGATGAGAGTCTATCCACAATCCGACTAGCTGGCACCCAGGTCCTTTCCTCAGGTCCATAGCCCTCCCAGTCAATGAGGTACTGGAGACCCCTACCCCTCCGTCTGGACCAAGCAGGCGGCGGACGGTGTAAACCAGACCACCATCGACGAGCCGTGGAGGAGGAGGACAAGGCGCAGCAGGGACCAGCGGACTCTCATGAATGGGCTTAATCTTAGACACATGGAAAGTGGGGTGCACCCTCATGGAATTAGGCAGTTGGAGCCGGACAGCAGTTGGGCTAATCACTCTTATGATAGGGAATGGGCCAATGAACCGAGGTGCCAACTTCTGCGACTCCACCCTGAGTGGCAGGTTCTTCGACGACAACCACACCCTTTGACCAACATGGTAGGTGGGAGCAGGGATTCTCCGACGGTTGGCCCCGTAGTGTAGCTGGCAACGGATCTGAGAAGTGTGGCTCGGGCCTGTGACCAGGTGCGGCGACATCGACGGGCAAACGCAGTGCAGATGGGCAGTAACCTCCCCTTCCTGACTGGCAAATAGAGGAGGCTGGTATCCATAAACACATTGGAAAGGGGACATACCGATGGCAGAGCAGGTCAGAGAATTGTGTGCGTACTCCACCCATGTCAATTGCTGCGACCAGGAGTGGGGGTTGCGTGAAGTCATGCAACGCAGTGCCTTCTCGAGCTCCTGATTTGCCCGCTCTGACTGCCCATTGGATTGGGGATGGAATCCGGAAGTCAGACTGACTGTGGCTCCCCAGCAGGTGACAGAACTCCTTCCAAAAAGCGGAGGAGAATTGTGGACCACGGTCAGAAACTACATCCTTTGGCAGTCCGTGGATCCGGGGAAGACGTGTTCCAGGACCACCTGGGCGGTCTCCTTGGCGAGTTGGGAGCTTGGGGAGGGGAATGAAGTGTGCCATCTTGCTGAATCGGTCAACTATGGTGAGAATGACGGTCTTGCCCCTTGAAGGGGGCAGCCCGTGACAAAGTCAAGGGCGATGTGAGACCAGGGACGTCTGGGCACAGGCAGGGCTGCAGCAATCCGGCTGGGGGCTGGCAGGACGACTTGTGTTGGTTGCAGATGGGGCAGGCTTGGACGAATTCCCCGTACATCCTTTCTCAGAGCGGGCCACCAGAACCTCTGGGCGAGCAGGTTGTGAGCGGCGGTGGAGCCAGGGTGACAAGCTAGGCGGGAGTCATGTCCCCACTGAACGACCTGGGACCTTAGGTTTCGGGGACAAAAGGCGGTCAGCTGGGCAAGTGCTGGGACCGGGCTGGTTACGGAGAGCTTCCAGCACCTGTTCCTCAACAGCCCAGGTCAGAGCTGCTACGATGCAGGGACTTGGCAGAATCGACACAGGATCCTTGGAGGGGTTGTCATCCTTCTGGAATTGACGGGAGAGGGCGTCTGGCTTGGTGCGTGATCCAGGCCGGTATGACAGAGTGAAATTAAACCTGGTGAAGAACAGGGCCCAGCGGACTGCCTGGAGTTCAACCGTTTGGCCAGGCGGATGTACTCCAAGTTCTTATGATCGGTCCAAACGAGAAATGGAATGGTGGACCCTCCAGCCAGTGACGCCACTCTCCAAGGCAAGCTTCACAGCCAGCAGCTCTGGTTCCCTATGTCGTAATTGCACTCAGAGGGGGACAACCGACGTGAGAAAAAGGCACAGGGATGGAGCTTCCTATCCTCCGCAGCCCACTGAGAAATCACAGCACCAACTCCCACATCCGAGGCGCCCACCTCCACAATGAATTGCCGGTCCACGTCAGGCATCTGGAGGATGGGAGGGAGGTGAACCTTACCTTGAGGGTACTGGAAGGCCTTGTCGGCTGCTGGGGTCCAGGTGAAGGGTTGCTTGGTGCTGGTTAGAGCAGTGAGAGGGGCAGCAACGGTACTGTAGTTCCGGATAAACTTTCTATAGAAGTTAGCAAAACCCCAGAAACTGTTGCAGCTTCTTTCTGTTCTCCGGAACTGGCCATGACGTGACTGCTGATACTTTGGCAGGATCCATTTGGATACTTCCCTCTGCCCACTATGTACCCCAGGAAGGCCACTGTCTTGACGTGAAACTCACACTTCTCTGCCTTGGCGTAGAGGGAATTCTCCAGAAGACGATGAAGGACTTGCTGGACATGGCGGGTGTGTTCAGACAGGTTTCTGGAGTAGATTAAGATGTCATCCAGGTAAACGAAGACAAACTTGTTTAACATGTCCCGCAGTACATCATTCACTAGAGCCTGGAACACAGCAGGAGCATTGGTGAGGCCAAAAGGCATAACCAGATACCGTAGTGGCCTGTTGGTGTATTGAATGCGGTCTTCCATTCATCTCCCTCCCCGGATCCGCACTAGGTGGTAAGCGTTTCTGAGATCCAACTTGGTAAAAACAGTGGCTCCCTGGAGCAACTCAAAAGCAGAGGTGAGCAGAGGGAGAGGGTAACGGTTTTTCACTGTGATGTCGTTGAGTCCCCTGTAGTCGATGCAGGGCGAAGAGATCCGTCTCTTCCCCCACAAAGAAGAAGCCAGCACCAGCGGAGATGAAGATGAACGGATCAATCCTGTGGACAGAGAGTCATTGATGTAGTCCTCCATGGACCTTCTTTCAGGAGCAGACAACGAATAAAGACGGCCCCTTGGAGGAGCTGTTCCAGGGAGGAGGTCGATGGCACAGTCGTACGGTCGGTGAGGAGGCAGAGATGTGGCTCTTGCTTTGTTAAACACTTCTCTGAGACCATGGTAGCATTCTGGGACATGGGAGAGGTCAGGGGCGGAGTTAGTAGGTACTGGCCGAGGGGTAGTCGCGGCAGCAAGCAGGCAGGTTCGTGGAGTCCTCTCCCCACTCCCCTGATCACCCCGGTCACCCAGTCGAGCTGAGGGTTGTGCCGGCGGAGCCATGGGTAACCCAGGATGAGGGAAGGTTGGCCTGGAGAGGGGAGCAGGTGAAACTGATAGTTTCTTGATGGTTTTCGGACAGACCCATCAAGACCGGGGCCGTGACATGAGTGACCGATCCGAGTAAGTGTCCGTCCAGTGCCCGGGCAGGAATAGGGAGGTGTCAAACGGAGGTTCTCCAGTCCCAGTTGGCGTGCCAGCTTGATGTCCATTATGTTGGCTTTCGCGCCAGAATCCACCAGGAGCAGCCAGGGTGTGAGTAGAGTCAGAGAGGCGGAGGTGAACTTGCAGCAAGGGTTTGCGGTCGGAGGACTGGATGGTCATTGAGCTCAACCGACTCCCCTATGCCCGGTGAGCTCGGCTTTTAAAGGGCAGGTTACCACACGATGTCCATCACCTCCACAATAGAGGCAGAGGTTTGAGGTGAAGCGGCGCTGGCGCTCTGCAGGAGTGAGAGAGGCTCGCCCAATCTCCATAGGCTCCGACTGACTCAAGCTGACTTGGGTGAGTGGCAGTAGCTGACAGGAGCCCAGTCGGACTCTCCGAAGCCGGTAGTTGGTGGACCTTGGCGCCCCCTCACGACGACGGTCTGTATCCTTCTGTCGATCCGGACAGTCAGTGCGATGGCTTCATCAAGAGTGGAAGGCAGTTCATGGGAGACCAACTCGCCCTGATATAGTCAGCCAAGCTATGGAAGAACGCGGCCACCAACGATGGTGTGTTCCAAGAACTTCGTCTTGCCAGGGTTCGAAGTCGATGGAATGGTCTGCGACTGTACGTCTGCCTTGTCGATACTGAACAGTTCACGAGACGCCTCTGGGTTGGTGAATCCAGGTCAAACACCTTCAGCATCTCCTCAGCAAACAGGTCGAAGGTTGCACATGCGGGGGTTTGACGTTCGAACTCTGCTGTTCCCCAGAGTCGAGCGCCCGTCAGGTGAGTGATGGCATGCCCGACCCTAGCCCCCTCCGTGGCGAAGGTCCTTGGCTGCAAGGAGAACTGAAGTCGGCAGCTAGTCAGGAATGGCCGGACCTGGGTAGAATCGCCGTTGAACCGCTCGGGGTTTCCAATCTTGGGTTCCGGGCAGCGGCTGAAATGACCGGGCAGGTGACTCGAGGCAGGGCTGGTGGGCAGACTGGCTGGGGTAAGGTTGGTGAGGAGTTGAATGATCCTGGCGAGTTGTTGTTGCTGCTGCTGGGACTGCTGCTGGTGCTGCTGGAACTGCTGATGCTGTTGGTGGTCGACCTGAAGCAGAGAGGTGATGTCGCCGCTCGTGCGGCTAGCTCTCTCTCAGTGTGTTCCAGGCGAGCATGGGGTGGGTTGCTCAGGTTCTCGGTTTCCATGTCGGGGAAGTGTGCGCTGAGTCCATGATGGTCAGATCGTACTGTCACGGTTCAGACAGACGACAAGAGGACCACAATTAAGGCCACACCAGAAAGTTTATTAAAACTTAAGGGAGAAGGGGAAGTAGGGAGTGAGTGAAGGCTCCAGGGGTTATCCCGTCCAATGTGCTGGGTCTGTGCCCCCCCAGTGGCAGCGGTGCGTCCGATGACGCCGGTGGTTGGTGGTCCAGAAGTCTGGGGGAGGAAACACAGAACAACGGGGCGGATGAAACAAGGCAGAAGTACAGTTCAAGGGGAAATCCAAATACGTTGTAGCAAGGCAGAAGGCTGGTCAGAGTTACCGGGGTCGAAGAGTAGTCAGGAGTCGTAATGGCAGAAAGCAGGTCTGGTTTTCCTGGGGCAGAAGAGTATCCAAGAATCAGGCAGGTCCGGGGTCACAAAACAAGGGTGAGCCAGAAGCGTGAGCACACAGGTTCCGGGGTGTGAGCTTTGCAGACGATCTGACAAAGGAGAGCTGAGAGACGGGACTTTAAATACTGGGAGAGGTTAGTGGGTAATGCAGCGCAGCTGGCAGAGGTAATTAGAGCCGAGCAGAGCAGGGACAGGTGGAGCTCGTTAGGCTGAGTAGAGAGAGAGAGATGAGCAGAGTGGAAGATAGTGGAAACACATTAAGGTGGTAACCCGGTGGAGTGGAGAGGGCTCATGACAAGTTGAGGATGATGCAACTGTGTTAAACAACCTGCCAATTTTCCTTGGTGCAGGAAGCGAAAGAGGCGGAAAAGGCATTTATCCTTGAGAATAGGCCTGTTGAAAATGGGACTGTTGAGAATGGGCCTGTTGAAAATGGGACTGTTGAGAATGAGACCGTGAGAACGGAACGTTGAGAGGAGACCGTTGTGAACGGAACTGATGATGCTGAGGATGAAGAGAACCTTGAAGCTGAGGAGGTTGAGGAGGAGAACCTTGATGACACACTAGTAATACCTTTCTCTGATCCCCCAGTCCCTGTCTCACCTTTACCATTTCTCCCCGGTTTCCTCCCATCCAGCATAACCTTTGTATAATAGGATGTTCTTACAGAAGAGTCTGATGCTGTTGTAAAAAATTATGATATGAACATTTATATGGAGATATATTAAGAAAAAGTAATTAAGCAAACTTCTCAACTCACTTTGGGATGCTGCCAAACCGAAGAGATTGACCTGGTGCATGAGCATCACAGAGAAATTATTTTTTATATTTTTTTAAGGAGGTGGATAGGGAAGCAGAGAAAGTATTGCCCAGAACCGGATTCCTCTAACAAACAGGCTTTTAGAGGGTGCTGTTTCAAGAAGAGTGCAAATTGAGTTCATTTTATGGACCAGCTTCATGGGTATTTCTGGGAAAACAGTTCAGCCGCCTCGTTTTGAGTATCAGAGTAAGGCCGGTTATTTTCATTTAAGTTGCAATGATGTGGTACTGTTGACTGGACTGATTTAGCTGGCTTCCGGCAGTGTGATAATATGCAGTTTCCTTGCTACAGCATACATCATTGCAAACCTCTCATTTCTCTCCACAGCACCAATATGCTGCTATTCATCACCTTGTAACCATATGTAATTTCCCTTCATTTATTCATGCATTTTCCTTTACTCAGAGGAGCTGCTGATGCTGATGCCTTACTCTGTGATGTCTTTGAACATGTGACTCAGCAGTAGGGCTGCTCCCCCTGGTGTGTGTGCCATGACAGTGCTGAGTATTACTATTCAAATACATAGTATTTCCTGAGACATGGGGTTTTACTCTAGGAAAGAGAGGTTCGATGGAGGAGTGAATGGAGATGAACACACAGAGGAGATGGAAGAGAGGTGGGAGGAGGAACAGGAGAGGAGGAGCAGAAGAGGCCGGAGAAGAGAAGGTTTCAGAGGAGGAGGAGGAAGCCGCAGAAGACACTGTAATTGTCTCCCAGAATCCTGTGCTGTGTCCCCCCGGACATCTCCTCTATCCTTTAATGTTTTATTTTCTACCTCGGGGTTTTGTTTTCCGAGCTCCTGTTGTCCTCGCCCTCCCCCTCAACTCTGGACCATACTAACCCACCGTATATGTTAGATTGAGTCATAACTGTTTCAATTGACGTTCTGTAACTGTTTCATTGACGTTCTGTTTGTTCCTTAGATCTGTTGGATGTTGAACCACTTCTCTGTTCTGTATTAGTTAACTGTAATCTCTTTGTTTGTTGTTTAGTTTTTTAGTTTTAATTGACTCCATTTGCAGCCTTTGTGTACAATGACTGCTACATATATTGGTCTTGATTTTTTATATGTATATGTTGTCACAACCATGTTAGGTGTGTATGTGTTGTATGTGTTTGCATGTCTAGGTGTGTATGTGTCGCTCCACTGTCCATCCATGTCTAGGTGTGTATGTGTTGGTGGGGGTCCTCTGGAAATCCACAATGTTGTTGTTAATGTGGATCTGTGAGATGTTCAAGTTGCACGAACTCCCATGTAGAAGAGTTCTCATCCATGTTTGAGGAGAGGTTTCTGTTTCCCACATGTCTCCTTGAGGTCATGCTATCATTCTAAAAATATGATACACAATCTTTTCTATTTTCTACCCTTTCTGTCAGAAGGCCCCCGTGAAGGAGGAAGAAGCCCAGGTAAAGTGTTTTTAATTTTGAAAAGTATTGAAATCAAATAGAAATTTGGGAGTATGTTTTTTTCACTGTTTTTTCTCTTATCCTAAACAGGAAGAAGTAGAGGATGAGGAGGCTAAGGTAACAGGCGACATTGTGTCACCGGAGTAATGCCTGATATGAAGGGATTATCATTAATAACAGCCATTGCTCTCTGCATTGTGCCATCTGCCCCACTAAGTAAGTTTTAGTGGATAAAGACCTGGCACATGGTTCATACTAATTGTGCCTTTATTGAACTCCAATATTCTGGAATTAAGTAAATTATTAACTTTTTTAGTATTCAACTATTCTAAACAAAGCATATACATGTAGGTCTAAAAGGGACATACAGATGTTAGGTTATGTTTTCTGGCTAAGTCACTGATTATAAATCAGTACTATGAAGTTTTCTGCCAATGCCCAGGCCCAGCTATGTCTGGTAGCCAAAACATGATTACATCATAATGCTTAATAAATGCTATATACACTTGCAAAGTTTTACTCACAGCAGCTTATTCATTAATTAATGCTTTTATTGTGACATGAAAGCTGTATTGAGAATGGTAAAGGTTATATGAAGGCAAAAGCCTGAGATCAGCAAAGGTAAATTTCACATTGTTTTAATGTCTATACCACTGTTGTGTCTGCTGGGCTCAGAAGTGCGCTCAGAAGCGAATGCTGGTGTTGAATAAATGTGCTGTGGCACAAACAAACAGACGCGGAGTAAACCGAGACATGTGTTAGTGTTACTTTGGGCACTGTTGTTCACTACGGAGGAACCACGTAAACCGTATTGATAAGATATTAAGTTATATGCTATTGAATAGGTTAACTGAATATATATCAGACTTATGTGTCAATAGATATCAAAGCACTTGTGATGTTATTGGATTGTACACTGCTCAAAAAAATAAAGGGAACACTAAAATAACACATCCTAGATCTGAATGAATTAAATAATCTTATTAAATACTTTTTTCTTTACATAGTTGAATGTGCTGACAACAAAATCACACAAAAATTATCAATGGAAATCAAATTTATCAACCCATGGAGGTCTGGATTTGGAGTCACCCTCAAAATTAAAGTGGAAAACCACACTACAGGCTGATCCATCTTTGATGTAATGTCCTTAAAACAAGTCAAAATGAGGCTCAGTAGTGTGTGTGGCCTCCACGTGCCTGTATGACCTCCTTACAACGCCTGGGCATGCTCCTGATGACTCCTAGACAGTCTGTAGTGCAACGTGGCGTTCGTGGGTGGAGCGAGACATGATGTCCCAGATGTACTCAATTGGATTCAGGTCTGGGGAACGGGCGGGCCAGTCCATAGCATCAATGCCTTCCTCTTGCAGGAACTGCTGACACACTCCAGCCACATGAGGTCTAGCATTGTCTTGCATTAGGAGGAACCCAGGGCCAACCGCACCAGCATATGGTCTCACAAGGGGTCTGAGGATCTCATCTCGGTACCTAATGGCAGTCAGGCTACCTCTGGCGAGCACATGGAGGGCTGTGCGGCGCCCCAAAGAAATGCCACCCCACACCATGACTGACCCACCGCCAAACCGGTCATGCTGGAGGATGTTGCAGGCAGCAGAACGTTCTCCACGGCTTCTCCAGACTCTGTCACGTCTGTCACATGCTCAGTGTGAACCTGCTTTCATCTGTGAAGAGCACAGGGCGCCAGTGGCGAATTTGCCAATCTTGGTGTTCTCTGGCAAATGCCAAACGTCCTGCACGGTGTTGGATTGTAAGCACAACCCCCACCTGTGGACGTCGGGCCCTCATACCACCCTCATGGAGTCTGTTTCTGACCGTTTGAGCAGACACATGCACATTTGTGGCCTGCTGGAGGTCATTTTGCAGGCCTCTGGCAGTGCTCCTCCTGCTCCTCCTTGCACAAAGGCGGAGGTAGCAGTCCTGCTGCTGGGTTGTTGCCCTCCTACGGCCTCCTCCACGTCTCCTGATGTACTGGCCTGTCTCCTGGTAGCGCCTCCATGCTCTGGACACTACGCTGACAGACACAGCAAACCTTCTTGCCACAGCCCGCATTGTTGTGCCGTCCTGGATGAGCTGCACTACCTGAGCCACTTGTGTGGGTTGTAGACTCCGTCTCATGCTACCACTAGAGTGAAAGCACCGGCAGCATTCAAAGTGACCAAAACATCAGCCAGGAAGCATAGGAACTGAGAAGTGGTCTGTGGTCACCACCTGCAAAGCCAGTCCTTTATTGGGGGTGTCTTGCTAATTGCCTATAATTTCCACCTGTTGTCTATTCCATTTGCACAACAGCATGTGACATTTATTGTCAATCAGTGTTGCTTCCTAAGTGGACAGTTTGATTTCACAGAAGTGTGATTGACTTGGAGTTACATTGTGTTGTTTAAGTGTTCCCTTTATTTTTTTGAGCAGTGTAGTAATAATCCATTTGTTAAAATCTGTATTTCCTAGTTACAGTAACCTGGTGAAAGCAAGTGAGTTGATCCAAAGCCAATCATTACTATTCGTTGTTTTAGGGAGAAGACGATCAGCCGGTTTCTGAGGTAGATCTACATTTACATTTACTTTGAATTGTGTTCGATGTTCAATAGCTGTAGTGTTCAGTCCTTAAATTGAATTAATTAAATACTGTAGTCTCAGTTTCTGAGCTAAGGGCCTTGGGTGTTCAGTTTTAATGTGTGGTTTGTTTGCATCCTTGTGATTGTGGTCTGTGTCCAATGTCCAGACAACTAACCTCACATATTCTTCTTTGGTGTAGCGTTTCTTGTGCAATATTGAATGCTTGAAACCCCTCTTCCTTCTTTTGTAGTTTTTGTCCCCGTCTCATTTTCCACAGGTCTCCTGTGGAGGGATTGCTGTATGTTTGGATGCATTTCATCTTAATCCTTGACACAGTTTTAGAACACTACTGATATTTTCTATGGCATGCCACCTTAGTGATATAATCATTAGATACCCTAGTCAATAACATTCCTATTTGTCATTTGATAAGATAGTTTGATGATTTGATTTTGAAAAATGTAATGCTCGTTTAGCTGCTACTCTGTCTACATTTAAATATATATTGTATAAGTAGTTAACACCAGATACAGTAACAAGGATAGTACAGTAAGTCTAAATAAATCCAATAAAGTCACATAAAGATAATTAAGCTGAACTAAATATTTTAGGGCTCCAGCTTGGTTCATGTTGAATCATGCATGTAAAGCTATCTGCAAGAGGGTCTCCTCCTCCAGCAACTCCTTGTACCTCCTCCACACATTGACCCCTCCCCCCTTTGCCCTTTTCCCCATCTCTTGGTTTGGTTTTCCAGGGAGAAGAGGATTTGGGGTCGGAGGTAACTGGATGTCTGCGACTGTGAATTTCTCTGGTTGTTCCCTTAGTCACCAGCTGTGTGGGTTTGTCTGGCGGAGATCAGAAGCCTTTGTGTTGTGGGACGGAAGAGCTTGTCTTGTGATCTATCTGCTGTTCGTTCCCTCATCAGTAGCCTGTGTTCACGCCCTCCAAACCTCTGTCCGTCTCCCCTCTCTTTTAGCCTTCCTCTTCCTCATTTCTTCCCTAGTCCTGTAGCTGCTTCCTTCCTGTCAGCCTGAACTATCCCTGTAGATTCCATTTTAAACAACATACTTTTCCTATAGCGCATGCCTCTGGTGACACCTCTGACCCCTCCATCTACACCACTGACACTTAATCTCATCCTTTCTAGGAGGAAGAAGAGCTGCGACAGCTTGAGGTAGATTGATACGAGTTTTTTTTAAAACTACACTCGTCCCCCTCTACCTCTCCACCATTCTATCTATCTGCTTTTCTTGCTTCCACATCTTGCACAGTTTATTCAGCGTTCCTTCAATTTCCTCTTTGACTACTTTTTGTGTAGATTAAACAGACCCTATCTCACCTATGGCATCTGAACAGACTGTAGCCTTTACTATATTTCTTTAGCCCTCTCTGTCATGCCAGATAATCTCAATCACATAGTTGGATGAACAACATGGTAACTCTGGTAGCCATCAGAAGACAGACCATGATAGAGAAACCAGCACTGTCATTCATACTGATTTTAGTAAATTACACACACACACACACAAACACACCCCCCCACACACACACAGAGCCTCTCCAACATTCCAAACTGCCACTGCCTGCCCTCCCTCCTCTTCCACACAAGCTTCTCTGCTTTTGCTCTCTTCTTCCTCCCCTTTCTTGCTCTCCTCCACCTCCTCCACCTCCTCCTATATTTTCATTGCAGGAGCAAGAAGAGAGTTTCCTCTGGTTGTAATTTGTGGCGTCTTCTGTGGATCTTAGATCTCTCTCTCTATCTCTCTATGTCTGTCTGTGCTGCTGCATGGGTTGTGGTCTCTGTGGTACAGATAACTGATGGTGTGCAGCACGACACAACATCTCCAACACGGTCATTTGGTATATTTATGGTTATAATAATCATAATAATAATAATGGGAACATTAAGTAACACAGGGTTTTCCTCCCTCTTGAAGTCTCCTTAGTGACATGCCGTTT
Source organism: Coregonus clupeaformis (assembly GCF_020615455.1). NCBI lineage: Eukaryota > Metazoa > Chordata > Actinopteri > Salmoniformes > Salmonidae > Coregonus > Coregonus clupeaformis. The sequence continues at coordinate 23,760,159 of NC_059197.1, read as the reverse complement.
CACTTATCTCAAATATAGGTTGTTGTATCTCTTGCCTTTGTTCCCTCTTTGACATGGAAATGCTCAAAACCCCTGATATCCCCATCCTTAGGAAGAAGAAGAGGCCCCAGAGGTAACAGAGGTATATTCTGTCTGCGCTCCCAGCCCATTGCATGGTGTGGCCCCTGACGTGGAGTAAACGGATCTTATGCATATGTGGATTTAGTGTGGGTTTGTGAAGAGCTCTCTACCCTTTTATTCCACAAGGCTGCCAGCATCCCTCCTGTGGTATGCTGTCTTTAAAATTTGGAAATTATCTGGACTCTGGTTGGGGTTTTGATGCAGTGTGACTGGGATGAGGTCATTGTCCGTTGGTTTACGTGGAGGCTTGAGTATTCTGCAGCATTGTGCCAGTGAATGTTTCATAACAGGTGACATGCATCTTTTGGGGTCAAGATCTGCCTCTGTGCACATGAGCATAAGTCTGACACATAGACGTACTTGTGAATTGGATCTTACAGTGTTGCATAGGAATCTCTAGTGACTTGACGAAAACCCGATGACAAACGGGATGTTTAAAAAGCCATTGGCATGGCTTCTCTTTGCGAGGAGAGTCTTGAGACTGAGTGTGGACAGGACAAGCACTGCAGAAGATTAATGGACTGTTTGTTATTGTGCAATGATCCCCCACAACAAGATCTTGGCAGTGTCATATATGTTGCACCAGACTACACTCTTTAAATAATTTGTTACCGTGGACATAATTTATCAAATCTTGAATACACAGCAAGCACTATATCCACAAGCAAGTTTTCTGGTAAACTTAGTCATTAAAAACAGTGAATTCATTGGTCACAGGACTAAGTAATTGCACTTCACCACCTTTTTAAAATTTAGCCCATAGGGTAAAGGCTATTTACGTTTGTAGAAATGTAGCTAATTGCATTAGCGCAACACCATGCTCAACCCAACAGATGCACCTCGGATGGAATGTGGTCTGATGATTTGTGAAGTATGCAGTGCCTTGCAGTTTCGTTGTCATATGACACCACCCCATAGAGGGCCTTGCTTAAAGGCCCACACTACTCTTACTACTTCACTAGCAGTTAAGGGAATGGTGCACTATCCCTGTGGCTAACTTGTTCCCTTGGCCTAAGTAGTGGATATATTCCTAGTGTTCCTAGTGTCTTCCCAATCTCATCTCTCCTACCTGTTTTCTTGATGCCTCCCCTGGATTATAATATGGTTTGACTCCCTTTTAACCCAACTATACATGCTACTTTTTCGTTTCCCCTGTGCTGGACCCTTCCCTTCACCAAAAAAATCTTTTTTTGTATTTTTTTTGTTATGCCAAGGAGGAAGAAGAAGAAGTGACAGAGGTAGAGGAAGCAGAGGTAGTATATCAACCAGCAAACACACGGATGTTCTCACCAGTGTTCGCCTTGATGCAAAAACTCTTGTTCCACTTTGAGAAGGATCTGAGCAAGACATTAGCCAGCTGAATATTCTACTGAATCTTTGTTATGGTTATTGATGGTGATAACTGCCTTATCTGAATGAAATCAGTTGCTCCACTCCTCAGTAATCTTGTTCAACTGTAATCAAGCACAGCTGAGAGATAACACTTAATTGGCAATGGAAGTTTTGTTCTGGATGCTCTCTTTATTAAACTAGCACTGTAAAATGAGTCATCTGTGCTCTTTTTTTAATTTAAATAAACTAATATGGAGTTCAACTACAGTCTGGCTCTTATATTGATAGTACTGAGTGGGATATCTTGGTTCTCCTCTGATCTGATGTCTTGCTTTACCTTGTCATCAACATTGTCATTACTCAGTTTTCTTTTTTCAGCAGGAAGAAGAGGATGAGTAGTTACAGCCAGGAAAGGTTTAGGATGTCATTTACTACTGCCCAGGTAAAATAAACTACTTTATTACTTAATCAGAATTCTCTTCTCTGCCACTGGGTGGCAGTATGAGAGCAGGTAGTTTGCAGTGAACTGATGGCTGCATCGTATAACTCATAAACATGTCTTCTTGTTACTGAATGTCTTTCTAGAGTAATTTAAAAAGAAAACAATTCAGTACATGTATTACTCTGTGCCTTTTTGACCCATTTATCAAATGTGTCTTCATACTGGCATTATTAAACCATTGAATTATATTATTTAGTGCCCTAACTGTACCTAGGTAATAATCTGTATGAGATCATACAGATTACATATATTACATTACATTTACATCACATATATAAATCCTAAAACCACATAACCCAACCAGTGTAAAGTGAGGATATAATCCCTGTCTGAAATGTACACTGTGTTGCTGTTCTGTATTGGTAGCTGTGTGTTTTCATAAGTGTTCTGTCAGAGAAGCTACAGAGAACAGAGCATTGGGCTATTTAACAGGGACTGTCACCAGTCTCTTTACACAAAAAGCTTCATTGAGCACAGAATGCCTGAAGGATCCATTGAACAGCCGTATAAAACGATATCACATGAATTCTCTTTTCTCTCCCTGTGGCAGTGATGATAATAATAATAGTAATAATCGTAATCTTCAAAGCCGCACTCATCGCCCCTCTCCAGTAGTGTAGGAAAAGGCTCTGCTCGCTGCAGGAGAGGGAACAGCCTGAGACTTTGATCGGATGGCACAGCCCACCGCACCCCCCTCCCCTCATAAAAACCAAACCTGTCACCCCAGGTTAGAGAAAGCAGCTAAGTGAGCTACTGAATTGCCTCGGGAGGGACTGGCACTCAGGATGGCATGGGCAGTTTGGGCACAGTGGTGACTGGAAGCTTAGGACCCACAGCCGCTAGCAGAGGCGCATTGGTGACCTTTCTTTTCTCTTCCAGCCTAGAGAGACCGCATGTTCCGGCCCTTCCTGACCCCCCCCCTGACCCCTCAGACTGCCCCCCACCCACCGGACTACCCACGATGCCCCCAACTGCTCACTGGGAACGCACATGTCCCCCTGCTGGACCCTGCTGGCTGAAACCTGCCAATCACACACTATCTGTACGGCCCACCCAGAGATAACCCCCTGTTTTACCAGATGTTTATATTGCGTAGGGGACTAGGACGAGAGAACATGTATTGCTGTACTTCATTTGTATAACATTGTTAGTTTATGGTAGCTTCCATCCAGTGCGTAGCTCAATTACATAGTGTTCTCAGTTTGTAATTTTTAGCAGCTTTTCTAATTGTACATACACAGTCATATGTTAAGCATTTAAATATTTCAGACATACTTCTCATGTTTCAAATTGAAAATGGTAGTTTTATACCACAGTTTGTAAAGGATGATGAGCATGCCACCACCGACACCTTAGCAGTCAATGACCGACAGCTATAACCCTGTGAGTATCTGAGTGAAGATCACTCTATTGTGAACTGCAACCAGTGAATGGACTCTCAGACTGAAACAAATCTATCAATGCAGCGCCTCTCACTCGATGCCGGCAAATATGTTAGATCTATATGTGTGAATGCAACCCAGTGACTCTCTATGCCTCAGTCCAACATGAGAAAGACCCTCATGTAGGGTTTCCACTAGCTTCCATAGCCACAACGTCAGATTCCACAGCCACAAAGTCAAATATGACTTTGGTCTTACTTTAAGGTTAGGGTTAAGCATAAGGTTAGCAGTGTGGTTAGGGTTAGGTTTAAAATCAAATTTTAAGAAGAGAAATTGTAGAAATGGGTTTAGCCATAATTATGACTTTGTGGCTATGGAAACTAGTGACGACCCTCATGTAGCGTGCCTTATGACTGTGTTTGCAGCTACTGGACACCGTTCACTGAACATTACTGTCTGCTGATCTACTGTGCACTTTGTTGAATGTAAAAGGAAGTGGGTGACTAAGATCCCCCTAGATGTAAGAGAAGTGAAATGCCAATAAAGTAGAGTGGTGTAAACAGCTCCCCATGGTCTATTATGCTCTATTTTCAATTCATTGTGTTTTTTTTATAGATCAATGTACAATGTTAAGCATATACAGTACAATAGGAGGATAAACATTGCATATTACCATAAATATCCTGTAATTAATGAATAACATGATATCTATGATTATAACAACATATAAGTTTGAGAAGTTACATCGAGATTACATAATACAAATGTTATAGTACCAGTGGTGTAAAGTACTTAAGTAAAAATACTTTAAAGTACTGCTTAAGTAGTTTTTTGGATATCTGTACATTACATTACTATCTATATTTTTGACTACTTTTACATTTACTTCGCTACATTCCTAAAGAAAATAATCTACTTTTTACTCCATACATTTTCCCTTACACCCAAAAGTACTCGTTACATTTTGAATGCTTAGCAGGACAGGAAAATGGTCAAATTCACACACTTATCCCTGGTCATCCTGACTGCCTATGATCTGGCGGATTCACTAAACACACATTCTTCATTTGAAAATTATGTCTGAGTGTTGGAGTGTGCCCCTGGCTATCCGTGAATAAAAAAAACAAGAAAATGGTGCCGTCTGGTTTGCTTAATATAAGGAATTTGAAATTATTTATGCTTTTACTTTTGATACTTAAGTATATTTAAAACCAAATGCTTTTAGACTTTTACTCAAGTAGTATTTTACTGGGTGACTTTCACTTTTACTTGAGTTATTTTCTATTAAGGTGTCTTTACTTTTACTCAAGTATTAGAATTGGGTACTTTTTCCGCTACTGTATATTGGTGTGTAGCTCTTCAGTATGTTTTTGGGACTTACTGTACTTATTTTACTGAGATTGTTTCTTCTCGAGCTATACTGCAGGGGAAATGGTTGTTTAAAATGTTAGTTTTTTCTTATTTGAGATAATTAAGTCCATTTAATTGATATGTAATGAATAAACTCTGAAGCGGAAAAACAGTTTGAATCACTGATTTATTTATTGGTAGTAGTATGTGATTACATTTGAATGACATTCATTACAAAAAACAAATTCTGTTTTACCTGCCAATTTAGAAAAGAAAGCAATCAAGATTACTTCCAAAACGGTGGGCATAATTGTAACTGTAACACACTGCCACATCCAATTCTGTAATGAGTGAAGGTTTACCATCAACACACATTGACTAATGTGGTTTTTATCTCACTCTCTTGTCTCTGTGTCCATTCAGCTTGGAACAATGGCTTGACTGTTCCCTGGGCATCCCCTTGATACCGTGTGGCTCACGGTAAGACTGTCATAACAACAAGGGCTCCACTTGGGTTAGAATCTTATATCAGAAACCAGTAATTTGCCTGTGTATCCCCCCCTACCACAATGTGCTTGATCATTGAACCCCTTGGTATTAAACCCACAGTCACACTAATTAACTTCCTAATGATCTATGTGCTCTGCATAATTAATTTCCTCAAAAGGGCTGTCTTTCTTGTTAGTGGGAAGATATAGTGGTCAGGGACAAGAGTGTCACTGAATCCCATCTCAAATTAGAGCATGAAAATGTTCATTGCTTCATTCATTCTCCCATTCGGAGGAAAAGTATGAGCTATATAAACTGCCCTAGATATTTCTCAGACCTCATTTATTAAACGGATACATCATTTATGACTCCACACAGGCCATTTCGGCTAACACAGTTAGCACTGCACAAACAATTTATACATCACCCAGATTACTTGGAAATGAGCATATTATTTCATATTACAAAATTGCACCTGACCCATTAATATTCTCCCCTTTACACCTTCATCTATCAATGGAATTAAGCTCTGTGAAGCACCACTGAAATTCAATTGGGGGATGACTTTTCTAAAGGAGGAGAGCAATAAAAATGCCTCACAGCAGGGTATAGAGCTTCCCTCCTCACAAACTATACAGTCTATCTATTCTTAATCAGGTACACGGTCTTGTGGGTTGTTAAATCTAACATGGCACTTCAGCCGTTAATGTGTTTGTTTACCCATCCCAGTTATAGAGGGCCCATCCACTGCCTGCTGCTGCTATAGGCCCTAATTTACACGGTCCTTTTTGTCTGTACTCTACTCTGTAAATCCTGGTTGCCCGAGCCAAATCTTGCTCGCCATCTGGACAGCTCTGCACAGATTTAGAGTCGCTCTCCTCATTTGGACCCACTGGTTTAACATGTGTTTGTCTGGAGCTCACAAGCATGTGACTCATGTTTTACCTCTGTCTGCATTCAAAACAGATTTATACACAGATTTGGGGTAAGACAGAGAGCGATAAGCTTGAGTAGGTCACATTTCAAAATCCTTTTCGACTCAGTTTTATGCAACGTTTTTTAGAGGATGAATTTTATAGTCAGATCGTGCATGTTTCTAACAGCTTCACAATCAACGAAGACAGTCACACCTCATGTACCATACCAGAGAGTGATTCAGTGGAATTCAAACACTTTACTACCCCTTTAGGTTAAATGGAAATGTGTCATTGGTTTCCATTATAACTCAATCATGATTTTATCACAACACCCCAATGTAACCCACATTCCCTGATCCCCATGCTTCTGATGTCCATGTCTCTGTGTCTGTCCCTGTCAGTGCTGGAGGCCCGGGTGCAGCTGGAGCCCAGAACCATCACGGTGCTGCGAGGTGACCCGGCCCGGCTGATCTGCAGCACGGCTGAGCCCTGGCAGGTGATGGTGTGGATCCTCAACGGTGGCTCTGTGTTGACCATCTCTGCCCAGTATGGTATTCTCTCAAACAACCCCAATGTGACTGCCGTGAACCACCGCTCCACCAATCAAGTCTCCAGCTGGGAATTTGTCCTCAAGAGAGTCCAGCGCAGCTACCAGGGACAGGTGACCTGTGACCTCCAAAACATCCAGAGGCAAACTGCTGATCTGTTTGTTCAAGGTTTGTATGCTTTTCTCATTTGGCTGTCGTTGAGGTGACTGCCTACTGGCAGGCTGACAGTATTCAGTATGGCAGAGAAACAAAGGAGCCACAGTTACAGTACTGCACAAGATTTTCAAGCGATGATTTCAAAGGCCAGCTGTGAAGTGGGATTTTCGTTTCTTATGGATTCTCTCTCTCTCTCCTTGTCTCTCACACATGTTCACACACTCACGTGTACATGCGCATACACACACAAAGAAAACAAAACAGGTGGAACCCCTTTTGAAAACAATGGCAGAATGAAAGAAGACAGAAAGGATTAAATTAACCTTGACTAGGAGAAGAAAAGCAGAATAAACAAAAAGTTGAACCTCATCCATGATGATGCCACCCACACACTCCCTGACACTAGAGACAAAAACTCGATGTTTTCCTAAGCCATATTGGCTTGTTGTTTTAATTTAAAGCCTTTGTTTGAATTTGTTTGGGGTTTCATGCATGCAGCAGATTTTCTCAAGTTTTCTCAAAGCAGCTGATTTAGTTGTTGGGCATTGATCCAGGTGTATATCAAAGAGGAGGACTGCTGCAGTGGCTGTTTTGATGGGCTGTATGACATTGTTGATGCCAGGGTTGGAGGGTGTGGGATGGGAATCGATTGGGCCAGTTATAAATACAGGGTGGAGGACACTCTCCTGAGCACCAGTCATACACCAGCCGGGATTTAGAGTCTGTCATCCCTCACCTAATACGCCCTCCCTATATCCCTCTATTTCTCTATTGCTCTATCCTTATTTTTGCCTGTTTCCTTCTATCCCTGTTTCCCTTTTCCCCCTCTATCTCTCTTTCCATATCTTCCTCTATCCCTGGATGCCGTTTAAGGCAGCCCCCCCCCCTCCCCCCGCACCTATCTGATTCAGAGGGGTTGGGTTAAATGTGGAAGACACATTTCGGTTGAATGCATTCATTTGTGTAACTGACTTTCCCTTTCCCCCGCTATCCCTCTGTCCCTGTTTCCCTCGGCTCTGTTTCCCTCTATCCCTCTGACCCTGTTTCCCTCTGTCCCTGTTTCCCTCTATCCCTCTGTCCCTGTTTCCCTCTATCCATCTGTCCCTGTTTCCCTCGGTCCCTGTTTCCCTCTATCCCTCTGTCTCTGTTTCCCTCTGACCCTGTTTCCCTCTATCCCTCTTCCCCTGTTTCCCTCTATCCCTCTACCATGTTTCCATCTGGCCCTGTTTCCCTCTATCCCTCTGTCCATGTTTCCCTCTATCCCTCTGTCCATGTTTCCCTCTATCCCTCTGTCCCTGTTTCCCTCTATCCCTCTGTCCCTGTTTCCCTCGGTCCCTGTTTCCCTCTATCCCTCTTACCCTGTTTCCCTCGGTTCCTGTTTCCCTCTTTCCCTCTGTCCCTCTTTCCCTCTGGCCCTGTATCCCTCTATCCCTCAGTGCCTGTTCCCCTCTATCCCTCTATCCCTCTGTCTCTGTTTCCCTCTATCCCTCTGTCCCTGTTTCCCTCTATCCCTCTGTCCCTGTTTCCCTCTATCCCTCTGTCCCTGTTTCCCTCTATCCCTCTATCCCTGTTTCCCTCTATCCCTCTGTTCCTGTTTCCCTCTATCCCTCTGTCCCTGTTCCCCCCTTCCCTGTTTCCCTCTATCCCTCTGTCCCTGTTTCCCTCGATCCCTCTGTCCCTGTTTCCCTCTATCCCTCTGGGTCTGTTTCCCTCTGTCCCTGTTTCCCTCTATCCATCTGTCCCTGTTTCCCTCGGTACCTGTTTCCCTCTATCCCTCCTTCCCTGTTTCCCTCTATCCCTCTGTTCCTGTTTCCCTCTATCCCTCTGTCCCTGTTTCCCTCTATCCCTATTTTCTCCTGTTTCCCTATTTTTCTGTTTCCCTCTATCCCTCTGTCCATGTTTCCCTCTATCCCTCTGTCCCTGTTTCCCTCTATCCCTCTGGCCCTGTTTCCCTCGATCCCTCTGTCCCTGTTTCCCTCTATCCCTCTGGGTCTGTTTCCCTCTATCCCTCTGGGTCTGTTTCCCTCTATCCCTCTGGGTCTGTTTCCCTCTGTACCCGTTTCCCTCTATCCCTCTGTTCCTGTTTCCCTCAGTCCCTGTTTCCCTCTATCCCTCTGTCCCTGTTTCCCTCTATCCCTCTGTTCCTGTTTCCCTCTATCCCTCTTCTCTGTTTCCCTCTATCCCTCTGTTCCTGTTTCCCTCTATCCCTCTGTTCCTGTTTCCCTCTATCCCTCTGTTCCTGTTTCCCTCAGACCCTGTTTCCCTCTATCCCTCTGTCCCTGTTTCCCTCTATCCCTCTGTTCCTGTTTCCCTCTATCCCTCTGTCCCTGTTTCCCTCGGTCCCTGTTTCCCTCTATCCCTCTTACCCTGTTTCCCTCGGTTCCTGTTTCCCTCTTTCCCTCTGTCCCTCTTTCCCTCTGGCCCTGTATCCCTCTATCCCTCAGTGCCTGTTCCCCTCTATCCCTCTATCCCTCTGTCTCTGTTTCCCTCTATCCCTCTGTCCCTGTTTCCCTCTATCCCTCTGTCCCTGTTTCCCTCTATCCCTCTGTCCCTGTTTCCCTCTATCCCTCTATCCCTGTTTCCCTCTATCCCTCTGTTCCTGTTTCCCTCTATCCCTCTGTCCCTGTTCCCCCCTTACCTGTTTCCCTCTATCCCTCTGTCCCTGTTTCCCTCGATCCCTCTGTCCCTGTTTCCCTCTATCCCTCTGGGTCTGTTTCCCTCTGTCCCTGTTTCCCTCTATCCATCTGTCCCTGTTTCCCTCGGTACCTGTTTCCCTCTATCCCTCCTCCCTGTTTCCCTCTATCCCTCTGTTCCTGTTTCCCTCTATCCCTCTGTCCCTGTTTCCCTCTATCCCTATTTTCTCCTGTTTCCCTATTTTTCTGTTTCCCTCTATCCCTCTGTCCATGTTTCCCTCTATCCCTCTTTCCCTGTTTCCCTCTATCCCTCTGTCCCTGTTTCCCTCGATCCCTCTGTCCCTGTTTCCCTCTATCCCTCTGTCCCTGTTTCCCTCTATCCCTCTGGGTCTGTTTCCCTCTATCCCTCTGGGTCTGTTTCCCTCTGTACCTGTTTCCCTCTATCCCTCTGTCCCTGTTTCCCTCAGCTCCTGTTTCCCTCTATCCCTCTGTCCCTGTTTCCCTCTATCCCTCTGTTCCTGTTTCCCTCTATCCCTCTGCTCTGTTTCCCTCTATCCCTCTGTTCCTGTTTCCCTCTATCCCTCTGTTCCTATTTCCCTCTATCCCTCTGTTCCTGTTTCCCTCAGACCCTGTTTCCCTCTATCCCTCTGTCCCTCTTTCCCTCTATCCCTCTGTTCCTGTTTCCCTCTATCCCTCTGTCCCTGTTTCCCTCTATTCATTTATCCCTGCATCCATCCTTTTGCTCCATTGGGAGGATTTAAACCACTGTCAACTTCCAAGTTATAAGGCTGGTGTTTCACATAATGGATTTCCTAGTCAGGCATGGTTTACAAAGTATCACTGTCTGTGCTTTGAACTATTGGTTATCTTGTTCAGATTTACTCTGTTTATATATTTGGAGCAAGTTCATGAATGACTGAAAATACTCTTCATTAACTTTTATTTGGATCTTGAGGACATTACTGTTTTCCTTTTTGTTATTCAATTTCTTATTGTTGATGCAGTGCTTTGCCCCACTGTAACCACAGTGCATTTCTCTGATTTCAAGTATGCAGATAGACTCTGTTCCCCAGGGGTGAAGGTGTGGAGAGATTCAGTGGCACAAATATTGAATAGTGTTCAAAAGTCAGGGCAGGATAAGAATCAGAGCTCCTCCGCAGTTTTTACTGAAATCGTTATCTCTCCAAGCCAAAAGTATTCCAGTGAATCATCTCAGAGAGTTTGCTGGGGATGCCCTGCATGGCAAAGAAATACCACAGAGAATACTCAACTAGAAATTAAGAAAGATGAAGAATGATTACAACCCATACTCTGGGCCAGAATTCACCAAAACTGATAAGCTGTTATTGACAGTAGCAATGCTAGGAGGTGTTGCTGATATCTCCTCTACATTTTTCATATCATCTTATTATAAACTCCACTCATATTGGAAAGTTGGACCAAAGACAAATGGGTTGTAAACAAGACAAACTGAGAAATTAATCATTCATTTTGCGATAAAAACATAAATATTGTATTAATGATGCTTACTCTGGAACGTTTTAGCATGTTAGCGGAGAACGACAGGGTGTTGTCCAGGGTCACGCCAAGGTTCTTTGCACTCTGGGAGGAGGACACAATGGAGTTGTCAACCGTGATGGCGAGATCATGGAGCGGGCAGTCCTTCCCCGGGAGGAAGAGCAGCTCTGTCTTGCCGAGGTTCAGCTTGAGGTGGTGATCCAACATCCACACTGATATGTCTGCCAGACATGCAGAGATGCGATTCGCCACCTGGTTATCAGAAGGGGGAAAGGAGAAGATTAATTGTGTGTCATCTGCGTAGCAATGATAGGAGAGACCATGTGAGGATATAACAGAGCCAAGTGACTTGGTGTATAGAGAGAATAGGAGAGGGCCTAAAACTGAGCCCTGGGGGACACCAGTGGTGAGAGCATGTGGTGCAGAGACAAAATTCTCGCCACGCCACCTGGTAGGAGCGATCTGTCAGGTAGGACGCAATCCAAGAGTGAGCAGCGCCGGAGATGCCCAACTCGGAGAGGGTGGAGAGGAGGATCTGATGGTTCACAGTATCAAAGGCAGCAGATAGGTCTAGAAGGATAAGAGCAGAGGAGAGAGAGTTAGCTTTAGCAGTGCGGAGAGCCTCCGTGACACAGAGAAGAGCAGTCTCAGTTGAATGACCAGTCTTGAAACCTGACTGGTTTGGATCAAGAAGGTCATTCTGAGAGAGATAGCAGGAGGGTTGGCTAGAGACGGCACGCTCAAGAGTTTTGGAGAGAAAAGAAAGAAGGGATTCTGGTCTGTAGTTGTTGACATCGGAGGTATCGAGTGTAGGTTTTTTGAGGAGGGGTGCAACTCTCGCTCTCTTGAAGACGGAAGGGATGAGTTGATGAGCGAGGTGAGGTAAGGGAGAAGGTCTCCGGAAATGGTCTGGAGAAGAGAGGAGGGGATAGGGTCAAGTGGGCAGATTGTTTGGCGGCTGGAGGGCTTGATCCACCATGATTTGCATGGTGGATCAAGCCCTCCAGTGTAGATGCAGAGGATCTCAGAGCCTTTCAATTAATGGTGATCTAGGCGTTTTCCAGTTCACCGTCAGCAACTCTGCTGGTGATTTGTCCAAATATACCATTGGAGGAGAGCCACAAATCTACACTAGAGACTGGCCCTCTTCTCTCCTCACCCCTTCGTTCTAATTGTCCAATATGAATGTGATGCAAACACGCCGACACAGAACATATACACACATACTGCTTGCAGAACACACACACACACACACACACACACACACACACACACACACACACACACACACACACACACACACACATGCAGACACACACACGTAGACACACTTCTTACATTAAAAAATATATATGGCTGTATGGGGTTGTTGAATATGAACAGAAAGTGCTGTAAGGGCTAAAGCAGAGGAAGAGGCCACTTTGATTTAAATCAGAGACGAGTGAGCGTGCCTTTGGTGATTGGGCTGGAGAGGCCCAGCGTGCTGTTCATCAGAATAAATTCCCAAACACATACAGACACACACAGATACACACACACACACACACTGACAAACACATGCACAACTACTAGTGCTGTTGGAGACATACAATACTGCTCATCCGAGCAGAAGGTGCCCATACTTCTTCCAGATTAAAGGCTGTCCCTCAGAGTGGCAATTTCCTTGCCAAAGGCCCTGTTGAAAAATCACAGGAATTAATAAGAGCTGTACTCCTCACCAGCATCTTCTCAGGAAACAGTCACAAAGCCTGTCTTAGATGGCTAGGCTTACTGTGATTAATGAACCTTATGAAACCTTATTTCAGAGATCACTTAGACTGGAATGATGGGGGAGGAGCCTCACGTTGTAAGGGACTGACTATCTTTCCTCAAATGTATCAATCTTCCATCCATGATTAGTTGCTGTAGTTTATTAGTCCATGGAAGAGATACTGTTTCCTTCTTCTGATCCTCACTACTTTATTGCACTGCTGAGATTTGATAAGAGCTTTAAATGACTTCCTTTTACAGCCTTTTCAATGGGGAGACAGTGTAATCAAAGTTAAATATCAACTTATATGACACCAAATCAAATATCAAGACGCAGCCTATGAGGAACGGGGGAGCCGTCATTGTACATTGAGGGCTTTGATCCTGAATCAACATAGACATGTAATTTGGTTAGACAAAGCGACAAAGCTTCAGTAATTATCTGTCTATCTATAGCAATTCTCTGCTGCACCCTCTGCCTTTCACTCTGCCAGACAATAGACTTCACAGAAGATATCACCCAGTCTAAGTGGCTTATTTGGCTGCCTGTGTATGAGATACGGGAAAAGAGGCATTCTCCCATCAGCCTTTTGAGACCTCGAGGCACACGATCAATCATTTAGGAAGAGTAAGAAGTCTCTAAATGAGCATGTCAATTGCGATCAGAGAATCCCTATCCGTCTCAGGATACACTTGGCATCCATACAGTATACACGCATACGGCGTACTGCACACAGCGCCTTCCTCTAATCCATAAACACACAGTCATGCATGTGACCGAACCAGCTAAACACTACACACAATCTTGCAAAATAGCACAATGGACTAGAATGACCTGGCAAACTGTCAAAAATACATACAGTATCCCAAAACTCTTTCTCTTTTCTTTCCAGAGAGGGGTAACGTGGCCATCACAGAGGGGAACGTGACTGTGCTGAAGGGAGAAGAGGTCTTGTTCCAGTGCCTGGCTGTAGGCTGGTACCCAGAGCCCAGTCTGACTTGGCTGTTGAACAGCAGAGAGGTGGACCAGGGTCAGTACAACATCAGCACTGAAGGGCCTGTTGATGTGGATGGGCTCTACAACCTGACCAGTGATCTCAGCGTCCAGGCCAGCAGAGAGCTCTCATGTCTCTGTTTCTGACCTCCCCACGCCCCAGGCCAGCAGTGTGCGTCTGACCGTGGGTGAGAAACACAAAATCTCTCTCTCTCTCTCCCTCTACTCGGAGCTGGGATTTGTATATGTCCTCATATTGTCACGATCGTCTGAAGGAGCGGACCAATACGCAGCGCGTGGAGTGAACATGATGACTTTATTTAATTAAAGCAACCACGAAAAAACAACAAATGACGATACGTGAAGTCCTCTGTGACACCGACAGAACATACAACACTGGAACAATAACCCACAAAACAAAGGAGAAAACACACAGAATATATATGGCTCCCAATCAGAGATAACGAGCCGACAGCTGACACTCGTTACCTCCGATTGGGAGTCATAGACCAATCACCACTAGACACAAACAAAATGAAACTCACCCATCCCCAACACCACCAAATGAAATACACCCAAACCAATGACAATGAACAACCCTGGCTCAAATATCAAAGTCCATGGAGCCAGAGTGTCACAGTACCCCCCTAAAGGTGCGAACTCCGGGCGCACCAATATCAGGACTAGGGGAGGGTCTGGGTGGGCGTCTGTCCACGGTGGCGGCTCTGGCCCCGGTCGTGATCCCCACCCCACCACAGTCACAACCTGCTTCGGTAGCCTCCTCCCAATGACCACCCTCCAACTAACCCCACCTGGACTAAGGGGCAACACCGGACTAAGGGGCAGCATCGGCCTAAGGGGCAGCACCGGGATAAGGGGCAGCACCGGGATAAGGGGCAGCACCGGGACAAGGGGCAGCACCGGGCTAAGGGGCAGCACCGGACTAAGGGGCAGCACCGGACTACGGGGCAGTACCGGACTAAGGGGCAGTACCGGACTAAGGGGCAGTACCGGACTAAGGGGCAGTACCAGGCTAAGGGACAGCACCAGGATAAGGGACAGCAACAGGATAAGGAGCAACACCGAGCTAAGGGGCAGCACCTGACTAAATGGCGGATCCTGGCTGGCTGGCTCTGGCGGATCCTGGCTGGCTGGCGGATCCTGGCTGGACGGCTCTGACGGATCCCGGTTGGACGGCTCTGGCGGATCCCGGCTGGACGGCTCTGGCGGATCCTGGCTGGACGGCTCTGGCGGATCCTGGCTGGACGGCTCATGGCTGGCTGACGGAACTGGCTGCTCATGGCTGGCTAACGGATCTGGCTGCTCATGGCTGGCTAACGGATCTGGCTGCTCATGGCTGGCTGACGGATCTGGCTGCTCATGGCTGGCTGACGGATCTGGCTGCTCATGGCCGGCTGACGGATCTGGCTGCTCATGGCCGACTGGACGGATCTGGCTGATCCTGTCTGGCGGAAGGCTCTGGCTGATCCTGTCTGGCAGAAGGCTCTGGCTGATCCTGTCTGGCAGAAGGCTCTGGCTGATCCTGTCTGGCAGAAGGCTCTGGCTGATCCTGTCTGGCGGAAGGCTCTGGCTGATCCTGTCTGGCGGAAGGCTCTAGCGGCTCCGGTCTGGCGGACGGCTCTGATGGCTCATGGCAGACGGGCGGCTTTGCAGGCTTTGGGCAGACGGGCAGTTCAGGCCCCGTTGGGCAGACGGCAGACTCTGGCCGTCTGAGGCGCATCGTAGGCCTGGTGCGTGGTGCCGGAACAGGAGGTACCGGGCTGAGGACACGCATCTCAGGGCTAGTGCGGGGAGAAGCAACAGGGCATGCTGGACCCTGGGGACGCACCGTAGGCCTGATGCGTGGTGCCGGAACTGGAGGTACCGGGCTGAGGACACGCATCTCAGGGCTAGTGCGGGGAGTCGGAACAGGGCATGCTGGACCCTGGGGACTCCCATAACGCCTAGTGCGGGGAGCCGGAACAGGGCATGCTGGACCCTGGGGACTCACCTCACGCCTAGTGCGGAGAGCAGGAACAGGCCGGGCGGGGCTGGCGACGCGCACCGTATCCCTGGTGCGAGTGGCCGGAACAGGCCGGGCCGGGCTGGCGAAGCGCACCGTATCCCTGGTGCGTGGAGTAGGAACAGGCCGGGCTGGGCTGGCGAGCGCACCGTATCCCTGGTGCGTGGAGTAGGAACAGGCCGGGCTGGGCTGGCGAAGCGCACCGTATCCCTGGTGCGTGGAGTAGGAACAGGCCGGGCTGAGCTGGCGACGCGCACCGCATACTTGGTGCGTATGGCAGGAACAGGCCGAACCCGGGCTGGCGACGCGCACCTTACACTTAGTGCGAGGGACCGGAACAGGCCGTACTGCACGGGAACACACACTACTGGCTGCACCTCGGGACTAGGAACGGGCCGGACCGAACTGGTTACACACCCCAGTACCTCACGCCGTGCCTCAACACCTTCCTTCCCTGCTTTACCCAGTAGCCCCCTTGACCTGGTAGCCCACTGAATCCGTCCCTTCTCTGCCTCCGTCAGCCCCCTTAACCTGGCAGCCCTCTGACTCTGCCTTGTGGCAGCCTCCTGCTGCTCCGTCGCCCAAGCCATGTGCCCCCCAAACATTTCTTGGGGTTGCCTCTCGTCCTTCCGACGTTGGCTCTGCCGACGCCGTTGCTCCTCTCTCCGTCGCCTCTCCTCTGTTTCGCTCCATGGACGGCGATCCATGCCGTCCAGGATTTCTTCCCACGTCCAGGACCCTTTACCGTCCAACAGTTCCTCCCATGTCCAGACCCTTTGCTCCTGGACGCGCTGCTTGGTCCTTTTTTGGTGGGTTATTCTGTCACGGGCGCCAATGAAGTACGACCAAAGCGCTGACAATGAACAACCCTGGCTCAAATATCAAAGTCCATGGAGCCAGAGTGTCACACATATTCATCAGTGGAAGCAGACTGTGGGGGTTTGTTATTGTTGATGAGAGGAATGACAAGAAAGGCATTGCAGGATAGACACGGCTTTTATCACCATTGAAGTCATCCTACATAAATAGAGTATTGGGAGCTGCAGGATTTGGTTCTCTCACTGTGTTATGTTGCATACTGAGTTTCCCATCTGTGGTTTGGGTAATCTTGAAATATATTCAATAGTGTTAACAAAAGACAAGACACTATCCCTGCCACAATCACAGCAAACCCTGATAGTAGATTTTGTCGATTAAAATATTAATTGAATAATAAAAAATGTTGGCTTCTTTGGGACTAAACCTCCTAAATTAACTTATTTGTTTAGTTGCAGAGGTGCTGGTGGAGAATGTATGCGACGACTGCATTGTTCTAATCGCAGTAACAGCCTCAGTGTCCACCGTCCTCCTGCTCCTGCTACTGAGCATCTGCATTGTCCTCTGTTACAGACGGAGGAGAAGAGCAAGTAAGCACCTTTCTTTTCTTTTTGTACCGCTCAGTGAAAAATGTCCAACCCCCCACCCTCACGGGAACAATGATTAAAGTATAATGAAGGAGTTAGGCGGTCACACGCAGTGATTCTGCAATGTGTCCCACGCCTGCATCGGCAAGGGCATGGGTTTTTGAACGTATACAGAACTTCAGCTGTCAGCAGAATGCTCTAGTGCTGGCTTTGGCTTGGCCTAACCCCCTACCTGTCCATAAAACACAGGAGCACCACCATGGAGAGACAGTTGTCCAGGAGAGACACACTGGACATAGCACCTCCTGGTGGTCACTCTATGAAAATGCAGTTACTCTGTCACTAAGTAACACAGGTAGACATACTTAATTACATTAGGCAGTAATTAACCTATCGTATTCAGTTTATTTTCCATTTGCTACGTTGAATAATCTGAGAGTTATGTCAATCATCAACACTCTTATGATCTGGTGTTACATATACCAAGACAGATTCATAATGACTCTAATTGGGGCCACAACCCACAAACATGTCTCTGAAGTGACCCCAAAAAATCTTCAACTTCCTACTCCTGGGATTAATGTCTTACTGGGTTACCAGCAGACAGTGAATAGAAGGTTTTGTGAGTCTTTGGCGGCTTTCGGAGTAGAGACGGTTGGTGAGGAGTTTCTGGAGAGCCATCTCAGAGGGGATCGTTGTTGTGGGCGACGAGGCGGCCGTCTGGCTGTTTGTGTGTGATAACAAAACCTGCCCCTGAGTCATGCATTAGACTGCTCTAATCCCTGTGACTGATTGCAGACCAGTGCAAATCAGGGCCATGATTTGGGAGCTGTAGGATTATTTTAATAAGGCAGGTGTGCCCTCCTTAGTACATTTACAGTATTCACCCAATAGTCTGATATCTTTTTCACTGTCCTTGATTTGGTCCAGTTCCTTTCCCCGCTTTCCTTACTATAAATCCCAGGCAGCAAAGCGTCAAATCAATATAATCAGGATTTTTCACATTTAACAAAATGGCATGGCTCCAATTCAGTACTGCTCTCTGTGGGCTAATCCAACACACTTAAGAGTAATGTATGCATTGCAATTATTCGGATAGAATGGGGATTAAATATATTCACCTTAATAAAGTTGGACAGTGTGGCAATTTCTCCTCCTGTAAATGAGTCTGGTTTATCCTTCTCCTGGGCCGGCACCGTCTGTACCACCATTGTTATAGAATAGTTTTGGCTCTGGCCAGGGCCTTGGGCTAAGAAAGGTAATGATGCTGTGTGATAAGATTCATTAACAATCAGCTCAGGCTTTCACTCTAACATTTCTAAAGTGACCTCAGGCTTGAGTGAGTGTGTGCTTAGAAAAAAATGTGCTTTCTAGAACCTTAAAGGGTTCTTCGGCTGTCCCCATAGAAGAACCCTTTGAAGAACCCTTTTTGGTTGCAGGTAGAACCCTTTCTAAATGGAACCCAAAAGGGTTCTACCTGAAACCAAAAAGGGTTTAACCTGGAACCAAAAAGGGTTATCTTATGGGGAGAGTGTATTTTGGAGCTTCAGACACAAAGCAAACTAAATGATGCTATGGTCTATGCAACCATAAGCAAGGTCAGGATTACTGTATTGGTCTAGATTGAACATTGAGACAGTGAAAATCCTGTACGATAGCCATAATATAAAATCACATAAGATCATGACTGTTGTAATTTTCTGTATTTGGTTGTCTTTCAGAATCAAGCCAACCGGAGACAAAAAGGTGAGAGTTTGATGCTCTTAGTGCCGTTCTTTCTAACCTCTCAACCTGCTTGTTAATGTGGGATTATACAATGTTTGAAAAGGTACAGACCTTGGCGGTTTTTGTATTGGCAAGAGCTGACGAATGAAGATCCAGGATCAAGTGTAGCTACTTCAGAGGATGTGACTAACCATCCATGAAACGATTTATGGGAAACATTTGTGAGAGGGAACTAATACAGCCTCATCCTATTGATTCAAAATTCCATTAGTCCTTTACACAAGTTACTGCTGGGACTCGGCATAAATCTTAGTAAATAAGTCTACCCAAAGGCATGTATTTATATGGCTCTGAGTCTGCCTTGTGTCTGAGAAAGATACTGGGATTTTATAGTTAATTAAAATAAAGAATTGAGAATAATAATTTGGAACATTAGATAGTTATTAGATTATAACATCCACATTAAGATTGAAATTCTAGTTTACAAAATAATTATGTGATTTCAACTTGAATTTGTTATTGTGTATGTGTCGTAATATCCATGTATTTCTGTTTCATTGACTGCATTGATTGCCATGTGGATATCAGTAAAAACAAGTGAAATTCATGACAATATGTACAGTACATTCAGGAGAATCAAATACATTTGCATAGGTATGGAATGGGCGACTTTTTAAATCTCTCAGTCCTGGCCTGTGGAATTGAAAGCAGGTGTATACTGTGGGTGGAGCTTCCTAACACTTGTCCCCAGCAGGCAGGTAACCAGTCTCTGAAGGGGGACTTGAAGCAAAGTCCAAGCACAGTTTGTCTATTCTCTCATGAAGTGAGGGCAGTGATATTGACATCAGAGCATTGTTGTATCCAGGATATGCTGTGCCAACGATGATTCTGCAAGCACAATTCTGTATGCTCTCGAGTTGTTCAGAGGGCTTGAGTCAAGGAGCTGTGCCAAGCTGGTGCGGCATACTCTAGGCAGGGTCGAACATAAAGATGAAGTCGGAAGTTTACATACACTTAGGTTGGAGTCATTAAAACTTGTTTTTCAACCACTCCATACATTTCTTGTTAACAAACTATAGTTTTGGCAAGTCGGTTAGAACGTCTACTTTGTGCATGACACAAGTAATTTTTCCAACAATTGTTTACAGACAGATTATTTCACTTATAATTCACTGTATCACAATTCCAGTGGGTCAGAAGTTTACATACACTAAGTTGACTGTGCCTTTAAACAGCTTGGAAAATTCCAGAAAATGATGTCATGGCTTTAGAAGCTTCTGATAGGCTAATTGACATCATTTGAGTCAATTGGAGGTGTACCTGTGGATGTATTTCAAGGCCTACCAAACTCAGTGCCTCTTTGCTTGACATCATGGGAGAATCAAAAGAAATCAGCCAAGACCTCAGAAAAAGAATTGTAGACCTCCACAAGTCTGGTTCATCCTTGGGAGCAATTTCAAAACGCCTGAAGGTACCACGTTCATCTGTACAAACAATAGTATGCAGTATTTACACCATGGGACCACGCAGCCATCATACCGCTCAGGAAGGAGAAGCGTTCTGTCTCCTAGAGATGAACGTACTTTGGTGCGAAAAGTGAAAATCAATCCCAGAACAACAGCAAAGGACCTTGTGAAGATGCTGGAGGAAACAGCTACAAAAGTATCTATATCCACAGTAAAACAAGTCCTATATCGACATAACCTGAAAGGCCACTCAGCAAGGAAGAAGCCACTGCTCCAAAACCGCCATAAAAAAGCCTGACTACGGTTTGCAACTGCACATGGGGACAAAGATCGTACTCTTTTGAGAAATGTCCTCTGGTCTGATGAAACAAAAATAGAACTGTTTCGCCATAATGACCATCGTTATGTTTGGAGGAAAAAGGGGATGGCTTGCAAGCCGAAGAACACCATCCCAACCGTGAAGCACGGGGGTGGCAGCATCATGCTGTGGGGGTGCTTTGCCGCAGGAGGGACTGGTGCACTTCACAAAATAGATGGCATCATGAGGAAGGAAAATTATGTGGATATATTGAAGCAACATCTCAAGACATCAGTCAGGATGTTAAAGCTTGGTCGCAAATGGGTCTTCCAAATGAACAATGACCCCAAGCATACAGTGGGGAAAAAAATTATTTAGTCAGCCACCAATTGTGCAAGTTCTCCCACTTAAAAAGATGAGAGAGGCCTGTAATTTTCATCATAGGTACACGTCAACTATGACAGACAAATTGAGAGAATTTCTGCGTAAAGGAAATAATGAATGGGGCCATGTATCGTGAGATTTTTTGTGAAAACCTCCTTCCATCAGCAAGGGCATTGAAGATGAAACGTGGCTGGGTCTTTCAGCATGACAATGATCCCAAACACACCGCCCGGGCAACGAAGGAGTGGCTTCGTAAGAAGCATTTCAAGGTCCTGGAGTGGCCTAGCCAGTCTCCAGATCTCAACCCCATAGAAAATCTTTGGAGGGAGTTGAAAGTCTGTGTTGCCCAGCGACAGCCCCAAAACATCACTGCTCTAGAGGAGATCTGCATGAAGGAATGGGCCAAAATACCAGCAACAGTGTGTGAAAACCTTGTGAAGACTTACAGAAAACGTTTGACCTGTGTCATTGCCAACAAAGGGTATATAACAAAGTATTGAGAAACTTTTGTTATTGACCAAATACTTATTTTCCACCATAATTTGCAAATAAATTCATTAAAAATCCTACAATGTGAATTTCTCATTTTGTCTGTCATAGTTGACGTGTACCTATGATGAAAATTACAGGCCTCTCTCATCTTTTTAAGTGGGAGAACTTGCACAATTGGTGGCTGACTAAATACTTTTTTCCCCCACCGTACTTCCAAAGTTGTGGCAAAATGGCTTAAGGACAACAAAGTCAAGGTACTGGAGTGGCCATCACAAAGCCCTGACCTCAAGCCTATAGAAAATATTTGGGCAGAACTGAAAAAGCGTGTGCGAGCAAGGAGGCCTACAAACCTGACTCAGTTACACCAGCTCTGTCAGGAGGAATGGGCTAAAATGTACCCAACATATTGTGGGAAGCTTGTGGAAGGCTACCTGAAACGATTGACCCAAGTTAAACAATTTGAAGGCAATGCTACCAAATACTAATTGAGTGTATGTAAACTTCTGACCCACTGGGAATGTGATGAAATAAATAAAAGCTGAAATAAATCATTCTCTCTACTATTATTCTGACATTTCACATTCTTAAAATAAAATGGTGATCCTAACTGACCTAAGACAGGGAATTTTTACTAGGATTAAATGTCAGGAATTGTGAAAAACTGAGTTTAAATGTATTTGGCTAAGGAGTATGTAAACTTCCGACTTCAACTGTAGCTAGTAGATCAAGTTTTATACATTTACATTTACATTTAAATTTTAGTCATTTAGCAGACACTCTTATCCAGAGCGACTTACAGTTAGTGAATACATTTTTTTACATATATATATATTTTTTTATACTGGCCCCCCGTGGGAATCGAACCCACAACCCTGGCGTTGCAAACACCATGCTCTATCAACTGAGCTACATCCTTGTTATACCATTTGTCAGCAGTTTTAATGTCCCTAATGATACCATTTTACTATTGAAGCAGTGAACACACTGACTTAAGAGTGGTTAAGTCTAAATGAATTGAATAATGATAATGGTTTTTCATAAGTATCAGCGCATTACATTGAAAAAAACACTATAACCTGTAGACTGGCAAGACAATTGATAGTACCAACATAACATAAAGCTCACAAAACTGTTGCTTCTTTCAAGGTTGCACTATTTTCCTGCTGTAGGTGACTGGCTCAATTTAAGATCCTACATCTGTAGGAATTGGTCATATTTTCCATTGGACTGTTCCTCTGGGTTTCCACAGGATAGATGAATCACAGAGTGGGAGAAGCTCTATTCCTGAGACAACAGGGGGTAAGGTCAACCTGGGATACACAACAGAGGGCCACTCAGGTGAGAGTCAGGGTGACAAATACCCCTGCTCCTCATTAGGACACATTATCTTCAACATCTAATGAGATCAGTGAGGTATGTTGGCATGGAAAATCAGAATGGATAGGCTATTTTATTTTATCTGTGATTTATTTTATTTGTTAAAAGTATTACAGACTGCTAACAGCATTAGAGGCTATAATTGACTATGATGTAATCACAATGCCATGTTCTATGTTGGAGCCGCTGTACTATACTTCCTCCCCTGAGCATACAGTGTGGTACAGTGAAATGGTCAGAAGGGATGTCAGGTCAGGTAAACGCCTGTTTCTCACTCGACAGACGCTGGCCGCAGTGACCTCTTCGTCACTGGGGGAACCCCCAGCCAGATGAGCTCCATCAGCACTCACAAGGTAAGGAGAGAGAGAGAGAAACTTACCGCAGCTGAATAATGCAGTCAGTCAGTCTCCATACTGCAGCCGGAGCCCCTAACACCTCCCAGGCTCTCACATTGACGGGGACTGCAGGGACTGCCAAGATCCTCCTCCCCTGGCCGGGGGACAGTTAACTCTTAATGGCTGCATTCGAAATGGGATCCTATTCACTGTGCAGTGCACTAGTTTTGACCAGGGCCCATGAGTCACTCATAATGCTGCACTTGACACATTTATGAAATTGCTTATTCCAGTTACTAATAAGCATGCACCCATTAAGAAAATGACTGTAAAAACTGTTAAATCCCCTTGGATTGATGAGGAATTGAAAAATGGTATGGTTGAGAGGGATGAGGCAAAAGGTATGGCCAATAAGTCTGACAACACAACCGATTGGCATACATACTGCAAATTGAGAAATCATGTGACTAAACTAAATAAAAATAAACTATACTATGAAACAAAAATAAATGATATAAAGAATGATCGTAAAAAGCTTTGGAGCACCTTAAATTACATTTTGGCCATAAAGGCAAACTCAGCTCCATCATTCATTGAATCAGATGGCTCATTCTTCACGAAACCCACTGATATTGCCAACTACTTTAATGATTTTTTAATTGGCAAGATTAGGAAACTTAGGCATGACGTGCCAGCAACAAACGCTGACACTACACATCCAACTATATCTGTCCAACTATATCTGTACTCTTGAATTCCGTAAAGTGAGTGTGGAAGAGGTGAAAAAATGATTGTTGTCTATCAAGAATGACAAGCCACCGGGGTCTGACAACCTGGATGGAAAATTACTGAGGATAATAGTGGATGATATTGCCACTCCTATTTGCCATATCTTCAATTTCAGCCTACTAGAAAGTGTGTGCCCTCAGGCCTGGAGGGAAGCAAAAGTCATTCCGCTACCCAAGAATAGTAAAGCCCCTTTTACTTGCTGAAATAGCTGACCAATCAGCCTGTTACCAACCCTCAGTAAACTTTTGTAAAAAATTGTGTTTGACCAGATCCAATGCTATTTTACAGTAAAAAAATTGACAACAGACTTTCAGCACGCTTATAGGGAAGAACATTCAACAAGCACAGCACAAATGACTGATGATTGGCTGAGAGAAATTGATGATAAAATATTCTGGGGGCTGTTTTGTTAGACTTCATTGCGGCTTTTGACAGTATTGATCATAGTCTGCTGCTGGAAAAACGTATGAGTTATGGCTTTACACCCCCTGCTATATTTTGGATAAAGAGTTACCTGTCTAACAGAACACAGAGGGTGTTCTTTAATGGAAGCCTCTCCAACATAATCCAGGTAGAATCAGGAATTCCCCAGGGCAGCTGTTTAGGCCCCCTACCTTTTTCAATATTTACTAACAACATGCCACTGGCTTTGTTTTACTATTTTCTACATTGTATAATAACAGTGAAAACATCAAAACTATGAAATAACACACATGGAATCATGTAGTAACCAATAAAGTGTTACACAAATCAAAATATATTTTATATTTGAGATTCTTCAAAGTAGCCACCCTTTGCCTTGATGACAGCTTTGCACACTCTTGGCAACCAGCTTCATGAGGCAGTCACCTGGAATGCATTTCAATTCACAGGTGTGCCTTGTTAAAAGTTAACTTGTCGAATTTCTTTCCTTCTCAATGCGTTTGACCCAATCAGTTGTGTTGTGACAAGGTAGGGGTGGTATACAGAAGATAGCCCTATTTGGTAAAGGACCAAGTCCATATTATGGCAAGAACAGCTCAAATAAGCAAAGAGAAATTACAGTCCATCATTACTTCAAGACATGAAGGTCAGTCAATCCGGAACATTTAAAGAACTTTGAAATTTTCTTCAAGTGTAGTCGCAAAAACCATCAAGCGCTATGAAGAAACTGGCTCTCATGAGGACCGCCACAGGAAAGGAAGACCCAGAGTTACCTCTGCTGCAGAGGATACGTTCATTAGAGTTAATTGCACCTCAGATTGCGGCTCAAATAAATGCTTCACAGAGTTCAAGTAACAGACACATCTCAACATCAACTGTTCAGAGGAGACTGCGTGAATCAGGCCTTCATTGTCGAATTGCTGCAAAGAAACCACTACTAAAGAACACCAATAAGAAGAATAGACTTGCTTGGGCCAAGAAACACAAGCAATGGACATTAAACTAGTGGAAATGTGTCCTTTGGTCTGATGAGTCCAAATTTGAGATTTTTGGTTCCAACCGCTGTGTCTTTGTGAGATGCAGAGTAGGTGAACGGATGATCTCCGCATGTGTGGTACCCACCATGAAGCATGGAGGAGGAGGTGTGATGGTGTGGGTGTGCTTTGCTGGTGACACTGTCTGTGATTTAGTTAGAATTCAAGGCACACTTAACCAGCATGGCTACCACAGCATTCTGCAGTGATATGCCATCCCATCTGGTTGGTCCTGTTTTTCAACAGGACAATGACCCAAAACACACCTCCAGGCTGTGTAAGGGCTATTTGACCAAGAAGGAGTGTGATGGAGTGCTGCATCAGATGACCTGACCTCCACAATCACCCGACCTCAACCCAATTGAGATGGTTTGGGATGAGTTGGACCGCAGAGTGAAGGAAAAGCAGCCAACAAGTGCTCAGCATATGTGGGAACTCCTTCAAGACTGTTGGAAAAGCATTCCTCATGAAGCTGGTTGAGAGAATGCCAAGAGTGTGCAAATCTGTCATCAAGGCAAAGGGTGGCTACTTTGAAGAATCTAAAATATAAAATATGTTTGAATTATTTAACACTTTTTTGGTTACTACATCATTCCATATGTGTTATTTCATAGTTTTGATGTCTTCACTATTCTACAATGTAGAAAATAGTAAAAATAAAGAAAAACCCTTGAATGGTACTGTATAAATTAAAGTTAGTTAGTCAATAATATATTGGATATTAGTTCATCAATGTTGATGAGCTAATGGAGCTTCTTAGATGCTCTTGTAAAGATTGTTAAGAAATAACACCAGTAACTGATTGGCATATTGATCAAAGGAATGTTCAGAGTTGTTGCATGATCACTAATGGTGATGGGAGAATGACATGGCAACCACACTGTCCTTAGATTGGTGCTGAGTTTCTTTTGCCCCCTTGCCTTGTCCTTCAAGTAACTTTGTACAAGATCAAAAGTTCAACTGTCACAAAATATTAAAGTGATGAATCCACCTTTTGTTCTATATTCCAGATCCCAGAAGTTGTCTCTTCCAGTAACTTATTTGCTAAACACTAGTCAGAGTAATGTCCCAACAGACCACAGTGGAGATGGCTCCAAGACCATCAGAAGAGTGACTATGGTGTGATCGTCGTATCGGGTCCAAACAAGATATGCTTGATTTTGCTGTTACATTTGTGTATCATTGCCAATTATCCTACACAACATGCTTTTCATGACATGGAATGTATCACACTTTTATATAAGACATTATTGTACATACTTTATAATATAATAATAATATAATATGCCATTTAGCAGACGCTTTTATCCAAAGCGACTTACAGTCATGCGTGCATACATTTTTGTGTATGGGTGGTCCCGGGGATCGAACCCACTACCTTGGCGTTACAAGTGCCGTGCTCTACCAGCTGAGCTACAGAGGACCATACTTTAGGTATATTCGCTTGATGTAAACTATTTTTACATTTTTGTACTGTCACTGCATATTGAGGATACCTAATCCCATAGAATTAACTCTCAACACATTGCTTGTTTGCGGGTTTTTGTGTTCACACAGACCAAGGCATCAGATGACTGACTCTCTCATACATCTTTGTTCTCACTCACATATTCTTCCAGAGTTAACCCCCTGTCACGACTTCCTCCGAGGCTGCCTCCTCTCCTTGTTCGGGCAGGCTTCGGCGTTCGTCGTCACCGGCCTTCTAGCCACTGCCGCTCCTCATCTCATCATTCCATTTGTTTTGTCTTGTTTATTACACACACCTGGTTCATATCCCGTCATCAGTACCTGTATAAGTGTTCCCTCTGCCCCCTTGTCTTTGTGTGTGATTGTATATTGTGAGATTAGTGAAGCTCGGTGGAGCTCCTTGTATTTTGTATCACCGGGTTATTTTCCCCGTGTGCCTTCTTGGTTTCAGTGCGCCTGTTTTGTGCACTGGACTGTTTTGACGCTTTATTGCGTAACTCTGCATTCCGGAATAAATCCTGTTATTCTGTGATTTACCCTCCTGCGCCTGACTCCTTCAAATCACCACATCAAAGAATCACACACCAGCCATGGAGTCAGCAGGAGAGCAGCACGTGCCTGGAGTCGTGGCACGGGTCCGGGAGCATTCGACGATGCTAGCCAGCTTGGGAGAAGCGATGGATCGGGTTCTCCAGGTCGTCCAATGTTTGGACCGGATCCAGCCACCCACACCCCAGCACCCAGAGGGATCCATATCTCCCGACCACGGGATTTCGACGGGGCAGCTGCTCTCTACCAGGGATTCATCCTACAACTGGAGCTATATTATTCAAACATCAGCCCGGCTCCATCGGAGCGGGAGAAGGTGTCCGCCCTAGTCTCCTGTCTCTCGGGGAAAGCCCTGGAGTGGGCCAACGCAGTTTGGAGTGAAGGAAGAGCCGTGTTGGACAACTACGAGTTCGCTCGCCTCTTCCGGGCAGTCTTCGACCACCCGCCCGAGGGTAGAGAGGTGGGCGAGCGGCTAGTCCGCCTGAGACAGGGGACGACGACCGCGCAGGACTTCGCCCTGGAGTTTCGGACTCTAGTGGCTGGGTCCGGGGGGAACGAGCGGGCCCTCATCGACTACTTCCGGTGCCATCTGCGAGAGGACGTCCGAAGGGAGCTAGCCTGCCGGGACACCATGTTGTCCGTCAACCAACTGGTGGACATGGCCATCCAGTTAGACAACCTGCTGGCTGCTAGAGGACGTCCTGGAAGGGGCCTGCCCATTTCACCCTCCCCAACCCGGATCACGAGATGATGGAGATGGGTGGAGCGGCGATCCAGAAGAGCAGAGGACGACAGCGCCAGTGTCACTCTCATGGTGCGAGAGGAAATTCTCCTTCACGATGTTTTCAGCGTTCTTTTGGGTCTGGAGGCGGCAGGCAGGGCACTCTCGCGTCACCCCAGGTATCGAACACCCACACTCGTTTAGAGCCCTCTGCAGCGCACTGTACCCTACCCTTCCACTTTCCTGATTACATTGTAGTTCCCCAGTGTAAGGCGCTGGTCGATTCAGGCGCAGCTGGGAACTTTATGGACAGGTCATTTTCACATAGTCTAGGCATTACATTGGTTCCCCTATCCATTCCACTCCCCATTAGAGCACTTGACAGTCGACCATTAGGGTCCGGGTTCATTAGAAAAGTTACAACACCAGTCACTATGGTTACGCACGAGACTCATCGAGAGCAATTCAGTTTTTTTTTATGATTGAGTCTCCTGATTTCCTTGTTTTGTGTTATAAGATCCCTGCTTAGCAGTACACAACCCCACCTTTTCATGGCCACATAGGGTTCTCACGGGGTGGTCGCGAGAGTGTCAGGGTAGGTGTCTAGGTGTTTCTGTTGGTGCAACCACGGTGGAAAGTCCAGACAGTACCTCCACCGTGCACATTCGCCCGAATACCTCGATTTGGCGCACGCGTTTTCCAAAATGCAGGACACCAAATTACCACTTCATCGGGCAGGGGATTGCGCGATAAACCTCCGGGTAGACGCTGTGCCTCCCCGGAGTCATGTGTATCCCCTATGGAGACATACGTCTCCGAGTCCCTGCGCCAGGGGTTCATACGTCCCTCCACTTCACCCGCCTCCTCAAGTTTATTTTTTGTGAAGAAGAAAGACGGAGGTCTGCGTCCTTGCATTGATTACCGAGCACTGAACATGGGACAGTACATTATAGTTATCCTCTACCCCTCATTCCATCTGTGATCGAGTCAATGCATGGTGCGCGCTTCTTCACAAATTAGATCTCCGGAGTGCGTACAACCTGGTGTGTGTCCGAGAGGAAGACAGCATTCAGCACCACCACGGGGCAGTACGAATACCTGGTGATGCCTTACGGTTTGATGAATGCTCCATCCGTCTTCCAGTCCTTTGTGAACGAGGTGTTTCGGGACATGCTTGGTTGAGGTGTAGTGGTCTACATCGATGACATTTTGGTGTATTCCGCTGCGCGCCCGAGCATGTGTCCCTGGTTCACAAACTGCTGGTCCGACTGTTGGAAAATGACCTTCATGCCAAGGCAGAAAAGTGTCTGTTTTTCCAATAGTCCAT
The DNA here is from genome assembly GCF_020615455.1 of Coregonus clupeaformis. NCBI lineage: Eukaryota > Metazoa > Chordata > Actinopteri > Salmoniformes > Salmonidae > Coregonus > Coregonus clupeaformis. Next base: position 23,730,656 of record NC_059197.1, on the reverse strand, counting down.
CTCCTTCCTCGGATACCGCATTACCACCTCAGGTGTGGAGATGGAGGGAGATCGCATTTCAGCCGTGCGTAATTGGCCGACTCCAACCACTATCTGAGGTTTATCCGGGGCATTGGCAAGGTCACAGCTCCCATCACATCACTGTTGAAGGGTGGGCCATCCCTGCTCCGCTGGTCTGCTGAGGCTGACAGGGCCTTCAGTAACCTGAGGGTTCTGTTCACCTCAGCCCCGGTACTGGCCCATCCCGATCCATCATTACCATTCGTAGTGGAGGTGGATGCGTCCGAGGTAGGGATAGGCACTGTCCTATCTCAACGCTCGGGCACGCCACCCAAGCTCTGCCCCTGTGCCTTCTTTTCCAAGAAGCTCAGCCCGGCGGAGCAGAACTACGACGCTGTTGTCTTTTGTCCAAGCCCTGATCGTGTGGAGGCACTGGCTTGAGGGGGCGAAACACCCTTTCCTCGTCTGGACGGACCACATCCGGACAGCGAGGAGGCTGAACCCTCGCCAGGCCAGCTGGGCCCTATTCTTCACCCGGTTTGACTTTACGCTATCTTACATCCCGGGTACGAAGAATGTGAAGGCAGACGCACTGTCACGGCTGTACGACCCATACTCCTGGCCTCCTGCATTCTGGCGCCGGTAGTATGGGCGATGGACGCGGACATAGAGCGGGCGTTACGCACAGAGCCATCTTCACCTCAGTGTCCAGCTGGGCTGCAGTAGGTGCCTTCTCTTGGCCGTGACCGTCTGATCTATTGGGCACATATGTCCCCCTCCTCTGATCACCCAGGTATCGGTCGTACAGTGTGCTGCCTGACCGGAAAGTACTGGTGGCCTACCTTGGCTAAGGACGTGAGGGTGTATGTACAGTTGAAGTCAGAAGTTTACATACACCTTAGCCAAATACATTTAAACTCAGTTTTTCACAATTCCTGACATTTAATCCTAGTAATAATTCCCTGTCTTAGGTCAGTTAGGATCACCACTTTATTTTAAGAATGTGAAATGTCAGAATAATAGTAGAGAGAATGATTTATTTCAGCATTTATTTATTTCATCACATTCCCAGTGGGTCAGAAGTTTACATACACTCAAGTAGTATTTGGTAGCATTGCCTTTAAATTGTTTAACTTGGGTCAAACGTTTCAGGTAGCCTTCCACAAGCTTCCCACAATAAGTTGGGGGAGCACCCCCACAGCATGATGCTTCCCCTTTTTCCTCCAAACGTAATGATGGTCATTATGGCCAAACAGTTCTATTTTTGTTTCATCAGACCAGAGGACATTTCTCCAAAAAGTATTTGTTCCCATGTGCAGTTGCAAACCGTAGTCTGGCTTTTTTATGGCAGTTTTGGAGCAGTGGCTTCTTCCTTGCTGAGCGGCCTTTCAGGTTATGTCGATATAGGACTGGTTTTACTGTGGATATAGATACTTTTGTACCTGTTTCCTCCAGCATCTTCACAAGGTCCTACCTTTTTTTCTGAGGTCTTGGCTGATTTCTTTTGATTTTCCCATGATGTCAAGCAAAGAGGCACTGAGTTTGAAGGTAGGCCTTGAAATACATCCACAGGTACACCTCCAATTGACTCAAATGATGTCAATTAGCCTATCAGAAGCTTCTAAAGCCATGACATCATTTTCTGGAATTTTCCAAGCTGTTTAAAGGCACAGTCAACTTAGTGTATGTAATCTTCTGACCCACTGGAATTGTGATACAGTGAATTATAAGTGAAATAATCTGTCTGTAAACAATTGTTGGAAAAATGACTTGTGTCATGCACAAAGTAGATGTCCTAACCGACTTGCCAAAACTATAGTTGGTTAACAAGAAATTTGTGGAGTGGTTGCAAAACGAGTTTTAATGACTCCAACCTAAGTATATGTAAACTTCCGACTTCAACTGTAGGTCTCACAGTAAGTAATATCGCACATAAAGCACTCACATTTTTATAAGAGGGAAGTTGTGGAAACCTAATGTCTGGATAAAACAGACTGGGACACCATAACATTGTAATAACAGCCACACCCATTGCTTCCGGATTCAGGTCCGGCCGGGGGAGTGGTCGGTGTTCTTGCCATGGGCCGAATATGCTCAGAACTCTCTCCGCCACTCCTCCACAAATTAACGCAATTTCAATGTGTTTTAGGTTATCAGCTGGTTCTGGCACCGTGGCATCAGAGCCAGACCGAGGCTCCTGCGGTGGATGACTGGTTTCAGTGCGCAGAGGAGATGTGGAACGCTGCCCACGTCCACCTCCAACGTGCCGTGCGTCGCCAGAAGGCCAACGCTGACCACCACCGGGGAAGTGAGGCCCCGGTCTTCGTACTGCGTGATCGGGTCTGGCTCTCGACCCGGAATCTGGCCCTCCGCCTGCCCTGCCGGATGCTGAGCCCGCGGTTTGTGGGGCCCTTCAAAGTCCTGAGAAGAATAAACGAGATTACTTATAGGTTATTTCTTCCTCCAGATTATCGTATTAACTCCTCTCCTTGTTCGGGCAGGCTTTGGCATTCGTCGTCACCGGCCTTCTAGCCACTGTCGCTCCTCATCTCATCATTCCATTTGTTTTGTCTTGTTTATTACACACACCAGGTTCATATCCCGTCATCAGTACCTGTATAAGTGTTCCCTCTGCCCCCTTGTCTTTGTGTGTGATTGTATATTGTGAGATTAGTGAAGCTCGGTGGAGCTCCTTGTATTTTGTATCACCAGGTTATTTTCCCGTGTGCCTTCTTGGTTTCAGTGCGCCTGTTTTGCGCACTGGACTGTTTTGATGCTTTATTGCGTAACTCTGTATTCCAGAATAAATCCTGTTATTCTGTGATTTACTCTCCTGCGCCTGACTCCTTTAAATCACCACATCACACCCCCATCCACTGGCTATAGTGATATGGATTAAGAAACCCAATAGCCTGGAACCCACTGAGTAATGGGTTCATCATTGAGATCTGTAAGCCTATGTTAATCCTCCTGTCAACAGTTACATGGCCAACTCACCATCATCACAATGCTCAGCTAGGTTTCACATTCTCATAGGTGACAGGGATCGGAAAAGATAAAGCATGGGACAATTTTCGGCAATGTAGTGGCATGGTCCCAAGACCTCCTCGTAAGTAGAAGTTATCCCGGCAAGTTATCTGTATTGACCAATCATCACAATGGTCAATGACAAGGCCTGGGAAGTGAGTGACAGCAGGTATTCTAGTGGTATTTTCCTGCAGTTGAGGTGATATAGGATAGGGATACCTTCTTGTGTTCATCGATGAATGATGCCAACATTAATATTGTATGCTATCCCTTCCATTGAAAGCGGATGCAAGTGACATTCAACAAAAAGGAAGACAGAAATAGCTTTTTATTACATGCAATATGTAGACTTGCTCTTCAAAAGCTGCTTATGATATAAACATAAAAAATAAAGCATGTCCTATATTATATGAAAGAAAGCTGTGTTACACAATATGACCATGCTGGAACTCAAAAATGTATTCAATACACAATACTGGCATGACTAGGAAGACCATTCACTGTCTCTATCTACCCCTGAATAGAGCTAAGCAACCAAGGAGCAACCAAACCCCAGTTAACTTGCAGAGCCACAGTGGTTGGTCAGTCAGTGTCCCTCACAAATTAAATGAGGAGGAACCAGAGTGTCATAAAACGTTTAAGCCGAAAGAGCCATTTTCACCAACAATAGCTAGTCAGAGAACATTGTTCCCCCCTCTTCCCTTTGCTTCATATAATATTTTTTTTACAACTAAACCGTAATCCAATATGTGTCAGCACCTCTCCCCCCGCCTCCTTATATCTCTAACTAAATTAATTATCTTAGGAGAGGAAACGGCTACAACAGCCATGGAAAAGCTTGGAGTGGTATGCTGCTGCTGCTCCTGTGAGAGAGAGGCTCAGCAATGCATTGGAAAGTGGATATTCTTACAGAAGGGATGATATAACATTTTCCAATGGTAAAGGAGAATAGTCGCGAGTGGTGTAGGTATATGAACCTGTCATAGCAATTTTATAGTCACACATGCATTACTGTCATTTACAGAGTCGGCATGCATAAAAATAATGACATGCCTATGACTTCTATCTCAGAGGTAGAGGCGCTTGATTTGCTAAATCTTTTAACAGTATGGGGGCAGAAAGTGGCAAGGAATGCAATCAGTGTCTTATGCTTTGTGAATAGAAAATACACCGACATCTCAGTGTATGTAAGCATTCTTATAGACCTGTTTAGCACATTTATTTGACTTATCAGTGTCTGTGACCTTGGTGGAGAACAAGGGGCCTGAAACCTTTGGTGATTGGCGTAATATGAAATTGTAAGTGCTACCACAATGGGACATAAAAACACCACAAAGTTAAATGTTTAGGGCCCTGACCTTAATACCTCTTTATATGCAGATGATGTGGTTTTCTAGTCTAATTTGTCTATCTGTAAATGGTACAGTAATTGTATCTGTGCAGCCTGCAGCTGGAAGATTACACTTGCTGTCAGAGAGTGAGTGAGAACTTTTAATAGAAAGTAAATGAAAGACATAACATCCTTATTGGGTGGTGTCTGAGGGAATATCTTTCCCCTATTGTTAATTATGCAGGGCCAACATCTATTGCATTATTGAAACATATTCACTCAGACGCCACCCAATAAGGATGTGACAATGGCGCCGGAGCGGATGGCTGCCGTTTTACGGGCTCCTAACCAACTGTGCTATTTTGTGTGTTTGTAACATATTTTGTACATACTGTTGCTGCTCACAGGACACCCCGATCTCCGCCCCATGTACCTCTGTCTTTAATGCAGGTGGTGTGTGTCTGTTTGTCAATAACAGCTGGTGCGCGATGTGTAATATTAAGGAAGTCTTGAGGTATTGCTCGCCTGAGGTAGAGTACCTCATGATAAGCTGTAGACCACACTATCTACCAATCGTAGCCATCTATTTATCACCACAAACCGATGCTGGCACGAAGACCACACTCAACGAGCTGTATAAGGCCATAAGCAAACAAGAAAATGCTCATCCAGAAGCAGTGCTCCTAGTGGCCGGGGACTTTAATGCAGGCCAATTTAAATCAATTTTACCTAATTTCTACCGGCATGTCACATGTGCAACCAGAGAAAAAAGACCCCCTTTCCTCCATACACAGAGACGCGTACAAAGCTCTCCCTCTCCTTCCATTTGGCAATTCTGACCATAATTCTATCCTCCTGATTCCTGCCTACAAGCAAAAACTAAAGCAGGAAGTACCAGTGACTCACTCAATACGGAAGTGGTCAGATGATGCGGATGCTACGCTACAGGACTGTTTTGCTAGCACAGACTGGAATATGTTCCGGGATTCATCCAATGGCATTGAGGAGTATACCACCTCAGTCACTGGCTTCATCAATAAGTGCATCGACGACGTTGTTCCCACAATGACCATACGGATGTGGTAGGGCTTGCAAACTATTAGTGACTACAAAGGGAAACCCAGCCGCGAGCTGCCCAGTGACGCGAGCCTACCAGACGGTCTAAATGCCTTTTATGCTCGCTTAGAGGCAAGCAACACTGAAGCATGCATGAGAGCACCAGCTGTTCCGGACGACTGTGTGATCACACTCTCCGTAGCCGATGTGAGCAAGACCTTTAAACAGGTCAACATTCACAAGGCCGCGGGGCCAGACGGATTACCAGGACGTGTACTCAGAGCATGTGGGGACCAACTGGCAAGTGTCTTCACTGACATTTTCAAACTCTCCCTGACCGAGTCTGTAATACCTACATGTTTCAAGCAGACCACCATAGTCCCTGTGCCCAAGAAAGCGAAGGTAACCTGCCTAAATGACTACTGCCCCGTAGCACTCACATCGGTAACCATGAAGTACTTTGAAATGCTGGTCATGGCTCACATCAACACCATCATCCCGGAAACCCTAGACCCACTCCAATTCGCGTACTGCCCCAACAGATCCACAGATGACGCTATCTCGATCGCACTCCACACTGCCCTTTCCCATCTGGACAAAAGGAACACCTATGTGAATGCTGTTCATTGACTACAGCTCAGCGTTCAACACCATAGTGCCCACAAAGCTCATCACTAAGCTAAGGACCATGGGACGAAACACCTCCCTCTGCAACTGGATCCTGAACTTCCTGACGGGCCGCCCCCAGGTGATAAGGGTAGGCAACAACACATCTGCCACGCTGATCCTCAACACGGGGCCCCTCAGAGGTGCGTGCGTAGTCCCCTCCTATTGTCCCCTCCCGGAGTATTTACACTGACACTGTTACTACTCGCTGTTTATTATCTATGCATAGTCACTTTACTCCTACCTACATGTACAAATTACCTTGACTAACCTATACCCCCGTACATTGACTCTGTATATAGCCTCGTTATTGTTATTTTATTGTGTTACGTTTTATTTTATTTTTGACTTTATTTTATTTAGTAAATATTTTCTTAACTCTATTTCTTGAACTGCATTGTTGGTTAAGGGCTTGTAAGTAAGCATTTCGCGGTAAGGTTGTACCTGGTTGTCACGAATTCAGCCGAGGCTGCCCCTCCTCCTTGCTCGGGCAGGCTTCGGCGTTCGTCGTCACCGGAGTACTAGCTGCTACCGATCCATGTTTCTATGTTCTACTGGTTTTGTCTGTATTGGTCTCACCTGTTTCCCATCATGTAATTATGTCTTCCCTATTTAACCCTCTGGCTCACACTGTGTGTTGTGCGTGTTTGTTCATGTTTTGGTTGTCGTATGTGAGCGGGTTTGTTCCTCCCTGCGTGGAGGTATGTTCATTAAGATACCTACGAGTAAAGTACGTTTTTCGATTAGCTCTGTGTCCTGCGCCTGACTCCGTCCTACCGCATTACACTGATGCCTTGACACCGGTGCCTGTTGTATTCGGTGCAAATAAAATGTGATTTGATTTGAAATAGCATTTTGTTCACTGCAATTCTATTTCACCAGATGAGTGATAGTACAGATCTTCTCCATCTCATAAATCACATGAGAGGAAAGTGGCCTAGCCCTAGCGTGTTTGTCCTCTCCTGCTTTCATTGTCCTTCTGTTGTTCCGCACCAAACGCCTGCCGTGCCGTCAAAGCGGTGGCTATTAAATAAATTAAACATCCTCCAGTGGGTTCACAAAGAGAGGTGTGAGATGAGAGGCCTATTACATGACCCTGTTCTGTGTTTTGTTTTCCAGACTAACGTTACCCTCTCTGGAGCTCACTTGAGCTCCAAGGTTTTCAGTTACCCTTCACAAACGGTGTATTCATATCGCTGCAAGTCATCTAAAACCCCAAGAGTTTGCCAGGCAAGGTGTGCCTTTCCAGCATCAACGTCTTGGCGGTCTCTTAAGCCATCTCTGTCTCTCCTTCACTCATTCTCCATCTCTCCTCCTTCCTTTCTTAGCTCTCCACCTGCTCAGCTTCTTGTGTAAGGCAGCGGCCACATTGCACAGTCTCTCTCAGGTGCCGTCCCGTCTCTCAGCCTTTAGGGGCAGCTCTTGCATAATAAACACTCCTTTCTTCAAAGGGCTTCTGTCGTTTCGGCAGGGTGTTTTTTTCCTCCTTCTCGAACAGAACACAGGAGATCTCAGCAGATGTTCCACAATTTAAAAGAGACCAATGAGGAGAAGCAGTGATAAGGTTTCAGCTCCCAGGTACCTTTCATGGCTTGCCCTCGCAATTATCCAGGGTGCCCAAGCCCTTTCCTAATGTATGAATAAATAAATGGAGCCTTTGCTAATGGCTCTCTGGAGCTTTTTAGGTTCTCTCTAGTGGCTTGTTATGTGGAACTTCTACTTCCTATAGGACTGCTGTGTCCATTATGGAGGACTCAGTCAGTGAGGAGGGAAGAGGAGAGGGAGCAGAGCACTGATGCAACAGAAAAACAGAGATAGCTGACCTCAAAATGCCACAGTACCATTTAGAGCTGTGCTTACAGCTATTTCAGGCCAATTTAAACAGTGTGCATACAGTAAGTATCTCCTTAATCTTGAACTGCTGGTGCCGGAGAGAAACATGGCTTGCACAGATATAGCAACACAGATTATTCTATTGAGTCAATACAAGGCAAGGTGGCACCAGATTCATCTCTCCTCATTGACCCATGAATGTAGATATGAGTGCAACTCAGTCACTCCAATATGAACATAATATTAATATAATAATAGGATGTAAAGCCTGAGAGCTCTTCACCATTTCTATAAATATTTATTCATGCATATTAGACCCCAGCGACATAAAATATTTTGTCTCTTCAGGAGGGGTCTTGAGTTGATATAATTGACTTGAATTAAATGGGGCCTCTTGGCATTGGTCAGGGCAAATAAAACAGTTGTGTTCGGTTTGTGCCTCTCAGAGCCAATGCTGATGAATAACTTAGCACGACCTCCCTCTCGTTATTGAAAGCCAATGCTCTCAAGTGCATCTTTCACTGGCCTGGGCACGAGTGAAGGGCTTCCAAACCAGCCCTTTGCTACTGTATTATGTGTCTGGGTTATTAAAGGCAACTGAAGCAAAACATCCTTGACGTGACCCTGTTAACATAATCAAGGCTCTCTTAATTAGCTGATTAATGCAATTTAGAAATAGATGTGGCAGCCCTTTACCAGAGTGCAAGAGAGTGAGAGCTGCATGTGGTGGTCAATTCTCTATGAGAGATCTCTGTGAGAGGCAGAGCGGTACACGTCTCTTCGTTTCGCTCCAGGCCCCAGTGGCTGATTGAAGACGAAGTCCGGGATCTTAAGCACTTAGGAATTCGTAACATATCATACGAATTGCAAAAACAGTAAAAATAAATAATAAATAAAAGGACACATTTTGGCTCGTGAGCACTACTAACAAAACTACTGGCTGAAATTATACAAAAGCTCTGGAACATCACTTTAACTGGTTGTGGCTGAATTTGGAGCAGGGTCAAGGGATGGCCTCTGAGGCGTCTCCAATCCTGCCCAGCCTTCCCTCTCTATCCAGTATGTGTCTCTGACTCACAGTGCTTTCAGTCAGATTCAATTTCATATCTTATCATTAACATTAGCTGTAGCCAGAAACACATTTTTAGCTGCACGAGGGTTATCACCAGAATAAAAACAACAAGCCCTCTAGTGGGATGCATCTTGAAAGAGCATGGGATGAACATCAAGGTCACCTTTTAGCCATTCTAGGAAGAATATTATTATACAGTATGGTGTTCCCTATAATCTAATGGTGCATTGCGAAATCATAGCATAATCATTGCATGACAACTCTTACATCTTAGCTTTGTTTTTCCCCTTTTCCTATGTGTCAACAGACTGTAATCACATTAATGACTGAATGGTAGCTGGCAAGAAAGCGCTATTCGACTTATGTGGTACAAGTTAAGCCTTGGGGACGATTCATGTCATGTGCACTCAAATAATTATTTGCAGTCAAATATTTTCTGGTTCATTTCTTCAAGAGTGAAAGCTTTTTAATTTTTTTGGGCAGCATGTCTTTATATTACCCCTGGTGATTCTCTGGGAAGCATAAGTAAACTGGAGAGAAGTATTTTGTTTCTGGAGACAAAAATAGAAAATAAATACAGGCCCTTGATTTGGGGAATTGCTTTGTAGTGTGTTGCTAAGGGCACCCTGCTGTTTCAAACCAGGGTGTAGAATCGATTATATCACCAGCCAACCAAGGATGGATCAATTTTTTTTATCAGTGTAGACTGCATTTGATTCACATTTTTCTGTTGTTTTTTATCACTTCAATTGCACCCATTTTGGACAAATAAGAACATATTTTATCTAACAGATGTTGTTATCTCCTGATGTCCAGTCTATTGTATTTTTTTTTATTACCCTGTATGTATTTGAATATTAACACGGTTAGATTGGGTGCATGGACACTTCATCATCCTTACACTGAGTCCACCCAGAGTTGCTCCGATGAACTCTGCAGATTCTGCAGACCCATTTCCATATGTCCCAACCTGCTCATCTGTCACTGCTGGGCTCAGATGGCAGGGGCTTTGGCAGAAAGGGGGCTGACAGCTCTTGTCCTGATAAATGGCACCCAGCCGTCACTGGGCAATAGGCAAAATACTTATGCAACACTAGAGCCCCTAATAGAAAGGCTCTTCATAACAAATCTGCATTGACTCATCGTTGCTCACTCCACATCACAGATGTAGCTTAGTAAAATAACTCCCAAACGGAGACCTACAGCATTAGGTAGGATGTTTTGACCTCATACAGTATGTGTGGATTAGTTTGCTAACTCCGGTATTAGCCCATGAGCAACAGATTAGAGACACATACCATGACCAGTAATGGCACATACCTATACCTGGATTGGAATTATTAGTACTATCCCAGAGTTAAAATTTCAAAAAACTGTTTTGTTAAGGTGAGTTGAAAAACTCTTCATAAAGCCATCTCTTAGCTGTTTTTATATTATTTTGAGATGGCCAGCAGATATAGCTTCTGTGTTGTACTCTACAGTACTGTATGTAGGCATCCAGCACTTGGGCCTCTTCTTTTTTTGGACCAGGATTCAATTATTTCTAATCTCCAGAGAGACCCAGAAGATGAAGGATGCCTTACAGTAGGTTATGAGAGAGTTCACCTCTGGCTCTGCGAGGAAAGTCACCCACGCACACCATCTGCCTGGAGTGTTGGAGCCAACATCTGTGTGCTTCAAAAGAGGAGGGGAAAAAATCTAAGGTGTGCTCAATGGTATGAAATAAAGAACAGACTTTGGTATTTTCAGAGAGCTGCGATATTGGAGGGACCTTTTGTAATAGCGGTGGTGACGTGGTTTCTCTGTGACCATCTGATGAGATATTTCCCATGGATTTAGACCTGGACACATACAGTGCATTTGGAAAGTATTCAGTCCCCTTCACTTTTTCCACATTTTGTTACGTTACAGCCTTATTCTAAAATGGATTAGATTGTTTATTTTCCTCATCAATCTACACACAATACCCCATAATGACAAAGCAAAAACACGTTTTTAGAAATTTTTGCAAACGTATTCAACATAAGAAACTGAAATATCACATTTACATAAGTATTCAGACCCTTTACTCAGTACTTTGTTGAAGCACCTTTGGCAGCGATTACAGCCTCGAGTCTTCTTGGGTATGACACTACAAGCTTGGCACACCTGTATTTGGGGAGTTTCTCCCATTCTTCTCTGCGGATCCTCTCAAGCTCTGTCAGGTTGGATGGGGAGCGTCGCTGCACAGCTACTGTAGCTGCACTGTCAGCAGGATGCAGACTAAAACCAATGGGTGAACCTCTCTCACAGACTGTGTTCTATCACATCAAACCGAAATGAAACCGTGAAGGCAGCTGGGCTGGACACCCCCTGTAAAGCTATGTCAAGATAAGGATGCATACATGCCAGTAAAGTACATAGGGTACCATTCGAGGTGGCAGTTTTCAAGCTTTTTTGATGAATTTCCTCTATGTTCACTTCAAGTGCTGTGTCAGGTATTTTAAAAGGTGCACACTGGTCTGGAACATTTAGATGTTTCTGAAAGAAGCTTTCCAGGTTTATCACAACATGCAAGCAGAGCTTAGCAATGGGCAGTATTTTATCAACAGACACAGCTGTCCTTTTTGATGATCCTCTCTGCTCTCCACTTGAGCAGCACATGCCCAAAATTCAAGTTTGTCAAAACCCAAAGCCAAGGTTAAAATATTTTACAGTCCCCCCACCGCAAGGTTAGTGCGTTAGACCGGAACCACACTTCTGCACACCAACACCAATACTTCATTTGAGTGCATCTACTGTAGCTGTAAATGTACATTTGTCTGGTCCGCTAAAATGAAGCATTTGTTTTGGTTCAGCAGCCTAACCTCTGGACTAGAGGTGCCATTAAACAATCTTTAAATCCCTGATCTGAATGATCATCATTGCAAATCATAATGTCAAAGCCTTGCACTTTGAGTAATCTGCATGGGTTTATCAATGACAGAAAGCACAAGTATTGTCAAACCGCAAGGCTGTGTGGAATTAGTGTGTAAAGGTTTTTCTTAACACTGCTTAATCATCAATATGCCATGGCTCTCCGAAGTCTCCAAAACTCCAAATCCCAGTGCTATTGAGCAGTTCTTTCTGCTTAACTCAAACACACCAATAAATGACAGTGTAGTGACAAATATATTCATGACTGGTGACAGGAAGGGTTATTGCCATAGCACCCTTATTTGTTGTCACTTGTCAATCTCCTAATATTTCATTTTTTAACCACTTTTGGCAAGCAACATCCTGCAGCCCTAATTTGACAAATATTCTACAAAATGCCATAAGAACAGTATTTGCCTGAAGTGGAAATACAATTGTTTGATTTGATTCCTTTCAGTAGTAAACAATATTAGTTTTTATGTACAGTCGCTTACTGTAGAAATTGTCTCCCTCTTTGTATGCAGAACATGTATTTACATTAGGGATCTATCTTACCTTCAGGGAGAACCAAAGCTACTCCTCTTATCCATTTACAAAATGTTAGTGACCAAGATTGGCAATCGATATGCAAATGCAGCAGCTACTCTTCCTTGGGTCCACATAAAATGTACAAATACATTACAAAGTACAGAACATTTAGAGACAAGGACATTAAATTAAACAAAATAAAATAAAATAAAACATTAAAAATATATAAGAAATACAAATAAAATAAGAGTTATATATTGGAAATGTATAGTTGATCCAGTAGTTACCTATTGCACTAACCAGAGAGAGTTGATCAATTGCTGTCGAAGTCAATTTGACATTTTTGGTGTAGGTATTGGTTTCAATACACCTTCCCTATGCTATGCAGACCATCATCAAGGATCAGCCTAAGTGTGAGGCTGCAGGGGAGGTGCTGGGGTCATCCCATCTCTAGCCATTAGCAGACAGAAAGAGAGATAGAAAGCATCACCCCTGGGTGAATCCCACTCCACAGTTAATCATTGGCCTCAATTATTATCATATAGTTAAATAGACAATTTGTATGCATCAGACTGGATTCCAGGGGTGAGTACCTTAGTTGAAGCCTGTCCCTTTAGCATCATCTCTGGCTCCTATGCTATGTGTCAGCCCTGGCTCTGAAGACATGCAACCCTATAGCCTTTCTTCCACAGATGAGCGGACAGAGCTATTGAAGACAGGGGCTGAGCAATGGGGCAAGGAGGATATGATTGACTCCCACTGGAGCCATTGATTCTCCGTGTTGCTCCTTTTACCGTCTGAGGTCTCATGCGGGCTAAGTAGACTAACCTTGTTTCTAGTACGTACAGTGCATTCGGAAAGTATTCAGACCCCTTGACTTGATCCACATTTTGTTACGTTACAGCCTTATTCTAAAATGGATTAAAAAAATTAAATCCTCATCAATCTACACATAATACCCCATAATGACAATTGTCACACCCTGATCTGTTTCACCTGTCTTGTGCTTGTCTCCACCCCACTCCAGGTGTCACCCATTTTCCCCATTATCCCCTGTGCATTTATACCTGTGTTTTCAGTTTGTCTGTTGCCAGTTCGTCTTGTCTCGTCAAGACTACCACCGTGTTTTTTCCCATACTCCTGCTCTTTCTAGTCCCTGTTCTCTAGTTCTTCCGGTTTTGACCATTCTGCCTGCCCTGACCCTGAGCCTGCCTGCCGTTCTGTACCTTACTGACACTGCCCTGGATTACGGACCTCTGCCTGCCCTGACCCTGAGCCTGCCTGCCGTTCTGTACCTTACTGACACTGCCCTGGATTACGGACCACAGCCTGCCCTTGACCTGTCGTTTGCCTGCCCCCTGTTTTGTAAATAAACGTCTGTGATTCAAACTGTCTGCATCTGGGTCTTATCCTGAGTTCTGATAAAAACAGGTTTATAGAAATTGTTTCACATTTATGAAGATTTTTTGTGTGGAAATATCACATTTACATAAGTCCCTTTACTCAGTACTTTGTTGAAACACCTTTGGCAGCGATTACAGCCTCAAGTCTTCTTGGGTATGATGATTCAAGCTTGGCACACCTGTATTTGGGCAGTTTCTCCCATTCTCCTCTGCAGATCCTCTCTAGCTCCGTCAGGTTGAATGGGGAGCGTCACTGCACAACTATTTTCAGGTCTCTCCAGATCACTCTGACTGAGTTTCAAGCTGACAGAGCTTGAGAGGATCTGCAGAGAAGAATGGGAGAAACTCCCCAAATACAGGTGTGCCAAGCTTGTAGCACATGTTTTTTGCTTTGTCATTAGGAGGTATTGTGTGTAGATTGATTGGAAAAAAACTAACAATTTAATAAATTTTGGAATGGGGTTGTAACCTAGCAAGATGTGGAAAAAGTCAAGAGGTCTGAATGGTTTCTGAAGGTGTAGTGGATGAACATGCCTACAGGAGCCTTTTGAAGTAGCCTAATCAGATTAAAACAATGTGACTGGTCGTGTTTATGCCACACATAAAAGGTAATACATTTTAAAAGTTAAATCACAAATATTTAGGGTTATATTGACGTTTCGAGGTCGAGGAATAGCCGCTCGGATAGGAAAGGAGGCATGTTAAGCTTTCCTTAATAACTGGGCCTGCTTGGAGCATAGGACTATGGGAGAATGATGATCCGTATCAGAAGTAAAAATACAGCCAGACCGTCCTATACTGTACCTTTCTAGAATTTATAATCTGTCTAGAGTAGACCCCCAACTGACCCAAATGGAATGAAACGTTCAAATAACAGGGCTTTTGCGCCATTATTCAAATGCCATTTTTACTGCAGTTTACAGCCTAGAGTAGAATTGTACTCAATTGTACTCACTTGAAACAATAATGCAATATTCATTGCATTGTGGTGTTGTAGGCTAGTCTAGGTAGGATAATTGTATTGTCCCCAAGGCCATACAAATGTAATTACCTGTATAACAAATAACCTCACCAAGAGATTTTAGCCTTTTGGTATTCCCACTTCTGACACCAGTGTAGCAGGACCAGTAAGTAAAACTGGGTCACTGGCGTGAAAGGCAAACACCCTATGCATCGTGCCAATAGGGTTAACCCACTTGGTAGGAATTGTATCATGGCTCATATAGCGATGATTGTGACAGTATAATGGTTTAGGAATGACAGTCACAGGGACTAGGGTTTGATGCCCAGTCAGGCTACCCTCCTAATCCACTACATTGGTGTCAGGTGTTGGAGAGCACCATTGAAAGCATGTCCCAGCTGAGTTTTAGTCACAGTTCATTTGTTTTAGGCTAGCGGTGCTCCTGTCAGGTTTTTGTACTGCACATATGATGGCAGAGTATGCTAAACAAAGGTGCACCCGATTTGATACAAATCATCATGATATCATTCTGCCAGGTAGGCCTACTTTGCAGTCAACATTTAATTGTAAAGGTTTTTTGGGAAAAACCTTTTGAAAATGACTTTCAGAATGCATAGCGGATTTTATAGAGCCGATAGGCTATATATATATCTTACCTTTAGATGTGTTTACTTCAGGCTCACTACTAGCACCTATTGAATTGCAATTTCCAAATCAACTTAAAGTATCTACAAAATGAGTTTTGCAGCGACACAATTTGAAAGGAAGGCTACAGCTAAATTCTTTCCTTTTCCTGTTTGCTATTCACAAATGATTATTTTGATTCCCATGATTCGATTCACCACGATTTAACCAAACCCCAACTACTACAATGGCGAAGCACATCACTCAGTTAGTCAAAAATAATTGTTTAAATATAATCAATTCATATGAATTAAATGAATCACTTATTTTATTTTTTACGACTTTGAGAAATTGTGAAGAATTGTGAATCCATTATTATTATTATTATTATGATTGTTTTTTGTTCCACCTTTATTTGACCAGGTGGGTCAGTTGAGAACAAGTTCTCATTTGCAGCTGCGACCTGGCCAAGATGGAGCAGAGCAGTGCGATTAAAAACAACAGCAACACAGAGTTACATATGGGATAAACAAAACTTACAGTCAAGAACACAATAGAAAATCTAGATACAGTGTGTGCAAATGTAGTCCCGTGTAGCTCAGTTGGTAGAGCAAGGGGCTTGCAACGCCAGGGTTGTGGGTTTGTTTCCCACAGGGGGCCAGTATGAAAAAAAATATATATAATAATAATGTATGCACTCACTAACTGTATGTCGCTCTGGATAAGAGCGTCTCCTAAATGACTAAAATGTAAATGTTAGATCGGGTTCAAGTCCGGGCTCTGGCTGGGCCACTCAAGGACATTCAGAGACTTGTCCCGAAGCCACTCCTGCATTGTCTTGGCAGTGTGCTTAGGGTCATTGTCCGGTTGGAAGGTGAACCTTCACCCCAGTCTGAGGTCCTGAGCGCTCTGGAGCAGGTTTTCATCAAGGATCTCTCAGTACTTTGCTCCGTTCATCTTTTCCTCAACCCTGACTAGTCTCCCAGTCCCTGCCGCTGAAAAACATCCCCACAGCATGATGCTGCCACCCCCATTCTTCACCTTAGGGATGGTACCAGTTTTCCTCCAGGCGTGACGCTTGGTTTCTTGGTTTCATCAGACCAGAGAATCTAGTTTCTTATGGTCTGAGAGTCTTTAGGTGCCTTTTGGCAAACTCCAAGCGGGCTGTCATGTGCCTTTTACTGAGGAGTGGCTTCCATCTGGCCACTCTACCATAAAGGCCTGATTATTGGGATAATGAAGAAACCCAAGGTCTTCTGGCTGCGCAGTAATTAAGCATTGACCCATCTTTCCCTTTGATCTCATTATGCTGACTGGGAGATGGCAGTTATTGCTTCTCTCTGTCAGCACTGCATGGGCTTTGTGTTTAGCTCTACCAGAACTAGAAGTAGGAGGATGAGACAGGTAGAGTGTCTGTGGTTTCTTCTCTCCATCTATTTCCTTCTCTCTCTGGTGATAACTTGATAGCACACCTCCATAGCTACTCTGCCTGGACCATCCACTTCAACATCTACAGTCGTGGTCAAACGTTTTGAGAATGACACAAGTATTGGTCTTCACAAAGTTTGCTGCTTCAGTGTTTTTAGATATTTTTGTCAGATGTTACTATGGTATACCGAAGTATAATTACAAGCATTCCATAAGTGTCAAAGGCTTTTATTGACAATTACATTAAGTTTATGCAAAGAGTCAATATTTGCAGTGTTGTCCCTTCTTTTTCAAGACCTCTGCAATCCGCCCTGGCATGCTGTCAATTAACTTCTGGGCCACATCCTGACTGATGGCAGCCCATTCTTGCATAATCAATGCTTGGAGTTTGTCAGAATTTGTGGGTTTTTGTTTGTCCACCTGCCTCTTGAGGATTGACCACAAGTTCTCAATGGGATTAAAGTCTGGGGAGTTTCCTGGCCATGGACCCAACATTTTGATGTTTTGTTCTCCGAGCCACTTAGTTATCCCTTTTGCCTTATGGCAAGGTGCTCCATCATGCTGGAAAGGGCATTGTTCATCATCAAACTGTTCTTGGATGGTTGGGAGAAGTTGCTCTCGGAGGATGTGTTGGTACCATTCTTTATTCATGGCTGTGTTCTTAGGCAAAATTGTGAGTAAGCCCACTCCCTTGGCTGAGAAGCAACCCCACACATGAATAGTCTCAGGATCCTTTACTGTTGGCATGACACAGGACTGATGGTAGCGCTCACCTTGTCTTCTCCGGACAAGGTGTTTTCCGGATGCCCCAAACAATCGGAAAGGGGATTCATCAGAGAAAATGACTTTATCCCAGTCCTCAGCAGTCCAATCCCTGTACCTTTTGCAGAATATCAGTCTGTCCCTGATGTTTTTCCTGGAGAGAAGTGGCTTCCTCGCTGCCCTTCTTGACACCAGGCCATCCTCCAAAAGTCTTCGCCTCACTGTGCGTGCAGATGCACTCACACCTGCCTGCTGCCATTCCTGAGCAATCTCTGCACTGGTGGTGCCCCGATCCCGCAGCTGAATCAACATTAGGAGACGGTCCTGGCGCTTGCTGGACTTTCTTGGGTGCCCTGAAGCCTTCTTCACAACAATTGAACCTCTCTCCTTGAAGTTCTTGATGATCCGATACATTTTAATCAACTCCAGGGCTCATACGGCAAAGTGGACTTCAAAAGGCTGTTTGGCTCGGCTCAGTCACAGATAGAACAATGAGACAGATATATCACCGGATGTATAAATGTGAAGCATCCGCTTGGCGTTTCCACTCACTACCAAAAATGGTAGTGAGAGGAAACCCACAGGCCAGCAGTGCGAGAAGATGGAGCGAGATTGATTTTGTCCAACATTCTGCAAATTTGGATGATCCTGTGGGTTTCCTCTTCTGGATCATCCAAATGCACTCTAGCAAACTTCAGACGGGCCTGGACATGTACTGGCTTAAGCAGGGGGACACGTCTGGCACTGCAGGATTTGAGTCCCTGGCGGCGTAGTGTGTTACTGATGGTAGGGTTTGTTACTTTGGTCCCAGCTCTCTGCAGGTCATTCACTAGGTCCCCCCGTGTGGTTCTGGGATTTTTTCTCACCGTTCTTGTGATAATTTTGACCCCACGGGGTGAGATCTTGCGTGGAGCCCCAGATCGAGGGAGATTATCAATGGTCTTGTATGTCTTCCATTTCCTAATAAATGCTCCCACAGTTGATTTCTTCAAACCAAGCTGATTACCTATTGCAGATTCAGTCTTCCCAGCCTGATGCAGGTCTACAATTTTGTTTCTGGTGTCCTTTGACAGCTCTTTGGTCTTGGACATAGTGGAGTTTGGAGTGTGACTGTTTGTGTCACGGTTTACTAAGCCAGAACCCAGAAGCAGACCAGGACAAGGTAAATTGAAACAAAGGTGAGTGTTTATTTAATAGATCCACGAGTGAGGCTGAATAATCCAGGGAACAGAGCGGGTGGCGTGGATGGGTTGTTGAGGGTGCAGTGGTAGGTCCAGTAATGGCTCGGCAGCCGCCGACCATCAGGCAGAGGTTGGGTGAAGGTTCCGGGTGAGTGACTGCAGATAGAACAAAACGGAGGTAAGTATACAGCAAGTCAAAAAGGTGCAAAACAACAAAACTAACGCTAGAAGTTCCAAGGCTGATACACGGACAAACATACTGTTCATGGCTAACGATCCGGCAGGGAATGGATGTTAGGACAGAGCCTAAGAAGGGTGATGATCAGGACCAGGTGTGCAGATTGCTGATGGGA